>NC_060119.1:267085664-267710664 GCF_021461395.2 Schistocerca americana | reverse complement strand
TAAGTGTACAGGTGTGCTTGACACACGTGGCTAGATGAGACCAAATTTCACAAACAAGTTTGCTCATTTGCAAGACCTTCAACAAGTTATTAAAGGTTTTGTTGTTCATTTGAAGAAAGTTGTGATCGTTGGGTTCTAAGACTAATATTTTCTTTAGCGGAGTTTTGTGGCTAAACCTGTCTCCCATTCTAAGCAATTCCCTGGATCAGCATATTTTCTTCTCCTTCTCCTTCTCCTTCTCCTTCTTCTTCTTCTTCTTCTTCTTCTTCCTCCTCTTCCTCCTCAATCACTGTGCCAAAGTCAATGTCATAACTGCTTTGTCTGCATTTGTGGCCATTCTCAGTACTGTAAAAATATTCAAGAACACTAAGAGGGCCTACTTCAGAGTGAAATTAAACTGATAAACTTTGTTTATACGTGTATGGGCTCGTCTGGCAAATCCACAGCTAGGAAAATGCGAATTTGACCAACAAGGTTTCTCATTTAAGGGTCTTTATGGTTTGATTTCTAAATTCCTATACCCCTCTCCAGAGCTTATATCTTAATTTTTATTCCCCAGTTCCTCAATTTCCTTCTTCCTTCTAACCACTTCAGAAAATTAAATCAGATGCAAATGAAGGCTTTTATTATTCAAATGAAGTATTTAATATGATACCAAGTATCATCCATTGCATTCTTCGATACTCCCTTCGGTCTTTTATTTCTCATGTACCATCTCAAATTACACAGTAGCTTAGGATCTGGAGCAGTATTCTGTAAGTGTGGGGCCCCATTCCTTTAGTTTTTCTGTGGTTTCCCAGTATCACTGCAGGTAAATATTTGGATGGTTTGTAAATTGATCATGCTCGATACCTTCTTGTATGCTTCTCAAATTGAACTAGTGCTCCTTCTATAAAGATATTGATGTAAGATGAACTTTAATGTGAACTTGAACCTTCTGTCCTTTTTATCAATTTTTGGAGTGATGTTAATTGTATTTGATCAATAAGTAGTTGCAAAATTGAAACCTGAAGAGAGCATTGTGATTGGCATTCACCCAACTGTGGGCACTAACAACAGCAACAACAACAACAACGACAACATGAATCTACTCATTTTGAAGCCTGCCATTAATTTGCAATGCGTTTTTCCAATCCATTTCCTTAATTTTGTGCTTTTGTTACCTACTTTATACAAGTTAAGTTTAGTTGTATGGATAGAATTAAAAAATAATGTGGTCATCAATGTTAACAATAACATGTATACATATCCTGTAAACTGACTTGTTTCACATCATTTCCACAAAAAAAACCATTCAAATGATAAATGGATTATGTAACTAAATCACTAACATACCCGCTATACTGTTAAACGTATGTGCTGTTATTAATGGACTTCTGGCTTTGGGCCGTACAATTTTATTTACATTTGCCGACCCATACAGAGAACCCACTTAGAGCAGCTGCAACTGCTAATGACACCCAGCAATGTCCCATACTTTTCAAGCCAACCCTCTTTTGTTTGATATGAGATAATGTGCTGTGGCTGTTGGCATTCACTTCAAATGAGAGACATGACAACATCCCAAGAACAGGAAAACATTACTGTTCAGTTAAATGGAAGGGCTGTAGATGTTGAGTCACAGGTGAAAAATGTGTGTAAACATCAAGCAGGTACGCCTATGTACAAACTGCGCCAACCACAAATGACATTGTCTTGTAGCATAACTTTGTTGTTTTATGATTGTGAGCCCATACCTATTCCTTCATTATGGCTTTAGCTAAGACAGTGGTAAGTTGTGTTGTTATATGTCCAAGTTAGCAGCCATAATATAAAATAAAAAAAAAAAAATTCCAACCAGATTATAAGCTATGAGCATAATCCCAGTTGTTTACGGGATAATTAGTGATCGAATGAGCAGTTGACTGGGATCTGATGCTGCTGTGCTGTTTAATGCTTTGAGTGAGTCATTACTGTGAGGTAACACTTGTATGTGGCAACAGAGTTATATATTGAAAGTTTCCCACAACGTAGGGGTATCTGTTGAGAGACCAGACAAATGTGTGGTTCCTGAAGAGGTGCAGCAGCCTTTTCAGTAGTTGCAGGGGCAACAGTCTGAATGATTGTCTGATCTGGCCTTGTAACACTAACCAAAGCCGCCTTGCTGTGCTGGTACTGCGAATGGCTGAAAGCAAGGGGAAACTACAGCCGTAAATTTTCCCGAGGGCATGCAGCTTTACTGTAAGGTTAAATGATGATGGCGTCCTCTTGGGTAAAATATTCTGGAGGTAAAATAGTCCCCCTTTCAGATCTCCGGGCGGGGACTACTCAGGAGAAAGAAAACTGGTGTTCTACGGATCGGAGCTTGGAATGTCAGATCCCTTAATCGGGCAGGTAGGTTAGAAAATTTAAAAAGGGAAATGGATAGGTAAAAGTTAGATATAGTGGGAATTAGTGAAGTTCGGTGGCAGGAGGAACAAGACTTTTGGTCAGGTGAATACAGGGTTATAAGTACAAAATCAAATAGGGGTAATGCAGGAGTAGGTTTAATAATGAACCAAAAAAATAGGAGTGCAGGTAAGCTACTACAAACAGCATAGTGAATGCATTATTGCGGCCAAGATAGACACGAAGCCCATGCCTACTACAATAGTACAAGTTTATATGCCAACTAGCTCTGCAGATGAAAATTGATGAAATGTGTGATGAGATAAAAGAAATTATTCAGATTGTGAAGGGAGACGAAAATTTAATAGTCACGGGTGACTGGAACTCGATAGTAGGAAAAGGGAGAGAAGGAAACATAGTAGGTGAATATGGATTGGGGGTAAGAAATGAAAGAGGAAGCCGTCTGGTAGAATTTTGCACAGAGCATAACTTAATCATAGCTAAGACTTGGTTCAAGAATCATGAAAGAAGGTTGTATACATGCAAGAATCCTGGAGATACTAGAAGGTATCAGATAGATTTTATAATGATAAGACAGAGATTTAGGAACCAGGTTTTAAATTGTAAGACATTTCCCAGGGCAGATGTGGACTCTGACCACAATCTATTGGTTATGAACTGTAGAAACTGCAAAAAGGTGGGAATTGAAGGAGATGGGACCTGGATAAACTGACGAAACCAGATGTTGTACAGGGTTTCAGGGAGATCATAAGGGAACAATTGACAGGAATGGGGGAAAGAAATACAGTGGAAGAAGAGTGGGTGGCTCTGAGGGATGAAGCAGTGAATTCAGCAGAGGATCAAGTAGGTAAAAAGACAAAAGGCTAGTAGAAATCCTTGGGTAACAGAAGAAATATTGAATTTAATTGATGAAAGGAGAAAATATAAAGATGCAGTAAATGAAGCAGGCAAAAAGGAATACAAACGTCTCAAAAATGAGATCGACAGGAAGTGCAGAATGGCTAAGCAGGGATGGCTAGAGGACAAATGTAAGGATGTAGAGGCTAGGGGTAAGATAGATACTGCCTACCGGAAAATTAAAGAGACCTTTGGAGAAAAGAGAGCCACTTTTATGAATATCAAGAGCTCAGTTGGAAAACCAGTTATAAGCAAAGAAGGGAAAGCAGAAAGGTGGAAGGAGTATATAGAGGGTCTATACAACGGCAATGTTCTTGAGGACAATATAATGGAAATGGAAGAGGATGTAGGTGAAGATGAAATGGGGGATTTGATACTGCGTGAAGAGCTTGACAGAGCACTGAAAGACGTGAGGCGAAACAAGGCCCCGGGAGTAGACAACATTCCATTAAAACTACTGACAGCCTTGGGAGTGCCAGGCCTGACAAAACTCTACCATCTGGTGAGAAAGATGTATGAGACAATCGAAATACCCTCAGACTTCAAGAAGAACATAATAATTCCAAACCCAATGAAAGCAGGTGTTGACAGATGTGAAAACTACCGAACTATCAGTTTAATAAGTCACAGCTGAAAAATACTAATGCGATTTCTTTACAGATGAATGAAAAAACTGGTAGAAGCCGACCTCGGGGAAGATCAGTATGGATTCCGTAGAAATGTTGGAACATGTGAGGCAATACTGACCTTATGACTTATCTTAGAAGAAAGATTAAGGAAAGGCAACTTAGAGAAAGCTTTTGACAATGTTGACTGGAATACTCTCTTTCTAATTCTAAAGGTGGCAGGGGTAAAATACAGGGAGTGAAAGGCTATTTACAATTTGTACAGAAACCAGATGGCAGTTATAAGAGTCGCGGGTCATGAAAGGGAAGCAGTGGTTGGGAAGGGAGTGAGACAGGTTTGTAGCCTCTCCCCAATGTTTTTCAATCTGTATATTGAGCAAACAGTAAAGGAAACAAATGAAAAATTCAGAGTAGGTATTAAAATCCATGGAGAAGAAATAAAAATTTTGAGGTTCGCCGACGACATTGTAATTCTGTCAGACACAGCAAAGGACTTGGAAGAGCAGTTGAACGGAATGGAGTGTCTTGAAATGAGAATATAAGATGAACATCAACAAAAGCGAAATGAGGATAATGGAATGTGGTCGAATTAAGTTGGGTGATGCTGAGGGAATTAGATTAGGAAATGAGACACTTAAAGTAGTAAAGGAGTTTTGCTATTTGGGGAGCAAAATAACTGATGATGGTCAAAGTAGAGAGGATATCAAATGTAGACTGGCAATGGCAAGGAAAGCGTTTCTGAAGAAGAGAAATTTGTTAACATAGAGTATAGATTTAAGTGTCAGGAAGTCACTTCTGAATGTATTTATATGGAGTGTAGCCATGTATGAAAGTGAAATGTGGACGATAAATAGTTTAGACAAGAAGAGAATAGAAGCTTTTGAAATGTGGTGCTACAGAAGAATGCTGAAGATTAGATGGGTAGAACACATACCTAATGAGGAGGTATTGAATAGAATTGGGGAGAAGAGAAATTTGTGGCACGACTTGACAAGAAGAAGGGACCGGTTGGTAGGACATGTTCTGAGGCATGAAGGGATCACAAATTTAGCATTGGAGGGCAGCGTGGAGGGTAAAAATCATAGTGGGAAACCAAAAGATGAAAACACTAAACAGATTCAAAAGGATGTAGGTTGCAGTAAGTACTGGGAGATGAAGATGCTTGCACAGGATAGAGTAGCATGGAGAGCTGCATCAAACCAGGCTCAGGACTGAAGACCACAACATCAACAACAACAACATTTTATTATTGTTTAATTGAACAGTGCTTCAGCTCATATAATGCATGTTTATTGTATCGCGTTGAACTACATTGTGATTTTGCTTATACATATTTGCTTTTGTAACATAAAGGCAGCTATCCTGTACCTGTGTACAGGGTATGCCATGCTCCTGCTTTTGTTATAAAAAATGTTGTGCCCACTTGTGGATTAATCATAATTTCTGAAATATACTAGAAAATGTTGGGGCAATCAAGTCAAGAGAAACTCTCATAAAAGCAACTCTCATAAAATGAATGTATCACCAACTTCTCCCTCTGAAATTGAGAAAATTATATACTCCTTTATTTGATGGTGTTCCCAACAGAGTACTGTTTGTTCCAAATAACTGCTGGCACAGGTATGACACTAGAAACAAAGCAAGTTTCATGCTTCCTACACAGATTCACTCTTTTTGCACAGATCCCATAATATATGGGAATGAAAATAGGCAATATCACTCTGGTACAGAAATGCTGTTACTCTGTTGATGAATGTTTTGATGACCTGACCATTTGAGCAGGGTAATATAATTATATTCCATATATAATCTGTTATAATTATAATCTGATGAGTCTCCTGTACACTAAATCAGTGATTTAACATATATGTTATGAGACAATATAATTCCGATTTGTTCTCATATACATGGAGTGGATAAAAAGTAGTGGCAACATTCCTATAATTCATACCAGACTTTAGCAACAGACACTCACTGTATTGCAGGCCCTCATTATAATCGCTCCACATCTTGATCACCTTCCCCCACACAAACAGAAGGTGGTGTACACCATTAGCATGCCCATCTCTGTTTATATCTTGCAAGGACTGCCCCATGGCATGGATGATGTCTTCTCTTGTGTTGTAGGATATGTCACGACGAGGTTCCTTCATTTTGGCGAGCAGGTCGTTATTGCATGAACTCATATCTGGTCAGTACAGTGGATCTTCCGGTACCTCACGTCTTCATGTATGGAGGAGCCCCTGCACAAGGTTCACCATGTGATGATGTGCATTGTCGTGTAGGGTGATGGGATGCAGTACCAGAAGGAGGTGTTAATTTCTTCTCGGTGTGGGACAAAAAGGATGTTGCAAGAAACGGCAGTAATAGGCTGCAGTGAACACCTGCCCCCATGGTGCAGCACTGTTTTGTGGCACACGCCTACCTATTTGGCTGACTCACATTGGTGATCCACATTCAGTGGGGAGCCAAGGATCCGAATTGTCATGTAGTTCGTGGGGGATCATCCCAAACAGGGCTGACCTTTGGTAACATCCCTGCCATCATGAAACACTTCAACCCATCATGCCACTTTACAGTTTGCCAATGTTGTATCACCACATGTGTCATGAAGTCCCTGAAAACATTGCTGTGCACTCTGATCATGTGCCACTGCAATATTTTTCCACTCATGTTGTTCATGTTTTCCTAACATACTATTGGGACACTTGAATTGGCTTCCTCCACTTTCAAACAGTACGCACTGCAACTGACTCAAAAATAACCGTTGCCACCCACTGCAATATGTCAACTGACCTTCTGCTATCAGCTGCAGGCAGCACGCATGCCATTTGACACATATCCTTCATATTATGGCAGAGTTTCCATTACTTTTTATCCAAACCTCGTAATAAGCTGTGTTATCAGAAATATGTAATACATCGATAACTCAAGGCGTTTGTACAGAGAGTTTGAAATACTGCATTGTTATACCGCTCTGTAAGAAAGGTGCTAGGAGAGATGTCAGCTACTACCGACATGTTTCACTACCGACATCATTTCCTAAGATTTTTCTGAAGGTGGTGTATTTTAGAATAGTATCTCATCTGAGCAATGCTACCATCCTCAGTAAATCACAGTTTGTGTTTCAGAGGAGTTGCTCTACCGAGAATGCCATTTACATGCTCAATCGTTAACTTTTACAGGTGCTACATAATAAAATAACACTGGTTTGCACAATATGTGATCTATTTAAGGCATTTGACTTTGTGAATCACAATATTTTCCTAGGTAAACTGAGGTTTTGTGGAATTGATGGTGTAGCCAACCAGTGGATAGTATCTTTTCTAACCAAAAGGATGCTGGGAGTTTTGCTTAGTGATTCAACCAATGTAATCAAGGCTGAGATGTCTGATTGGGGAGTAATCATGTTTGGGATTCCACAATGCTCAATCTGAGGTCTGGTGTTGTTTCTAATATATGTAAACAGTTTCTGCCTGGTATACAACAAGCAGAATTAGTTCTTTTTGCAGATTACACCAGTATTGTAATGAATTTGAGCATACATGCAGCAGCAGAAGAAATGGCAAACAATTTTCTTAAGTGTCATTGCCTGTTTTTCTGCGAATGGACTCACTCTCAGATTTAAAAAAGATGTAACATATTCAGTTCTGCACATTTAGAGGTACTATGCTAACAATAAGTGTAACGCATGGTGAGGAAATAATAAATGGGATGGAAACTTAAGAATTTTTTGATATCCATATTGATGATAATTTAAACTGGGGGGTGGGGGGGAAACAGCTCAGTTCAGTCACACTTGCACTAAGAATCATTGCAAATCTCGGGGAGAGACAAGTCAGTATGCTGACATATTTTACATATTTTCGTTTACTAATATCATATGAAATAATGTTCGAGAGTAACCTGTCTTTAAGGGAAAAAAAATCTTCATTGCTCAAAATGTGCTGTGAAAATAATATGTGGTGCTCACCTACAATAATCTCGTAGACATCTGTTTAAGGAGTTGGGCATTCTGCTTTACAGTATAGTAATTCCTTCATGAAGTTTTTTGTGAATAATCCACCACAGTTCAAAAGGAACAATTATGTACAGCGTTACAATACAAGAAGAAAAAATGACACTCATTACTCCACATTAAGTTTGTATGTAGCATAAAAATGGGTGCCAATGCTGCAGCTAAAATTTTGAACACTTATAAAATGTCTGGCAGACAACAAAGTAAGATTTGAAAACAAACTGAATAAGTCTCCTCTTGACAACTTGTTCCTTTCTGTAGAAGAATTTTTATTATTGTAATATGTAAAAGGTGGTGGGTACTACTATGTACTAAAATACACACACACACACACACACACACACACACACACACACACACACACACACACACTTTTTTATGTTTAGCATGTTGTTGTATTTACAAATTAATTTGTGATGTGAATCTAAAATGACTCATTCCACATTATGATGATTTATCATGCAAATGATCCATGGGACATAAAGCAATCACCTCCATACTTATACTGGGCATCCACATATAGCAAATTTAAGTGGTGTTTATTGGAATTTTTTGTTTTATTGTCAACTGCAATTTATGTTGTGATGATTTATCTACATACATCCCCTGTTAGTAATATTGTGTCCTCTGTGGGTTGAGAGGACTGAAATCTTATGACAGAACAGACTATATTTACAAAGGCTGACCATTTGTACCTGTTCCAACTCTGTAAGTGATTTAAATGATGTCTTTTGGGTTAAAGGAAAGATCGTGATATCACAGTAGTTTCTATCACTGACAGATAATGATAAACCTTGGTCAAGTTTCTGCTATAGATCTTTAGATGCATCCTTAATGTGACTGTTCAAATGGGCAATCTATCATTTTAACACTTTAAATGTTTTGTCATGATTTTAAAATAATGTAAAAATGATGTAACCTTCATGCTTCTTCCTTGTTCTTGCACTGAGATAGGTGGTTGTGTAGCTAAGGCACTGAAATTGATCTTGAGAGGAAATTGACTTAAATGCATTTCTACCGATCCTTGTTAAGGTTTCGTGTGGTTACCATAAATCAGTTAATGCAAATGCCAATGTGATTCTCATGAATGGGCTGTAGCTAACTTCATGCACTGTCCTTGCACATTCTGAGCTAGTGTTCTGTCTTGAGGCTCATCATTGATGGGATGCTAAATCATTTCATTCCTTTTTTGATTCCTATTGGTACAGTTTTTGTATAATACTGTATTTATGTCGTACTTCTGTGCGTTTTTTAAATAAGTTGACTATTATATGAGTCTAGTGATGTAAGTTCTTTTGTTTTAGCTTTTGGATCTGTATGAAAAACTGCCTTTTGATAATGTGGATGGAGGAGCGTGGAAACAAGGTTGGAATATAGTGTATGATCCAACTCAGTGGACTGAGTCAAAGAAACTGAAAGTTTTTGTCGTTCCTCACTCACACAATGATCCAGGTAAGTTCAGGCCTTTATTTTAAGTGATACAATAAATGACCTGAGGAGGACTCTGCTAAAGCAACCTCTGACAATAGCTTCTGTGTATTCTTCCAGTGCTGTCTAATTTCTTAGAATATATAGTCCATGACCAGCTTAACAACTGCATAGAAATGAATAAATTACTAGACAAATACTAACCATTATTCCACAATCACAATCATGCACCCTCTACAATAATAAAAAGAGCAGACGACCTGTGAAAAGACACGTGATGGCTTTCATACTATTTCAGGGTTGCCACAAGGTCTGGAAATCAGGGAATGTCAGGGAATTTCAAATGTATCAGGAAAATTTGAAAGAAACACTTGAATAATCTTGTTTTTGTCTCAGTAAATGAAATGGTTTAGTTACTGAGATGTTGTCCATTGTTGCTGGCTGGGCGCAGCTGAGTACTTGCACTGCTTCCTGACTCCCTCATTCTTACTGCTTCTACCATTCCTACCACTCCCCTCAGCTTGTAGTCAGTGCAGGTGTGAGCAGTGGTTTGTTTGGATCTCATTCTTAGAGATTGTTGACGGTGACTGGAGACGGTGGACATGTGTGCATGAGTAATATCTGATTGATTGTGTAAATGTGTCTGATTGATTGTATGAATGTGTGTGCTCTCATTTTCTGACAAAGGCTATGGCCGAAAATTTTGTTGTGAGAGTGTGAGTGTCTTTTCTACATGCCTGTCTGCAGCTCAGGAGTCATCTTTACAGTGAGTTGCTACCTATCCTCACTAGTACTGATTCTCAGAGTATTTCCGCAAGTTATCTGTTACATGAATTGATCAGTGCGGCCTCATTTCATCAACGTGCTATATGTGACACGTGAATAGCCGGCCACATGAATGGACTTCCATGATGGGCCGAAACCACAGGCCATTTCTTTGGGTTTCTCTAATGGATCGGGCCTGCTGATTTGAAGCCCATTGTTTTCCACTAATGTGCAAGCCTTGCCTTTCGAACCTAGTCTCACAGATATGCCTGCAGGCTGGGTCTGTTCGTGTGTGGCATGATGTGGTGGATTTTCGTTGTTTATCCAAGGACCCACGACTGCAGTGCTTCTCAGCAGGTCAGAGGCCACGGGTGATGGATTTCAGGAATTGTGACTGTCTCACGACAAGTATGTTGTACAGTGCAGCATTTTATGGACTTTTTTATTCTAGTACATTTTGACACTTCAAAAATAATTTATATATTAGACAGTATGGACATAATAATAATAATAATAATAATAATAAATAATAAAGATTTTATTGTCTTTAGGCCATTACAGCAATTGACAATTGACAATAAGAAGAAGAAAATTGTTGCAGTTGCTGGTGGTTTGTACGCTATGTACTCACATATTTCTTGAAAGAAAAATCACACAATACCTTTAAAATAGTGGACATAATGCAGTGAATAGTAACTGACAATAACGAACATAGTAGAACCATCATTTTATTGGTGCTCGCTGATAGTGCTGGTTTACACGACTCTTCCCTTCCTTACACGCTTCTTCAAGAGGCCTTCCTTTTTCTGAGGTTATTTCTGAAATCAGTGAAGGTATATTAAATCTGTCTTGCTACTCCAAGGAAATGCATATTTTTGTCTCCAAATGTGTTTTATTTTATTGAAATAAAATAGCAACAGTGGTATAATGAAACACCTATACCATTTGGCTTGCCTTCTCCATATAAAAACAGTTCATTACAAAAGCTGTTGATGTTAGTACTTAAGATTTTTGCTCACATGGTGGAGCAATACAGTAGTTCTTATTTTTTTTGTCATATCATGTCTTTACTTACCCTTGAGATCTCAAAATTTGCCAGAGAAAAATGCTAAGAAGCTTGTCTGGAAATCAGGGCAATATCAGAGAATTTCACTTGGGAAAGATTGTGGCAACCCTATATTTAAATATTAGTGAAGACTTTGATATTGTTGACTTTTTTGCTTGCCAGAATTGATGGGCTAAATTTGTCTCTGACTGCAGTAAAATGATTTTTCTCGTATTTGAAACTCTTCCAATAGTACGTGATGTCTGGGTGTACAAAATCACAGTGTAGGCAGATAGTATCAGGTGTCCCCCAGGGTTTGTTGTTGGAATTAATACTCTTCTATTTGTTGCTCAATGAACAGTCATCAGTTATATCATACTCTAAAATACCTACCACATGTGTACATTGATCTCTAGTTGTATTTAAGTGCAAAATCTAGTTAACTACAGAATATCCATGTTGACCAGTATAAATTTTTGCAATTGGTACAGACTACAGTGTTGAAAAAACAGTCCATCCCAATCCCAGATGGTTCCAGTTGGTCATTGTATGCTTTTTGATGCAAAATATTTAGGAATCCATCCCATCTATAGTCCTAAATGAGACAAACATAAATTTATTTCCTTCAGTGAAGACTAGATTTTTTTGTCTGATATATTCCTAAAGTGGGCTGACCTTGTAAGAGAGCATCTGCATTTCTGCATGCAGTGAAAAAGATGTGAAAAGCTCTTCATTTTGGACCTGAAAAAACAAAAACAAAACAAAAAATAAGAAATTTGTACAATTTCTTCTGTTTCCATCTGTTGGTTACAGCAATCCTATCCTATGAAGTCTTTCCCTGGAGAACTTAGAGGGCTAAAAATTCCTGATGAATGCCTGCGTACAGTACATTTATGAATTTACCGCCTTGGTTATATTTCACCATTGAAAGCGCAGTTATCCTTGCTAAATTCTGAAAGTTATCACAGGGTCTGTCCTCTTTACCATCGGATCAGTGAGTACTGTTGCTATTTCTTCTCATGGGTTGTAACACTCTTATTTGAATAACACAGCGGAATACAAATTCCCATCAAAGCAGGATCCTTTCTGTCTGTTTCTGCCACACAACTATCTTCTCTAAATCCTTTTCTGTTGTAGGTATTGAAGGAACGTGAATTAGAAACTATCTCCTTCACAATATCAGAGAAGTGAGCCACATCTGTAGCTTCAAAAGGCAGTGTATGACTTATCTCCTAAAGCAACAATAATGTACGCCCTTCATTTTGATTACATTCTTAACATTACCTTTCTTTTGATTGCATTCTTAACACCATCTTCCCTCCTTCCATGTCAAACCTATTCAAGGTGGTGTGGTGTGAAGTAGCAAGGGCCAGTTTACTATGTGACACACCAGCCAGTAGCATCTGTCTGTAGCATGTACTTGAGGTTGTGAGTAAAGCGTTATCATTGATTTTCATGTTAGTTATGTTGACAACGTGCAACTGTTATAGTGAAGTGATAGTGAGAGTTTTCTGAGCATATAAATTTTTCTAGGAACAGGCAGAAGCAGAAACAGTGGCCCAATGTGGTGCTTAACCTATCATTTCTAATTGCCACAGGAGTCAGTGGCTGTGGTGTTGGACACACACACACACACACACACACACACACACACACACACACATATCTCACACATCCAACTGCAGTCTCAAGCAACTGCAACCACACTGTTTGCAGCAGCAGCAGTGCGTGATGGGAGTGGCGATAGGGTGAAGCTAAGGAGGAGGCAGGGGTGGGGAGGGGGAGGGATAGTGATAGGGGTGGCAGACACTCCTCCTCTACCATTCTGCCCACTCCACCCTTCTCCTTATCGCCACCCTGTCGCCACTCTAATCATGCACTGGTGCTGCTGTTCGCAGTGTGATTTCAGTTGACCGTGGCTGCAGTTGTCTGTGTGAGGTGCGTTCGTGCACGTGCATGGTTTGCAGGAGAGCTTCTGTAAAGTTTGGAAGGTAGGAGACGAGGTACTGGCAGAAGTAGAGCTGTGAGGAGGGGACGTGAGTTGTGCTTGGGTAGCTCAGATGGTAGAGCACTTGCCCGCGAAAGGCAAAGATCCCGAGTTTGAGTCTCGGTCCAGCACACAGTTTTAATCAGCCAGGAAGTTTCGTATCAGCACACACTCTGCTGCAGAGTGAAAATTTCATTCTGACGCATGGTGTGTGTGTGTGTGTGTGTGTGTGTGTGTGTATTTTTGGCGAAGGCCTTACTGGCTGAAAGCTTTATTTAATTGTGACAGTCTTTTTGTTGTGCCTATCTGTGGCTCAGCAACTCCACTATACAGTGAGTGGCAACTTTCCTTTTCATAATATTGTTACATTCCATCCTGGATTTTCCATTATCTAAATTTTGGCAACATAGATATGAACTTAAAGTGGACTCCGTTACATAAATACACAGACAGACAGAAATTTGTACACCACCACAACTTTTAATAAATGAGTGGCAACTTTCCTTTTCATAATACTGCCAACATGTACAGCTCTTTCATAAAACACAAGGGTGGATGTTATGATTCTTATATTCTGGTATTCTAAAAGTGTGTGACATTCCCAGTCAGGTTCCCCAGAGGGTCATTCCATATCAAATCACCCAATAAAAAATAAATTTTACACCCACCTCCTTAGATTTTCATGAAATTTGGCTCAAATGGTTCTAATACCATCCTGAAAACACCTGCAAATTTTTTTTGCTGTATCTCTTATAGTTTTTTTTATAAATTTTTAAAGCTTTTTATGTTTTGCGTTTCCCGAACCTTCGGAAATGGTAAATTTAATTTGTATTCAAAACTTTAAAACTGCTTATCTTAAAAACTCTTTTAGATAACATCATGAATTTTTGCAGCAAGTTTATTTATTATACATATTTGAAGATAAAATTGATACTATTAAAATATATTAATATTTTCTATGAAAAAAATATATATACAGGACTATTACAAATGATTGAAGCGATTTCATAAATTCACTGTAGCTCCATTCATTGACATATGGTCACGACACACTACAGACATGTAGAAAAACTCATAAAGTTTTGTTTGACTGAAGCTGCACTTCAGGTTTCTGCCACCAGAGCGCTCGAGAGCGCAGTGAGACAAAATGGCGACAGGAGCCGAGAAAGCGTATGTCGTGCTTGAAATGCACTCACATCAGTCAGTCATAACAGTGCAACGACACTTCAGGACGAAGTTCAACAAAGATCCACCAACTGCTAACTCCATTCGGCGATGGTATGCGCAGTTTATAGCTTCTGGATGCCTCTGTAAGGGGAAATCAACGGGTTGGCCTGCAGTGAGTGAAGAAACGGTTGAACGCGTGCTGGCAAGTCTCACGCGTAGCCCGCAGAAGTCGACGAATAAAGCAAGCAGGGAGCTAAACGTACCACAGCCGATGGTTTGGAAAATCTTATGGAAAAGGCTAAAGCAGAAGCCTTACCGTTTACAATTGCTACAAGCCCTGACACCTGATGACAAAGTCAAACGCTTTGAATTTTCGGCGCGGTTGCAACAGCTCATGGAAGAGGATGTGTTCAGTGCGAAACTTGTTTTCAGTGATGAAGCAACATTTTTTCTTAATGGTGAAGTGAACAGACACAATGTGCGAATCTGGGCGGTAGAGAATCCTCACGCATTCGTGCATCAAATTCGCAATTCACCAAAAGTTAACGTGTTTTGTGCAATCTCACGGTTTAAAGTTTACGGCCCCTTTTTCTTCTGCGAAAAAAACGTTACAGGACACGTGTATCTGGACATGCTGGAAAATTGGCTCATGCCACAACTGGAGACCGACAGCGCCGACTTCATCTTTCAACAGGATGGTGCTCCACCGCACTTCCATCATGATGTTCGGGATTTCTTAAACAGGAGATTGGAAAACCGATGGATCGGTCGTGGTGGAGATCATGATCAGCAATTCATGTCATGGCCTCCACGCTCTCCAACTTAACCCCATGCGATTTCTTTCTGTGGGGTTATGTGACAGATTCAGTGTTTAAACCTCCTCTACCAAGAAACGTGCCAGAACTGCGAGCTCGCATCAACGATGCTTTCGAACTCATTGATGGGGACATGCTGCGCCGAGTGTGGGAGGAACTTGATTATCGGCTTGATGTCTGCCGAATCACTAAAGGGACAGATATCGAACATTTGTGAATGCCTAAAAAAACTTTTTGAGTTTTTGTATGTGTGTGCAAAGCATTGTGAAAATATCTCAAATAATAAAGTTATTGTAGAGCTGTGAAATCGCTTCAATCATTTGTAATAACCCTGTATATGTATCTTTTTTTCTTTTTTTTTTTTTTTTTTTTTAACGGATGTTTTGTTTTATAAGAATTGCAATATCTAGAGTCTCAGACCTGGTAGAATGCTCAAATTTGTTTTAATTTACTCTTAAACATATAGGCTACTTGATAAAACAAAAATAATGATGGCTTTTTAATTATAGTAGATTAATTTATTTAATTATAGTAGATTTAATTATAGTAGATTACATTAGAATTATGTACAAAGATAGTGTACTTACGACACTTATGTGTAACCCAACTGATTGCTTGAAACATTGAATTTTTTGAGTAGTTTTGTCTTTTTTATAAACATTAATGCTGATTCAAACTGTTTTTCCACTTCATCCAAGAGCTTTCAGTTCTTTTTTGAAGTAATACTTTCTTCCAGTGCCTCTTGATTGAGGTGCGTCTACTACACAGACTATGTGCTCCAAAGGCACTATGCAAGAATCTTCTCTTTCAGGCCAATAAAATGATGCAGCTGGTCCTGAAGGATGTAGAAATAGAATTTCTGCATCTTCTTCATCATTGAATATTGTTTTTACCAGTCCAAAGTACCAGTTACCATCATAATTTGCAGCCACACAGCTATTTATGGATGGTTCAACACGAACCCAATCAGAAGAAGAATGGAAAGAAAAGATTAACGAGGGTTTTACACTATCTGTAGTCCTTCTAATTTCAAGGTTGCTTGTTGGAAGTGGTTTGAAGTTATGAAAACTTCTTGTTCCAGGAATGGTTCGGGTTGCTGAAAAACGTTTTTCTAGTTTTAACCGTAGCAAATCAGCTTCTTTTTTGTCAATAAAGTGAAAATGAATGTTTTCAATATTTTTTTCACAAAACTTGTACACATCGATTGCTGTCATTATTTGTTCTTCGTCTGCAAGCTGTGGACTGGCTTTCCTTAAAATTCTTTTAATAGTTCCTCCTAGGCCATCACAAATTGACTTCCCATGACTTGTTCCAAAAAAAGAGTGTTGGGCCTTCAAATTAAAGTCTCTCAAGTGTTCAGTCAAATTTTTAAAACTGTTTCTATTTTTGTACTGCCCAGCACAACCATCTGTAAAGTAGTGAACTGAGTCAATGTCAGTATGATGTAATGACAGCCACTTTGTAATTTCTTTTTGTACAAAGTTAGCAAAACCAGTGTCATGTTCTTGGTCATCACTAATAAAACAGTGGTTGGAAACAAAAACATTTGTTTTCCTCATTTCTTAGAAAAACTCCAACTGGGTGTAGAGTACAACCACCTCTATTCCAGTGGTAACTTTGGATCTCATTTTGTATAACAAAGGAATAATTTTCACTGAAATCCATCACAATAATTGCTGTTTTGGGTGGTGGGTCTTCTTTCAGTCTTTTAAAGGCTGCTGATTGGGATTTTGCTATAAATAAGTGCGGGTGAACTTTTCCAATGACCTAACCAATAAAGAAATGTAGTCTTCAACACTGATAAACTGTTTGATCATTTCTGCACTGTCTGTGTTAACCCACTGACTGATTACAATTTCTTCTTCTAAATCATAATCTTCACTTAGTTTTTCAGTTAAGTACTCAGTTAGTGCAGTATTTGCAGGACAACTGTCGCAATGATGTAGCATGCAGTTTTGGTTTCCCGTGTTGCACACAAGCATCTTAATTAGGTCTTTATAAGATTCTTCAATTTTCACAGCATCCAGTAATAGTTTAACATTCTGGTGGATACTGCATACACATACAGTGTGTGTGCACACCTGCAGCACCAGCAAGGATACACCATTTAGGTCTCAAGAAGCAAAATTTTGAAAATCCTACTTCTACCTCGGGATTCTCCCATTTGAAAGAATAATAGAGTTCTCTCAAGTTACACAAAATGAGTCTTTTTTGCATGTACACATTTTTCTGAACACTTACTTTGTCTTTTGTTCCAGGTAGCACTCTGGAACTTTCATCCTTTTCATAAAAATCTGTTACAAGTCTTACTGTATTTTCAGAAAGAGTTTTACCTTTTTTTGGACCAGGAGTTTCCAAAATACCCTTTTCAGATTGTAGCTTTCTAGCTTGTCGCACCATGTACTCACTTACATTAAATTATTTCATCACTTTATTTCGACTCCAATAATCTGAAGCCAAGGTCAGAATCTGGATTTTTCTAGACCTCCCAACAGATGAAATCTTCTCTTTCATAAGAGAAATCATTACATCAAAATCCTTTGCTTTCTCAACCATACTTGTATCTTCTTCGTCATCATCAGAACTTGGTGCATCATATCTTAATGCTTTTGAAACTGCCTTTTTTGTAGTCTTTTCAATACTGCTAACCTTCCTTTTAAAATAAGACCCTTTACTTTGTTCTGACAAGCCATGAAGCTTTATCGGTGTTAAACCTCAATTATCAAGAGCAATGTTTGTTTGTACGAGGGATTCATTTCTGGATTCCAATGATTCTAATTCAACCATGACTTCATCATCTGTTTCACTTTCATTGACTTCAACTCTTAATTTTTCCTCACAAAAGTTACGGCATGTTGAGCAAAGCTTTTATCCAGGTTTTATGCAAATATTTTTTGTCAGTAATTGTTTAGAAAGATCCAAGCCTACACTTCTCAACGATTTTTTGATGGGCTTTTTGTGTTTTTTTAGTGGGTCTACACATGTTGTTTGATACTTTTCAAAAACATTTAAAACGTAATAGCTGTGGTGGGAACATATATTCTTAAATTCACACAGATTAATTCCAGATCGTAAGTGGATCAAATCTTTTTCTTCCTCACTCAATTCAGATACTGGTTGTAACTTTTTTGAAGGTGTGTAGGTTGTTTGGAAACAATCAGAGTTTTTAAATAACCCTACGCTACAGGTTTGAATATCTGACATACTGATTTCACTTTTGGTCTGATTACTGTTCTGGTTACTTTTATAGGATGTTGGAAAAGAATCTCTGTAAACTAAGTAACAGTAGTTACTGAAAGTTCGAATAAACTTAATAAAATACTATCCAAGCACTATTTAACACTGTAATAATTATTTACTTCAAAACACAGGAGTAACAAAACAAAATCCAAGCGTACATTGTTACTCCAAGAAGACAAAAACTTATTCTCGGTGTCTAAGCCACTTGGTACTTTTTATTTTTAAAATATAATGAATATTATTTTAAAAATTAGATAACTATTAAACAGGTTAAAAAACTTGTAAATTTTTTTTCACATGGAAGATTTTAATATATTTTTATGGTAATTTTTTTTAACGTTTAGATATAATACACAAACTTATTCCAAAATTTCATACTGATATCTTGAGTATTCTGTAATATACAAATTTTTTTAGTTGTGAGGACACGTTTAAGTTACGATTTCCGACTGCTGAAACAATGCCAAATCTAAAAACTTTAAAAATTTATTAAAAAAAACTATAAGAGATAGAGCAAAAAAATTTTACAAGTGCTTTCAGGATGATAAAAGAAGTAATTGTACCAAGTTTCATCAAAATCTGACATGGTTGGTGTCAAGGCCTGGGTGACTTGACATGGAATGACCCCAAACAGTGTTCATGGGAAAGTCAGGGGTGCCATCACATTGTTCTTATCTGAATACCGGCAACAGCAAGAGTTGTTGATCTATCGGTGGCAGCAGTTGACCCATGTGAAGGGAGACATTTTATAGTCACTATGTAGATTATGGCAGAATGGCTTGCTGTCAAAATAATGTGAAATTACAAACAAAGAAATGATTTCCAGGAATCTTCCTTCCTGCTCAAAAGAGTTGCCAGCCTTTATGTAACTATGCCTTTATTTGAAATTGTAATTGCTACTTGCTCAGTTTTAAGAACCAAGAATGGAATCTATCTAGTTTCACATATATCTGTCTCTCATGAACACTCTAAATTTCACATATATCTGTGACTCATGAAAACTCAAAACAACTTAATTATCATGTTTTATTATTTTTTACTATAAGCTGTTCATCATAAGAATAAACCTGATGTAAACATTGCACTATGTGTCCTTTTGCGTTTGCTGGAACCTCATTGGATTTCTGTTTGACGTGGGACTGCAGCCAGGCTGTCTCAAGTACTGTCAGGTATGATAATAAGGGTACATTTTGTGCTGTGCGTTACGCGCACATTGACTTAGCGAAAATATGGGACAACAGCTTTACCGCCGTATTTAACTTGGACAGCACTGACTGATCAGCTGGTACAGCTAACCTGCAGCGATGTGGCCAGCTGCACTTCACACATAAAAAGAGATGAGCAGGGGAGCAATACAGCTTCAAATGTCATTTAATTTTTAAGCAGAATGAAATAATACACTGCAGATCTCCCACAATACGCTCCTTAGATGACTAGATGAAAACCTCAACACGTTATCATTTTTAGCTAACGTACTATTATAATTAAAAACAAGAGTGATGAAAATTCCTGACTTAACCACAGGGTAATTTTTCTGCTTAAACTGTGTGTAACGTAAGAGAGTATTGAAGGATTTCACCATATAGTTAAATATTGAAGCCACTGAAGGTATTACTTACAGTCAGTCATCTGGTAATCTCTTAGCTCTTTGCTTATCTGAATCTGAGAAATACATTTCAGTTCTGGAAGTGTCACCTGCTACATTGATAATGAGCCTATCAACAGAATCCATGAAGCCAGCCAGGCGCAGTATTTTATTTTCTTCCTTTATGACAAACCATTCTGTATCCCGCCAGCATTCGGCAGTGATGTGTGAAAAAGCTGCGTTCGTTATTTCCAGTATGTCTGTCAGCTTAACAGTCTTGTTACTTCTTGGGCCAAATCCGCAGCATGGCTGTGGATCAGTTCTGTTGGGTTCATATTGTAATGGTACAGTAGCAAATGTATAAATACAGCATTTGTATGATGTGCTTGATGCTGTGAAAATGATTATTTTTCATGTTTCTAAGATACTTATCTACCTCTCTGATATAAAACAATGGACATAATCCAAATAAAGAGCATTGGGTTTTTCATTTTTGCCTTAACAAATTAAATTATTATATTTTCTTAATTTAAACAACTTTTATAAACAGTGTTTCATAAAACGTTGATAATTAAGAATTTGTATTTGAAATGGAAACAGGAAATTCGCATCCAGTATGTAATTAGAAACAAGAAGACGTGCATTATTCATAAAAATGATGATGAGTTTTATAGTTATGAGATGTAGGTATTTCAAATTGAACAGGGGGAAGGGGGGGGGGGGGGGGGGGGACAGGGGAACGATACTGAGGAGATTTGAACCAACGCACAAATAACTGCATTCGGTTCGTATTCCATTACACTACTAACTGTGCTACTCATTCAGTGCTGGTTTATCGACTGCAGTAAATAAGTGCAGAGAAAACTTCAAAGCTGGTTATCTCCATAAATTTATGAAAAACATTAAGAACAGCCTATTTCTCGGCACTTTTTACCATGTTCCACTACGGAATAGAAAGCGGCCTCAGCCATTTTCATACTGCACATTAACAGCGCGACAATCAGAGCACAATGCTGCAGAGGCTGTGACTGTACACGATTTTTGAAATAAAAACTACATACCTGAACCGTAATTGAGAAAAATGTTGATGGTTGTTAATACATTTGAGTATCTTAAAGTTCCATTCAACGTAACTTAGTAATAAGATATCTAATAAGTAAGTAGGACCTACTATCAAGAGCGTAACAATCCCAGTGTACGTGTGCTACGGCTTCTGAGCAATCATCGCATTTGTGTTTGTTTACATCAGGTTGATTCTTATGATGAACGGATCATAGTACAATGAGTATTTGAGATCTGAAATACTTTTATCAATTCAGAACATGCTTAAAAGAGTACTGAAAAACTTGATAAAGATAGACAGAAAGAATGTACAGTGATTAGTCTGCAGACTTTGGTCTTTCTTATATGGAGCAGATGTATCAGCTGTCTATAATTTTCCTGATATTCTAACCAAGTATCATAGTTCTTGCAAAATTCTTGATTCTTATATAATTGCATTTGGTGTTTCAGGATGGATTAAAACGTTTGAAGATTATTATCAGGGACAGACTCGAAGCATTTTAAACAACATGGTGAAAAAACTGGGAGAAGATAAGCGCCGTAAATTTATATGGGCTGAAGTTTCATTTTTCCAATTGTGGTGGAATGAAATAACGCCTGATATACAAGAAGAAGTGAAAAGGTATGTTTTTAGTGTTTTAGTATTGCATTTTGAAACTTAAGTTACAAATTACATTTGGCCTCTCTTTCTCTTTCAGACTGATTGAAAATGGTCAACTAGAAATTGTGACTGGTGGATGGGTTATGAATGATGAAGCCAATACCCATTATTTTTCTATGTTGGGGCAGATGATTGATGGGCATAATTGGCTGGAATATAATCTTAACATAAAACCCAAGTAAGTGATATTTATTATATGGTCAATACCCAAAGACTTGTGTGTTGGATGCATACACTGTATCACTATCATAAGCCATTCAGTATCTGCTTCTGGACAAAGCTCTTTAAACTTTTCCATCTGTCAGTATTTATGTTGCTCCTGCTCATTGTAAATTATTTTAGTCACAGTATAATTTAGTTTCACCTGTACATTCATGCCTACTCTTCCATTTGGTTTTGAAATGTATCCCCAATCTAGGCAAGCAGTACAGTGCAAAATTATAATTTAAGTTTGTTTCATTAACAAGTTTTCCGTATTTGTTTTCCCAGGGTAAGGATATGAAAATTGCTGAGAACAGTTTATTTTATAAGGAGTGTTATTGCTTGAGATGCTTCTTTCAATTCTGATTTTTTTTCTTGCTCTGGGTGAGGTATAATAGAAGCTGTAGCAATGATGTATGTACTAATGCAGATTCAAAAAATGTCGTGTTTCTCAAGAGCAATTAGCACAGGTTTGGTTGAAGCACAGTCAACAGATTTTTTAAAGTGCTAGAACCCCAGATAAAATGGTAATTTATATCCACAACTTGGAACTGGTCTGTGCTTTGCAAATGTCTAAATCAAGTTTTCAGTGGCCTGATTAAGATATTTTTTTATACTACATTGGTGATAAGTTTAGTGAGTCACAGAGAAGAGACTTTTATGTCTATAACTCTTTCACACTAGTCTGTCTCCTTTCTTCTGAAGTAAAATAAGTATAGCATTGATGCAGTTCTGGGGACGTGCTTCCTCCAGTGTTACAAAGGTGACTTCAAAAACTAAGTTACACGATATTATGCCAGGCTAACTAACTTTTATTCACTGCTGTCCTAACTACAAAGTGACTCACATACGTGATGCTATTTTTCAACAATGTCATTATGTCTCTGTAAACAGTGGTTGGAACATTCCTCCCACATGCCAGCACTATTTTGACAAATTTAAGCAGAATCTCAAGGAAACTTTATGTCAAAGTAATCTTCTACCCACCTACAGAGACTTGTGCTCTTCTCAGTTTGCTGGAGGACGATCTGGGATTGTGGAGGGGTGGAATCTACAAGTACCTTGCCAGCGTGGCAAAGTCTACATGGATCAGACCATGCACACCATGCATGGAAGGTGCGTTGAATGTGATTTCACAGCCCTGCAAGTCAGCAGTAGCCAACCATAGTATCTCCACAGGGCATTCCATGGATTATTATGCCACAGGAATCTTGACCCCGATGAGATCCTTCTGGGATGCACTTAAAGAAAAGAATCTGTGGAAATAAGTGTGGTGGAAGAGCTTATTAATCATGATGGTGGGTTTCTTCTGGGTTCTTCTATGAACCATGAACCATGGACCTTGCCATTGGTGGGGAGGCTTGCGTGCCTCAGCAATACAGATAGCCGTACCGTAGGTGCAACCACAACGGAGGGGTATCTGTTGAGAGGCCAGACAAACGTGTGGTTCCTGAAGAGGGGCAGCAGCCTTTTCAGTAGTTGGAAGGGCAACAGTCTGGATGATTGACTGATCTGGCCTTGTAACAATAACCAAAACGGCCTTGCTGTGCTGGTACTGCGAATGGCTGAAAGCAAGGGGAAACTACAGCCGTAATTTTTCCTGAGGGCATGCAGCTTTACTGTATGATTAAATGATGATGGCGTCCTCTTGGGTAAAATATTCCGGAGGTAAAATAGTCCACCATTCGGATCTCCGGGCGGGGACTACTCAAGAGGACGTTGTTATCAGGAGAAAGAAAACTGGCGTTCTACGGATCGGAGCGTGGAATGTCAGACCCCTAAATCGGGCAGGTAGGTTAGAAAATTTTTAAAAAGGGAAATGGATAGGTTGAAGTTAGATACAGTGGGAATTAGTGAAGTTCGGTGGCAGGAGGAACAAGACTTCTGGTCAGGTGACTACAGGGTTATAAACACAAAATCAAATAGGGGTAATGCAGGAGTAGGTTTAATAATGAATAGAAAAATAGGAATGCGGGTAAGCTACTACAAACAGCATAGTAAACGCATTATTGTGGCGAAGATAGACACGAAGCCCACACCTACTACAGTAGTACAAGTTTATATGCCAGCTAGCTCTGCAGATGACGAAGAAATTGAAGAAATGTATGATGACATAAAAGAAATTATTCAGATTGTGAAGGGAGACGAAAATTTAATAGTCATGGGTGACTGGAATTCGAGTGTAGGAAAAGGGAGAGAAGGAAACATAGTAGGTGAATATGGATTGGGGCTAAGAAATGAAAGAGGAAGCCGCCTGGTAGAATTTTGCACAGAGCACAACATAATCATAACTAACACCTGGTTTAAGAATCATGAAAGAAGGTTGTATACATGGAAGAACCCTGGAGATACTAAAAGGTATCAGATAGATTATATAATGGTAAGACAGAGATTTAGGAACCAGGTTTTAAATTGTAAGACATTTCCAGGGGCAGATGTGGACTCTGACCACAATCTATTGGTTATGACCTGTAGATTAAAACTGAAGAAACTGCAAAAAGGTGGGAATTTAAGGAAATGGGACCTGGATAAACTGAAAGAACCAGAGGTTGTACAGAGTTTCAGGGAGAGCATAAGGGAACAATTGGCAGGAATGGGGGAAAGAAATACAGTATAAGAAGAATGGGTAGTTTTGAGGGATGAAGTAGCGAAGGCAGCAGAGGATCAAGTAGGTAAAAAGACGAGGGCTAGTAGAAATCCTTGGGTAACAGAAGAAATATTGAATTTAATTAATGAAAGGAGAAAATATAAAAATGCAGTAAATGAAGCAGGTAAAAAGAAATACAAACGTCTCAAAAATGAGATCGACAGGAAGTGCAAAATGGCTAAGCAGGGATGGCTAGAGGACAAATGTAAGGATGTAGAGGCCTATCTCACTAGGGGTAAGACAGATCCTGCCTACAGGAAAATTAGAGAGACCTTTGGAGATAAGAGAACGACTTTCATGAATATGAAGAGCTCAGATGGAAACCCAGTTCTAAGCAAAGAAGGGAAAGTAGAAAGGTGGAAGGAGTATATAGAGGGTCTATACAAGGACGATGTACTTCAGGACAATATTATGGAAATGGAAGAGGATGTAGATGAAGATGAAATGGGAGATATGATACTGTGTGAAGAGTTTGACAGAGCACTGAAAGACCTGAGTCGAAACAAGGCCCCCGGATTAGACAACATTCCATTGGAACTACTGACGGCCTTAGGAGAGCCAGTCCTGACAAAACTCTACCATCTGGTGAGCAAGATGTATGAAACAGGCGAAATACCCTCAGACTTCAAGAAGAATATAATAATTCCAATCCCAAAGAAAGCAGGTGTTGATAGATGTGAAAATTACCGAACTATTAGTTTAATAAGTCACAGCTGCAAAATACTAACACAAATTCTTTACAGACGAATGGAAAAACTAGTAGAAGCCAACCTCGGGGAAGATCAGTTTGGATTCCGTAGAAACACTGGAACACGTGAGGCAATACTGACCTTATGACTTATCTTAGAAGAAAGATTAAGGAAAGGCAAACCTATGTTTCTAGCATTTGTAGACTTAGAGAAAGCTTTTGACAATGTTGACTGGAATACTCTCTTTCAAATTGTAAAGGTGGCAGGGAGCGAAAGGCTATTTACAATTTGTACAGAAACCAGATGGCATTTATAAGAGTCGAGGGACATGAAAGAGAAGCAGTGGTTGGGAAGGGAGAAGACAGGGCTGTAGCCTCTCCCCGATGTTGTTCAATCTGTATATTGAGCAAGCAGTAAAGGAAACAAAAGAAAAGTTCGGAGTAGGTGTTAAAATTCATGGAGAAGAAATAAAAACTTTGAGGTTCGCCGATGACATTGTAATTCTGTCAGAACTTGGAAGAGCAGTTGAATGGAATGGACAGTGTCTTGAAAGGAGGATATAAGATGAACATCAACAAAAGCAAAATGATGATAATGGAATGTAGTTGAATTAACTCGGGTGATGCTGCGGGAATTAGATTAGGAAATGAGACACTTAAAGTAGTAAAGGAGTTTTGCTATTTGGGGAGCAAAATAACTGATGATGGTCGAAGTAGAGAGGATATAAAATGTAGACTGGCAATGGCAAGGAAAACGTTTCTGAAGAAGAGAAATTTGTTAACATCCAGTATTGATTTAAGTGTCAGGAAGTCATTTCTGAAAGTATTCGTATGGAGTGTAGCCATGTATGGAAGTGAAACATGGACGATAAATAGTTTGGACAAGAAGAGAATAGAAGCTTTTGAAATGTGATGCTACAGAAGAATGCTGAAGATTAGATGGGTAGATCACATAACTAATGAGGAAGTATTGAATAGGACTGGGGAGAAGAGAAGTTTGTGGCACAACTTGACCAGAAGAAGGGATCGGTTGGTAGGACATGTTCTGAGGCATCAAGGGATCACCAATTTAGTATTGGAGGGCACCGTGGAGGGTAAAAATCGTAGAGGGAGACCAAGAGATGAATACACTAAGCAGATTCAGAAGGATGTAGGTTGCAGTAGGTACTGGGAGATGAAGAAGCTTGCACAGGATAGAGTAGCATGGAGAGCTGCATCAAACCAGTCTCAGGACTGAAGACCACAACAACAACAACAAGGTGTGGGATGTTGTGATTGCTCTATCTTCGGAAAGAAAACATTTTATAGCAGATGACATGCCCAGTGAAAGTTAATTTTAAGAATGTGACATCTGAATTTTAACTCTACGGGCCTGCATTCTGACAGAGAGGATACATGTAGGATCACCATTATGCATGCACCTATGTGCCAATCTGGAGCAATACTTGGAGGGAGCCTGAAACTTGACAGAGGCCACTCATGTAGTGGCTGCCTTCTTGCATTTGTGTCCGCTTTCCTGAAGATGGGTAGCTGCCTGTTCAGTAATTTCATTCCAACAGTCTGGATGGTTGACTGATATGTCCATGTAACATCACTCACAATGGCATTGCTACGTTGGTACTGCGAATAGTTGAACTAGCCATCTCCAGTGCAAAAAGCTTACCTGATGATGGCTGAATGGTTAACTCCACACTAGTGTATGGGATTGTTCCTATATCTAGGTCTATTACCAGGAATCTGAGCCATGAGTGAGGCAAGGGTTTGGGAGCAGGGGTAGAGTGGGGATGGACAAGGACATTGCGTAGGTTCGTGGGAAGGGTGGGCAAGATAGTGGATATATTATTCAGGGCATGACGAGAGGTAGTTAGAACCCTGGCAGAGAATATGACTCAGCTGCTGCAGTACCCTGGTGTCATTGAGTCGTGAGAGGAGGGCTCCTTCATGGCTGCACAGTGGGTATGTGGGAGATGGCAGGGGACTGAAGAGACAAGGTAAGGGAGATTGGTTTTTCAACAAGGTTGGGAGGTACTGCTGAGGCCTCAGTGAAACCTTTGGTATATTTAGAGGGTGACTACTCATCACTACAGATAAGATTACCATGGGTAGCTAGGATGTATGGAATGGACTTCTTTGTGTGGACTGGGTGGCAGCTGTTGAAGTGGAGGTATTGTTAGTGGGTGGTATGTTTCATGTGGACGGAGGTACAGATGTAACCATCCTTGAGGTGGAGGTGAACATCATAGAAGGTGATTTGTTGATTTGAGGAGGACCAGGTGAAGTGAATGGAAGAGATGATGTTGAGGTTCTAGAGAAAAGTGGATAGTGTGTCCTCATCCTTGGTCCAGGTCACAAAGATACCATCAGTGAATCTGAACTACATGAGGGGTTTGGGATTCATGGTGGTTAGTAAGGATTCCCCTAGATCGCACATGAATAGATTGGTGTAGGATGCTGCCAATCAGGTGCCCATTGTTGTACCATGGATTTGTTTGCAGGATATTCCTTCAAAGAAGAAGTAATTGTTGGCGAGGATGTAGTTGGTCATGGTGACTAGGAAGGTGCTTGTAGGCTTGGAGTCATCTGGGCATTGGGAAAGGTAGTGTTCAGCAGTGGCAAAGCCATGGGCATTGGGGATGTTAATGTAGAGGGAGGTGGAACAGTAGTGAATTACGGGGTGGCAGGTGGTAATGGAACAGGAATTGTGGAGAGTCTGTGGAGGAAATGGTTGGCATCTTTTATATAGGATGGAAGGTCATGGGTAACAGGCTGAAGTTGTTGGTCCACGAGAGCAGAGATTTCCTGAGTGGGGCACAGTAACCCATCACGGTGTGGTGTCTGAGGTTGGTTGGGTTTATGGATTTCAGGAAACATGTGGAAGATAGGAGTGTGGTGAGTGGTAGGGGTTAGGAAAGAGATAGATTCAGGGGAGAGGTTCTGGGATGGGCCTGAGGATTTGAGGAGAGGCTGCACATCCTACTGGATTTTTGGTATGGTGTCACTGTTTCAGAGCTTGTAGATAGACGAATCACTTACTAGTAAAACAAGAGTTGAAGAGAGCCAATAAGAATCACAAAATAAACAGGTGTGTGTTGAAATGTTTCTCCAAGTAACTTGAATATAATGGGGGGTCATGTAAACTTTAAATAGTGATCGTCGTTCATATTACTTCTTCAATTTATGTGCACTGACAGTAGACTGTGTGTAGTTCATTTCTTCTTCTAACACATAACATGCAGTAACTTAAAATAAGTTCTTGGGAATTAGCTCTTCCTTGCACCAGTCCCTTCTCTTTTTATTATTTTTCATATTAAGTCTTGCAACAACTGTACACAAATGAGTTTGTGACTGTGGATTATTATTTATAGCAACAGCTGGTCCATTGATCCATTTGGACACTCTCCGGTCATGGCCTACCTCTTAAAGAAAATGGGGTTTTCAAATCTCCTCATCCAGCGTGTCCATTACTCTGTCAAGAAACATTTAGCACGCAACAAACAATTGGAATTTCGCTGGAGGCAACTATGGGGTATGTTACAGTGTTAATATTTATTCAATACTTGAATAATGTAATTAGCAGTAAGTGATGTCTTCTCTGCTTTCACCATCTGCATACAAAGACTGATAATTTTTGTGTAAGCTATGTGCAATGAAAATTGCTTCTATTTACAGAAAAGCAGAATGATTTGTAGCTAATTTTTGTGGTGGGTTATGCCAGAACTAATTTATTTGACGTAATGCTGCCAAGAGTGACTGATTTAGTAGAAATGAGATTGTTTGTAAACAGTTTTTGATGTTGCTGAGCAACAGTCATACAATAACTTTTTTAAATGAACACAACACTATTTGACTGTACTGACGTTTATTTAATTACGACCCAGGTTTCGGCCTTTGGTGCCATTTCCAAGTGATTGAGTTTATGTCATTAACATATATTGAAGGACATCAAGCTCAAATCCTGTTTTTATTAAATATGACATGCTCCCACTGTTATTTACTGATTTTACATGATAATGATTTTACATGTGTGGGGAGGAGTATTTTCCTTAATTTATAGCCAATTTTGATCTTGATGTCCAGCAATGTATGTTAATGGCATAAACTCAGTCACTTGAAACTGGCATAAAAGGCTGCAACCTGGGCTGTAATGAAATGAACAACAGCACAGTCAAATTGTGGTGAGTTCATTTAAAATATATAAAAAAGAGATTGTTTGTTTGTATTCTTTGAAGTAATGTTCATTTCCTAAAAAGAGCATATAAATCAGTAGAAAAAAGAAATAGACAGGTTGAGGAAATTTACAAATTCTAGTTATATTCCAGACCTTGAAGCCTAGAAAGATTTTCTTGTAGTGATTATCTAATGGGGACACCACAAAAATGTGAAATCAAATGGAGCAGATGACATTAGTATACACAGTGAAGTATCCACTTTATTTGTGTGTGCGGTGTTAGATTTAATTGTTTCCAGTTGACCTAATGCAGAAGTTTATGAAAAAGTTTGTTTGGTTGGTCATCTGCATGATTTTCATTCAAAGATGAACGTATCATACATGATATTTTTGTGAATATGGTACATGGCACCCATTCACACATTACTGAGTAGCACACGAGCTTAAATTTGATAAGAATGAGTATTTTATTGTGAATTCACTCTGAGAAAACTCTTCATGGATTGAATCATTGGGATGGCTGAATTGATGAAAATCAAATGACTAGTATTGAATCCTATCAGGCCACTGCTAATGTTAAATAATAGACAACACCGTTTCAGGGTTTCTCCATCTATAAAAGTGGAAGTAATTTTTGCTAAGTTAATGAGCACTGATATGCTGTGTGAAATTAAATTTGAAAGTGTTTTGTAAGGGATTACCAAATGAAAACAAGACAGTTGGATGAAAGTAATCTACCTATTATTTCAAAAGTAATTGCCATAGTTGTCAACACATTTATCTCACTGTAAGACAAGATGGTAAGTGACTTCATGGAAAACTGTTGCGTATGGAACAGTGATTGTACCTAAGCATGCACCGCTTTGTCTGAATTAAATCCAAGCCATGACTATCTCTCCTCAGGGCTTAAAAAAGTATGAAATTGCATGGAGAGAGATAGGACTGCATGGGGGAAGTGTATGGGCTTCCCAGCAAAACTTCTGCAGTTTAGTCAAAAACACCTTGGCAACATGTTAACACATTAAGAAGTCAGTTGCCTGTTGCCTTAACTGATAGCAACTTGATAGCATTTAAATCTGGTGAACATATATAGATTTACATAGATTCTGCTAGTTCCATCAGCCACTACACTGAGAGTCATCTTAGAGTGTGCATGTAATAGTCTTTGACACTTTGGGGATTGTTTGGTTTCATAACACAGAACACATTCCAAGTGTTGCATTGTAAGTGCTGTAGCTCACATATTCATTTGAGAATGTTACGAGCATATTAATCATACCTCTTTTGTAGCTTTGGGGATGATTTGACAGATTATGGAAATACAAGTTTGTGTTTCTTGGTTTTTGATACACGTACAGTTTCTCATCACTCCCCAGAACTAGAACATCTCGGAAGGGTAGCTGTTGGTCCTTTTCTAGCTCGGTAGTAAATTTTAAGTTGGCATGGAGACTGTTTGAATGTCATAGGAAGTTGTCATGCTGTTAACCACACCACAAAGGTGTCGTAGAATTGGGTGTCGCCTTGTAAATCTAAGATGGATACAAGTCCTGTACCTGCCTTCTGAAATGCTCAATGAGGAAATTGTCAACCTCTGGACTAAGCAGACTCTCATGGTGATGCCTTCCAGGTGTTTGCAGAAATTGCCACTCCACATAATGTAGCTTGTGGGAAGGCAGGCATGAAAGAACTTGGTGATGTCTTGCTCAAAAAAGGAGGCGATATGCTTCTACTTAGTTTGGCAGTTAAACATATGTACAAGATGGCAGTAAAAGTCAATCAGAGTGGTTTGGTGAAAAACAAACACACAAAATTGTGAAAGAATTGTGTATAAACAAAGGTAAGTGGATGGTGAGAAAGGAAATAGATGTCAAATTTGCAAATAAATCAGTGAAAGATGATCGGGAGAAGGCCCTGCAGTGTAGTGAATGGTAAATTGTTGTAGGCAAATTCATAAATAAGCATGGAATTGTTATATGCAAATAAAAATGGACCCATCTACATCTATGGAAACCAGTGCTGGAAAAGATATAGGGACAAGGTGTTGATTAATCGTGGTGATACAGATAATATTTCAGGCTGTTAAGCCGTGGTCGAATGGATCCATTCAACCACAGCTTAACAGCCCAGAATATTTTATTAACTGTGACAATTCCAGTAATGAAAGTTTACATTTTACAGAAAACAGATGACAGTTTGAACAAGACAGACAAGAACAAAGACTGACAAGAGGGTTACATAAGAAGGAATGTTAGCCACATGGGCTAACATAGCAACAAAACGAATCAATTTTTGACAATCTAATGTAATTGGATAGATAAAATGTACTCACAAAATGGCAGCAGAACACACATATAAAAGAAGGTTATAATTAGGCAAGCTTTCAAAGCCAGTGGCTCCTCCTGCACACATAATGTCAACTGGAAATATCACTTTGCAGTCCAATCCCAAATCTTTTGCAACAGCAAACCTGACATTGAACACTGCCTGGAACAGTTCTGGTGACGATCCCAACATGATGCACCACCACTACCTCAAAATAATCCCTTACAAGCCTTCCAACGATTCCTCACATTTCTTCACAACTCTTCCTTAGGTCCCTACAACATGAATCTAACCTGTCTTCTGCAGAACTCCAGGCTTTATGTGCCCTAAAAGCTGATGACTCCATCATTATCCTCCCAGCAACGGATCTACCATTGTGGTATTTGACCAAAATTAGTATGTTTGTGAAGGTCTAGGCCAGTTGTCTGACACATCTACATACACCGCTGCCATCAGGATCCCATCCTTGTGATTTTAGCTGACCTGCAGTCCCGCCTTAAAACCTCAGGCCCTTCACAAGGGCTAACACCTCAATCTATAGAACTTTTCACCCCACCCAAACCACATCCAATACACAAATCCAATCATCGTGGCTGTTCTATAGTTGCTGGCTCCAAAGCACCCACCAAGTATATATCTGCCTTAGTTGATCAGCATCTGCAACCCACACTACATAGACTTCCCTCCTATATCAAAGAACCAACCATTTCCTAGATTCTCTGAAATCTGTGCACTTCCCACTCCCACCACACATCCTGCTTGTCACCATAGATGCCACCTCCCTCTACACCAACATCCGCCATGTACATGGTCTGTCTGCTGCTGAACATTTTCTCAGTCCGTACCAACCTGATTCAAAAACTAAGACATCATTCCTACTCACCTTAATCAACTTCACCTTTGAGGGGCAGACATACAAACAGATCAGGGTATGACCATGGGGTTCAGGATGGCTTCTTCCAAATGTCATCCTTTTCATGGGTTGCTTGGAAAGGGCTTTTCTGGGATCTATAAGTCTTCAGCCCCTGGTTTGGTTTAAATACATTGATAATATCTTTACGATATGGACTCATGATGATGCTGGCTCTTTCAAATTCCTGTAATTTCTGAATACCTTCTCCCAGTTAACTTTCATGTGGTCCTATTCTGAGTCTCATGCCACTTTCCTGATGTTGTCTTTGTCCTCACCAAAGGCCAACTACACACTTCTGTCCAACATGCTAACAAATAACAGTACATACATTTTGACAGTTGCCATCCTTTCCATGTCAAACGTTACCTCCCATACAGCCTTGGCATTCAAGGCAAACTTATTTGTTTGGATGCAAACTCTTTACAGCAATACACCATCATTCTCACCTCAGTCTTCACTGAATGTAATTACACCACCAGCCTAGATTGAAAGCAGTTTTCCTGGGCCATCACATTCAATCTTGGTACTGCTGATCCCTCCAAAAACCAACTTCGAAGCACACCACTAATCACTCAGTATTATCCTGGTCTGGAATGTATTAATCAGCTATTTTGACGAGGCCATGACTTCCTAAAGTCATGCCCTTAAATGCCATCCATTCTGTCTGAGATTTTGCCCACCACACTTAGAATAACTTTCTTTTTGCCTTCCAAATTTCTGCAATATTCTTGTCAGACCCTATGCTCCTTCTGCACCAATCTCCCTATCCTATGGCTCCTATTCCAGAGACTGTCCTTGCTGCAAGACTTGCCATATGCACCCTCCCACCATCACCTAGACTGACCCTGTAACTGGCAAAACACATACTATCAAAGGGAGAGCCACCTATGAAATTACACATGTCATATACCAGCTGTTACACATATACTTTTTGGCCTTTTACATCGGCGTGACTACCACCAAACTATCAGTCTGCTTGGAATAAGTACCTCCATTAGAGAGACCATTTTGAAGGCTATATATAGTGCCGCCACCTGTTGGAACTTCATGAAACTACAGGGGCTTATGCGCTAATATTATGTGATGTCTCTCAACAAATTCTGCATTTTTTCAAGCAAATTTGGCTAAGAAAAAAAGCGTTGCATTGTTTATTGAAGCCTGTTGTACTTTCTTGAGGTAGCCTTTATGGTTGAAAATATCGGGAGCTCATAGCAGCCAAGATGGTGAGGCAACTGACTAGGGCCCAACATTATTATGTCTACTGTTTGGTGTAGTCTACAGTGCTCCCTAAGTTACAATGCACTGTAATTATCACCATAATACTATCCAGTTTACCTGCAACTATTACCTTTCTCCATCCCAAAGTGAAATGTTTGAAATAGTAAGCTAAGGTATTATTTTTTACTTTTGACACAGACACTTTCATATGTTACAATCATTACCAGTTTTGGCCTACAAAGACCATCTTCAGATGCAATGGGCTGCCAATACCACAAATCCAGTCCGTGGGCCTGGACCGCTGTCTGTACTGAAATCTCACCAAGGGCTATGCCAACTCCACATTTATACTGCACAGCAGGCTATGCCACCCTTTCCACATTGGTGTTTCCAGGCTCTGCCCTGCGGGACCTCGTGTATGACCATATATCGTAGCTGCCAATGCACTGCCATGCCGCACAGCACAACAGTTCCCTCTGTCCTTGAAACCATGTTAGTGATTCCCTGAATCCTAATACTATGGACTATTCTCTCCGTCATTTCTCAAACTACTTCTCTTAATTTGGCGTATCTGAGAAATCTCAGGCAATTAGTAATGCCGTCATGATACTCGAATTGCATAAACTCATTTTTAGTTTCACGGTTGACTGGTAATGTCTTTCCAAATAAAGTGTAAGATGACTGCCTTCTTACACTTTTATTTAGTTTTCCTGGCTTTTATATCTCCTATGTGAATTCCATGTATGGTAAATACTTTCTGGGCAGTCTCTCGCATAATGACCATTCTGTTTGCATTTAAAACACCTTACAGACTTCAGAGGCACACATGGGCCTCTTATGACTTGGTGGGTTACATTATGAGCACCTTGCTACTCACGATTGGTCCATTTCTCTGCCTTTTCTTAGTACAACTGGCCCACCTTCCTTATTCTTTATCTGTATGACATACTCGTACTATATGGCCTGGCTTCCCACATGTGAAACATTAGGTGGTCTTCTTCTTGGTCTGTGGCACTGCACCATCACCATTGCACTCTCTTGTGTCAGATCTATCTCTATAGCCTGCTCATGTCGCACATGCACTGTTGTCTTTATCCTGTCATCATAAATCCTTTGGATAAACATTGCTTGGCTTAATATTCATATGAGAGTAAAGCTGCTTTCTAGTTCCGATTCTCGCTTGGTACCTGTTGGTTGCTTTCCTGAAATGGTGTCCCGCTGAGCTATACTTTCCTCATAGTCTTGCTGACTTGCAAGTATCTGACATGCATAGAAGTCAAGTGTCCTTTTACTAGCATAGTTTTCTACTAAAAAGGCATGCACATCTCGCCAAGTGACACTTAGATCTCTGACTAATAAGTTGTATGTGCTGAGCCCGCTATTTTAGTTCTAACACATTTCAAATGGGTTTCATCCTGCTCTAGGTCTGTAAGTTCAAACACAAGATCACAGTTGTCAAGGAAATCATTTAGAATGTTGTAAGTGCCATCAAACAATTGCTGTGTTAATTTTAGCAGAACTGACAAACTAATGAATTGCCTGTTTTGTGACTCAGGCGCATCAGAGTCAGCACCAGAAACCTTATCTCCATCTCATGACACACCTATTAGTCTTTTAACTCACTGTTGGACTTCTCACTGCTGCCATTGCTTTTATGCGGTGTCTGCTGCAAAGCATTGCTGTTGTGCCACTGCTGCAGCTGCTGATGTCTGCCTTTTGCTGTCTCACACCACCAGTTGCAACCTTGGGCGTCTGTTGGCCCTGCTGCTGGCTGCCCTCATGCCACGTCTTACCCATGCCGTTGTCTGTCATCACTGATGCTGCTGCACCATCTCTGCATCGTCTGTGACCCCACGCTGTATGCTGTGTCTGCCACCGCCTCTTGCACCATTGTCCGCATCTGTGACATTGCATTGCTGTCCGCAACTACCAGTGCCAATGCACCACCTCCGTGCACTGTTTGCGACCTTGCACTACCCACCATGACCACAGGATGGCCTCGCGCCATTGTCCGTATCCTTGTGCTGCCATTGACCACCCGTAGCCGTTTCCAGGATGTCCTCCTCAACTCTGGGTATGATCTGTCCACTGCTACTGTGGTTGCACTAGCCCTGTCTGCCTCCAGGGGTAACAACTCCAACTCCAGGTGTCGTCCGTCTTACCCAGGCACCATCTATTCCCTGGCGCTGAATAGGGACTGTCTTCTTCTTCTTCTTCTTCTTCTCCTTCTCGGGGACTCTTTTACACTCCTGGTTTCTGGCTCTGCTGCTGCCCTGCTTAAGAGTTATTCAAGTAATGCAAAAGGGGTTCTCAAAGCCATTCCATCATTTTGCTTGATGTCAGGCTGAGCAGGTTCAGTATTCCAAAAGGGGGGGGGGGAGGTGGGGGGATATATTCCTATAACTTGTGACATGACAACTGTGTGCTACTCCATAACCAACCCCACACCTTGCAGCAGAAAATGGAGTCCCTTTGTTGCATTCAGCGAGTGGTCTAGATGCTCAACGACATTGGAGAGTCCTATCCAGTCAGCTAATGAGGAGATGGCTCGCTGGAAGTTTGAAAGAGTTATAGAACTCGGTTGGGAAATAGTCAAACGAAGGGATGACTGGAATAACTACACTCTTCAGTTACTCATCTGAGCCAGAATTGGATAATGACTTGAATGAAATTGCACCACTCTTGATTGCAAAATCCCATGGTGGGAGATACATGGGAAATATGATCATGAGCAGAGCCAGAGTGAATACCACAAATTCAGGCCCCAGGCCTGACTTACACAGATGCCTTCTTGGACTATTGCCTGTAGCAAACTGTCCCCATAGGCTACGCCACCTCTGCCTTTACATTGTGTGGCAAGCCACACTGCACATTCAATTGCATTTTGTAGGACAGTGGTGTTGTTCACATTCATGATTCATGGCATTCAGACAGACTTGTAACTGGTTATATTCATGAAACTGTAGACGTCTATCATTTGGTGTATTCGACGATGAGAACAGTGATGTATTCTGTGAAAGATGACATTTCTCTGTTAAAGTTAATTTTTAGATTCTGCCATACACATACCAATGAATACTTGCAACTTGTATGCGTCCAAGAAAGGTGGAGGAGCTGAAGTCTTTACATTTTCGGGCTCTAATAGTAGTTGGTTCTTCTGATGCTGTTAAATTTTTGTTACACTAAAATGCATTAGAGTGTACCTTCTCATCTCTCATTTTGTGGGCGACACACTATTAATACTACAAATGCATGTTCAGTATCTGAATTGGTTCAAATTGTGATACGTGGGCTTCAACGCTCCTCATATTTTACATACAGGGTGTTTTTGCGTATGATGTCTGGGCAGGAGACCCACAGCTTGCACGGCAGATTTACTGGCTGTTGCCTATGTGGCACGGCCCGAAGTAAAACTCCCAGTAGTCAAAAACCTGGACGAAAGCTTTCAGACTGCCAGTATCTGTGTTTTGCGCGTTTTTAATTTCATATGGTTGACATGACTCAGCAATTACCGATGTGTTCATTGCACCCTTTAGGTAAAATAAACTTTCATATTGTGTTTGACATACATTAATATCAATGGTTGCTTGACATACTACATCAGTAAATTGGAAACAAATAACAATGATCATGTTATTTACATATTTCATAGAAAAATACATACATTTATGTACATATATGGAGAATATAGGTTTGCACAATTGTCCTTTTGTCTTTTTGAACATCACTTGTCTTTTTGAACATCACCGAACATTTAATACATTGAAATAGTTTGACATTTGTATTCATGGCTATGCTGTTACAATGCTTGCTACAAAAACAGCATGCTGCAATGCCTCCGCCCCACTACACAGTGGTCACATACCTGTGACAGCATGCATAGTTGCTGTGGTGAGATTGTTGGGCAAAGTTTTGTACTGTGGAGTGTTGACTGGCTATGCTTCTACCCAAAGGCTGGTGATTTGATTGACACTCCACTAAATTACAGGTGGTTTATAGCACATAATCACGTTAGTACCCCGTGAGTGAGTTCACTGTTTGTGAAGTTTCAGCTTAGTATGTTGTCCGTAGTTGCCTTTTGCTAATCTTACCAGTTCGCTTGCACGTAATGTTGCTACACAATGTTTATAAATTTTGCCAACTGGGTGTAGACGGTGTAATTATGGATGCCAAACAAAAAATTGTATTTGGTCCATCATGCATCCCACACTTCCCCATGGTCATATTTATTACACATGCACTATGATTCACTGCGCAACAAAGCATCCAGAGTCCTTATTGTCAGCGCAGTCGCTCACTGGAACATTCTGATCCGAAAGTCACCCTGCATCAGCTGATTTTTTTTGTCCATTGATGCATCACTCTATGGGAAATAACTACAGTTTTCACACACTTATGTTAGTAATGTTGTTTAGCGTACCGTAGTTCAAAGGTGTGTTAACCGCAGACTGTGACGTATGTCCTGTTGAGTTCTAATCAGGATTTGTGGTTTCAAACAGTGCTTTTTAACATAGTAACAAATTTATCTTTACATTTTCAGTTAAATTGTGCTTTTGTTTCAACCGTGAACATTATGGTGCATTACAAGATTGGCTTCTTAGCCCCATTACTTGTACACTTCACTCCTGCTGATTTGGAATTATTTACGCAATACTGTGGTCTGATTTCACAAAGACTATGTCTCTGTAACATATGTTCCATTTTGAATTACTCTGGGCACCACTGTGTGTTCCATTTTTTTATAAATGCGACAAATACTGACTCCTGCGTTCATATTTACTTTGATGTAACTTGGGTCAGTTTAGAAAAAAATGCTTCGCACAGTTGCTGAGTGATTCGCTCAGAATAAGTGGTTCTTCCACAGTTCATAGTGCATTTCCATTTACACTGAAACACATGTGGGCAGTACAGTCTGTACTTGTGTACATTGTGATACAAACATTTGGGTCTAATGGTCAAATACTAATTTCTGTTACATTTAGTACGTATAGTGAAAGGAAACATTACTTTATTATTACTACTGATGTCAAATAAACTAAATCTGCAACAGCTCCTTTCTTAGAGTCAGTATCAGAATTTTCCTAATGGTCAAATGAGACTTAATCTCGAGCACATTATTATGTAGTATTTAAGTTCACCATAAACTATAGCTTTCCCCCCAGACCTTCCAATTAATAACTCTTCACAACACTGTTATTCATATCATAAACAATACATAATATTCTCACTGCTAAAAATGATTGATGATTACTAGGTACTATTATAGACTAACCAGGATAATAAGTACTAAAAAAACATTGGACTTCAGAACTAAAGGAAAATATTAAAACCCTACATCTATACATAAAAGACAAAGAACATTATTGTAACAATGAAAATAATCAATTATTCCATTGACCCCGTCATTGTATTCTCTACTCTGAAACATTATCTCTCATGAGGTATAACCTGTTGAAGTGTTTGGTAAATTATTAAATACTTCTTCAAACAACGGAACATGCTTGACCCATTTTGTATGTTGCCTGTGAGCAAATGTTCTGATGAATCTATTAAACTCCTTGATGTTAATTCTAACTGGAACTGTAGGAAGTAACTGGAACTATAGGATGGCGTTCAGCTTTTGTAGATACATTTGTATGTTTGGCCTTCTGACATAACGCACTTCCTCACAAAATTACACCCCCTCCTTTTAAGGTTAGGGTAATAATAGTAATTGGAAATTTTCCTAGTGCACATTTGAATTTCAAAATGCCCCATGTACTGTTGGTGTACCAGATCATATTGTCCAACAACTCTGATGATATGCAAACACATCAGTTGTCACCCTGAACATTTTTTCAGTGGAATAGTATACCATTTTCTATCCTATAACGGTTGACTAACTCATCGCATGGCTGTGGAGAAAAATGTATGTTATGTTAATGGCGGGCGAGTTTTTCGCTTCCGCTAATTTTTATAAGTTAATATCACCACGTAATGGCATCGTTGGCTGCATCGGCCGCTGCGATTGTTGAACTGTAAATTACTTGAATGCAGGTTAATTCAAAGGAAGGCAGACATGAAATCGGGGTCTCCTGTTACAAATTAAAAGTGAACAGTGATATTAAATCAATATATTATCTGCTTAGTTAGTACAAATATGCTTACATTGGCCAGCACTCGCAAGATGTCCATCCACACGCAACCAAGACAAGAGAAGAAGTGAAGACGACTAAAAAATTAACGAAAGAGCGTATCTTGTCGTCTCTTTAGATCATTTTATTATATTTCTTTGCCCTCGAAACTTACACAGAGAAATTATTATAATACAGGTACATGATAAAAATGTATATTATTCAATTTTTAAATGTCTCTTCTTTATAAATACTGTTTTTTTAAGTCTTTTCGTATTATTTCACTGGGGACGCTATACCCTTCCGGCAAGTGCGATAGTGTATCTGCAGTGATATTGTCGCTGCCTTATACAGGAATAATTTCTAGGTCATACTCTGCCTCAAAAAGCCCAACTTGCTAACCTAGCAAGCAATAAGTGGCATGGTAGTAAAAAGCTTAGTGACTTGTAATCACATAAGATCCAAACCATGGGTAATGTTTCTATCTCCGTAGTTGAGTTGAATATGCGCTCTCGCTTTGTGAAAGCACTCTGCTAGCGAATCTTATAATCCTAATGTCTGTTTTCCATGCTGTTTGGCACAGTTGAAAGAGACACGTACCCTAGGCCAAATGATGACGGATCTGATGCAATACAGAAATCCTGCATCATTTCAGGATGTGTAGGATTTCTGCATTAAGCAAGGCATCCCAGATTCCTTCGAATGCCTATTGACATGCAGAAGTCCAGACCCAAGGTGTATTTTTGCTAAACAAATTTTTTAAAATAGTGTATTTTGTTAAGTGTAAGCTGCTCACCATTGATACTCTGCAAAAAGTAACTATACTATACAGTGTAATAGCAGAAAAAATATTACAGCTGATAAAGTAATCTTTCTTTGGAAAACTACTGTCCAAAAATGGAGTTTTTTTTTTTTTAATTTATGGCTGATAATTTTGAACTATTAAAAATATATTAAAGAATACATTCAGCTAAGCGATAATGATGTTAATTTGTAGCCCAGAGTGTGTTGAAGTAAATGCATTTTATCTGAAAGGCTTAGGACATTCCACTACTGAATAATTGTAAAAAATGTAGATGCTTGCAAATACAAAAAAACACATGCAGCCTGGAACAAATATGGCCGCCATTTCAAAACAATAAAAAATAAATTAAAAAAAAAAAAATTTTGTGACTACTGAACATTAGGGAATTCACTCGGCAAATACAAAATTTTTCTGAGATGGTCAAGCAACCAGTGCTGAACCAATTGGCATGGATTGGAGCTTCTATAATATTCCATTCCAACCTTTTCCGTATTTCATGGGTAACCACTTCTTTCTTTGTCCAGGGCACTGAATATGTGGCTTTGCAATAAGTTTGATGGGGATATACCTCCATATTGTAGGTATAAAACACTAATGGTTCCAGGTTACTCTACGGACACAATCTGAAAATTGACTAACAAATCTACCAGCTGTTTCTACTGGTCCATGCTTAAGCACTCTGATTACACCACTTTATTGCAGATCTGGTTAGTAATACTATTACTGATAATATTCTTCTCGGCTATGCAGCCGGATCATAACGTCTTCATGACACAATATTTCCGCAGTCCAACTGGCCGCCAACTTCAGGTGAGAGCGCTGGTGCACAATCTCGCCGGAACTGACTTCCCAGCGCAAGCGGCAGCCCCTATATAGGCCACAGAAGACCCACGACGCGTGCGCGAGAAGGTGCCGTAGCTGCCCTCTAGCGCAGTAAACATGCCGCGCTGCCAGTGGTGGAAAGAGGCGAAATCGAGATATCGCTGTCAAAAGTAAAAAAAATTTCTTTTACACCACACTCCTGTTTTTACATCATGCGAAGGCTGTTGATGCATCTGATGAGGACTTTTGAAATGCCAGAGTGATAGTTCTTCGAATTTATGTACCCTGACAAAATGCAACTGTGCTTCATCAGAAAAAAAGAGCATTTCGGGTTCGACCTCCCCATTACACACAGGCAGTAACAGCCAGTAGCAGTAATAATGTTGAGATACAGTATCTGAGTTAGACAGTCGATGCACTAGTGTTATTTTATACGGTTTCAGTTGGAGTTTGTGCATAACTCTGTGAGCACAGGCTGCTGACAAAGCAGTCTGAAGTGCAAAACCACACAGTGGCTTTCTCAGACTTCTTTCCAAGGTGTCTCCTACCTTGTGTAATTAATTTTTAGTTAAAACATTGAGTTCTCTAGATTTTTATTTGTCTAACATGGAACCATTCTCTAAAAATTTCTTCATAAATCTAACAATAGAAAGTCCAGGTTAGAAAATCAAAAATATTATGAAAAGGATATATTGCTATTCCCCATATAGATGACATGTTGGGTTGCAGACAGGTTCACTGAAAAGACTGTGACACATGTGAGCCTTTGGAAAACACCTGAACATTTAGTCGCATAGTATGGAATGCACATGCACAGTGTTACTGTCCGAGGACCAGGCTCAGTGACATTCAGCAGGGGAAACCTCAGACTCAGCGCAGGTGCCTTATGTGTAACACTCAGGGGAAGTATGAGCAGCTGTCTTATGGCAGATGCAGGCAGCAGTGACCTGTAAATCTGCAGTTCAAGCTGCAAGCTTCATTATAATCACAGTAAACACTAGTAAAATTGTCTTTCATAATTCCTACGCTTTTGATTGTACTGCATAATCAGCATTGTACTTTTGCTCATTATTTTCTGACATAAGCTGTAATGATGAATTTTGTGCAACTCTCTTTATTGTATCGCTGTATCCCATATTATTTTGCATAAACATATTAAAATAATATGTCATGTTGTTGACATATGTTGAGAGAAGGTATAAAATTTCTTCTCTTACGTAGAATATTGATGAAATTTTTTACAGATCATTCTGGAACAACAGATTTGCTGACTCACATGATGCCATTCTATAGTTATGATGTTCCACATACTTGTGGACCAGACCCGAAGGTCTGTTGTCAGTTTGATTTTCGACGATTGCCTGGGTATGGAATATCTTGCCCCTGGAAGAAGCCACCACAAGCAATCACTGATCAGAATGTAGCTCAGAGGTGAGGACCTTATTAGCTCTATTGAATTCAACACAGATACCAGGGCCAATGTATAATTTCTTTTAAATTTACTACAGCAAAAGGAGACTTTTTTGTGTAATGATAATGTGACCACATGAAGCATGAGGCACCTTGCCACTGACAACTGATGCTGTGAATAAAATCGGATATTAAGACATTCTCTTGTAGTGTGCAAAAATGCATATGAACCCCTCTCCTCCTCCAGTTGAGCAATTGGCAATAGTTTAACCCTTCTGTGACTACTCAGAGTTTACTTCTTTGTTACTCTGATATCTCAGTTTCACCATCATTTTGACCAATAGGATACAGTCCGTAGTCAGCAACACTCTACTCAGCTCACAGTAAAGTCTTTGGCATTGAATGAAGCCATGAGATATCTTCATCTGCTAGAAGGAGCAAACACCATCTCTGTCCAGTGACTTGGTGCACCAGAGTGGTTCCAGCCTTGTTACCAAAACAAAAATTATGTCACCCTTGGTGCACTGTGCCCACTCACAGGTCATCCAATCTGTGTACTGTGTTTCTACGAAAGCAGAATTGACACATAAATGTCCAGTCCCTTCTGATATTATAGCCATGCTCCAACTCCATGATGGACTAGCATTAGTCTCTTTGCTCATTCCAAAATAATGAGCTACACACAATGCAAAGCAAAATTGGAGTACACAGAGCATTTGTTAATGGTTGCCATGCAATTGCTTGCTGAGGTTCACAATGTCATAAACAAGGTAGTGCAGGTCCAGCCTTTAGCAGTGTCCTGTATAATAACAGTTCAGAACATCCCGCACATAAAATGGTCATGTTGTAATGTCTTCACTTTTGCATGATAATCAGCAAGCATTCATTGTTCTGAGATTTCAAGTGCCTTTATGTGATGTGTATCCTATAGACACCATTCAGCTGCCCACTGACTGATGTGGGACCGGGACCTGACCAACAGTTACACTGATACATTGTTGCATTTGTGAATAGGTGCGCTCTTTATTTTGCAGATACGTTCTTTAGCACATACTCTTCCCAAATTGGGCTTTACCAGTAACTAGAAATTGATTACTTTTGTGATATTTATATGCAGAAAGCAAAGTTATTTCAAACTATTTCAATTGAAATGGTTAATTTGTATACAGAAACAGCATTTATTACATAAAGTCACGTTTTCACATTTTGAGGCAGAATTTGCATCTATCTTCATATTTATTGTAAACATGAATTTTTCATGTCCCTAATCTCAGCACACTTTCCTGAGCTAAGCTTGAAGTTATTCCTACATCTGTCAATGACTCTCCATGGTGTGTCCTCCTTAACAATAAATCCTCAGTCCAGTCACAAATTTCTTTTGATACTGCATGTGATAATATTTTTGGTAATAAAATTGGTATTTCAGATTTTGCTTTGGTACCCAACTTTTGGTTCCTGTCTCATCCAGGAGTATCTAGATACTTACTCTGGTGCCTCTGACAGCCTTTATATATTATTACCAGAATTTATTTCACTTTTATGAGGGGTTCATCAGTAAAACCCTACTACAGTAGGCATTGAAAGTTTCATACATTTCTCTTTGGATGGCCAAACATGTTGCAATTAATACCTTTTTATCTGTACCATTATGCTTTGTTTCACACCTATTGTGCAGTAGTCACAGTTTCTTTGGGTGTTTGTTTATAGGTACTGTATACCATGATGAGTCCTGGCATAATAAATTATTCTACGAAGTACGTACCCATCCTGGAATTGATCAAATATGTTTCTAAACTTGACCCACAGTTCCTGTACATGCTCACACCCAAAGATAAATGTTAAGTCCTTACTTACAAGGAGGCACTGCTGCCTCTTTATTTACTGAACATATAACTCTTTCTGCTTGCATTTGTTGGCCTTTGTATTTTACTAATTGTTGCTACAACTGCCTCTCGGTCACTGATACCAGTTTCAGTGGTGACGTCTTCAAAGAGCACAGATCTCTTTGTTGCCATCGGATCTAATATACTTCTGTCATGAGTGAGTCTCCAAACTGTGTGTTCTAAGTAATTTTCAGAGAAAGCTTTTAGCATTGTTGCACAGGAAGTCTTGTCACGCTCACCACTTACAAAAGTAATTATCCAAACTGACTGAGTTTGGTGACGGATAGAGGGTCCAAATATAGCTTATGCCCCTCATTGATAGGGGGGGAGGGGGGGAGGGGAGGGGGGAAGGGGGGGGGGCTTGCCCAAATGATCGCTCATGTATTCCAATTTGTGTCTTGGCCAATTTGAGTTTCTTGTCTACTGCAATGAATATAATATCTCCATTTTCTCTTAGCATATCCTTTCAATAAATCTGTATGTTTACCACAAAAATTGCCCTGCTGACACTTTGTGGTCCAAGCCAGTTTTCTATATCTGGTTTAATGTGAGCTCCACTGCTTTTTTGGAGTGCTTTAAGCTAAGGGACATTGTTGTGAATGTTTTGGCAGTTGATTACTGACATTTTAAAATAATCGTGTGAGTAGCATTAGTAGTATTCCTTTGGCTGTTAAGCTAATATTCATGCAGCTATTTCAGTTGTGCTACTCTTATCCACATTACTTAAATATTTTAAGGTTTATCTAAGACATAAGCTATATTACATATCAGATGTTTTTCATGCTTTTTTGTGTGTGACTTCAACTTCCATCTGCTTCAGATATTCATAACAGGCAAAAAACTTACTGATATGCTGACAGGTTGAATGTTAAAAATATTTGCTACAAGCTTGTTCTTTCTTAGGAGTGTTTCAGATACTTTCCAGGAATTTTTAAACAAAGATTTGCAAAAATCTAATGTTGATTTCCATTTTTAACACATATTCAAAGTAGTATGTTTTCCAGCGAATGCTACACTGAAAATAAGGTTGCTGCATTTTATCATTCTTGCACAGTGTGCTTGTTAAAATAACTGTTAACACTTGACACCCAGCAGTATCTGTTTGTTTTCTCCTTACAGTAGTCTTAGAAACTATTATGTAACTTTGCATGTATAGCATCAGCCAAAACTTCACAAATGGATTTTTCGTGATATTAACTACATTACCAAAAATATTTACACAGAACTCAGCACAACATTAGTGGACCATTCTCTTGTAATTAATATAATCAATATCTTAAGTTCATGATGCAATATAGTACAGTTGTATTAAAATTGTAAACATTGTGTCAGTGCATACTTGTGTTGGATTATGTTGTTATTTCACTGCCAAAACAGTTGATCTTGTAGAGCTTCATTGGACTCGCATTCAGGAGGACAATGGTCGTGATTTAGGTTTTCCGTGATTTCCTTAAATTGCTTCAGGCAATTGCCGGGATGGTTCCTTTGAAAGGGCACAGCTGACTGCCTTCCCTAATCCAGTGGGCCCAATGACCTCGCTGTTTGGTCCCCTTCCCCCAAATCAGCCAATCCTAGAGCTTCGTGTGTATTGAAACTGGTTGCACCAAGGATGTAGTAATTCTCGTATCCAGCTACACGACTATGATCTCATGCTGAATCTAATCTACTTCTTAATATACTTTTTGGTAATAAAATTGGTATTTCAGATTTTGATATACTTGTTTATATCTCATTTATGGGTACAGTTGTAGTTATAACATGATTCTGTCTTGAACGTTGCCACTTGAATAAACTACTTCCCATTATAAAACCTGAGAAAAATAATAAAACTTTTTTTTCAGAGCTCAGTTGTTATTGGACCAGTACATGAAGAAAGCTCAACTGTTTCGAACAAATGTTGTTATTGCACCACTTGGTGATGATTTTAGATATGATCATGCTTCTGAATGGGATGTTCAGTTCAATAATTATCAAAGGCTCTTTGATTATATGAATCAAAACAAACATTATCATGTTCAGGTAAATCTCTATTTTTTTGTTAAAACTAAATATTTACTGTTTTCATTAGGTGATATTTCTTTATCAAGACTGCACATAAATTACAATTTCATGAATATGGTGTATCATATCTGTGAGTAGACTATAATAATTTGTAATGTTTTTAAAAATTACAAGGAGCCTGAATGGCTGGCCAGTAATTTGCTTAGCTTCAGGAGACAAAAATTCACTGCTGCCAATAGACCATTTTTAGCTTTTGAAACATTTAGTTCCTCTCCTTTTGATACATTTATCATATTTTTGTGAGCTGTAATTCTGATCACAGTTGTATGCATGTGAATGAAAAATATGCCATTTATGCCTTACAGTATATATTGCTGGATTGAAAATGGGAAATTTGTGAACGTATGAAATAATATGTAAGGAATACGATCATCAAAGTGAAACTGTAATCAGACTGACACTGCAGAGATTTTAGAATGGGTGCCTTTGCTGTTACATGTACTTGAACTAAAAAAAAAAGAACAGTAGCTTTAAAGCTTTTGTCTGATTAAAGTTGCTTGGTAGCCGACACTTCTTTCATTGGAGCTGGTTTCCTCCAGAGCACACAGCGTCAGCCTGAACCATTCGTCATTGCCAAAATGCCTAGCAATTTGTTATTTCACTTTCAGTTTCTCGTCCAGCTTTCTTTCTTGTTCAGGATTTTGAATCCTGGGTATGGCTCTTTTATTTTGTATTTCATCACACATGATAACCACACCAAAAAGAACACACCTTACAAAACAGTGCTAACAAAATACAAATGTGTCATACACAGCGTTAACCAAACACTACTGGGTCCTTCTCCACAAGATTCTACAGCTATTATAGCCACAGAGATCTTGCACAACATTGCATGAAGTTGAATTTTTGAAAGTTGCAATTCATTATAGTGATGGGGTCACCAGAATCCTAAATATAACCATCTGACGCAATTTAGCGGCGTAGCACTTGATGTAGCATGTAAACCTAATGTGTAGGAGATAATAGCAGGTAGAAGATAATAGCAGGAATTTTATTATTTCTTGATTATTGTTTTATTCAGTTAATTGGAATAAATGTAATTTTTTATTTCTAATACTTTGCCATGTTATTTTCATTGTTGCACTGACTTTTTATTTGTCATTATATCTTCCCATCATTCTTTTTTCATTTGGAATCAGCATGTCTCGCCTATAATCTGCAACCAAGTGCCAACCAGGACTGATCTTTGGTTGAAAATGCAGCAGCTCATGTAACAGTGTGATTATAGTTTCAGGTAGCCAACAATAGCAAGAAATTACAGTTTGATTTTAGGCCTGATGCTGAAATTATTCTGTCTTGAGTTTCCTAATGGAGGTTCACTTTAATCACTGTTAACAATGAGATCGTGCTTTTTGTTCTGCTGCAGATTGTTGATCGCCATTTCCTTGGGGACATTGCACATCATGAAGTTGTGGTTAGGTTAGGATATGAGTTTAAATTCAGAGCTATGAAAAATGTCTTCCACCCCAGTTCAGTCATTGGTCACTTAAAATCAGTTGCCGACAGAGCATCTTACTTTCCATCACATCTCGCAGTGGTCACTTCCAAGATTGCACCAAGTTACACATTAACAGAACTTGTGAGGTGTCCTACCATGTTTGTGTGTTGCCTTTGAGTGGTAGCTGGCAGCCGATGTGACAACACTGTAGCAGGAAGTGACAGACATCAGCTGTCAAGTAATTTTAATTGGACTGTAGTGAAGTCGCTCTGTTTTTATGTTTGTCAATGCTTTATGATGAATCATCTAATAGTCATCTTTCCTGAGTTTTGTCTGTAATTTTTTTGCGTTACCTAAGAACAGTCCACAGCTCGTGCTCTCACGGTAGCGTTCTTGCTTCCCGAGCACGGGGTCCCAGGTTCGATTCCCGGCGAGGTCAGGGATTTTCACCTGCCCTGAGATGACTGGGTGGTGTTGTGTTGTTGTCTTCTTCATCATCATCATCATTCATCCCTATTATGGTCGGAAGAAGGCAAGAGCAAACGACCTCCATTAGGACCTTGCCTAGTACTGCAGTGCGGGTCTCCCACATCGTTCCCTTACACTCTGTCAAGAAACATTGGACTTCATTTCCATTTCCACCTAAGAACATCTTCGTACCATTCAGCTGCAAACTTAGACATAGACAGAAAGTGACATTCTGTTTTATCCAAAAAATATTAGGAAGTTTTGATGAGGGAAAAGAAATTGCTGAGGAATTAAGTAGAAAAAGCTACCTAGAACTTTCACTGAATAATTGAACACCTATAATTTGATTTAAATTAGTTGGTATATGATGATTAAGGTCCAAGAGTTGCAATATTGATGAGATAAATACTGTCAGCATGCACTGCCACAGTGCTTCTCTCTCCATGCTAATAGAAAATTGCTTTAAAGACCTTAATTGTTAACAAGTATGCAGTTTGAACACACTATCTTTATAACATTCATGTAAACATTATGAAACTGATATATGATGTAGATCATTTCAAATATCTATTCTTAATTTCAATTAGGACTAGGTTTTATGAAATAAGTAAAATTTTTCTGTATGGAAAAGTTCCCACTTGAGAACTGTTAGGCAAAATTTTATGCTCCGATTGCGGCAATCCAGTGGGAGCCGACAGCACCTGGCTCCCACTGGTGTGTTGCTAGTGGAAGCATTCCAGTCAGTTAGCAGTGAACTGTCAACCACTTTAAATTGGATGATAATTTTGGAGCCATTGTAAGTTACTTTTTCCTTATTATGAAGTGTCTGCTACAACTTAGTAGGTAAAAGTTTTTTGTCTTTCTGCTTAAGCAAACTGTAGACCCCTTTACTTTACAAAAGAAACAATGTAAATGAAATAAACATGCATATTCTGAACAATTATGGGACTGTATCACATTAGAAGACGGGGGAACTGATAGTGCAGGCAGTTGCAGCTTATTTGTCAGCAGCATTTACTACCTCCACCACTTTGATACATACACATGTAGCCACTCATGCAGCAAGTCCTGATGCAACTACTGCTATTGTGATTAGATAACCTGGAAGTACACACTTAGTTTGAATTTATGTTGACAACTCCAATTTGGATCACATCCAAGAATCATGTTGGTTATTGGAGTACCTGTACCTAACACCATATATGCAATCTCTAGAAATAGTCATGTGAATCTACTCATTTTGAATGCTAGCAGATGGCCATTGTCTTAAATTTCCATTTAATGGAAAATTAATATACAAAAGCAAATTAGGGTGTAACATCCCATCAGAATTGAAATTATTAGAAATGGAACACAAGCTAGGTTTTGATGAGATTGGGGACATAATTAAGCCGTATCCTTTTCATGGGAACAATCTTGACATCCATGTTAATTAATTTAGACAAACTATGAAGAACCTAAATTAGAACACCTACCTGGGATTTGATTCTTTTTACCATGATTTTGGGTCCAGTGTTCTAACAACTTTGTCACTCTGATCAGAAATTAATACAGTCCATCAGTTAACACTCAGTATATTGCAGTAAGATGGGAACTACTTACATGTTGATGACCTATGAATTTATGATTAGAACTGTGTTTTATAAATTTTGCTGTTTTATGGGCTGCATACTGTTGTTTGAACTGTTAATCTGCACTGGGATTTTGACTAGGTAGTTTTTACTTGAGCACTAGCATGGTTGCAGTTTAGTAACCTCAAATATGAAGATAGCAATTTTGTTTTTACACTCTATTATTCACCTGTATGACCTGCATATGCCCAGAAATGACTTACATATACCCAGAAATTGCTGAAGTCAGGTTCTGTGTAAAAAAATAACTGATGGAATCTAATGTAACAAATTGCCCCACTGTGTTGTGGCTGACCAGTAGCAGTCCTCCTAGAGCAGTGTGAATGCTACAATGTAATTACTATTGGTTTAAGATCATAGCGTCTTGTATAATCAGATACTTAAGCGCATGTTAGAAATATTTAGGCTAGAAGTGAGCCAAATGAAAGCTGTGATCACATATTTTAGGAGAAGCCATTGCTGAAAGATGACAAGGTGGTTGGTAAGTACACATGGATGGAATTTATGTTTTACATATTTTAATTCATTATAAACTTCAATAAGTTGAGCAATAGACATATTTGCAGATAACTATGAATGCTTACAGGAACTCTTAAAACATTTCATGATTCATCCAGAAAGCAGATACCATTTTCTGCGTCATAGTTCCCATGTTTCAAACATTTCAGTTTGGTACATTTTGCTTTCCTTTTTCCCTTCGTAATTACCTCTTACCCTGCTTTGCAGTTACCAATGTTCTTGTCACCACTGTTAGCTAGTAGCGATGATAGAGGCCTCTGCAATTAATACAGTAACATGGAAGTCCCAATTACAGACTGTGAGCAAGGTCCGTAGTTGGCCCTGTGATAAGTTCCTAGCAACCTGCTTCCACAAATCCATGTTTGGCAGAATAGCTGAGATTAAAAATTTCCATAACTTCCTGTCTCAAATTAAACCATTTTTTGGTATCTCTAGTAGCAGTGACAAACATAATCCCAGTACTTAAAGAGTTTATCATCACAGAAGTTAATAATGTCTTGTAATGTAATAATTTAAGCAGTGAATAAGATATGATTAAGGAATTATCAAATACCGTATTTACTCAAATCTAATCCGCACTCGAATCTAAGTCACACCTGAAAAATGAGACTCGAAATCAAGCAAAAAAAAATTTTCCTGAATCTAAGCCCCACCTGAAATTTGAGACTCGAAATTCAAGGGGAGAGAGAAGTTTTAGACCGCACCTCCAAATCGAAACAAAGTTGGTCCATTGTAACATGAGACACAATTTAGGTCAAATGGATGAATATACAGCTACAGTAGTTTGGTTCGAGTCGTAAGCTTAACAGTTAAGCTTTACCAAGTAGCCATTGCTATGTGTCAAGCGCTCCGTCTTTATTTGTGCGGGTACCCTTCCTTTTTCACGTGCTTCGTCTGGTTTGAATCGATTGCTTGTTTTGCTTTGATCTGATAAGTGTCATTCTCTTTGTTATAGGTGTTTACGTCACTCTAAGCTGAATCTGCATTATTTTATTGTGTCATGCATTGTTTGTCGCATTCTGATAATGAGTTTTTATGACCTATCGCCGCTCGCGGCATGGCTTGCTTTTGTGCTTGCTACTGCCGCTTACAATAAAAAAGAAGAGAGGAATTGTCTCATAAGCGAAACAATGGAAAGAGACTGCTGCTTTCTTTGATAATGGTCAACAAGAACCAAATAATAGACTGCGTATGATAGAAGATGTTCTGAACGAGAGTTTAGCAAAAATTTTTCTCCGTTTGAAAATCTTTGCAGGCGGCTCTTTAGTACATTACATTCTGCACAGAAATTAGAGTCATCTTAGATTTAAAAATCTAGTCAGTTGCCGTGTTTCATTTCTGACTGTATCACTATTCAGCATAAGAATAATATAACTATAAACATGACATGAACATTTGTCCAGACTGTATATATAGGACTGAACAGTACGTCTTATTAACAGTAAACTGCTGTGTCAGTAGTCAATGTTCACTAAATAGTGTTCATGTAGGCATAACATAACCTGACAGCATGGTAGGGGGCAAGACGGGGTGGGTAAGATGGGAAGCTTCCCCGTCTTGCCCCTACTATTTGTCCAACCATTACGTTCTTATCGTCTCATGTGTTTATCTCGCTGCGGGTTTTGAACACGTAAATTATACGTTGAAGTTTATTCGGCAAAGCCTTCATTCATTCAGCTACAATTTCCACAGCAGTGAACGGGTTTCGGAAAACAGGCATTTGGCCTGTAAACAGAAATATGTTTCAGGAAAGTGATTACCTTCCCTGTTCAACTACAGAGATTCATCAAGCTCACACATCTGAAGTTACAGAAACAGAAGACCAAATGTTGTCTAGACATAAAACACCTGAACAATTAACAACTGACGATCAAGCCTCTGTTTCATCTAACTTTCAGGTTACCAGCCCTGAAATGGTGTTAGCTATTCCAAAGGTGGATAAAAAAACCAAAAGGAAACCATCTAACAGGCGTGGAAAACCCATTGTTTTAACCGAATCTCCTTATAGGAGTGAACTATCTGAAGAAATTAAACAAAAAGGAGTCCCCAAACGTGCTGCATGTAAATGAAAACTCTTCTCAAAGACGTTTAATGAGCCTGGGATACCACCAAAAGGATATAATGACAACGAAAAAGTGACGAACGCTACTGACGTCTTAACCACCCCTTCATGCCCAAGGGATAATAAACTGAGATCGAATGACAACGAGGAAGAGAGTGAAGAATGTTTATACTGCTATGACTTCTCTGAAGGAGGCTGGATACGGTGTATTAGCTGCGGATGCTGGGCCCACGACACTTGTGCAGGGATAGAAAGTGATGATGACGAGGCTGTTCACACCTGTGTACTATGTGAAAATAAGAAGCCTAAATAAAACGTAATACCTGGTTCTACAATTCGCAGAACCATGTTTGGAAACCTTATCGTCGCATGATATCATTATTCCAGTCCTTATTTAAGCTTTAGAGATGAATTCGTGCTAGTTCACCATCTTACCCCGCATATGGGGCAAGACGGGGAGTTGGTAGTTTGTTTCAAATTGAGATATTTCTAACTAAATGTAACAGGTTTGCAGGTTTCTTTGCATGTTATTGTAATTCAGTGGTTAAGTAAACAAATGATAATCAAACCTACTTGAATTTGTTTATTTTTGATCCTTTTGTAAGGGTTTAAAGTTAGCTTCCCCATCTTGCCCCGCTTTCCCCTATTTTCTCCTGTGTTTGCTGTTGTGTCACTAGTTTCGTAGTTTATTAGGCAGACAGAATTTAAGTGAGATATCAGCAAACATGAAAGAATACATGGCATAAAGTTTACATTCTTCTACCTTTTCTTTTAATTTATTTACTGACGCAGAGGTTTTGGCGCCAGTATTTATCTTTGTGCCTGCAAACCCTACATAAAGGGTGTTACAAAAAGGTACGGCCAAACTTTCAGGAAAAATTCCTCACACACAAACAAAGAAAATATGTTATGTGGACATGTGTCCGGAAACGCTTACTTTCCATGTTAGAGCTCATTTTATAACTTCTCTTCAAGTCACATTAATCATGGAATGGAAACACATAGCAACAGAATGTACCAGCGTGACTTCAAACAGTTTGTTACAGGAAATGTTCAAAATGTCCTCGTTAGCGAGGATACATGCATCCACCCTCCGTCGCATGGAATCCCTGATGCGCTGATGCAGCCCTGGAGAATGGCGTATTGTATCACAGCCGTCCACAATACGATCACGAAGAGTCTCTACATTTGGTACCGGGGTTGCATAGACAAGAGCTTTCAAATACCCCCATAAATGAAAGTCAAGAGGGTTCAGGTCAGGAGGGCGTGGAGGCCATGGAATTGGTCCGCCTCTACCAATCCATCGGTCACCGAATCTGTTGTTGAGAACCGTACGAACACTTCGCCTGAAATGTGCAGGAGCTCCATCGCGCATGAACCACATGTTGTGTTGAACTTGTAAAGGCACATGTTCTAGCAGCACAGGTAGAGTATCCCATATGAAATCATGATAACGTGCTCCATTGTGCGTAGGTGGAGGACACTAAAATGAACTCTAACATGGAAATTAAGCGTTTCCGGACACATGTCCACATAACATCTTTTCTTTATTTGTGTGTGAAGAATGTTTCCTGAAAGTTGGCCGTACCTTTTTGTAACACCCTGTATATCTGACGGCAGAAGTTAGTTGTGGCGGTACATACCGACATTTTTCAAAACTTCCTCTTACTTTGCACTCGATTCTAATCCGCAGGCGGCTTTTTGGATTACAAAAACTGGGAAAAAAGTGTAGCTTAGATTCGAGTAAATACGCTAATATTGAGGAAAAGAAATATCAAATAAGAATGAGGAAAAGCAATCACTCATGTTCAGATGATTTATGGATCTAATGACAAGCATAACAGCTCAGAATTTGTGTTTACCTTTGAGCTTTTCCTCTTTTCCGAGTCTAATTGCATTCTCTTCTGTCTTGTGATGTTGATTAAACCTGTGATGTGCTACTATAACGAGATGATGATAACCTTCAGGTGGCAGTTTCCTACTGAAATCTGTAATTTTTATTTGTAACTATACAGTAAAGATGAATAAATAAGCCTTGATCATCAAAAATCAAAAGTGATTGCTGTACACTCCAATATGACTGTGTCAAGTTGCACCACATTTTCATCTTGGAGATATATTTATTGGAGCTTGCTGATACTGTTTCTTTAATTTGGCGACATTAATGTTACGTGATGATGATGATGATGATGATCAGTGTTTAAAGCTTACTTTGTTAAAACAAATGACATTTTTCCATAGGCACAATTTGGAACTCTTCAAGACTATTTTAAAGCTGTACGTGAAGAAAGTTCCTTCCAAAACTTCCCAACTTTGTCAGGGGATTTTTTTACATATGCAGACAGAGATGATCACTACTGGAGTGGGTACTACACATCAAGGCCATTTTATAAACGAATGGACCGTGTCCTAGTATATTACTTACGGTAAGGTTGATAGCAGTTGAACAAATGCATGCTTCCTGATTCTGCTAAACAGCAGATAAAAAAATTGATAGTCTCTTTCTTGTTACTATTTTGCCAAAGATTTTGTAAACCATGTATTGGAACTCTGCCATTCTTTCAGAGCAGCAGAAATAATATTTGGACTAGCATGGGGCAGTAAGAAAGATTCATCAGACTGGCCAAGTACTGCGCATACCCAACTAATTACTGATGCTCGACATAGTTTGAGCTTGTTCCAGCATCATGATGGGATCACTGGAACTGCCAAGGACCATGTTGTTGAAGATTATGCAAAGAAGTGAGTAAAAAATATAGTGGAGGTTAAATTTTAATTTAAGGCTGTGTTTCTCGGGTACAGAGTTCCTTTAAATGAGGGCATAAAAACTGTGTGTGTGTGTGTGTGTGTGTGTGGGGGGGGGGGGGGGGGGGGCAGTCATGTGCGTGCATGCACAAAATTTCACAATTTCAGCATTGCAGTACTGAGGTGCACTTTGATAATGACATTCGCACTAGCTTATTTGTTTCTCTTTATAGAACGGAGCCAGTATTTGAACCTAAATTTGAATGTTTATATGTCTTTATGCAATGCAGACTTATTAGACACAGGAGGGATAATGGATTAGGACAATAATCTGTCTTATTGGCTATTACATTAATAATCCCTGTTGATTTTTCATTCCTTGTTTTAGTTATTGCTGTTTCCATCTCATAGAATTGTGTCGAGTAGAGAAGTTATATGAGAAACCAATCCTACTATGCGTGTCAACAGGGTGCTTGAAATGTTTTTCTGTTTTCAGGTCTGGCGAACTACTAAAAGAGAGAAAGTAATTGAAGAAAATTCTAACGTGTTGTCACTCCTTGAACACACTTCCAACTACCAAGCCCACACTTTTTTATAAAGTTTAGAGTACAATGCCAGCTTATGGTATTAACTTTAACCTGTTAATGGAAAATTACACACAGTTTGTTGTGGGTTGTACACCCACTCAGTACTTTGCAAATTGTTCACTTTGCACTATTACTTTACGGTACACCAACGTGGATTTAACTTATTCAGAAAAAAGTCAGAGCTTACATTTGTCTTCACAGTTCGTCCGTTAACACTCTCAGACACTCTGTGATCATTTTAAGGCCACAATTCCTCAAAATTAAAACATCTTTTCAGAGTTCAGTGGTAACACATCTGGCAACTATGATGGCCCTTTGCCGCACATTGGTTTTGACAGTTCCATATGTTCATAGCTTGCTAGGACCATCTTCTAAGACAGTGAGTTTCCTTCTTTGTGCACCTACTTCCACCCCAAGCTTTTTATTCTCCTGTTTGACAGGATATCTACCTTTTACAGTCACTGGCTACTGTTACAGGAAAATAGTTTTGTTCCTAGCAAGACTTCCGCTGATGTAGCCTTTCCTCGTTCCTGGTCGTGTAAATCAGTGTTTCACACTGTAAGACATTCCGAATGGCAAGCGTTAGTGCCCAAGTGCATAATGTCAAAATTCCGAGCTGCTCCTTCACTGCTGGTACAATTGTGTGATAGCCTTGTGTATTTTGCTTGGATCTTGGCCTGGCCATATCTCTCATGAGAGATGATTAATCCTGCACCATGCATTGGTAAAATTGATGTTTTGCCAGTGACACACTACGACAATGTAGTGACTTCATGTGCTGTCCACTGTTGTTACCACACTGCTCTTTCAACTAAGTTCCATCACATCTGCAAGTTATTTTCTCCTATAAGTCTCAATTTTGACACCATTTCTTGTTTTGTCTATAGTAGTTTAGTCGTTTTAATAAAAATGTTATTTTCTTAATCATGTGCGGCCATTGATCTTTCTGCAGTACCCACTTGCCTCATTTTACAATTTTGTAATTAGCTTAGTGAGTTAGATGGGGAGACATTCCCACACCAGTGACCTGATGATAAATTCAGATAACGTAATTTACAAATTTGGCATGTTGTTGGGCATCTTGTTCCATTAGGCATGTGTGCCGACTTCCGCGCTTGCACCATACCATCAGCTTCTGTATCTGTATTATGGACACTACTGTGCTTCATGCCACAACCTAGTTCCCTCGTGTGTTCCTTGTGTTCACCCCTTGTGCAGCCTAGTTACCATGGCTTTCAACACCGGTCCAGCCAACACCTCACTGCACACTGTTTCCGTTCCAGGGCCTCATAAGAGCATCGCCAACCTGACTGTGTGCCTCATGGCACTAGAACACTGTAATGCCAACCTGCGTGTGCAAGTCACTGCAATGTGACCACTGGTGGCCAAGGCCCTGTTACTGGACTCCACACCGATGCCCACATTGGCTCTTGCATCTGCATATGCCACCACCGCTGTTCCTCCCTGCACTGACGTGCTGATACCCAATTCCTTGCCTGCTGCTTGCTCTCGCTCTGACCACGCTGCAACTCACATGCCGCCTTTCAACCCCCGACCAGCACTTGTGCTTTTCCTTAGTTTACGTCATCTTTGCTGGCTGTGGCATCACCCAGGATGCCACCAAGTTCGCTGTGGTCAGGAGCCATCGTGAGGTGACACATGCAGTGGAGGTCTGCGATATTGTCTCGTTGACCCCAACCCCTGACCACTACTAGACACTTCAGCACTGCTTCGTGACACAACTCATGTTGTCTGATATAACAATTCCAGCACACATTGTGTTGGACAGTTTCCTGTGCAAGATCTGGTTGGCTCACCTCCCAGCCATGATACAGCCAGCTGTGGCGTTGCACGCTGACCTCTCCTTGACCGACAGCATCAGCCTGCCAACAGGGGACACGAGATGCTGCCCTCTTGCGTGCAACTGCTGCTGCCGTGTGCCAACTGCACTCCCATGCAGTGCTGTCAGGGGTTCTTGGGAGGTCCATCATTTAATTGTCGACTACGTTCACACCACTCTGGGACCATCTATCTTCTGCCGGCCACAGGCCTTACCATCAGACAGATTCAGGATAGCCAAGGCAGAGCTCGATGAGCTGCTCATCGCCATTGTACTGTGACCTTTCAAGAGTCTTTGGGCATCTACCCTTCACCTAGCCAAGAAGAAGTACGAAGTGCTTACCAGAAACTAAACACCCATACCTTCCATGATTGGTGCCACTCCTACAACAATGCGCTGGATGGGGCTACAATCCTCAGCACAATTGACAATGCCAGTGCTTTCAACCAGATTCTGGTTGCACCTGAGGACATGCAGAAGACCATCATCATCATGACATTCAGCTTCTATGAGAAGCCTGCATGACATTATAGCTTCCGTAATGCTGCCAAAACGTGGCAGTGTTTCGTGGCCAGCATCTTGCGAGGCCTGTCGTGTTGTATCAAATACTTGGATTTCATAATCATTTTCTCCACGACACCAGAGGAACACTGTGAGCACCTCCGTGTGATTTTTAACACCTCCAGGACACCGGCATAGTTGTCAGCACAGCAAAGTCCATTTTTTTATGCCAGTGAGGTGATATTCCTGGATCATCCTCTATCTGCCATAGGCTCACATCCTTGCCCTGATGAGCCCAACATGGAGACCATAGCTCTTTAGGGGATACGTGTGTGTTGTGCATGAAACCTCAAGCTATTGCAGCCTTTCTTCTCTCCCAAACTGCATTCCCTTCCCCATGTGCACTCCTTCCCATCCTGACTACTCCTCTTCCTGTCCTGCCCCTTCCCCACCTCTTTCTCCCTCAGTGTTTCCTTTATGATGACCCAGCTATTCTCTTTGTTCTGCTATTCTTTTTCAGTCTTGCATCTCATGTTTCCACTCTCCCATTTCTGTTTTGTTTTTTCAGGTCTCCCATGGGATATGACCTCTCTTTTTAAATTCTGTTTCCATAGTTTGAGCCATTTGGGGAAGAACTCTCTCCCAAGCATCTTGGTCTTTCATTAAAAAAGTCAGTATTAGTGGAATAATACAGTAGATGATGAAGTTTTGAATAATAAATATATGGCAAAATACTATCCTCTTTGTGTATCATTTGCCAAAATCTCATTTCAATATCACAAATTGTTTATGAAATATGAGGAATGTTGTGGATATTTCATTCTGATTTTATTGCTTGCATGACGTTATCGCAAATAAGTGTTCTACATCAGATCGATTTTCTCAAGATTGGTGACATTTTGAGACCTTTACTCAAGACTAAAAGAAATTGATATGTTTACTAAATTTCATATGCAGCAATGTGTTATGTAATATGCACCATATGCAAAATTGTAGTGACTCCTATTTTTCATTGACAACTTTTTTGAATTTCTCGCAGTGTTCTACTTCCCTTTCAATATCACAGTAACTATGACCGTTAATGAAATGGTCTTCACATCATCATGAAGCTGACATATAAATCTGTATGTAAGGGGGGTGGGGGAAGAAGAGATAATAGTTTCTGTAAAATTATTTGAGAAAGATTGCAGGGTGTGTGCCTAGATTCTGTCACCACCAACCGGCTGAAAGGTGGCAAACACTCTCCCCTTCCAAACAAATGAATGAACTCACCCAGCACTTTGGAAGAAAACTGGTCACTGTGCATTGGCCACCGTATCCTGCGTGGACTCTTATCATGGTGGATGCTCTGCACATAAAGCATGCTGAGCTCCATATTTCTGGCTGCTTTTCTGTGGCTGTCTCCCTCTGAGTTCCTAGTTTTGCCTTCCTTGACCTTCCCCTCCATGGCCACCTCTTCGGAGGAGGACCAGGTCTACTGGCTTGGGATGAAACCCTCTCTCCATTACTTGGTTTGTTTCATGACAGACAAGGAGACTTTCACTGCCACTAAACCACTTTTTTTTCAGCATCTCCAGAACAGGAAACCTGTTAACTTGCGTTGGTTGTAGGACACATGCTCTGCGGACCTCAATGCTGCTCATTCTCTTTTGATCCTGATGTTGCTGTGACTTGCTCTCTTCCTTATCACACTTTCTCTTGCCATCTGAAGGAGAAGAAGAAGATGCATAAGTCTCGGGACGAGGCACCTGACATTTCACGTGTCGCCCCTCCTTCTCAATCGGGATCTGATCTTACATTCATGGATGTCATCCGTCTTTACCAGTGATGGACACTGACTGGGCACAATGACTGATTCTGGCCCATTCGACATCCATCTGACCTCTTGTACTACTCACCCCCAATGGAAGTAATATTTACTATTGTCACTTTCCAGAATGGCAGTCTCTTCTTTCTTTCTACTCTGTGGCTTGTGTTGTACTGCAGGGTTCTCATTTTGTCGATACTCATTTGCTGACTTTTCATGGTTTTCCAGTCCTTCTGCCAGAACTGGGTCGGCCCTTTACGAGCCTCTGGTAGTGTCTGTACGTTGGTCTGCATGGACATTGTTAGTGCCTGGATTCCTTTTCATACTGCACTGGAAGCAGTGGCTGTTTGCATCTGTTTAGGCTCTGTGGTAAAATATGCAAATGTTACCTCACCCCAGACCAGCCTCCTATTCATCCTGCAGTTCTTTCCCTCTTTCGACAGCTCCCTTCCCCCTTCCTTCTCCTCTGTGGGGTGGTACGGCGAGCATTGACCGGGCCAAGATTGTTGAAGACCGGCTGGCAGGGATTGATCTCCACCTGCTCAATGCTGGAGCCTCGAAACACTTTAGTGTGCTGCATGGCACTTTCTTGGCCAGTGATCTTTCCATCTGTAACCCTGTATTCTTTGCCTCTGTTCAGTAGGGAGTCAGGATGATTTGCACAATAGCAATCATTTTGTAATCATCTTATCTTTTCTTCAGCATCATTCGCCTGGTCATACTCCCACGTGGGCCTTTACTGATGTGGATTGGGATGAGTTTTGCTCAGTTGCCATCCCAACCACTCCACCACACAATGGCGTTGTTGAGTACGAATGGAGTTTGATTGACATTATCCTTTCATCAGCTGCTTCAATGGAAATTGCTGTAGTTATTAAAGACCACCATCTTGTCCTCCAACTCTACAAACAGCATCCATCTCTTGACCACCTCCTGGCCTTTAAATGGCTTCTTGCCTGGACTCATTGCCTTCTTAAATGCCAGAAACAGATTTTATGGGAATATAGGGCTGCATACTCCCTCGCCGTAGGTATAGGCAAAGATCAGGTGCATTTTTGGCAACCATCACCCTTTAGGTGTCTCAGAAATTCTCCTGAATGGTACTGTCTTCACCAGCCTGGCCTCTATTGCTGAGCATTTTGCTTGGCATTTCGCCCAGATTAGAGCATTGGTCCAATATCCACTCGTGGTCTGTCTTCTCAAACAGTGTCTGGGATGACTCCCTTTGTTTCATTCCCTGCTGCCTGGAGCATTGTAAAGCACTTTTTAGCAAATGGGCATTCACCATTGGTCTTACTATCTGTCCCAACACAGTTCCTGCGCTGGACTGGGTGCATAACCAAATACTTCAACAAGTAGCAGTTGGTAGCCAGCGTCATATACCCACCCTTTTTAATTGTCTTTGGAGTGAAGGGGAACTCCCTTTCCAGTGGCGAGAAAGTTTCACTATTCCAGTTTTGAAATTGAGTGAATTGCTTCTTCAGATGGACAGCTATTGTCTGTTCAGTTTAACCAATGTACTCTGCAAGTTACTGAATGTATGAAAGTCTACGAGTGTATTGGGTCCTTGAATCCCTGGACGTTTTGGATTCGACTCAAGGTGGTTTTCACCAAGACCGCTCTATTGCAGTTAATTTAGTTCACCTGGAGTCTTGCTATCCGAATGGCTTTTGCCCACATCAACACCTTGTTATATTCTTCTTAAATGTGCATAAATCTTATGATACCATTTGGCTTTATCACATGCTTGCCACCTTACATGAGTGGGGCCTCTGTGGGCCCACTCCTCATTTTTATCTGGAACTTCCTTTTGTGTTTCACTTTTCAGGCACAGACTGGCACCTCCCATAGTGCCTCCCATATACAGGAGAATGGTGTTCTTCAGGGTTCTGTTTTGAATGTCCCTCCCTGTTTGTTGTTGTTGTTGTTGTTGTTGTCTTTAGTCCTGAGACTGGTTTGATGCAGCTCTCCATGCTACTCTATCCTGTGCAAGCTTCTTCATCTCCCAGTACTTACTGCAATGTACATCCTTCTGAATCTGCTTAGTGTATTCATCTCTTGGTCTCCCTCTACAATTTTTACCCTCCATGCTGCCCTCCAATGCTAAATTTGTGATCCCTTGATGCCTCAGAACATGTCCTACCAACCGGTCCCTTCTTCTTGTCAAGTTGTGCCACAAGCTCCTCTTCTCCCCAATTCTATTCAATACCTCCTCATCAGTTATGTGATCTACCCATCTAATCTTCAGCATTCTTCTGTAGCACCACATTTCGAAAGGTTCTATTCTCCTCTTGTCTAAACTATTTATCGTCCATGTTTCACTTCCATACATGGCTACACTCCATACAAATACTTTCAGAAACGACTTCCTGACACTTAAATCTAAACTCGATGTTAATAAATTTCTCTTCTTCAGAAACGCTTTCCTTGCCATTGCCAGTCTACATTTTATATCCTCCCTACTTTGACCATCGTCAGTTATTTTGCTCCCCAAATAGCAAAACTCCTTTACTACTTTAAGTGTCTCATTTCCTAATCTAATTCCCTCAGCATCACCCAACTTAATTCGACTACATTCCATTATCCTCGTTTTACTTTTGTTGATGTTCATCTTATATCCTCCTTTCAAGACACTGTCCATTCCGTTCAGCTGTTCTTCCAAGTCCTTTGTTGTCTCTGACAGAATTACAATGTCATCGGCGAACCTCAGCGTTTTTATTTCTTCTCCATGGACTTTAATACCTACTCTGAATTTTTCTTTTGTTTCCTTTACTGCTTGCTCAATATACAGTTTGAATAACATCGGGGACAGGCTACAACCCTGTCTCACTCCCTTCCCAACCGCTGCTTCCCTTTCATGCCCCTCGACTCTTATAACTGCCGTCTGGTTTCTGTACAAATTGTAAATAGCCTTTTGCTCCCTGTATTTTACCCCTGCCACCTTTAGAATTTGAAAGAGAATATTCCAGTCAACATTGTCAAAAGCTTTCTCTAAGTGTACAAATGCTAGAAATGTGGGGTTGCCTTTCCTTAATCTATTTTCTAAGATAAGTCGTAGGGTCAGTATTGCCTCACGTGTTCCAACCTTTCTGCAGAATCCAAACTGATCTTCGCCGAGGTCGGCTTCTACGAGTTTTTCCATTTGCCTGTAAAGAATTCACGTTAGTATTTTGTAGCTGTGACTTATTAAACTGATAGTTCGGTAATTTTCACATCTGTCAACACCTGCTTTATTATATTCTTCTTGAAGTCTGAGGGTATTTCACCTGTCTCATACATCTTTCTCACCAATTGGTAGAGTTTTGTCAGGACTGGCTCTCCCATCGCCGTCAGTAGTTCCAATGGAATGTTGTCTACTCCCGGGGCCTTGTTTCGACTCAGGTCTTTCAGTGCTCTGTCAAACTCTTCACGCAGTATCATATCTCCCATTTCATCTTCATCTACATCCTCTTCCATTTCCATAATATTGTCCTCAAGTACATCGCCCTTGTATAGACCCTCTATATACTCCTTCCACCTTTCTGCTTTCCCTTCTTTGCTTAGAACTGGGTTTCCATCTGAGCTCTTGATATTCATACAAGTGGTTCTCCAAAGGTCTCTTTAATTTTCCTGTGGGCAGGATCTATCTCACCCCTAGTGAGATAAGCCTCTACATCCTTACATTTGTCCTCTAGCCATCCCTGCTTAGCCATTTTGAACTTCCTGTCGATCTCATTTTTGAGACGTTTGTATTCCTTTTTGCCTGCTTCATTTACTGCGTTTTTATATTTTCTCCTCTCATCAATTAAATTCAATATTTCTTCTGTTACCCAAGGATTGATCCTCTGCTGCCTTCACTACTTCATCCCTCAGAGCTATCCATTCTTCTTCTACTGTATTTCTTTCCCCCATTCCTGTCAATCGTTCCCTTACGCTCTCCCTGAAACTCTGTGCAACCTCTGGTTTAGTCAGTTTATCCAGGTCCCATCTCCTTAAATTCCCACCTTTTTGCAGTTTCTTCAGTTTTAATCTACAGTTCGTAACCAATAGATTGTGGTCAGAGTCCACATCTGCCCCTGGAAATGTCTTACATTTTAAAACCTGGTTCCTAAATCTCTGTCTTACCATTCTATAATCTATGTGATACCTTCTAGTATCTCCAGGATTCTTCCATGTATACAACCTTCTTTTATGATTCTTGAACCAAGTGTTAGCTATGATTAAGTTATGCTCTGTGCAAAATTTTACCAGACGGCTTCCTCTTTCATTTCTCTCCCCCAATCCATATTCACCTACTACATTTCCTTCTCTCCCTTTTCCTACTCTCAAATTCCAGCCACCCATGACTATTAAATTTTCGTCTCCCTTCACTACCTGAATAATTTCTTCTATCTCATCATACATTTCATCAATTTCATCATCATCTGCAGAGCTAGTTGGCATCCCTCCCTGTTTAGTGGCTACCAATGGTCTGGTGGTGGCTGTGAGGTCTATGGTCCCCCCTCTTTGTATGCTGATGATTTTTGCATTTACATTTGTTCGTTGATAAAGGGCATTCCTGAATGCAGATTGCAAGGAGCTATACACTGAGTACAATCTTGGGCTCTCACCCATGGCATCTGTTTTTCAGCTTCCAAGAGATGCCTTTTGCATTTCTGTTGTCACCTTACAGTCAAACCCCATCTTGGTCTGTACCTTGATGGCCAGTACCTCAATGTGGTGGACTCTCATCATTTTTTGGGCGTGGTCTTTGATGCCTCGTTGACATGGCTTCCCCATCTTCGTCAACTCAAGCAGGCATGTTGGTCGCACATTGATGCTCTTTGATGCCTCAGCAACACCAATTGGGGCATGGACTGCTCCTCTCTGATATGGCTCTGCACAGAATTTGTCCAATCTAGCCTAGATTACGGGAGTCTCACATATGGCCCCGACAACATATTTGACATTACAAATGCTAGACCTGATACATACTCGTGGGGTACGACTGGCAACTGGTGCCTTTCATACTAGCTCTGTGATCAACCTCCTAGCAGAGGGAAGAGTTCAACTGATGTGGGTTCTGCGCCAACAACAGTCGATCGCTTATATGTTACACATCAGCTACTCTCCGGAGCACTCAAACTATCGTGTCTTCTTCCCAGATATGGAGATCCACCTCCCACAGTGGCGGCCCAGGTCTGGGATTATGATTGCCATCTGCGTCCAGTTCCTTTTCTCTTAACTACAGCTTTTTCGCTCTACCACCTCTTCTCCGGGCTCACTCACGTACACCTCTGTGGTGCATCCCCTGTCCACATCTGTGTCTTGGCTTATCACAATATCTGAAAGATTCGCCTCATCTAGAGGCCCTCCACTGCCAGTTCTTCTCCATTTTCAGGGAATTTTGGTGTTCAGACTTAGTACATATTGATGGCTCAATGGTTGCCTCTCTTGTGCTCTGGAGCATATCTGTTCCTGCACTGCTAAGCCCTTCCACATCTGTAGTGACTCTTTGAGCTGTTTACAAGCTATTGGCAATTTTTGCCCTCGCCATCCCTTGGTCTTGACTCCAGGATTCCCTTTTTGCCCTCTTACATTGTGGACTCGTTGATTGTCTTTGTCTGGATCCCGGGTCGTGTTAGGATCCCGGGGGATGAAATCTCTGACATGCTGGCCAAATTGGCTAATGGCAAGCCGTCTCTTGAGATTGCTATTCTGGAATTGGATTTTTGATTGGTATTATGCCGTCAAGTTCTAAGGATTTGGAATACGGAATGGTGTACTCTGACTTTGCTGACAAACTATGGACAGTAAAGGAGACCATGAGTTTTCAGAGGTCCTCCACATGATTCTCTCCTAAGGAATCCATCGTCCTTTGCCAGCTCTTCATTGGCTGTACTTGGCTGACTCATGGTCAACTCCTCCATCATGAGAATCTGCCCCACTGTTGTTGTGGTGCTTGTTTGACTGTGGTCCACATTTTGCTGGACTGTCCTAACCTAGCTGCCCTGCGACAGACTCTTAATCTTCCTGAATCACTACACTGGTGTTAGTGGACAATCTCTCAGCAGCTGACCTTCCCCTTCTCATGTGTTCTGTTTGGCTAGATGTTCCTTCTGTGTTTTCTTGTGCTTCTATTGCCCTGTCCATGTTACTAGTCTTTTCTGGGTATTGTTGGGTGCGGTACCTCTGGTAAGTGACAGAGTGTATGTTACCCATTGTACTTTCTGCCTTTGGAGGCGTCTGGCTGCTCCCTGGACAGGGCACCATGCCCTCCCTTCTTCCTTGTTCCTTTCTTTAGGATTTGTTGACCTTTGGTAGACCTCAGGGTTTTCTTCCCTTGGGGTTTGCGCTCTATGCCCATCTTTGCTGTGTAAGTTTGTTGACATATGAGAGGCACTAAAATATTTTCAGCCATCACTGGAGGCCTGTCACTTCACGGTCTTTACCGACCACAAGTCTATAACGTTTGCCCTCTCGAAAGACTACGATGAGTGCTCCTCATGTCAGTTCCGGCAACAGTTCTTCATCTCCCAATTTACTGTTGCCATATGTCAAGTCTCTGAAATTGACAACTTCATTGCTGACTACCTCTACATGTACATCTGCACTGTGCAAACCACTGTGAGGTGTGTGGCAGAGGGTACGTTCCGACCCTGCTAACGACGATGGTACACACAAATTTCGTCGCGATTCAATACATCGTCCTCCAGCCGAATTGTCTCCAAGGGTCTATTGCTGCCTCGGGCACCTTATGGATTGAATGCCTCTGTGCATGCCGTAGTTATTCTAATCTTATCCTCATGATCCGAATGTGAGTAATATGTAGGGGGTTGTAGTATATTCCTAGAGTCATCATTTAAAGCCGGTTCTTGAAATTTTGTTACTAGACTTTCTTTGTAGATTTTTTTTGGAGAGGATCCAACATCAGCAAAACACAATTTTTCTTTTTATTCCCGAGATATGTTTCCAGAAGTTTCAGCATCATCACTGTTTTGTTTATTCTCCTCTTCACAGAATGTGGATTTCCTGGATTATGTGTAACTCATTGTAGTTATTTTGTTTCGCATTTTTGATGGTTTCCCCATTTTCTTCACTGTGAAGGCCCGCACTAAGTGACTTTTCATGTCACTGTTTGCAAACTACAGACTTACTGTCCAGCCCAGTGTGTAAAGCAGTGTTTTGCATGCGTTTCACGCAGATCTTGCTCTGATCATATATTTTGAGTGACTCTTAATCCTGTGCCTTGGGTTGGAAAAATTGGTTTTGTGCAAGTGCTCTGGGACAAGGTAGTGACTTTTTTTGCTGTCCACTATTCTTACTGCACCGCTCTTTTACCTAATGACATGACATTTGTAAGTGACTTTCTCCTATAACTGTCAATTTTGAGACCATTTCATGTTTTGTGTGTAGTAGTTCAGTCATTTAATAAACATGTTGTTTTATTAAACTTGAGTGGCCATTGATCTTCGTGCAGTATGTACTATGCTGTATTTCACAGTTTTGTGCTTATTTTAGTAAGTTAGGTAGGGAAACATTCCTACACTCTCACAATATCCAAGCCCCAAATATTATAGCCTCTAGAATGCAGTCCATTTTGCTGTACAAAATGCACGTGGAGGGGCTCTCTATTGGTTGGCTAGGTCCTATCATAGTCTGCAATTCTCACGGTCCTACATCTTCTACTTTGCCAAAACACACCATCACCTCTTTAGATCAATTGATTAAATAACTAATGAACACAGCAATATTTTACTGTTGCTAAATTTTTATGGGGAGTGGTTATATGTTCTAATCTGGGGTATCCTTGGGAATTATGTTTGGATGCGAATTTCGGCTCCTTGTTGAGACTTCATCCCCTTTGAAGGTATAGAACTCAAAATTGTAATGAATCCTATGGGGTATAAATGAAAAAGTCTCCTTTGTTTTTGGTTGTTATTGTTTTCAAGTTTTCTAAAAAAAAGTTGTGCAAAATACATTTACAAAACTTAACAATATAGAACATATTTGTTTTGAAGACCTTGTAGTTATCAAAACTCTTCTTAGGTGACTGACTGTCCATGGCTGTGAAGATTTAGAAAAATTATATTTTCACCATCAGCTGTACAATTGTACATTTATTTATTAAAAATTTCTTACTTTGGTCATAGCAGTTCTAAAAGTAAGTCTACTACACCATTTTACATAAATTTAATTTGAGAATCTTCACAAAAATCATGCTGTATATGAAGTTCATTCCAAGTAACAAGCTTATGTCATTTTAAAATACTTCAAATTATTTATAAAAACTTTATTTGTGCACAACATTAAAGGTTTTTAAATCCACCTGCATGAACCATGGACCTTGCTGTTGGTGGGGAGGCATGCACACCTCAGCGATACAGATAGCTGTATCGTAGGTGCAACCACAATGGAGGGTTACATGTTGAGGGGCCAGACAAACATGTGGTTCCTGAAGAGGGGCAGCAGCCTTTTCAGTAGTTGCAGGGGCCACAGTCTGGATGATTGACTGATCTGGCCTTGTAACATCAACCAACATGTCCTTGCTGTTCTGGTACTGCAAATGGCTGAAAGTAAGGAGAAACTACAGCCTTAATTTTTCCTGAGGGCATGCAGCTTTACTGTATGGTTAAATGATGATTGTGTCTTCTTGGATAAAATATTTCGGAGGTAAAATAATCCCCCTTTGGATATCTGGGTGGGACTACTAAGGAGGATGTCATTATCCGGAGAAACAAAACTTGCGTTATACGGATTGGAGTGTGGAATGTCAGATCCCATAATTGGGCAGGTAGGTTAGAAAATTTAAAAACAGAAATGGATAGGTTAAAGTTACATATAGTAGGTATTAGTGAAGTTTGGTGTTAGGAGGAACAAGACCTCTTGTCAGGTGAACACAGGGTTATAAATACAAAGTCAAGTAATGGTAATGCAGGAGTAGGTTTATTAATGAATAAGAAAATAGGAGTGTGGATAAGCTACTACTAATAGAATAGTGAACGCATTATTTTAGACAAGATAGACACGAAGCCCACACCTACCACAGTAATACAAGTTTGTAGCCAACTAGCTCTCCAGATGATGAAGTGATTGAGTAGACGACAAATGGGCAGCTTAGAGAGATGAAATAGTGAAGGCACCAGAGGATCAAGAAGGTGAGGGTTAGTAGAAATCCTTGGGGAAGATCAGTTTGGGTTCCGTAGAAGTGTTGGAACACACAGGGTAATACTGACCCTACGACTTACCTTAGAAGATAGTTTAAGGAAAGGTAAACCTAAATTAGTTTAAGGAAAGGTAAACCTAAATTTCTAGCATTTGTAGACTTAGAGAAAGCTTTTGACAATGTTGATTGGAATGCTCTCTTTCAAATTATGAAGGTGGCAGGTGTAAAATACAGGGAACGAAAGGCTATTTACAATTTTTACAGAAACCACATGGCAGTTATAGGAGTCGAGAGGCATGAAAGGGAAGCATTGGTTGGGAAAGGAGTGAGACAGGGTTGTAACCTATCCCCGATGTTATTCAGTCTGTGTATTGAGCAAGCAGTAAAGGAAACAAAAGAAAAATTGGGAGTAGCAATTAAAATCTACAGAGAAGATACAAAAACTCTGAAGTTTGCCAACAACATTTTAATTCTGTCAGAGACAGCAAAGGACCTGGAAGAGCAGCTGAATGGAATGGACGAGCAGCTGAATGGAATGGATGAGCAGCGGAATGGAATGGACGAGCAGCGGAATAGAATGGACGAGCAGCTGAATGGAATGGACAAGCAGCTGAACGGAATGGACAGTGCCTTGAAAGGGTGATACAAGATGAACATCAACAAAAGCAAAACAGGGATAATGGAGTGTAGTCAAATTAAATGAGATGATGCTGATGGATTTATATTAGGAAATGAGAGACCTAAAGTAGTAGATGAGTTCTGCTATTTGGGGAGCAATATAACTGATGATGGTCGAAGTAGAGAGGATGTAAAATGTAGACAGGCAATGGCGAGTAAGGTGTTCCTGAAGAAGAGAAATTTGTGAACATTGAGGATAGATTTAAGTGTCAGGAAGTCTTTTCTTTAAGTATTTTTATGGAGTGTATCCTTGTATGGTATTAAAACATGGACGATAAACAGTGTAGACAAGAAGAGAATAGATGCTTTTGAAATATGGTGCTACAGAAGAATGCTGAAGATTTGATGGGTAGATCGTGTAACTAATGAGGAGGTATAGATGGGTAGATCATGTAACTAATGAGGAGGTACTGAATGGAATTGGGGAGAAGAGGAATTTGTGGTACAACTTGACTAGAAGAAGGGATCGGTTGATAGGACAAGTTCTGAGGCATCAAGGGATCACCAGTTTCGTATTGGAAGGAAGTGTAGAGGGTAAAAATCATATAGGGAGACCAAAAGATGAATACACTAAGCAATTCAGAAGGATGCAGGTCGCAGTAGTTATTCAGAGATGAAGAGGCTTGTACAGGATAGAGTAGCATGGGGAGCTACATCAAACCAATCTCTGGACCGAAGACCACAACAGCAACAACATCAAGAAGTTGTTTTATCTCATCAACTGAGTAGAGTGTGTGCTTTTATAACATAAATCACTGCCCTTCAAAAGTCTTCCTATTCTTTTCGTTTTGTTGTAAATTTGTGGTACAAATATGAATCCATTTCTACCTCACATTTCACACGTTGAGCAATTTTCGTCACATCATTATGGCACCTTAGTTGTGTGGCATCCATAACACTCCACCTTCCTTTCAGATAATTTAAGAAAGTAATTATTTTACTAAATTTACAATATAACTTAGTTACCACTGTTTATCAATATCTTCTCTTAAGGTTGTGTACAGTCACTATATTGTAGGCAAGCAGTAGTGCCACTCAGACTTCTTTACAATATAAAACTTTTTTGGCCAAAAACAAATTAGGTTACACCCAAAATCATGATTTTATTTACAAAACTCTTTACATCACTCTCTTCTAGTCTTACTCTCTCCAGCTTTTAAGATTAGTTCCACATTCCTACCAGAACCTCAAAGTCACTGTCTGTTTCTATAAACAGTATCTTCTCTGCTTATGGAAACAAAATACTTTTGTTCCCCACCACCATGTGTTGTACTTCAAAATATGGCGACTACCTCAGATTTGGCCACTCGCTATTCTTCCAGCACATCTTATATCATTCGCATTATTTCTTCTCATATTGCATCCACAGTTAGTATCAACATACTGATAATGTCTTTTACGTGTCACATCTGGTATTATTTACTTCATTGCTTCCAAGCTCCTATATATATTGACCATCAAAACACTACACCTCTCTGCATCAGTAATCTCTTACAACTTCACTATATAGTCAGTTACTTTTTGCTCAAACTGTAGTCTTTACTTATTCTCTTTCACAAAACCTGATACTATCTTCTTGCATCAGATTAGACTTTCTTTTTATAATCTATTTTTCGTTGTTGTACCCCCAGATAATGAAGAGTATTAAAAATGATAGATGTAGCTCAGAAGAGGAAGACTGACAACTCTAAAAAAAAGTTAGGTGGTATTGTCAATAATTGGAGCACCTGGAAATCATCAGTCACCTAGCATTGCATAGAGTACCGTGCCCTCTGGGGTCTTGCCCTCAGCTTCTATTCTTGATGCACATACCTCTTTAGGTCAGTGTTATTTTGTAATAAAATATGTTTTTGTGATTTCCAGGTATCCAAACTGTATGTATTTGGTTATGGTTTTTCAACTACTGTGTATGGTTCTCATCAGTCAAGTTTTTTGTTTCTCAAGTACTCTTTTTAGATTTTTCTCTTGTTTTTGCCCTATCACTCTTCTGTTCCACCTTTCTAATGCCTTTTTTAAAAAAAATTCCCAAGTTATTTTTTCTTTTTGAGCATGAGCTGCATCAGCAGTAGCCAGAAATTCAATCAGGTCAAACAATAAGTTATTTGACACATCAACTTACACAGAGCAAAGCCTGTTGTTTCATGCTTCAGGCAGTTGAAACTTCCTCAGAATATTCTAAATATTGCGCCCATGTAGCGTGTTTTCAAAGGCAATATATGTGACATAAACTGTTAAGTTCATTCATGATTCTGATCCAAGCTGCTGGACTTATGATCATGTGTATATGAAGTGGGCTAGCTTGTGTGAATGTGTGTGTGTGTGTGTGTGTGTGTGTGTGTGTGTGTGTGTGTGTGTGTGTGTCCTTCTGATGAAGGCTTTGGGTGAAAGCTAATGTGTAAGTATCTTTTCATTGTGTGTGTCTGCAACTTAATGTGTCATCTTTACAGGAAGTAGCAATATACCTTTCCCTTATGTTGTTGATATTCAAACTTGGAGTTTTCATTGTTTCATTCATGATTCTCTCACATGTATTACCTTGCGGAGGGGAGATACATGGAAAATTTAATGTGTTCTGTATTTTGCTTTCCAAGCATTCCTAGGACTACTTCGAAAGAAACTCGAGACCATTGTCTGATAATATTGCTTTTGATACACCTGTTTTAACAAAATAATCCACTCAACATTTATCTATCAGCACTTTAGCTGAAGATTTTCTAATAGAGTACAATGTCACAAATTTTGTCAAATCTTCCGCCAGAGCAAAAACATTTTCACACCCTCCTCTAGATACTGGCAATGGTCCAAAGAGATTAGCAGTCACCAAGTCAAGTAGTCTGTTTTGTGGCTCTACACTGTACATTTGTCCTTGCATTATCTTATTATTTGTTCTAACCTTCTGACATCTGTTGCACATTTGTGCGCTTTTTTCATAGGCCACCACATGTTGTTGAATATGGCTGTTTCACATAGTTTTGCTATACATTTCCTTGCCCTGTAATGACCAAACTTATTGTGTACATAGTCAATACGCAGATCACTTGTTAACCAGGAAAGCAAATTTTCCATTGGCTTTTAATTTTTTTTACTCCAGCCAAGGAAAATGCCTTTGTGTATGTGATAATCACTATATATACACTGAGTGACCTTTAAGTTATATCTGACTTAAGTGTGTTTTGAATCAAAATCCTCACAGCTTCTTTATGCTTTTCAGCAATTCATACTGGTTTTTAGAAAAATTGTGTCTCTTCCTTGGTAATCAAATGACATTCAAAGTTGCTTACTAAACCTGGTTGAACTGAAAAATAGTTTTTGTGCAGAAACAATACTCTTTTTAATTCTATCTTCTGGGTTTTGTCCAATTCATGAATGTCTACCACTTTTTTGTATATTTTATTTTTGTCTGCCAGCAATTCTTGTAGATCCATCCTTATTTCCTCACCACATTCATTATCTCTCCCTCCAACTCTTCCTTTTTTCTACAGTGCCTTATAAGAATATTAACCCTCCTGTTAGTTGTCAGTTACTTTTCCTTGAAAGTGGTACAATTACTTTTCTCCCACTTGTTTCCAAAACACAGAATTCTCATTAAAATTCAATATTCTTTGAAAAACTCGACATCCATTAACATATCAACAATTAAACCCAGAATTATAGGATAGTTCTGATATAGCTGGATATCGTTTATTTTTACAGGCAACATTACTTCATGCTAACAAGTTTCTTTACCTTTCCTGTGGCAACAATTATTTGAATACGTAAAACAAGTGTTATACCTTATCGGGTAAAGTATCTAGCCATTTCTAATGGAACAAAGATCATTGCCATTATCATGGCAACACTGCACTTAGTCACCCTTTACCAACAATTTTATCACTGGATGGCTGGACTTTTTGCCACTATTATTGATATCAGATTCTTCCAGTAAATCATGCACAATTTTTCTTCTCTCAAAATCTTCTCCATGTCTGGAGATTACACATATGTTTGTAGGATTGCTGTCACTACTCACTTGCTTGACAGGAATCAGTTGTCCCACTAATGACAAATTAGATGCTTGAAGAAATCTGTCATCTCTCTCCGAATTTCCTCAAATTCATTTTTGACTTTATCCTCCTACACATTTCCACTTGTTAGCTACCATGATTATGGTCGTCCCCTATCTGCACTTTTCCCTCTCACACATGTAAATCATTCTTAACTGCCTTCAATGCTTCCTTCCTATTTCCCTCATGTAGATACTGCAACCTTTAATTCTCTGTGCTGTCCCCTGTTTCTCAGTAAGATTCTTTGACCGTCACACTGCACACGTTTTCCCATTTATCAGAGTCTTCATCATTCTCAGTAAAACCATCTAACAAATTCTCTGTACTGCAGTGTTTACTTCATCCCTTTTTATTCAGGAACTCTGCTGAGCTCTCATTAAACATGATGATGATGATGATGATGATGATGAAGTCCCATACTCCTTGACAGAGCGTAGGGGACGATGCGGGAGACCCGAACCGCTGTACTAGGCAAGGTCCTAGCGGAGGTGGTTTGCCATTGCCTTCCTCGCATACTGTAATTTTACTGGTCTTATTTACTTAATTTGTATCCCTTCCATTATCATTTTTTGAATGGCATTACTGTATTATTACTGTGTTTAAATGGATTCATTGCAGGGTGTACAAACAGGGAGTCATACGAAATAATTTTGAACTCATTTTCTGAAAACTGTTTTGAACAGCTAGCTCATCAGCCCACATGTAATGGAGATATCTTCGACATCTACATCTACATCTACATCTACATCTACATCTACATCGATACTCTGCAAATCACATTTAAGTGCCTAGCAGAGAATTCATCGAACCCCCTTCACAACTCTCTATTGTTCCAATCTCGTATAGTGCCCAGAAAGAATGAACTCCTATATCTTTCTGTATGAGCTCTGATTTCCCTTATTTTATCATGGTGATCATTTCTCCCTATGTAGGTCGGCATCAACAAATTATTTTCGCATTCGGAGGAGAAAGTTGGTGGTTGGAATTTCGTGAGAAGATTCCATAGCAATGAAAAACTCCTTTATTTTATGATGTCCAGCTCAAATCCTGTATATTTCAGTGACCATCTCTCCCATATTTCGCAATAATGCAAAAGTGCTGCCCTTTTTTGAACTTTTTTGATGCACTCCCCAGTCCCTGAGGGGAGAAAATCTCCGACCCAGCCGGGAATCGAACCCGGGTCCTTAGGATTGACAGTCTGTCACGCTGACCACTCAGCTACCGGGGCGGACTACCTGGTAAGGATCCCATACTGCACAGCAGTATTCTAAGAGAGGATGGCCAAGTATAGTGTAGATTGTCTCCTTAGTAGATCTGTTACATTTTCTAAGTGCCCTCCAATAAAATGCAGTCTCTGATTAGTCTTCCCCACAACATCTTCTAAGTGTTCCTTTCAATTTAAGTTGTATGTAATTGTAATTGCTAGGTATTTAGTTGAATTTACGGCCTTTACATTTGAGTAATTGAGTAATTTATCATGTAACCAAAGTTTAATGGATTCCTTTTAGCACTCACATGGATGACCTCACACTTTTCGTTATTTAGGGTCAACTGCCAATTTTCACACCATTCAGATATCTTTTCGAAATCTTTTTGCAATTGGTTTTGATCTTCTGATGACTTTATTAGTCAATAAACGACAGCGTCATCTGCAAACAACCTAAGATGGCTGCTCATATTGTCTCCCAAATCATTTATAAAGATAAGGAACAGCAAGGGACCTATAACAGCACCTTGGGGAACACCAGAAATCACATCTGTTTTACTCGATGACTTCCCATCTGTTACTACAAACTGTGACCTCTCTGACAGGAAATCACAAATCCAGTCACATAACTGAGACAACATTCCATAAGCATAGTTTCACTACAAGCCGCTTGTGTGGTACAGTATCAGAGCCTTCTGGAAATCCAGAAATACGGAATCAATCTGAAATCCCTTGACAATACCGCTCAACACTTCATGTGAATAAAGAGCTAGTTGTGTTTCACAAGAATGATGCTTTCTAAATCCATGTTGACTGTGTGTCAATAAACTGTTTTCTTTGAGGTAATTCGTAATGTCCAAACACAATATATGTTCCAAAATCCTGCTGCATATCAGTGTTAGTGATTTGGGCCTGTAATTTAGTGGATTACTCCTACTACCTTTCTTGAATATTGATGTGACCTATGCAACTTCCCAGTCTTTGGGTACGGATCTATTGTCAAACGAATGGTTTTTTTTTATGATTGTTAAGTATGGAGCTAATGCATCAGCATACTCTGAAAGGAACCTGATTGGCATACAGTGTGGACAAGAAGACTTGCTTTTATTAAGTGATTTATGATGCTTCACTACACTACACTACACTAGACCTTACAGCCACAAACAGACCAGACCTTACTGAGAGCGTCAGTATAGAAATGAGCATTAGTGTTCATGATGTCATTATAGTAGTTACGATTACAAAAGTTCTCAGTCAAGAAGGCAAGGAGTGTGTGCCTCCTAGAAATAGCAGATAAGCAGCTGTCAGCATCTCCCTTAGACAAAGAACTGATATCACTTAGTTCCTGTGAGATGGATGTAGAGGAATTATGGGCAGAGTTTAAGCAGATTGTAAATCATGGCCTGGAGAATTGTGTGCCAAGTAAGTTAATTAAGGACGGGAAAGACCCACCATGGTTTAACAATGAACTTTGGAAAATGCTGAGGAAGTAAAGGCTGTTGCACTCTCAGTTCAAAAGAGAACATACAAATGATGACAAGCAAAGGTTGGTAGAGATTCTTATATCTGTGAGAAGATCTATGTGTGAAGCATATAACATCTACCACCATCATACCTTAGCAAAAGATCTGGCAGAGGACCCGAAGGAATTCTCATCCTATGTAAACCTGCTAAGCAGATCTAAGGCTACCATGCAGTCACTCATTGACCAGTTAAGTGTGGCATTTGAAGATAGCAAAACAAAAGCAGAAGTTTCAAATTTCATGTTCAAGTTTTAAATTTTGGGATTAAGAAATTGTTCACACAGGAGAATTGTACAAAAATACCGTCATTTGACTATCAAACAGGCTACCCCATGAAAGACAGTAATAAGCATCCCTGGCATTGAGAAATAACCGGAAGAGTTGATAACAAATAAGTCACTAGGTCGGGATGGAATCCTAGTTCAGTTTTATGAAGAGTACTCTCCAATATTGGCACCTTATGTAGCTTGCATTTATTGGAAATCTCTTGCCCAGTGCAAAGTCCCTAGTGACTCCGGTATATAAGAAAGCTAAAAGAATGGACCCACAAAATTACAGACCAATATCCGTAACTTAAGTTTCCTGCAGAATCCTTGAACATACCGTATTTACTCGAATCTAAGCCGCACTTTTTTCCGGTTTTTGTAATCTAAAAAACCGCCTGCGGCTTAGAATCGAGTGCAAAGTAAGCGGAAGTTCTGAAAAATGTTGGTACGTACCGCCACAACTTGCCGTCGAATATATGTAGCGCTATACAGGCATGCTTTGCGGGCACAAAGATAAATACTGGCGCCAAAACTTCTGCGTCAATAAATAAATAAAAAAAGTGGAAGACAAGCTTTGTTTCCTCCGCCCCGAGTTTCGACCACTGCATTTTCATACATTATCCATCGAAGTAAATACAAATTCTGTATTGTTCATCTTCGAATGTTGCAATGTTTCAATGTACTACTTAAATCCGACTGGCAAGACTGTTAGGGATGTTTGTCAATATGGCCAACTCTACATTCTGAATTTTTTCCTACCTGTGAGAAGAGATGGTTGCCAATAGGAACTTTTAAGAATTTTGAATCACATGCAGTATTCTCTTCACCATAAGAATAATACGAATATAAACATTTTGCCATGTATTCTTTCGTGTTTGCTGCTATCTCAATTAAATTCTGCCTGCCTAATAAACTACGAAACTAGAGTGAGACAACAGCAAATGCGGAAGAATATACACTCCTGGAAATGGAAAAAAGAACACATTGACACCGGTGTGTCAGACCCACCATACTTGCTCCGGACACTGTGAGAGGGCTGTACAAGCAATGATCACACGCACGGCACAGCGGACACACCAGGAACCGCGGTGTTGGCCGTCGAATGGCGCTAGCTGCGCAGCATTTGTGCACCGCCGCCGTCAGTGTCAGCCAGTTTGCCGTGGCATACGGAGCTCCATCGCAGTCTTTAACACTGGTAGCATGCCCCGACAGCGTGGACGTGAACCGTATGTGCAGTTGACGGACTTTGAGCGAGGGCGTATAGTGGGCATGCGGGAGGCCGGGTGGACGTACCGCCGAATTGCTCAACACGTGGGGCGTGAGGTCTCCACAGTACATCGATGTTGTCGCCAGTGGTCGGCGGAAGGTGCACGTGCCCGTTGACCTGGGACCGGACCGCAGCGACGCACGGATGCACGCCAAGACCGTAGGATCCTACGCAGTGCCGTAGGGGACCGCACCACCACTTCCCAGCAAATTAGAGACACTGTTGCTCCTGGGGTATCGGCGAGGACCATTCGCAACCGTCTCCATGAAGCTGGGCTACGGTCCCGCACACCGTTAGGCCGTCTTCCGCTCACGCCCCAACATCGTGCAGCCCGCCTCCAGTGGTGTCGCGACAGGCGTGAATGGAGGGACGAATGGAGACGTGTCGTCTTCAGCGATGAGAGTCGCTTCTGCCTTGGTGCCAATGATGGTCGTATGCGTGTTTGGCGCCGTGCAGGTGAGCGCCACAATCAGGACTGCATACGACCGAGGCACACAGGGCCAACACCCGGCATCATGGTGTGGGGAGCGATCTCCTACACTGGCCGTACACCACTGGTGATCGTCGAGGGGACACTGAATAGTGCACGGTACATCCAAACCGTCATCGAACCCATTGTTCTACCATTCCTAGACCGGCAAGGGAACTTGCTGTTCCAACAGGACAATGCACGTCCACATGTATCCCGTGCCACTCAACGTGCTCTAGAAGGTGTAAGTCAACTACCCTGGCCAGCAAGATCTCCGGATCTGTCCCCCATTGAGCATGTTTGGGACTGGATGAAGCGTCGTCTCACGCGGTCTGCACGTCCAGCACGAACGCTGGTCCAACTGAGGCGCCAGGTGGAAATGGCATGGCAAGCCGTTCCACAGGACTACATCCAGCATCTCTACGATCGTCTCCATGGGAGAATAGCAGCCTGCATTGCTGCAAAAGGTGGGTATACACTGTACTAGTGCCGACATTGTGCATGCTCTGTTGCCTGTGTCTATGTGCCTGTGGTTCTGTCAGTGTGATCATGTGATTTATCTGACCCCAGGAATGTGTCAATAAAGTTTCCCCTTCCTGGGACAATGAATTCACGGTGTTCTTATTTCAATTTCCAGGAGTGTACATGTCATGTTTATATTCGTATTATTCTTATGCGTACTAGTGATACAGTCAGAAATGAAGCACGGCAATTGACTAGATTTTTAAATCTAAGATGGCTCTAATTTCTGCGCAGAATGTAATGTACTAAAGAGGCATCTGCAAAGATTTTCAAACGGAGAATTTTCACTAAACTCTCGTTCAGATCTTCTATCTATCATATGCAGTCTATTATTTGGTTCTTGTCGATCATTATCAAAGAACGCAGCAGTGTAAGTAACAACAAATAGCAGTCTCTTGCCATTGTTTCGCTAATGAGACGATTCCACTACATTTAAAAAAAAAAAAAAAAAAAAAAAAAGGGGGGGGGGGGGGGTGGGGGGGCGGCGGTAGCACGCACAAAACAAGCCATGACGCGAGCGGCGACAGGCCGTAAACATTATCAGAATGCGACAAAGCATCTTCAGCTTAGAGTGACGTCAACACCTATAACAAAGAGAACGGCACTTATCAGATCAAAGAAAAATAAGCAATCAGTTCAAACCAGACAAAGCATGTGAAAAAGGAAGGGTACCCGTATAAATACGGATGGAGCGCCTGACACATAGCAGTGGCTACCTGGGAATGCTTAGCTGCTAAGCTTACGACTCGAACCAAACTACTGTAGCTGTATCGTCATTCATTCTACCTAAATTGTGTATCATATTACAATGGACCAACATTGTTTCGATTTGAAGGTGCGGCCTAAAACTTTTCTCCCTCCTTTAATTTCGAGTCTCAAATTTTAGGTGCGGCTTAGATTCGGGAAAATTTTTTTTCCTTGATTTCAGTCTCATTTTTCAGGTGCGGCTTAGATTCGAGTGCGGCTTAGATTCGAGTAAATACGGTATTCTCAGTTATATATAATTAATTTTCTTGAGGCTGAGAAGCTTGTGTCCACAAATTAGCGTGGTCTTAGAAAGCATCACTCCTGCGAAATGCATCTTGCCCATTTCTCACATTATATGTTGTGAACTATGGATGAAGGGCAGCAGGCATATTCCACATTTTTAGATTTCTGGAAAGCATTCTGCATGGTGCGCCATTGCAAACTGTTAACAAAGGTAAAAGTGTATGGAATAGGTTCCCACCTGTGTGAGTGGCTCGAAGACTTATTGAGTAAAAAATTATGGTTGTTTCTTGATGATGCTTTGATGTACAGGAAGGTATCAAAGTTGAGTATACAAGAGTAGTTCTAGTTAATGTGATAAACGGCAGCTGGCTCTAAATGTCGGAAAAGTGTAAGTTACTGCAACTGAGTAGGAAAAACAAACCCATAATGTTTGGATACTGCATTAGTAGAGTTCTGCTTGACACAGCCATGTCATTTAAATATCTGGGTGTAACATTGCTAAGTGATATGAAATGGAATGAGCATGTGAAGATTGCGGTAGGGAAGGTGGATGGTCGACTTATGTTTATTGGGAGAATGTCGGGAAAGTGTGGTTCTTCTGTAAAGGAGACTGCATACACCTGTAGGGTCCTAGTGCAACCTGTTCTTGGGTACTGCTCAAGTGTGTGGGATCCACACCAGGTCAGTTTAAAGGAAGACATTGAAGTAGTTTGTAGTTTATTGCTAGGTTCGAACAACACACAAGTGTTACAGAGATGCTTCGAGACCGTGAATGGAAGTCCCTGGAGAGAAGGATACGTTCTTGTCGAGGAACACTTCTGAGGAAGTTTAGGGAACTGGCATTTGAATCTGACTGCAGAACGATTATGATGCCCATGCATCACCATAAGATACGAGAAATTAGGGCTCCTGTAGAACCACATAGACAGTCTTTTTTCCTTGCTCTATTTGCAAGTGGAACAGGATAGGAAATAGCTAATAGTGGTATAGGGCACCCTTTGCCATGCACCGTGTGGTGGCTTGCGGAATATGTATGTATACATAGATGTGGATGTAGTTATAAAAGGCGTAGCCAATGGATTCATATTACAGCTCCCTGTTCTGCAAACACTAGTATCTTTACAGATGAGATCTAGTTTCCCATAATCTGTGATCTCACATTATTTCCTACTTGCACCTTCATGTGCTGCCTATTGTGCAAATCATCATCTTCATGCATTGGTGAGTGTGATCTATAAATAGGTTCTTTCTGTCTGTTAGTCTAGCTATTATTTGCTGTTACATTGTGCCTGCTTCTTGTTCCCCTTCCATGATTGTTTTGGAACATGCCCAATCTGTCTACATTTACCTTTTGATGGTTTTTTATGTTTTCCTGGGGCAGAAAATTATTGTTCGCTTTCTTCTCTTCCTGCAGCATTTATGTCTTTTACATATAATTAATATAAACTTATTAGTATAATCTCTGGGAGCAGCAATAATTTTGTTATGCCCATTCATCAGCTACTGTCCATCCAAACCCGTAAGAATGCTCTGGCTCCAGTATATTCATTATATATGACAACTTTGTAACCCACTTTAAAGCAAATATTATTACACTTTCATTCTTGGACTGAACGTTTCTTTTGTCCTGGAGGTGTTTTGTAATTTCTTCTGTTTTCTTCTGACCCCAAATTAATTTTTTTAAAATGCATCCTTAAATTTTGCTAATTTTGCGTACTGCTGAGTAGTTGTTACACCCCACTTTCTAGTTTCTCCCAAAAATTTTGATCTAATGAAACTGATTGTTTGCTACCAGCCCATAATTTCGGCAAAACATTTTCAAAATCATTCAAAAATTCCTTTTTATGCACATTTATGGATGGATAAAAACGTAAAAACTGCCTGTTTGTAATATAATCGACTTCATGTGATTCAGTAACAAGAATACATTCAACACTGTTAGTACCTATTCTCATGTTATTCTCTACCTTAGGCAATGTATTGTCATGCCCATGCAGTCTACTTTGTACTGTCTCATCTTGGTTAGTCAGCAAATCTACATTAGATTCTACAGGGTGTCCGAAAAGTCTTTCCCTGGTTACACACATTTATAACTCAGGCTAGAAGGAAGATACAAATAGGAAACCGGTGTCTAATTGTTTACTATCAAAGTTTTTTCACACATCAGTAAACTTCCACATGAGCACCCTTGGTAGCACGTAGCACATCTAGGTGATATTCAGTTTCCGTCCACACATTAGCCAACATGATGGGCCAACGGTTTGGCCTCCACGCTCTCCTGACATAACCCCTTAGACTTCTTTTTATGGGGTTATGTCAAGGACGAGGTCTACCGAACACGCGTACCAGATCTTGAAACCCTGCGGCAACGGATAACCACAGTTGTTGAATCGATCCCTCCAGTGATGTTGGCTAATGTGTGGACGGAAATTGAATATTGCCTAGATGTGCTACCAAAGGTGCTCATGTGGAAGTTTACTGATGTGTGAAAAAAACTTTGATAGTTTGTAAACAATTAGACACCAGTTTCATATTACTTCTAGCCTGAGTTATCAATTTATGTAATCAGGGAAAGACTTTTCGGATACCCTGTACTACTTCCACACGATCAGCTTTATTTTTTATAGATTTCAAATTTTCTTCACTTTTAGCAGAAATTTTGCTAACCAAATTTTCATTTTCACAAACATATTCAACAGCAGCAACTTTCTGCTCAACTTAGTGTACATTCTGTGTTAGCTGATCTACACTCTTTACTTCCATTAGCTATCTTTTTAATTACCCCTGGTAATTCACTTTTCATACTCATTTTTTCTCAATTTGGGAAACTCTTTCCACAGTTGTAGTGTTAAACAAGTACAAATCAGATTACTGGTGCTCTGTTTTTTCATTAATTTCAAATTTGCACGTTTTAAACTCACCTGCCAAACTACTGGCTCTACCAGATTATTGTTTAAACTCACTAGATTGTTGTTTAAGTTCACTAGACAGTCTTTTGTTTGCTCATGTCTTTTTTTCAAATCCTTACTGATCCATAGATATTTCTCATTACTAAAACATCAATGATGCAGATCTCTCTTGGAAACATTCTGGTTAACTTTTCTTCTGTACAACTCCCTATTCGCTTTGTTTTACAGGCAGTAAATCAAATTTGGCATCTGTTTCCATAATTTTCTGTTCATTTACGGTACACCAGCCTGATTAATATTAGCAGAATCAGAAGAAATTAAAATCATGCAACTGCTCATTGCCAAAATTGGCAATGTCTCCCAAAGTTGCATTTATTGCAACATTACATTTCAGTTCCACTTTACAGTTGGAGGTAACAACTGAAACATCATTATTTTCTAATTCCCTTGTTTGTCTTTGTCGTAAGTGCTTGCTTGCCTGGCACTCTCACTAAACTTGACCACATCCCTTTTTTCATAACTACAGAACAGTCACTCTCTTCCATCAAGACAAGTTTTTTAATACCAGCCAATACCAAACCAAAAAATAACTTGCCTTCAGTTGTTTACCATATCCACTGCATGTCATCTCTGCACATCCAACCTACACCTACTGCTATGCCACTTACCAAGTCCTCATCTACTGCAGTCACCATCAACAGTGGTCTGCTGCACCAGTCATTAACTGCAAAATATGCTGCCTCCTCTGTTATGTGGATGGTATCTGCCATCCACTTCCCATCATAGTGATCCAGTGTTTGCTACGTTGGTCTTCTTTTCTCACTTTTTATTCACTATATCATGTCTTTTGCTCAGTATGCTACATTGCCCTTCTTCAGAATTACTCTTGGTCGCAGTTTTAACCTACTACATCTTTTCAGTACCCCATGTCTGTTATTTTTTACCAACTGCATTATCAACCCTTCTTTAGATGAGTTTATTAAATACTGTAATTAGTTTAGGAAAATCCAGTAATAATGCGTTAATCTCTTCTTTGCAAAACAGAACTACTGGAGGACATTTCTCATTTTTCCAAGGCTGTAAGCTAGTGTATTTGAAATCACATATTTCCCCATTGTATATGACTCACTCGTACAATCCAGATACATTGTCCCCACAGTCTCGTAATACCCTCAGTTATTCACAGTTATAAGAGTCTGCTGAAAAGTAATGCCTCTGAATTTTTTATGTGAAAACTCTAAACGATTTTTAAATAAAACAAATTTCATTAACATTTTGCACCTTTATTCTTCATGTCTACTTATTTGTTTCTCAATACAGTCAGCCTGGCAATGAACACAATTTTTTCAGCGAAAGACCATTTTGTCAATACTGTCACTGTAAAGTCTTTGACTTTGTTGTCAGAGTCACAACCTCAACTCTGTGTGTGAACTTGTTCATCGCTATCAAATTGAAGTCCTCAAAGGTGTTCTTTAAGTTTTGGAAACTTGAAAATCAGATGAGGCCACATTTGGACTGTATGGAGGATGATATGAGACAGTGAGTCCAAGATGTTTGGATGTTGCAGTGTTCTTGTGTGGTCTGCCATTGTCATGCTGAAGAAGAAGGTGGTTCATGTGTGGACAATCTCTTTGAATTGATGGTTTTAGTTTTTTTGGAGGATTTCAGCACGGTGTATCTCATGCATCGACGTATTTGCATTATACACCACCATGTTGTACACTACAATTCAAAGCCCTGTAGCAGCAGAAGGTTGCAAATTGCATCAGCGAAGTGGGAAAATTGACTGTGTAATGTGCATGACTTGTAGTATCTCAACTGATATTGAGAACAGAATTTAAAAAAATTCAGAGCCCTCGGACAGAAATTCATAAGTAGCATACACCTCATAGTTATACCTTTACTGACTCAATAAGAAATCAAAGGCAATCAATATTATTTACTACACAGGTATGCCGAAGAAACTAGTATAGGCATACACATTCAAATACAGAGATATGTTGACAGGTGGAATACGGCACTGCAGTCAGCAATGCCTGTATAAGACAACATGTTTCTGGCACAGTTGTTAGATTGGTTACTGCCGCTACAATGGCAGATTATCGAAATTTAAGTGAGTTGAAACGTGGTGTTATAGTCAGCGCATGAGCGAGGGGACACAGAATTTCCAAGGTAGCAATGAGGTGGGGATTTTCCTGTATGACCATTCCACGAGTGTACCGTGAATATCAGGAATTTGGTAAAATGTCAAATCTCTGACATTGCTACAGCTGCAAAAATATCCTGCGAAAACATGACCACTGACAACTGAAGAGAATTGTTCAGAGTGACAGGAGTGCAACCCTTCTACAAACTGCCGCAGATTTCAATGCCAGGCCATCAACAAGTGTCGGTGTACGAACCATTCAATGAAACAACATCGAAATGGGATTTCGGAGCCAAAGGCCCGCTCGTGTACTCTTGATGTCTGCACAACACAAAGCTTTACGCCTCCTCAGGGCCTGTAAATGCTGACATTGGACTGTTGATGACTGGAAACATTTTGCCTGATCAGATGAGTCTCTTTTCAGATTGTATCGAGCAGATTGACATGTACGGATATGGAGACAACCACATGAATTCATGGACCGTCCATGTCAGCAGGGAACTGTTCAAGCTTGCGAAGGCTCTATAATGGTGTGAAGCATGTGCAGTTGGAGTGATATGGGACCCCTGATATGTCTAGATATGACTCGTGACAGATGACACGTACGTAGGCATTCTATCTGATCACCTGCAACCATTCATGTCCATAGTGCATTCCGCCAGACTTCGGAAATTCCAGCAGGACAATGTGACACCCTACACATCCAGAATTGTTACAGAGTGGCTCCAGAAACACTCTTCTGAGTTTAAATGCTTCCGCTGGCCAGCAAACTCCCCAGACACAAACATTATTGAGCATATGTGGGAATTCTTGCAATGTGCTGTTCAGAAGAGATCTCCACCCCCTCGTACTCTTATGGATTTATGGACAGCTGTGCAGGATTCATGGTGTCAGTTCCCTCCAGCAGTACTTCAGACATTAGTTGAATCCATGCCATGTCATGTTGCGGCATTTCTGTGTGCTCGCGGGGGCGCTACACGATATTAGACAGGTATACCAGTTTACTTGGCTCTTCGATGTATGAAGTATAAGGTTAATGACCAACAAACATTCTTATATAAAATCAAATAATTTACAGAAAACCATTTTTCGTTGTTGCTGAGAAGCTAGTGATACCATCAGATTTCTTTATGAATGGCTAGGCAAAACATACTTACGTACTTGATGGGAAGTTGCTAATTTCATGTAAGGTTTAAATTTTAATGAGTTACAAGTATTAGACATATATTTACACTGCTGTTAGCTATTTACATGGGAAATATTATATAAAGTTTGTTCCATTTAGTACATGGCAAATGTATTTAATTTTACAATAGCTTAAGTAATATTTAGTTACCTATACAGAGCGAGACTCCTTGGCAAGAGCTGCATGCTGTCAGATAGCTGACTCACATGAATGAACATCTGCCACAGAGAAGCCATGACACACCATTATTATGAATGTAACTTAAGACTTATTCTATATGAGTGATGCATTGTGCTGTAGCAAATGTTTGTTATTATACCTGTATTTATAATTTAGGCTTTTGACATTATTACAGATAAGAAGCCAAGGCCTTCTGTAAATCGTGTCATTTCCTATTTACAGGACAAATGTTGCGTTGCCTTCCCAGATGTGTAATTCTGTTCTGATGTTTGACAGAAATACTTGTCTGTGGCATAAGAGAAAAGCTTTTCTGGTGTTTAATGCTGTCATTCAATAGAATTTAAGCTGAAGACGGCTTCTCCATAATTTTGTGGTACCTATTTGTGCAGAACTTCAAAATGTGCTGTACCCTCAACAGTTGTTATGTCTTTAAAAATATCTAGGGCTTCCTTTGTTTTAAATGAAATGACAGCATGCTGACCACTGTTTCATAGAACTCTATGACAACATTCAAAAACTAGTCATAAATGGTTGGAAAAGTTCACACTGTAAAAGAGATTTTATGCTTTGCTATGTAGTTGTAAATGTGAAGTTCGTAGTGCAAGTGTAAATTTTAGTGTGAATAGACATAGTTTAAGTTTTCTGATTATCTGTGATTTTTGTCAGCTGCACATGTGTGCTACACATCTCTAATAAACTATCTCATACAGGATGCATGATGCTATTACTGGGCTGCAACATGTAATTCAACAGTCTGCGCATTATCTTCTATCTCCACAACAGGTAAGAAGTAGTAGCAATATTTTTATGTGTCAGTTACGTTGTGTTCTGATATAATTTTATTTTTATTATTTTTTTAATGAAATTTTAAACCATTTAATGGAATTCACTTGTAAATCATACAAAGAGATAGATGGGCTCGCCAATACTTAGCTTAGCTCAGTACATTTGACAGTCACACAAGACTCATGAAAATAAATAACATCTAGCTGTTTGAAACTTGTTCCATCATCAGAGAAGAGAGAGGAGGGGGAAAAACTCATACATATACATCTATATACATGTGACACACACACACACACACACACACACACACACACAGGGGGATCAAAGAGGAGACAGCAGTAGAGATTAACACAGGTTGTGTCTAGGGGTGTGGCTGAACTTAATCATTATTATATTATTTTTTTGCTTTCTCTGAACCTCACCTGTGTCTTTGTCAAATCTTCATATATACCTCTCATGTATCCATTCTGTATCATAATCTTATACCACAGTACTTACATTCCTTCCTCAAACATGCTTTCACCATAACCGGACTGCAATCCACATACTTTTTCTCCAGTCCTGCCTGACCCTTGGAATTGCCCCAGAGACTACCTTTAAAATTTCGTATCTCTGTGGATGCAACCCTTCTTTCCACCAGTCTCTCCTTGTTCAAAATCTTCAGTCATTAGCAATTACCCACCTTATCCTTTAATTATATATTGTTTCATGCAACCATCACACCTAACAACTCCTATCTCTTTTCAAAATCACCAGCTCATTTAACACACTTAGGAACATCATTCTAGAAGTTAGCTGTAAACTTGAGCTTAATGCCACACACCACCCAAAAAAACTGTCCACCATGCTTGTCCAACGCCAAAAAAGTGGTGTCCCTGCCCACTCCCCCCCCCCCCCCCCCCCCCCCCCCCTCCCGCTTCCCAAGTAGCCAACAAATCCAGTCTGGCATCCTTACTTGGAATTCCAATCACAGCACATGTTCCACCCAGATGCAGCCACAACTATAACTATGCTCAAATGCCACACAACACCAGTTCCAATTCACTTCTAACCCTCTCACCAAGGTTCCTCCCTGCTCCTGAGACATGTGCCCTGTCAAAAGGCTTAACCTTTAGTCACACACCTAAATTCAGTGATACTACCATGGTCAAAGATCTCCTCCCTTTACTGGAAAACCCAACTGAAAATATCATTCCACCACCAAGTCACAACCCCCAAGTTGCAGAGCCAGCATTGACCCTTGCATGGAACAACTCTGACCAATGGCCCAAAGTGACCTTCCTCCTCTCCCCAAAAATTATGCCTTGCTGCTGTATCAGGAATTACTGACATCCAATATTGCCTCCTAGTCTTTCCTGTAGAGCACCCAAACAACTTTCAACATCAGTCTAGCTGAAACCCATACCATTTGGAAGCTGAGTGCAGACCGTTCTGTCATCTTCCCAGTGAGTAAAGGCTCCACAACTGTGGTACTTGTCCATGGGGAGTATGAGTCAGAGGGATTGAATCAATTGTGACACCTCAACCTACAAAGCTGTTCCACATGACCCCATCCCCTCCATTCAGGCAGAACTGCAGAAAGTATTAAAAACTGTAGGTCCCTTACAAGGTCTCACAACTGCCTCCACAGACCTACTGAACCCAACTGAGCCACATACCCCTGCTTGCTACATAGTACCCAAAATCAACAAAGAAAACCATCCACTCTGTCACATAGTAGCAAACTTCAAAGCTTCAGTGGAAAGGATCTCAGCTCTGGTTGACCAGCACTTCCAATCTGTCAACAGCAACCTTCCAGTCAACAGCAACTTTCCATCCTACATCAAATCTACCCCACACCTCTCCTGCCTGAACCTTCCTGGTCACCATGTATACTACATTTATCCACACAAACATGTAACATACTCATGGTCTCTTTGCCGTTGAGCACTACCTCTCCCAGAACCCACTCGAAAGCCTCCCAAAAACCTTGTTCCTTCTCACTTGCTGACTTTATTCTCACCCATAATTACTGAGCGAGGTGGCGCAGTGGTTAGCACACTGGACTCGCATTCGGGAGGACGACGGTTCAATCCCGCGTCCGGCCATCCTGATTTAGGTTTTCCGTGATTTCCCTAGATCACTCCAGGCAAATGCCGCGATGGTTCCTTTGAAAGGGCACAGCCGACTTCCTTCCCCATCCTTCCGTAATCCGAGCTTGTGCTCCGTCTCTAATGACCTCGTTGTCGACGGGACGTTGAACACCAATATCCTCCTCCTCCTCACCCATAATTAGTTCATTTTTGAGGGCCAGAACTACAAACAAATCACGAGCACAGCAATGGGAACAAGGACAGTCCCATCCCATGCCAGCCTTTCCACGGGCCACATGGAAGAGGCATTTCGCAAGACCCAGCATCTGCTCCCCCTGTTTTGGTATAGGTTTTTCTTGATGACATCATTTTGGACTCTTGGTGAAGCAGAACTTCTTAACTTCATTCAAAATCGCAACTCAGACAAACTGTCCACCTGGGGGTTCCCAACACCTCATAATGGAGCATGTCCTCCAGCATAACTGGGGTCCTAGGCACATGCTACATTGCACGAGTCATTTAGATTGTTCCACCCAACACCAGTCCCTCAGAACTGTGCAGATGGGAACTTTCACTACAAAACGTTCTTTCAGCCTGCCAACTCCCTGGACTCAGCCTATATTAATCTATACTCCTGTCTCTTCTTTGATCCTCCACTCTTTATTTTTTCACACTGTGCAGCACTGTGTATATGTGTGTGTGTGTGACCTGTTTCACTCTGCATTTTCTCCTTTTAATCAATCACTCTGCATTTTACATCATTTTTTATTTGTTATCTTTTTCTTCATAGTTAGTATCATTAATCTTATTCATCTCACATATACCTCTTTAATTCTCAATCTATCTTCTTTTTTCTTTGAAGCTGGCATAGTATCTATGATGCACTGTCTTTGACTTCCGTTTGGTACCCTTACTCCAGCTATGCTTACCTCACCCTTGTTACTTCATAATCTAAATTGTGAGTGATCTGCATCCTCTTACCCTTTTTTCACCCATTTTTCCCCACTCCTTTCTACTCGGTATTGAAGGAACAAGTTCTCAATAACTAGACTTTATTTATTTTCATCAGTTCTGTGTGACTGTCAGCTGTATGATCTAAGGTAAGATCTGGCCACCCCGTCTGTGTCTTTGTATATTTTTGACATTTCTGTATGAGATTCTCCTTTTAATCAATCACTCTTAATTTAATTCAACAAAAGTAGTAACAGAGTAGTAAATTTTCCTTCTTATTTTACATTATCTCTCGCAGCAGCTGTGGACAATTTGTAATGCATGAGTACACAGTACATCTTATTTACAGTACTTTATATATGTGTGAATTTCATTCACAGAATGTAAGTGTGAACTGATATAACACTTTCATCTAGAGATTCCAATGTTGAAGCAAATATTTTCAATTACACACACAAATTAGAATATGTTCTTATGATACTCACTTATAAAATGTGCCTCAATCTTTACATGCTGTAGCCTTAAAAGACTTGTATGTATATTTTTCTTCTGCCTTTTATGTATGAAATGTTGAAATGTAACAATCTGAAGAAGTGTGATCTCTCTCTCTCCCCCCCCCTCCCTCCCTCCCTCTCCCCCTCCCCTCCCCTCCCTCCCTCCCTCCCCTCCCCTTCCCTTTCCCCCTCAGTCCGGAACCGCGGGACTGCTACGGTCGCAGGTTCGAATCCTGCCTCGGGCATGGGTGTGTGTGATGTCCTTAGGTTAGTTAGGTTTAAGTAGTTCTAAGTTCTAGGGGACTTATGACCTAAGATGTTGAGTCCCATAGTGCTCAGAGCCTTTCCCCCTCCCCTTCTTCCCTTCCCCTTCCCCCCTCCCCTTCCCCTTTCCTCCCTCTCCCCCCCTCTCTGTTGAGACCTACATTTTATCACCAGAAAATTATTTATCAGTAAAGGTGACTTCATAATGTTTTCTCACTCAGTACATCAAAAGATGCAAAATGACAGGTCCCCAACTTTATTTGCAGTGGCATGCGTATGTGAATACTTGACGTGTGATAGTCACCTTGGTTACAGAGAGCAGCAGTACAATGGACTGCAGGGTCACATTGTGTGGGTTGCTAAACACAGTGCAGAGGAAGACTGTACACACAGCAGCCTGTGGTGCTCCTGTTAGTCAGAAGTTTCGTGTCATTTGATGATGAGATGGATGAGTAAAATTGTGCATGGCATGTGATTTGTAGAAGATGAAGCAGCGTCAAACTTGTATCAATGATCCAGAGTCCTGGAATTTTCTCATAGAACTGCTGATTGCTGACAAGGGGCTGTTTGCATTTGCATTTCTAGAGTTTGCCATGGATAGCGTTCTTTACTCCTGATGATCATTATCTTGCCCTCTGTGGATGACGATGCCATCCATTACTTAGGGGAAGGGATGGGGAAGAGGTGAGGGGAGTACAGCATTTCATTATTGTTGCATGAGAAAGGCAGTATATCATGCTCCAGCAATACCAAATCCCTTACCATACAGGGTAAGTGCAGATAAGGCTGGAAACTATCCCAGCACTGTGGTGGATGGGATCTTCAGATTCCAGGACAAAATGTGTCATATAACATTTTGATGTTTGGAAGTCCAGAGGGTATCCTGCATCACTCAAGAATCATCTCCTCTGGAACATGGGAAAAACAGCTCTGCTGAGTTGAGTACTGTTGGTTTGGATTACAGATTGTGTAGTGGATGTCCTATCTTGAAAGCATTGTTTGATGATTGTGGTTATTCCTCCCAGAAATTGGAAGCAATGATTGATTCATACAGAACAGGAAAAACTGGCACTTATCAGGGAACTGGAGTGCCCTAAGAAGTGTGATAGTACCACTCTTGTCCTCTATACACATAATTGATCTTATGGGTAGTGTGAACAATAATCTGTGAGTGTGTGCTGATGGTGCTGTAGTGTATGGGAAACTGTGGTCATTGAATGTAGGAGGATACAAGATGACTTGGATAAGATCTCTATTTGGTGTGATGAATAGCAATGTGCTGTAAATGTGGAAACATGTAAGTTTATGCAGAGGAGTAGGAAAACAATCTTGTAATATTTGAATACAGAATTAGTGGTGTGCTGCTTTATAAAGTCACATTGATTAAATGTGTAGATGTAACTTTGCAAACCAATAGGAAATGGGATGAGAACATATGATTGGCTGTAGAGAAGGCAAAGGGTCGACTTCCATTTATTGGGAGAATTTATGAAAGAGTAGTTCATCTATAAAGGACACTGCATACAGAACACTTATGCTACCTATTCTTGAGTACCCCTTGAGTGTGTGGGATCCCCACCATGTTGGATTAAAGGAAAATATTGAAATAATTCAAAGGCATGCTGCCATATCTATTACTGGTTGGTTCGGTGAACATGGGAGTAATAAGGAAATGCTCCATGAACTTAAATGGGAATCCCTAGAAGGAAGAAACTACTCTTTTTGCAGAACATTATTGAAACAGATAAGAGAAATGGCAGATGTGATAGACTGCGGAATGATACTACTGGCCCCCAGCATACATCTTGTTGACACTCGTTGTTTTCCTTGCTCCATTTGTGAGTGGAACAGAAAAAGGAAAGACAAATAATGGTCCAAGAAGCCCTCCGCAGTGCAACATATGGTGGCTTACAGAGTGTGCATGTAGGTGTAGATCTACATCCACACCTTCTCCATCAGTCATGGTACAATAATGGGACAATAGCATGTAGGTAAAGATTAGTAAGCAACAATTTACACATAAATTTGATTTTAGATAGTTACAATATGTCAAACCATGCATTTCTTATGTTTTATTTTTTAAGAACAAGTTATGTCGTGTACTGGAAGATGCCTTGCTTGGTGTTAGGTAACATGTGAGTTAGGATGTTCCTTATTTGTCAGCTAAGCTGCAGTTTCTAGTTTACACTAGTTCAGATGTATGTGTATTGTCAGGGACACTCTCATACCAGTGACATTGCAGCAGTTTTAATTACATGGTAGCAAACCGTTAACTTGCAACACATTCTTTATTACACAGAACATATGGATACATGGAAATCACTAGGTAGTTCAAGTTCCAGTCCATGCTGGTCACTGTACATTATACAACCCACCAAGAAAATAATCCAGATAGTCTAGGGTCCATCCAGTCCATCAATAATCCATGAAACAGAAATCCAACGTAGTCCGGTCGAAGTCCAGTAAACAGCCAGGTCACAAAAGTATGGTGTAAGGAAGGTAGAGACTTAAGCACAGCATGGTTCGAAATATTCGGCAGAGGCCCAGTGGCATGTTTAGTTGTCATTAATAGTGGATATCACAGGGTGTCAATGTCACTGTGTGATAACAAAAATAAGCTTCCCTCATCGCATTAACAGGTGCATGGGCGGAAGTGTCCATGTCGATATTGTGATCATTGTACAGTAAGCAGAGGTGTGAGCTTGAAATAGTACTGAGCTGGCATGGGGGGTGGTGTTGGTTGTCTTGAGATGGAAGCCGCCAAGCTGGTTGGAGTATCGTATGAACATGGCTCCACGGGCAACCACTGGATATTTTTTGTCCCTAGGTAGCTGGTATCCATCCTGGGATCTGCCTTAAAGTGCGTGTCCGAACTTATGAGGCTATCAGGGTCGATGGTTGGGCTACCATGGGTATATTGTAGCCCTCAGATGGTCCCAGGGGGTCCGGTGTTGGCAGCTGTGTGGCAGTTCTGCTGAAGTGTGACCCCTTTTGTCTGTGTGGTCCTGTAGGAGGCCAAGAACTGGGTCAGGACCTTGGTCTTTGGTGCAACTGACAGCATATTCCATATCTGCACCTTACAAGGTGTAGATGAACCAATAGGCTCCGCCATTGGAGGCTGGGTGGAATAGTGCTGTTGTCAGGTGCCTTATGCTTCTCCGAGAGCAGAAATCCTGAAACATACCAGATGAAATTTGTAGGGCATTGTCCAGAATATTGTAACTGGCATTTCTTCAATGGCTAATATTTTCTGCAAGATGCTTATTGTCTCCCTTGCTGTGTTATATGACATTCAAGCTGTGTAAGAAAACTTAGAAAATGAAATTACAGTGAAATCCAGGCCTTTGTAGCTGCTTCCAGGCATTTATAAATATCAACAGGGGCAGTGAAAATGTGTGCCCTAAACGGGACTCGAACCCGGGATCTCCTGCTTTTATGGCAGATGCTCTATCTGACTGAGTCATCGAAGGCACAGAGGACAGTGTGACTACAGGGACTTCTCTCTGCCAAGCTTCCCATGAGACCCACATGTAAGCAGGAGATCCTGGATTTGAATCCCTCTTGGGGCACACATTTTCAACTGTCCCCATTGATATTTACCAACGCCTGTAAGCAGCTACAAAGGTCTGGATTTCACTGTAATTTCATTCTTCGAGAGCTGCAAGATCACCAATGGTGTCTGTTTTTTCAGACACGATCTTCACTTACAAAATGAGTCTATGACTACGAGTCACATCTTTCCAAAGAAGGGACTGGTTAAGTCCACCTGAATGCTATGCCATGATCAGTCCTGGAACTGCAGGCTGTCCTCTTCATGTTCTGTGTGATGCCAGGCCAAAAGGTGTGCTGCTTTGTGAGCACCTTCATGCATGCCATCCCCCGTGGTCAGGGTGTGGGAAGTTTATGACATTGTGATACAGTGGCAGAGGTTGATCACACAACAGTCACTGTTGTATATGTTGTACCACCTGGATCCTGGTGAAAATATTTGCAGAGTTCCGGAAGGGAATGGCATGGGAGACATTCTGACCAACTGTGACAAACATATTTCATAACTTGTTTAACAAAAAGGTCCTCAGCTATCCTGTGCAGTTACAGAAGGTGTATTAGGACTCTTGTAGGTGGTCGTGTAAGATGTCATCTGTTCCAAAGCACAGTGTTTCACAAGAGTCTGGTGTGGCCCATGATTCTTTGGGTAGTGTAGATAGAGCATCAGCAGTAGCATGTTGTGCTATCTGCCCATAGTGAATTGAGTAAATGTTGTTCATGAGGAAGAGGGCCCAGCATTTTAGTCATTGTGTATTTTTTCTGGAAGGCAGTTCTTAGGACTGAATAAGGAAATGAAGTTAATGTTCTGTTATAGGTGAAGTTCGGTGCCGTAAAGAAATGGTCAGAAATTTTAGGTGCCAAATATAATAGCCAGTGCTTCTTTTCTGATTTGTAAGTAATTTATGTCGGCCGAAGTGAGTGTTTTAGAAGTGTATGTGATAGGTTTTCCGTAAACATCATTACTTTTGTGTAAAAGAATGGCCCTGGTGCCATGTTAGATGCATCAATGCCCATGATAAGGCATTGTAATGGGTCATAGGCTGCCAGACTGTAGGTAATGTTGAGACTGACAATTCATGTTTTCCAACTTTCTTGTGTAGAGTCCGGTGATCTCGGCAGCATTTGGTATAAATTTAGCATAATAAATTTAGCATAATAAGATGATAGATTTCTTCAGCTTTTATCATTATCGTAGATAAAGTTGAGACCTATATGTCTCAAAGAAAATTTAATTCCATCAGATCTATAGATCACATAATAATTTATTTTGCTGAGAAATGACTGATGATCTGTGAAGTTCATAAGCACTTGGGTTTCTTCTATGGCTTCCATGTATGTTAAGTTGATTAATGTCCTGTATGACTTGATCTTGAAAGAATTCACACTATAGTCCATTTTGTTGTATTGTGTGAAATAGTAGTTTTGAGTTAACAAGATTTTGTAGCACCACTTATTAAAATATCATCCAGGTAACTGACTATGCTCAGAGTCTTTTGACTCACTGCCAGCACACTGGATGGCATTAGGCAGCAACTTGCTACAATTCAGTGAAATTATGAAATTGTCAAAGTTGCACAGAAGTTTGTTTTTATTTAAATGATGACCAACTTCTGATCTTAGTCCATTATCAAGCCATCCTAATGCTACCACAATGTCTGTGTGCTTGCCACATTGCCTGTGTGAGTGGGTTAGTGCAAGGTACTATTTGCATATGACAGTTCAATTTTGGATGTGCGGGATGGGGGTGGGGGGTGAGGGGAAGACAGCACTGGAGTGTCGTGTGCAAATATTACCTTACACTTAGCCACTCACACAAGCAATGGGGCCTGTATACATGCATAATGGTAGCACTTATATGAGTTGCTTTGTAATGGAGTAAAGTCCTAAACTGGTTGTCATTTAAATAAAAGCAAACTTCTATCCAACTTTAATGGTTATGTAATTTCATTCAATCTTTTGAATTGACTTTTCCAGGAAAAGGTGGAAAATCACTGTTACACTAGAAGTTCTGAAAATCAGTCTGATATACCTGTACAGAGCAGTAATTGTATATAAGCCTTGGATAGATCAGTTTTAGATAAGTACAGCTCACCGGATAGCCATGACATGAACTCTTCTTACCTATGACTGGAGTAGATGTCAATCTGTTATAGTGCATTTATAGTTGATTTAAAGTCACCACAAGTATATAGGGAGCTATTTAGTTTTCATAATACTATCAGTAGTATTTTCCATTGACAGGATGTGATAGTTGTGAGGAGGTCTTGTTGCAACAGACGATATAATTAGGATTTAATGTCATCTCACAATGCTACTGCTGCTGGCATAGCTCTCTAAAATAATGAGATGCCACAGAAGACTTTAGCAGAATGTGAGCTCCATAATTATTTGCACCTTCTAAGCCTGCTGGAGATAGGTCTGAAAATTGAGTGCATAGTGATTCAAGGTCATTGAATGAAACACTGTTGATGTCATCTACTGTTTTAAAACTAAAAGATAAAAAAGTGTCCATCCCAAAAATATTTTGTGCCTGACAGATGGCACAACTAAGAATTTAATTGGATAGCTGACTTTCTTGTGTAACACCAGCATTGTTCTTTTACTGTGCATGAGTATGCAGTGTTTGCTGTAGATTGTACTCTTTTTGATCTATGCTGAAGAGATGGCAGACCCATTAGAGCCTAGGCATCCTTCATTTATAACAGAAACGGAACCAATGTCAACAGAAAATTTTACTTGTTTGTTGTTGACCGTTAGTGGACAGTCAAATACTGCAACTGTGGCTGTAACATGTTTACACTGTTGCTGCATTGTGGGTGCAATGTGGTGCTGCTTTTGCAAACCTGCAACCCCTGTCCTTGTTTGCAATAATGTGCACAGTGTGTTTCCCTGTCAGGGCACTGAGTGGGGCATGTATTTGTTCTCGTTGTTGTGCCTACAGTTTTATTTATTGTCACAATTGTTGCTTTTGTTGTTCTTATTGTTGGGTCTGCTGTCACATTTGAAGTTGCAGGCATTGCAGCCATCCTCATACTCACACTGAATTCGAGTCCTTGTCACCTATATTACACCTGTAGTACTGTGTGACACTCTTTATTACACAGAAAATATGGATACACTCTTATTGCTTCATGATTCCAGTCTGCATTGGTTATTGTAATTTGTAGAATACACAAAGAGAATAATCCAAATAGTCCAGGGTCTGGCCACTACATCAATATCCATGGAGCAACAATCTAACTTGATTCAACAGAAGTCCAATAAACAGCCAGGTTATGGAAGTACAGTCTAAGCAAGATAGAGACTTTAACACAGCATGATTCTAAGTGTATTAAGTGGCCTGGTGACTGGGTTTTATCTCTGGCTTCATGTCAGTGGCCAGCTCCATTTGATGGCTTGCTGGTGCCCCTAACAGGCCACCAGCAGAGTCATTGGTAGCAGACATTGTAGGGTATTGACCTTGCTGTTGGATGCCAGACATATAACACAAATGATTTCCTCACAGCAACTCATGGCTGGGCAACATTAAATCTAAACCTACACTTGTGGAGAGCTCCTGAGGGCCCTTTATTGTCACCAATTTAACTTGCCGAATTATAGGCCGTATTTCTCTGTTTTTCTATGACCTCGCACTTGATGTGTGGCATAGTTGTGTTCTAGACTGAACAAATGCAATGGGAATGATGGGCCAGCAAATTCAGTGTGTAGTGATCTGACTGCATTTTGTTACAAGACTGTGTCCACTCTTCCACCGTCAATCACACATACAGTGAATGTGCTGCATCTCCCACACCACACAACGGTGTGCCCTGTATCTGCCACAGTTAGCTCTCCTTTCTTCCCCCCACTGCAGCATCCCAACAAAATGTGATTTGCCATGGTAGAATTTGATGCAACATTTCAGGCAGGCACAGCACGGCCATCAGAAAGCATATGGGCATCACTACTGCACTTGATGCCAAAGAAGCTAGTTGGCTGCCAGCTGTGCAGTAATTATAGAACACCGAATAATTTTGCAATTCTTAATCACTACCTGGTGCAATACCTTCTAGCTTTTACATATAATCTTTCTTGTTGAAATCCCGCCGCTGATGAATGTGATGTCACAACTGTTTACGTTAGTTTCAATTGAACAGTTGCCATTGAGCTCACACATGCGCAGTTGAGTTGCATATGAGCAGTACCCTCTATCGCTTCTGGGTACTTGAAGTGTGGTGTTAGTTGTATCAGCAGTAGCAGCAAGCAGTGAGATGCTAATCAGAAAAAAATTTCTGACGCGCCCAAGCTGCCAGATTCGCACACGTGCAAAGCAATCAGTGTGTTTGTGGCTTGGGGGGATAGTCTCCATGTGACCCATATTTACATTTAGTGATTTTGCTGTTTCCTCTTCATTTACAGTTCCCACGTTAAATGAAAACAGTGGCTGGGAGCTATCAGGTGAATTAAAATACGATCACATAATTATGGAAGGCTAAAACATATTATTAGTTTGTTTTCTGATTTTATTTTATTTCCACATTTTTGGCAGTCAAGCATCAGTTGGCTTGCAGAACAATGAAACTATTTTTGTCAGTTTGATAAGGAAATTTGGCCTTTATTAATATTTTCCACTGAGGCAGTCAATTATTTAAAACAAAGTGTTTCATTCCACAGTATTGGCTAGTTCCAAATGTTCACTGAATTTCAAGTGTATGTTTTCATCTTCTGTCACACATGTCAGTAAGCCATAATAAAGAACCAAACATGAGGTAGTACAGTACTGGTACTCAAAGAAAATTTACTTTCTGAAAACCAAATTAAAAAGCTTAATATCAGGTTGGGGCCTACTTCATTGTGAATCTGGTCATACGAATGTGCACTTCAAGCCAAATTATGTGTTTTAGTATGGTTTACAAAATTCCAATGCTCTTGGAGTATCCTCTGGTGTCCTGTTTCTTTTATGGTGTAATGTAAGATATCTTAATGCTTTATGCGTATAAATATACGGGCTTCCTATGTCATCGTAGCTGCACACATGCCTGCTTTTTGGCGCTTTCTGGCAACTGTTGAAACAAACCTATTCCCACCCGCACTCAGGAAAATATTGTGAGTGGTTGTTTGAAAAGCACTACTTTCAAAGTAAATTACCTTTTACACAAGATGAACTATGTTTCGTGTTGTGAGAATTTCTTAAATCACAGGCTGCTTGACTCTCATTTCAAACTTAACGCTTTGAGGACCAGACACTTAGAAGAATTTTGGGCCGAGAAGACCAGACATTTAGGTCATTATTTTAAATTTTACTGGAACACATAGGTGATATATCTTAAAGTGTAACACACACAAAAAAGACCAATATTACATGTGAAAGCTTAGCTTCTCTTATAGCTTATGAATCTTCGAGACCAAGATTATATGCGAAAGCTTAGCTTTTCTTATAGCTACACTATACATATTAATTCAAACCATTAACTTTTCCTATTTGCGTTTTCACGCTACTTAATAGTGATGTTGGCACTGCCTCTGAATATCTGTAGTCATCAGCTGTCAAGATCACGTGACATGAGCAATGATTGGCTTAGAAAAGTGCATCGCAATCCCTATTTCAATGCTTCAGAAACTAGAGTGCTGTGTTTGGTGGAATTCTGATTTTTACTTTCATAATACGAAGATATGCAGCGTACATATTGCCACACATCAAAGAGCTTTCCAAAACTTTTTTCTCTGGATTCCATTTGTTAAAGTGCTGGAAAGTTCTAGACTAGTGTATAGAACGTTAATCTTTCAAAGGACTGATAAGTTTTACAGTTTTGAGGGAATGTATACTGTCACTTAACATGGAGAAAGTGTGTTTTCGCTCCAGAAAAACTATATTTTTTAATTGGGACATCCGGGAAAAATCTGGGAATTTCTTTTCCTTGTCGTTGTATACACCCTGTTGAAGGCCACATCTTCACAATGTATACTGACTATTGGCCCACTGATGTGTTCGCACTTTCCCAGCCCTAGATCAGCTATGTGCCATTTCAACTTAATGCCCTCAATTTCATTGCCTAGTTCTTGACTTGACATTTGATTCATCAGTGACATTGAAAATGTGTGTATTTACACTCTGTTCAGAGTCTGTGCCAAATCTCAAGCAATATATTGAAATGAGATGGCAGTGTCACAGAAGGACACAGAACTGAAGGACCTGCTGCCTTGAACATTAGGCCTCCAATTGCGGCATGTGCCACTGCCAGGTATCAGTGCAACAATGTATTGCGACTTAAGCCACAGGCTGGATGTAGCCATATGTACCTACATCACTTCGCTGCTGTCCTTGCATGGACTAAGTCATCCAGGTATCCACCCTACAATACCAGAATATTTTATATGGTCTGACATACAAAAAGACTGTTTGCCATGGACCAAGAAATGCGTCCCCTGCCAGAAGTGCAATGTCACATGCCATGTACAGGCACTGCTCAGAAACTTCGTTACTCCCATTGCATGTTTTATTTTAAGACCTTGCGAGGCCTTAAACTTCCAACCTGGGGAACCCACAACATTGGGATGGGCTTTACTGAGTGCTACTACGACTACGGCTATAACAACAACAACAACAACTACTACTACTACTACTACTACTACTGCTACTACCACCACTACCACTACCACTACCACCACCTGTGGTAAGAATGCCATTGTACACCTATGTGCTGATTTGGCCAGATACTTTTTGTAATTATGTATAAAATTATGCAAAACTGTGTTTGCTACCATATACAGACTATGTAGATTTGCAGCTCATACTGAGAACGAATGCCTTGAATTCTCCAAAATCAGCACTTGAGCTCTTTCAGTGACTTCAGTGGTCTTCATGACATCTAGCAAGTGATGCTTCCTCAGTGGTGCAGTCGAATCTCTGTTTGACTTTTCTGAAGCTCAATACTTCTTCACAACTTCATAAACTGTCGATTTTTTATATTTAAAGAAGCAAATTGCATCTGCAGCTTAGCCCCCCAGTGCGAATGCCTTCGGCAGTCATGGCTCTCTCGTCATACTCTGAATTTTGTTTCAAAATCTTAGCCATCTTGTGATTATAACTGATCACTAGAAACAGTTGGCAGTGCAGAGTGTCAACAATGACCTCTGGCAGTGGAGTAATGAGAAAGGAAATCTATAGATTTACCTGGATTTTGTATTCTTTAGGTATGGTATCACTTTCAGGTCAGTTGTAACATGAATAAATTGTATCATTGCAGCATCAGAAAGTGAAACAACTGGGAAATGAAGCAAAGTGGTACTTACATTTTATAGACTTCGTATTAGTTTTTCTGGCACCTGTCTGATGATGGCAGGGATCCTCATATTAAGGACCACTCAGAGCATAATACATGACTTACCATCTGCAAGTCAGAAATGGTTGGGTTCAGTCCTGAATAATTCACAAAGTGCATGCCTTATGTGATATTAGACATAACGTATGTTACCAAAGTACAGGAGACTATTGTGTTAGTGACTCAGTACCATGGAGTCTTCAAAGAAATACTGAGCCATATCATTTCAATAATTGTTATGGTTTCTTAGGAGCGAATTAGTGTTGTTTGGTACAAGCAGACAGACCTCTGTGGAGGAAAAAATCCATTACATATATACGGCACACAAGTGACGGCTAGGTCAATGTTTGGTGTTTTTTCAGTGTGTTGATTACTTGTTTACGTTCTTCGTTTATTCTCATGAACTTCCTAGAATAGAATTTCCGTTAGCTAGAATGCACATTACTGCTGTTTGCTGCCAGATTAGTTCCTGTTTTCTTTTACTGTGTATAACTTTTAAACTTAATTTAGAACAATGTCACTTGGAGTTTGTTTATGAGTTTTATTAAAATATGAGCATTCGTCAGTCTTCTTGTGCTTATTTTTATTGAGAGCTGTGTAGTATGAATGAAATTTAGATTACTTTGTCTAAATTCTGTCATAAATGGGAAATGAAACATCTTGTCTTTGTTTTCTGAACAGCTTTGTAATATTTAAAACTGTATACTATGCTAAAATCGAGATCACTAATATCCTATAAAATGTTGACCTTCATATTGTACACAGACTTAGGACAAAATTAATCATCATAAAATTTGTGCTTCTCTCTAAACAATTTACTATGAAAGTTAGTATATTATTAAATGCTTGAAAATCATTATTTGTTATCCTTGGTTTTTGTTGTGGACTTCAGTCCAAAGACTGGTTTGATGCAGCTCTTTGCACTATTAGGTCCATCATGAAAATAGGGACCTCAAGGTCATCTCACTGTTCTACAGCATTGCCAGTTAGTGGTAATTTCAGCTGTTTGTAAAACTCCTGAAAAAATGTGAGACAAATCTATTTCTTGTCCAAAAAAATACGAGACATATCTATTTTTAGTCTAGAATATGATGAAGTACTTTCCAACAGAAAATTCTTGCAAGCAGCTAAGAAAAAGAATAAAAACTAAAAGTTACAAGAATTTTGAAGAAAAATATTATTTTATTTCAACTTGTGGGGAAACAGAGCTACTGACATATTTGGACTGAAAATAATATATGAACATTTTTAAAGTTTGTAGATGATTATTATACCTATTATATAATGAAAATGTAAAAGTATTCCAAGATAAAAAATAAAACACTGTAAGACGTGTGAAATACACTTATGTATTGAAAAGTGTTGTCACTGACAAATTTGTGTTCTTTGGAACTTTCAGCGAGAAAGTTGTTAAGGAAACTATGAATTAATTTTGGTAACATCTGAGACATCATTTGCGAGAGACTCCATGTGTAACAGCATACGAGTATTTGTGTGCCGCCACCAGGATTTCAGTTCTGATGGCTTGCCTTGATAGGACAGAGAATATTCCCTATCTCCCAAAAATTTATTTGCAGCCCTTACTGACTCTTTGTCACTGCACACCGCCTCTGCAGGTTCGGGTATTAGAATAGGCCCGAGGTATTCCTGCCTATCATAAGATGCGACTTAAAGGAGTCTCATATATTTTGGCCTTTATGTTATGGTCCCCTGTGGGGTTTGACCACCATTCTTCTTAATTTTCCTGAAGAGTGAGCCAATTGGGGAAGGGCACCTTAAATGGTGCATCGTGTCCATTGTGCGCTGAGACGTTTAGCATCCTTCGTCGACATGGATCTGCACTTCCACTCATTCTCGGACTGGTTGGCAAGATCACCCTTCTGGGTGCATTTTCCTCCTTCCACTGTGCAGTATCGTTTTCTGCGTTGACAGTGATAATGGACTTGTTTACTTGTTTGCACCTGATATCCAGCATGGTAGCCAGTCCATTGTGGTGGGGCCACCGTGTACCCTGTTAGTTGGAGCCCCCTGACCACACAGGGGTTGCTCTGTTAATGCCTGCACCATTAACTCCCCATGTATACCAAGGAGTAGATGTCCGTCACCCTGGGGAATCAGGACTCCCATCCTGCCAGATGGCCTTTGCTGCGGTTGGGTGGTGCCTGTGGGGAGGGCCCCTGGTCAGAGTGGGTGGCATCAGGGTGGATGATACGCTACGAACTGTAGTACGTCATCTCTTACTGGTAGTCAACCGCCAGCAGTTGCTGAGCGTTCAAGGACTCAATTCAATGCATAGAAGTATGACCCCAAATCGTTCCCCTCCCTGGCTACTCCATGGGAGGAATGCCAGGCTAAGGATGGCAGTGAACCATATTCATCCCGGCACCTAGTATGTACGAGAGCTGATGGGGAATCCTTTGTGTTGATGAAGCCTCAGCTTTCTGTAGAGCATTTAGAGGACAAGTTTGGGGAGGTGGAGGGATTGTCCAAAATGCGATCAGGGTCAGTCTTGATAAAAACAGCATCCTCTGCCCAGTCACGGGCATTACTTGCTTGTGACAAGCTGGACGATGTTTCTTTTACTGTCACGCCCCATAAGAGCTTAAATATGGTCCAGGGTATTATATTCCACAGGACCCTCTTTTGCAGTCTGATGACGAGCTGCATGCCAATTTAGAGTGGTGAGGTGTTCATTTCCCCCTTCTTGTCCATAGGGGTCCGAATGATAATCAGGTTGCCACCGGTGCCTTCATCTTGACCTTCGAGGGTGATGATCTACCGCTGTGTTGTCAAGCCATATATCCCTCCCCTGATGCGCTGCTTTTAAATGCTGGAAGTTCAGGCATATGTCTTCCTACTGCACTTCCAGTGCCTTCCATCTGTGTCAACTGTGGAGAGCACCTTTCACCTTGCTCACTGAACTGCAGGATTCTCCAGAAAGAACGGAAAATCATGGAATACAAGACCCTGGACCGACTAACCTACACTGAGGCTAAGAGGAAGTTTGAACACCTACATCCTGTGCCTATGACATCTTCTTACGCCACTGCTATGAGAACAGTTATTGCCCCATCAGTTCCGCCAATTCCAGTCGGCTCTGGTGGGCACTTCCCTCCCTGTTGTTCCTGCACCACCTACTTTGGGAGCAACACCCTCCCAAACCATCAGGGACATCAGTCCCACGTTCTCAGCCAGAGAAGCGTAAGTCTTCTTCAGCTCCTCTCACTAGGAAGGGTTCCCTAGGGACACTCCCTTCCCAGGTTCCTATCAGTGGTAAAGCGGACACCCGCCAGTGGCTGAAGCACCCACAGGTAGTAGGTCGTAGGGCTTCACAGTCCTCCTCAGTCCCTGAGACTGAATCAGTGAAGCCCTCCCAGCCGGAAAAACCCAAGGAGCAGAAAGAGAAACCAAAAAGAAAAAGACCCCCAAGAACCAACGCACTACAGTGGCACCCACTCCACTGCTATATACAAGCTCTGTGTCTGAGTGTGAAGTGGAGATTCTGGAGTCCACCGAGGACCTAGATCTCACTTGGACCTCGGACACAAAGTATGTTGATCACACAGGTACTCAGTCGGTGGCAGCAGGTGACCCTGAGGCGTAGACTGCCTCGTTGAGTGTTTCATGCCTTCCCAGTCTCACAATAACATCATCCTCCAGTGGAATTGCAATGGTTTTTTCCACCACCTGGCTGAGCTACGGTAACTGTTAGCTTTACAGCTGCTTTGTGCTCCATGCCAGGGTTGCCTCCAGCAAGGTCGCTCTACCACTGATAATGTTGTGTGCCTTGAGTCTGCCATCCAGACTGCCTTTTCCAGGCACCAACACCTGGTTGCCTTCTTCTTTGATGTACAGAAAGTGTATGACACAACCTGGCGACATCATATGCTTGCCACTTTATATGAGTGGGGTCTTCGGGGCCCACTCCTGATTTTAATCCAAAACTTCCTGTTGCTCCATAATTTCTGTGTCCAAGTTGGTGCCTCCCATAGTTCCCTCCATATCCAGGAGAATGGAGTCCCATAGGGCTCTGTATTGAGTGTTTCTCTATTTTTAGTGACCGTAAACGGTCTAGCAGCTGCTGTAGGGCCGTCGGTCTCACCTTCTCTGTATGCAGATGGCTTCTGCATTTCGTACTGTTCCTCCAGTAGTAGTGTTGATGTGGCGTCTACAGGGAGCCATTCACAAGGTGCAGCCATGGCTTCCAGATTTCAGCCGCAAAGTCGTGTGTCATGTACTTCCATCGGCATCGTACTCCTCATCCGAGACCAGAATTTTACCTTAATGATGATCCACTCACGGTACTGGAGATATATCGATTCTTAGGACTGGTTTTCAGTGCTTGATTGATTTGGCTTTCTCATCTTCCTCAGCTTAAGCGGCAGCACCTCAATGCCCTCCGGGGCCTCCGCTGCCTGAGCAACACCAACTGGGGAGCAGATCACTCTACGCTGCTGCAGCTCTACAGAGCCCTTGTTCAATCCCACCTTGCTTATGGGAGTGTGGCTTTTGGTTTGGCGGCACCCTCAGCATTGCATCTACTTGACCCAGTGTTCCACTGCAGAGTTCGACTAGTGACAGGAGCTTTTAGGATGAGTCTGGTGACCAGCGTACTGACAGAGGTTGGAATTCCTCAATTACCATGTCCTTTTCCCAACCATGGCTGTTCAACTCCCGCATCGGCAGCCCATGTCATGGCCTATGACTGCACTTCATGTCTAGTCCCTTCTGTCTGAACTGGAGTTCTTCCATTTACCACCTCTACTCAAGGTCCATTCATGTACACCTCAATGGTGTAAACCTAGGCTGAAGCTTCGCCTGGACCTTTCCCATGGCCCTAAGGACTCAGTCAACTTTGCGGCTCTCCACTGTCACTTCCTGTCGATTCTTGACATGTACCAGGGCCATGAAGTGATTTACACGGACAGCTCGATGGCTGATGGTCACATTGGTTTCGCATATGTTCATGGAGGACATATTGAACAGCACTCCTTGGCTGATGGCTGCAGTGTTTTCACGGCAGAGCTGGTGGCCATATCTTGTGCTCTTCAGCACATCCGCTCATGCCCTGGCGAGTCGTTTCTTGTCTGTAATGACTCCTTGAGCAGCCTACAAGCTGTAATGAAGCAATGAGACAGGTGAATCACAATGCTTAGTGCTGACACACTTCAGGGTGTTGGTGTGACCTTGAGGTGTCTAATTTCGTGAAAGCCACTCTATTCCATCTTCTGCAAATTTCTTCATTTGTAGTCCGTAGAATATAAATTTTATAATTAAAAATTGTCTAAAGTAATATCTTCTGATGACAAGGATAATTTATTGTTGGGATACATAAATTTTGTAGTACATAGATGACAATTGGTGCACACTATATTTATTTGATGATGTCATGACAAATTAACTTATACTAATTTTTTAAAAATATAGGGTAATTAAGAAACTTTTTATGTTAGTTTTCAAGATATTGTGATGTAATTTTAGAGTTACTTGCAAAACTTTTAATAAATGCACCTTATATGCGGTATAGGAGACCTATCAGGACGATCCACAATTTACCTATTTTGATTTGGATGATGTTCGGAAACACCACTATAGTCTTCCAGAGAAAACAACTCTAACATTTGGAGATGGTCATGAATACAGAAAAATTGTTATTTTTAATTCTCTGACCTGGAAAAGACGTGAACTTATTACAATACGTGTTTCTACTCCATATGTTAAGGTAATGTGTAGGTTTTTACTTTCCTGATTTTTTTGAAAATAGCGGTTGTGTTTTCAGAATGTGTAGTTATATATAATTTTATGTTTTTGTAGGTAACTCATAACAATGGATCCCAAATAATATGCCAGGTTACTCCAACATTTCTTCAGAATGGAAATATGATTGATTCACATTATGATGTTTCATTCATAGCAGATGTGCCAGCCTTATCTTTGGTTTCGTACTTCATTAATGTTTTACCTTCAGGCACTCAACTCCTGTAAGTAATGAAGTATATTCCAGAGAATGACTTAATTACTTTCTTTGTGAAAATAAGTGTACATTGTTTCATGACATACATTAAAAATTATAGGTTGATTTTATTTGTTTATACGAAACGTGGATTTGAGATAGACCATGTCAATAAAGCTACAGAGAATCACCCAAGAAATGTGCTCACTTATATGTAATTGATTTAGCTTTTAACTCAGCACTTGAAATTTATAACAAAAATATTTTGTGAAGTACAAGATTTATTTTGTAAATATTTGTGCACTGTGCAAGAAAGATCAAATTCAGCTGAAATAGTTAAAGAAGCTTTTTGTCCTTAAAAAATTCTTAATCTTTTGTACTTGTAAGTATAAAAGGAAAGCAGTGACCAGTTGTGTAAAGTAATCTTATATGAAGATGTAATCCATGTTCCAAATTATTAAATTCTTCTCTTTTTTTTATTGCAGTTCAGATTCACTTTCCCAAATAAAGCTTTTGAACACTCCTAATAACTTCCTGAAAGTTGATGGCTTTGAGAATGTTCAGGTTTTTAATGATGCACACGAATTTTCAATAAAAAATAAGTTCTTATCTGCTGCTTTTGGTGTAGATGGACTCCTTAAAGCTATAACAATCAGAAGTTCTGGCATCACTGTTCCCGTCAGTCTAGATTTTGCCAGGTAAGATTCGTAGGCATTATTTTACAGACTTTTTTCCACCTTAAAATATCTGCAGTTTGAATATAAAAGTGAGATTTGTTATTTAGGTATTGTTTTCTGATTTCTTTCTTATATTATTTTAATAAAGGACGTACTAATAATTTTGTACTCTGCTCAATATTAAGAATGGTTTTGTATTTAACTTTTGTATGTAGTGGGTGACATTGTTAGTTGGCAGTGAAGTCATGAAAGAAATGTTTGAAGTCTTGAAAGAAACGTGACCAACCACACCTACTGTTTCTGTGCCTGTGTGTGAATGTTTATTATAATTGTATCAAAAGGAACATTAACTTGAGAAAACTATAAAATTATGTGACAATTGTCAGCCAATATTTATTTACAAGAGGAGAAATTTTTAGTACTGCCAATAGACACAAATAAAGGCACGTAAAACAATCCTAAATTTCAGAACTATTTGTTCTCTACTTTAAAAGGCTAAAAAGGATTGGTATATCAATAGACCCCAAGATGAGAGGGACCCCCTGTTGTGAGAACGAGGGGAGACAAATATGAAGGAGGTGTCTGAGGGAGTAGTACATTGGTAAGCACTGTGTCAACTTCAGTCCAGAGATAATAAAGATAGAATGAAAAGAAAATATGGATTAAATGGAAGAGAAATGAAATGGAGAAGATTAGTTTTTAACGTCCCATGAACAACGAGGCCTTTAGAGATGGAGCACAAGCTCGGATTAGGGAGGGATGTGGAAGGAAATTGGCTGTGCCCTTTCAAAGGAACCATCCCGGCAATTGCCTGAAACGATTTTAGGTAAATCATGGAAAACCCAAATCAGGATGGCCGGACATGGATTTGAACTGTCGTCCTCCCGAATGCGAGTCCAGTGTGCTAATCACTGCGCCATCCCGCTCAGTTAGAAGAAATGAATTGAATAGAGAATTTAAGAACCAGAAGGAAGAAGAGACTGGGTGAAGACATTTATATAATATACACTATACGATGAAAAGTATCCAGATATGCTCAGGTAATTGGAATTGACAAGAGGCACGTTTGACAGTGTGAAAGGAGGTGGGAGTATTGTATTATCAGTAGAGAAGCAGTTATTGTAGAATGGGTCAGTCAGTAGTGCTCAGTGACTTCAAATTTGGGCTATTCATTGGATGTCATTAGCGTAAAAAATCCATCGGGAACATTTTAACCCTTCTAAAGCTACCCAAGTTGATTGTTGGTGATGTAATTGTGAAGTGAAATGTTACGGAACACTCACAGATAAACTAAGATCAGGCACACATTATCAACTGAGAGACAATGGCTATCGAGCATTGCAGAGAGTGATTGTAAAAAAATCATGGATTAGGAGAAGGAATCATCTGTGAGTTCCAAAGGACAACCAGCAGTCCACCTTGCGCTTTGACTGTGCATAGGGAGTTGGAAAGAACAGTGTGCAACGTTCGAGCAGCTCTTCATAAACCATACATTTCTGTAGTCGGTTCTAAGTGAGTCACAAAGTTGTGTAAAGAATGATGTCACTGGACAGTGAATGACTGCAAATGAGTGACTTGATGTGATAAATCATGATATGTCCTGTGACAGTCCAATGATAGGGTTTGGGTTTGCTGAATGCCTGCTCAAAGGTTTCCTGCTATCATGTGCATTGCCAACTGAAGTACGGAGGAGATGGTCTTATGACATGGCTATGTACTTAGTAGTTAGGATTGGTCACCTTATTGCATTTCAGAAAACACTAAATGCAGAAGAATATGAACACATATTACACATTGTTTACTGTGTAAAGTAGAGGAACAGTTTGGTAATGATGATTGTATCACATGACAGTACAACCTGTCTTAAAGGAGCATCTGAGAGACAATGGTTTGTGTACAGTAACATTCCTGAAATGAACCAACCTACCCAGAGTCCTGACCTGAAGCCAAAAGGCCATCTTTGGGATGATTTAGAATATCGACATCACTACAGATCCCCGTGTCCAACATTATGATCTTCTCTGGTTTCAGCTCTTGAGGAAGAATAGGCTGCCATTCTTCCACAGACATCCAGACACCTCACTGAAAGTGTTGCCAGCAGAGTTGAAGCTGTCAGTAAGGCAGAGGGTGGCCACATTTCATATTAATGTCTGGAAACTTTTGATCAGATAGTGTATATCAGGCCTTTGTACTTAAGTAATGCAGAGAGTATTTCAGTGGTTAGAGAACCCGTGCCCTTCTTCTTTTTCTGCCCTTAAAGAAACAGTGTGTTGAACCATCTCTTTGGCTATGCAGTATGTTAGGATTTGTTATTTCATAATGGTATTTATAACATCAACTGAATTTTATGCCAGTGCATGGCAGAACATGATAATACAGGGTGCCCAGGCTAGAGGTATGCACAAACAAATGCATGTAACAAAATAACTTGACATTTTATGCTGTTGGGTAAATACTCAATCGACAGAGACATTCTCCACGATATGATCCTCACTATTTATGCTGTTGAGTAAATACTCAATCGACAGAGACATTCTCCACGATATGATCCTCACTGTTTCGTGAACAGTACTGAGACATATGGCACATGTGCACAAATGTTTATGTGCAGCAGGCACAGGTACGCCTGACAGTCAACATGTGGACACCTTAACGAAAGGTGCAGTATGTGCTATGGTTAGCAGAGTTAAAATCTGTTACACCTGTACAGCAGCAGGCAAGAAAAGAATAGAATGTGGATCCTCCCATATTTAAATCCATTATCAGTGGGACAGAACTTTTACAGTCATGGTAAGTTTGATTTCATATGCTGGAAAACATTGTAAAAGGTATGTGAATGAAGAGACCATAGAATTTGGTGCGCAAAAGCATTTTTCAGAAGCCCACTTAAATCCGTTAGACAAGTTAGTAGGGAGCTGGCCATCCCATGTATAACGGAGCAAACCATTGCGCGCAAGGTTCTTCAGTTGCGTGCTTACAAACTCCAACTTTTGCACCACATTAAGCTTGAGGATCACTGCAATTGATGTGATTTTGCAGTTGAAATGTTGCATCGTTTAAACAGAAACAACAACTAACTTGGTGCAATGCTGTTCAGTGATGAATCTACCTTCCATGTCTGTGGAAAAGTTGACAGATGTAACTGTCAAAGTAGTGGGAAGAAAGACTGCAGGAGAAGTATTGAGTATGGACGGGACACACCAAAAGTTGATGATTGGGTGATCAGTTTTTTTTTTTTTTAAAGGAGTCTACAGCAACAGTGCACATCTATCTCGACATGTTGGTGAACTAGGCAGTTCCACAGATGCCTCCTAGTGTTATTTTCCAGTGGTATGGTGCCCCTTTCCACTGTCATGAAGATGTTACTACATTTCTCCATGAGACGTTTCCTGAGCATTGGATCGGAAGGGAGGGTCCCATTGTCTGGCCCTCTTGGTGTCCTGATCTGACTTGCTCAATTTCAGTGCATGGGGGTTTAATGAGGACATTGGTTACAGAACAAAGGTTTGATATGTGGAACATCTGAGATGATGAATCTGCGGTGCAGTAGATGCCATGCTTGTGAACATGTGATGAGTACTGTTTCAGTATCTGTCGAGCTACAAATGGGGTTCACATTTAACTGTACCAACATGCATAAAAATATTTGAGCTCCTGTGTACAATATTGGATAAATAAAAATGTAAATCTGGATCAGTATTGAAAAGTAAACAAATGATATAAGAACGTAGGCTTCCACGGCCGGTGTCATAGTGATTAAAATTCTTCTGGGTATTATGCCGCGTCATTGCTAAAAACTAACAACAATAATAAAGTACCTGCACGCGGAGAGCCACCACCACCCAGCTCAAAAGTATTCTGTTCTCCATACGTTAACTGCCTGAGCGATGAAAATAACATTAAAGAAGAATTAAAGGAGCTACAACACACGATTTGTGCCAACGGCTATGATGACAACATCATAAGAAAGGTAGCTAAAACCAAAGGGAGCAGAACACGAGAAGAAGGCAAAGAAGAGAAGCTTCCACTGGTACACTTACCATATGTAAAAGGCGTCAGTGAACGGCTAGGCAACTTTCTCCGCTGACAAGGTTTCAAACCGAGTTTTTGAAGCAGTTACAGGATCCACGAAATGATAGGTTCCACCAAGGATGTAATCAACAATCTTAACACTGCAGGTGTTTACGAACTGCAGTGTGAGTGCAGAGCTGCCTACATAGGAGAAACAGGGAGACCTGTCAGCGTACGAGTAACAGAACAAGAATGCTATGTACAATTACAACAACATGATAAATCGGTGATAGTGGAACACCATCGTGACTATGGACAATCTATCAGGTTCCAGGAAGCTCGAGTACTGGCGAAAGAATCATGGATGTGAGAACGCAAAATACGGGAGGCGATCGAAATTATCAAGCAGCCTGACAACATTAACAGGGAAGATGGCTTCAAACTCCCGGCGTCCTGGCTGCCGGCCATCCCAGCGAGTAGTCGCGGGGCAGAAGCTACATGGGATACGGACGTATCTGCACAACCAGCTTAGAGCAACTGTCAGTCCACTTCTGCGCACACCTGGAGGAAAACTTGCCGACCAGAAGCCGAATGCTGATTGGCGGACAGCTACCAATCGTTGATGACATGGACATTCACGAATAGCCTCTTTCCTTTAACCTTCCTTTATGTCATGACTAGCCAATCATATTAGAGGGCCAATTAAAAGTTTTACAACAGTGATGTCAGACATCGATAGTCTGTAATAAATAGAAGCACGTATCCCCATGCAAAACCAGTCACGCCCTGCGGTAGGCCGTTGCAATTCGGCCGAAATGTCGGTTTTAGTTTATTATTGTTGTTAGTTTTTAGAAGTGATGCAGCATAATACTCAGAAGAATTTTAATCACTAAGTAAACAAATGTTTTTGTATAACTCTAGCACAGACACCCTGTATTAAATAGAAAACACTTCCTACTGCTCTGCTAAGTTATATTTATTTTGTCAAAAACCATCTCTCAGCATCCTAGGCCACCTTCAGCTGTCACCTGAAGATGGACTAAGAAGCTGAAAGTAAGTGCGCAACGAAATAAATATAATTTTGTACAGTGTTAGGAAGTGGTTTCCTGTTTAGTATAATTCTATTTCTCCTAATTCAAAAGAGTGTTTAGATTGGACAAATAAATGAAATAAATTGCTTAATAAATACTTTTGCAAGTGACTGCTAAATTGATGTTATAGATGTTCCTCAGACTCACAGTAAATAGGATCAGGAATGAGTGAACTGAAGTTGAACAGGATGATGCACTTTGTCATAGGCCATGATGTAAACAGACCTAGGTGGACAGTGTTGTCACCAAAAAATATGAGTCCTGTAGGCATTATTGAGATATGTAGAGGGCCGCCCATACTCCACTTGGCAATACCAGGAAGCTGCAGGAAGCTATTGGTACAGAATGATTGAGTGTTTCTCTTCTCACCTTCCTGGACCGTTTTAAGTTGATTCTGTATCAAACTGATACACTATATAATACCAGTGGGAGTTATGCACAGTACTAGTACATATTGCGTGACTCCTGTCTCCCCGTTGTAATAATTATGTGTACAATTATCTCTTTTAATTATAACAACTTTTCTGAGCTCTATTTGGGGTTTCATGCTCTATACTCTCCATAAAATTGGGATTGCAGTAATTTTATAATCTACTGTAGAAATTTTCCATCCACTCCAGGTTGGTAATAGTTGTATGATGAGTTGGTCTTGATTTAACAGCTTGTTCTGTAGTTAGTTTTTGGCCCATTCGTTTTAAATCATTAGATTTTTGTACATATTTGAACTTTATCTGTTTTTAATTTAGGTACCTTGCCAGAGAAGGAAAAGAAAGGAGTGGTGCTTATCTATTTTTACCAGATGGTGCTGCTGAAACTGTGAGAATTGTATCTCCCATGATAAGGATTATAGAAGGACCGCTTTTCTCACAAGTTGATGTTGTTGTGCCATTTGTCCAGCACACTGTTAAAGTGTATAATACACCAGGTAATAAACATTGTAATGTATTTGGTTGTAATAGAAATATGATCATTATCCTATGTTGCTCACTGCTTCTTTTCATGTTCATTGTACCTGTAAAGGAGTCAGAACCTAGTCATAAAAACTAGGTGTTTTCTTGTTTCACCCATGACAGTTAGTTTATATATATTAATATATATTTGTCAAACTTGATAAAGATTCTCATTTTTCATATTTCTGTTTGTTTGTTGCAGTAGTATGACTTTCATGGAGCCCAGTTAGGACACATATATCTTGTTTTTGGAAAAAAATTTGTCATGATTATCCAATGTTTTTAATGCTCACTTGTGGCTTGTTTGTGAATAAATGAATAAACAGGGGCAAGTTTAGCCAAGGCATTTTCTGTAGAAATAACAATAACACCTGTAACAAAAGTCAGGGGATAGCGATATGCATGTATACTGATGGCAGTAATATCACTTACAGAAGTTATAAAGGGGCAGTGCAGTGGTGGAGTTAACCTTCGTACTTAGGTGATTCATGTGAAAAGGTTTCTGACATGATAATGGTCACATAATGGGAATTAACAGACTTCAAGTGTGGAAAACTAGGCATGTGAGACATTCAATTTCAGAAATTGGTAGGAGATCCACAGTGTCAAGAGTGTGCCAAGAATACAAAATTTCAGGCACTACCTCTTACCACAGGGACAATGCAGTGGCTGACAGCTTTCACTTAACAACTGAAAGCAGCAGTGTTTGTGTAAAGTTGTCAGTGCTAACAGACAAGCAGCACTTCATGAAATAACCCAGAAATCAATGTAAAACATATGAGAAACATATCCATTATGACAGTGTGATGAAATTCTGCGTAAGTGGGCTATGGCAGTAGACGACCGATGTGAGCGCCTTTACTAACAGCATGACATCGCCTGCAGTGCCTCTCCTGGCTTGTGAACATATCTGTTGGAAACTGGATGACTGGGAAACCATGACCTGATCAGATGAGTACCAATTGTAGATGGTAAATGCTGATGGTAGGATTTGGGTGTGGTACAGACCCCACAAAGCTATGGCAAGGTATTGTGGGGCTGGTTGTGGCTACACAATGGCGTGGGCTGTGTTTACATGGAATGTAATCGTTTACTGGAAATGGTTATCTTCAGCTACTTGGAGATCATTTGCAACCAGTCATGGACTTAATTTTCCCAAACAATGGCAGAATTTTTATGGATGACAACACTTCGTGTCACTGGGACACTGTTGTTTGTAATTAGTTTGAAGAATATTCTGGACAATTTGAGTGATAGATTGGCCACCCAGATCACCTGACTTGAATCCCATTGAATGTTTATGCGAGATAAACTCTTTGCTTTTATGTATATCTGCTTGTGTCTGTATATGTGCGGATGGATATATATATATATATGTGTGTGTGTGTGTGTGTGTGTGTGTGTGTGTGTGTGTGTGTGTGTGCGCGTGTGTAAACGTGTTCCTTTTTCCCCCCAAGGTAAGTCTTTCTGCTCCCGTGATTGGAATGAGTCCTTACCCTCTCCCTTAAAACCCACATCCTTTCGTCTTTCCCTCTCCTTCCCTCTTTCCTGATTGAAGCAACCGTGGGTTGCGAAAGCTTGAAATTTGTGTGTGTGTGTGTGTGTGTGTTTGTGTTTGTTATTGTTTCTATCAACGTGCCAACGCTTTCGTTTGGTAAGTTACAGAATCTTTGTTTTTATATATATAAATAATAGAAACATTCCAGATGGGAAAAATATATTTAAAAAAATGCTGTGACTTACCAAGCGGGAAATTCGCTGGTAGATAGACACAATAAAGAACACACAAACACACACAAATAGCAAGCTTTCGCAACCCACGGTTGCTTCATCAGGAAACAGGGAAGGAGAGGGAAAGATGAAAGGATGTGGGTTTTACGGGAGAGGGTAAGGAGTCATTCCAATCCCGGGAGCGGAAAGACTTACCTTAGGGGGAAAAGGGACAGGTATACACTCGCACACACACACATATCAATCCGCACATAACAGACACAAGCAGACATTTGTAAAGGCAAAGAGTTTTGGCAGAGATGTCAGTCGAGGCAGAAGTACAGAGGCAAAGATGTTGTTGAAAGACAGGTGAGGTATGAGCGGCGGCAACTTGAAATTAGCGGACGTTGAGGCCTGGTGGATAACGAGAAGAGAGGATATACTGAAGGGCAAGTTCCCATCTCCGGAGTTCTGACAGGTGGTGTTAGTGGGAAGTATCCAGATAACCCGGACGGTGTAACACTGTGCCAAGATGTGCTGGCCGTGCACCAAGGCATGTTTAGCCACAGGGTGATCCTCATTACCAACGAACACTGTCTGCCTGTGTCCATTCATGTGAATGGACAGTTTGTTGCTGGTCATTCCCACATAGAAAGCTTCACAGTGTAGGCAGGTCAGTTGGTAAATCACATGGGTGCTTTCACACGTGGCTCTGTCTTTTATCGTGTACACCTTCCGGGTTACAGGACTGGAGTAGGTGGTGGTGGGAGGGTGCATTGGACAGGTTTTAGACAGGGGGCAGTTACAAGGGTAGGAGCCAGAGGGTAGGGAAGGTGGTTTGGGGATTTCATAGGGATGAACCAAGAGGTTACAAAGGTTAGGTGGACGGCGGAAAGACACTCTTGGTGGAGTGGGGAGGATTTCATGAAGGATGGATCTCATTTCAGGGCAGGATTTGAGGAAGTCGTATCCCTGCTGGAGAGCCACATTCAGAGTCTGATCCAGTCCCGGAAAGTATCCCGTCACAAGTGAGGCACTTTTGGGGTTCTTCTGTGGGAGGTTCTGGGTTTGAGGGGATGAGGAAGTGGCTCTGGTTATTTGCTTCTATACCAGGTCGAGAGGGTAGTTGCGGGATGTGAAAGCTGTTTCCAGGTTTTTGGTGTAATGGTTCAGGGATTCGGAATTGGTGCAGATTCGTTTGCCATGAAGACCTAGGCTGTAGGGAAGGGACCGTTTGATGTGGAATGGGTGGCAGCTGTCATAATGGAGGTACTGTTGCTTGTTGGTGGGTTTGATGTGGACGGATGTGTGAAGCTGGCCATTGGACAGATGGAGGTCAACATTGAGGAAAGTGGCATGGGATTTGGAGTAGGACCAGGTGAATCTGATGGAATCAAAGGAGTTGAGGTTGGAGAGGAAATTCTGGAGTTCTTCTTCACTGTGAGTCCAGATCATGAAGATGTCGTCAATAAATCTGTACCAAACTTTGGGTTGGCAGGCCTGGGTAACCAAGAAGGCTTCCTCTAAGTGAAAAAGTATTGTATACCAGGAGTAAATCTAATGATTGTCTCTAACTAGAAGCCTGTAAATGTATGTGTATACAAATTAGCTTATTTTAAATTGGTCTAAACTTGTGAATACTTTGACATGTCCTATATTGTTGTAAAAAGAGATCTACGGATGAATAAAGCTGCTGCTACTACTAGCAACACTTGAGGGAAATTATGGATGGTGACAAAAGAACAACTGATGTGTACGATGACAGATAAAAAGTTAAAAGGCAGCTTGATTTCTAGCTCCAGGAAACTTTTAAATAATTATCTCTGTTGAGCAAGTTAAATATCAGAAATAGGATGAAAGGTTAAAATGTGTGTGTGTGTGTGTGTGTGTGTGTGTGTGTGTGTGTGTGTGTGTTGCAAGCTAAGAAATGTTGCTCCAAATTCTGGACTGTGAGTCACAACAGCTAGAAAAATAATCTAAAGCAACAATCAGCAAATACTTGTTAATTTGTCTATCATTTATGTTACTTTTTTTTCTCTCTTTTTTCCATTTTCACCCTGTAGATTGTTTTGAATTTATTCATTGTTCTTCATTCCCTCCTGGCTAATCCCTCTGTTTCTGGAGTGACTTTTCTTTCTCTCAGGTATCTGCAAATTATGTATTCTTATTTTTTTGGTTTCTGTCACTCTTGTTTCTCTTGGCGAAAACATTTTTAAAAGTCCCTAGAAGGTAAAGATACTTCTAGGTGAAGAAGAATATCAAACTTATGAAAACTAACATTAATGAAAATAAAAACTTTTCGCTCATAGAAATAGTTTCATGTAGTAGTTTAGACTTAACAGAAATTAATATTGGAAAGCTATGGATGGCATACACTATTTTGATTACTCCGCTCTTAGACATTTGTTATAATCTGTGATTCGGTTTACTCATATTTAAATTTCAAATGTTTAGGAGCTGATTCATTTGGAATTGAAATCCACAACTTGGTTGATATTACAGACCAAGCTAATTATGAACTAGTTATGCGGTTCTCGAGTGGTATACAAAATGGTGATGAATTCTTCACTGATCTAAATGGTTTACAGGTATGGTACATGTATGATAAACATTAAATCTTGCATATAAATGTTAATCATTAGAGTAGAAATTTACAAATTGAAATAAATGTATTGTACTACGTTTACAGATATTTGTGGCTGGTGATGTTGAAAAATATTGATGACAATTAACTCCCACTGTCTGTTATTTTATAGTAAGTGTTGTAAAAGGAATTAAGATGTGTCCAAAAATATTTGTCTAGAAAAGATATTATTTTCTGTTAATTTTTGCACAAATTTTTAGTGAACAAAAATGGATTAAACTTGATAGGGTGTTGCGATATTCCAGAGTGGAAGTACTTTGATGTATATTTAGGTGTTACGTAATGGAGATACCTTCTTTTGATGTACGGTTGGGTAACATAATTGTGTGAATGCTACTCACTTAATGAGTACTGAAATCTACTTGATAAAATGTTTTGTGGACTATTTGTTAAAACTGTTGATGCTTTCTTCAGATATTAATTAATAGTAACAACTGCTATTCAATATGCAGTCTATTCTTGATGTTTGTGCTTTAATGGATTATGACAGTAATTGTGTATGCAGCATACAGAATGTCTAATTATACAGGGTGATTATAATTAAAGTTAAACTTTCAAAATGCTGTAAAAATAACACCACTGTTCAGAATGATGTCAAATTGCAACGGAATATTATCGGAGAAGGGGGAAAACGTATGGCAGAAGAAAAAAAATACTGTGAAAATTGATCAATAGATGGCGTTGCATGTCAGAATACTTATATGAAAACACTTGTCATGTGCACGACCCATTGAAGTTGGTATAAACACGCCGGGTACACTGGTTTTCCTCCTTTCATGTCTGCGACGTTTGCCATGACTATCTCAATGCAGGATTGCACCCTGCTTGTAAAGCTGCTTTAAAAGAATGATGACTATGCACACTTTGCTCTGCAGAAGTTCTGGACACTGAAGGGTTTGAGAAAAGGCATTGGTCCGACGACTGTTGTGGGTCTGGAGAAAAGGTTCCAAAATTCGGAAAGACGGGTTCTTCTAGTGAGCAATCTGGTAGAGGAAGGAAACAAATTGATTCAACATCAGTGGAAGCAGTGGCCACAGCACTGCAAGAGGACATGAGTGGTGATGTGCAAATGTGTACTGCACAGAGAATTGCCCGAACATTGGACATACCCATGAGCACGGTGCGTAAAATCCTACGAAACATCCTTATTTGCTATCCATTCAAAATTAGCCACTTGCACAAGTTGCTTCTTGTTGACCTGCCAGCAAGAGAGACCTTTGCTTTAGAATTTCTTGCTCGCGCGGAAGTGGACAATGATTGGCTGTGGAAGACTTTGTGGACAGACAAAGCCCACTTTTATCTGACGGGATACGTCAATACACAGAATTGTTGAATGTGGGGAACAAAAAATCCACGCGCAAATCAACCAGTAACACTTCATCCTGAAAAGGTCACTGTGTGGTGTGGGTTTACATCATCATTTATCATAGGGCCATATTTTTTCGAAGAGACATGTTCTTCCAGTCCTGGCACCTGTCCCGCCACTGGTAAGCGCTTTGAGAGTGTTTTGCGCAACCACGTCTTTCCAGCTCCCCAACAGCGTGGATGTGTGGATGGGATCATTTTTATGTGAGATGGTGCACCTCCGCACATTGCAAATCCATTAAGCAGCTGCCCAAGTGCCATTTCATTATCAGCCGCCATTTCTCTACAGCCTGGCCATCCCAACCACCTGATCTTAATCTGTGTGACTTCTGGCTGTGGGGTTGTCTGAAACATGTTGCGTTCTGTGTTCTGATTGCAAACTCACCTGCATTGAAGGCACACATTGCGCAACACATTGTGAATGTCATCATGGGATCAGTTATAGAATGTGATGTTTCTCGACTTCAGCTTGTTGCACAAAACGGTGGACAGCATATTGAACACGTTTTGCGCCAGCCACACGGAAATTAATAATCCAATTTGATTTTGACTGATGCTTTTTATGCGGTTTTTCACCTCCGGACAATTAAAAACTGATGCGATTTATGATTTTCATGCGGTTTTTGGCCTTTGAACAATTAAAAACCGATGTGAATGATGCTTTTTATGCAGTTTTTGGCCTCACGACAATTCAAAACCAATTTTTCCCATCCGATGTGATATGACTTTGCTGTGGTGGATGGGCTTATGAAACTAACAATATCACACTTGTACAATGATGCACACTGAGTGTTACAGTTTGTTTAACGTCAAACGAACACTTTAGGCATTGTTGTATGATTCATTTGTCATTTGTAGTGGACCACTATTAAATTATGATGATTACAGCACTATCTATTGCTATATTTTCTAACTATTTATTTTTTGAAAGTTTAACTTCAATTATAATCACCCTGTATCTGAAAGATTCGTTGTAGATTATGAGGAGATGAAATATTGTTGGTGGGTTGCATGTCCACTTATTTGAGCTCATGCAGGTTTAGGTGTTTAGTGACTATTGTTCTCTCTTCACTGGAACATCAGTACTATTGGCACTTATACACTGTACCTACTTGATCGGTACTACACCTGCTTGTTTCATTTACTAGGTTTCTGTGTGTGTGTGTGTGTGTGTGTGTGTGTGTGTGTGTGTGGGGCACAACCTCGGAAGATGCTGGGAGAGTGTGTAATGTTGAATCTTGAGTTAAATTGTACCCTGTGTGCAGTTAATTTCTTATCTTCTGTTCTTTATCAACAGGGCTTGTATGCAAATGGCATGTCCACATTACTTCATCACCGAATACAAAATATTGCTCAGATGGTGGCCTGTGGCCACTTTTCTAACACTGTTTGATTCTGTCCTGGGGTTTTAGTTTCACTATATTGCTTGGTGATCTCACAAGCTCATTATTCGCAACAGCTGACTTACATTACTGTGCCAGATAAATGTTCAATTTGGATATAAAGTATGGAACTTTTGCAAGGTCCCATAATGACATTGAAGCTGTAGGTCCATGGCTTCCGTAAGCCCCTATACTATATTTAACGCTACAAAAGTCATACTGTAATTGGTCAGTATGGCAGCTTGAAAAGATGAATTTCCTAATTTTTTTTAACGTATTTGGAACTAGATATGTTCACTACATTTTGATCTGAACTCCTAAGGACATGTGTCATCTTTCTTTCATTTCCAGATTCTGTGTTTCATATAAATATTTTAAGAGAGTAGTTGTCTGTTATAACTCTATTGTTCATGTGTAAGGGACACAGAAGTTCTTTATTCAGCATGTTTGTTTAATGCGGATGCCACTGTCTTTTGAAGTTTGTTTATGCTAGACATAGTGTTGAAGGTTGTTTCATTCTACAACAGTTTCCATGTTTGTATGCAGCCTTCTTGTATTCAAGTATGGGTAAAAACATGTGAAACAGTGAATTTCTGGTAACGAGGCTCACAGATGTTTCTTGTTACACTTGGAAGTTTAAGAACTCTTTAATAATGGTGCAGAACTAGATGTTCTTTTGGATGAAAATGATAAATTTTTGTAAAATGAAGAGTATGCACATGAGCTGGAAAGTGAAACTTTGTTCTAGATAAAACATATGGATGTGATTATGGTCAACAGATGGAAATACCAAAAGCTGATGAACAGGTATTAATACTTGACTAAATTTAGTGTCATATCATCAAGTCATTAAGAGAGTACTAGATTCTGCATATAAATCTGTTGACACAGAATAGAAATGCAGCATTGAGCTAAATACAGGATCTTATTGGTGTAAAGGACTGTGTCTGTCAACATTACATGAGAAATAGTACCCCTACTCCCTCACTGTAAGCTCAGATACTTCATGACTTTAGCTAGAGGACGTATCCTAGATTGATGATTGACCTCAGCCTCATACAGTGCTACAAGGAGACAGCCTGTAGAAATTTAGGAGATGTTCCTGTGTATAGCACATCATAAAGTGCTTGGTATTGAAGAATAAAAATAATGTTTTTGTAATAAAAAACTAAAAAAGAGAAATGAGTTCAATATGGCTGTGTGCCCCAAGATTCACCAGAGAAGTACAATGATGTCAAGAAACCCTGCACATGCAGATCAGTGTGTTGTTGCCTTGCATGTTCAGGAAGGGCACAGAGTTTCCTTTCAACCAGTTTTGAGTCCATGCATAAATCTTCCTGCACAGTTAACAGGCAGAGTTTCCACTTTCTTGACTAGATACCTACCTAAAATTCATCAGTTAATATCAAGCGTTATTCTAATGGCTTCCTTTTGTGCTGCAGATTTTAATGCCCCTAAGAGAATTATCTTTGAATTATAATATGATTTGCTTAGTTTTCATTGTCTCAATGAAGGTGGCATGCTGGGTATGCTGCTGAAAAACCCTGAATATTTGACTTTTTAAGAACAGCTACATAATTTAATGATGCCCCAAGAAAAGAATAATTTAAGTTGCTTTTAAGAAAAGCAACAACAAAAAAAAACTCATATTACAATCAAATAAATGCGCTAGATACTCCAGAATAGGGTGGACAAGTGTAGTGTAAGCAGCGTCTTTACTTGACCTGTTGCATCTTCAAGTGTTCTGCCAATGAATCACAGTCTTTGGTTTGCTCTCCCCACAACATTATCTATGTGATCATTACAATTTAGGTTATTTGTAATTGTAATCCCTAAGTATTTAATTAAATTTACAGCCTTCAGATTTGTATGATTTATTGCATTTTAGCAGATTTCTTTTAGTACTCATGTAAATAACTTCACACTTTTCTTTATTCAGGGTCAATTGCAACTTTTTCCACCATGCAGATATCTTATCTAAATAATTTTGCAATTCATTTTGGTCATCTGATGACTTTAGAAGATGGTAAATGACAGCATCATCTGCAAACAATCTAAGACGGCTACTAAGATTATCTCCTATATCGTTAATGTAGATAAGGAACAATAGAGGGTCTATAACACTTCCTTGGGGAACGGCGGATATTACTTCTGTTTTACTCAATGACTTTCCGTCTATTACTACGAACTGTGACCTTTCTGACAGGAAATCACGAATCCAGTCGCACAACTGGGGCGATATTCCATAGGCATGCAGTTTGGTTAGAAGACACCTGTGAGGAACGGTGTCGAAAGCCTTCTGGAAATCAAAAAATATGGAATCAATTTGACACCCCCTGTCGATAGCATTCATTACTTCATGAATATAAAGAGATAGTTGTGTTTTGCAAGAACGATATTTTGTGAATCCGTGCTGACTGTATGTCAATAAATTGTTTTCTTCGAGGTACTTCATAAAGTTCGAATACAGTTTATGTTCCAAAACCCTACTGCAAATCGATGTTAGTGATATGGGCCTGTAATTCAACAGATTATTCTTACTTTCCTTTTTGGGTATTGGTATGACATGAGCATATTTCCAGTCTGTAGGCCATGACATATGATGGGAATGAAAGAGGGGATGATGTTAGCTGGTTCTATACAGCCAGTGAGAGAGCGATGGGAGCGATGGACAGGCAATATGTCTGGAAGCAAGAGTCATTATAACATTCTCACATCAATATAGAAGCAGCATCCAATATGTGTTCGGAGGGGTGGGGGGGTGGGGATGACTGCTGTGTTCTGAGGTCGCCACATATCGACAGCCCCAGTGATAGCAACATGTTAGGGAGAAACAGCCAAATATTTATGATGACGAAGACACAGATTTCACAGCTATGCTATAACGACAATGGCAATGATGATCAAAAATAGTGATGCCATTGACTACAGGGTTAGTATGCAAAAAAGGTAGAAAAGAAAACTGTCTCAAAATTAATGTAAATTTTTTTTGGTGTCATTCTATTCCTCCTGGTATTATCAAAATTTAGGCAATCAATAGATGGCATAAGTTTGGAATAGTTACAATGTTAGCTTTTTGACACGTACTTTGTCAGTAAAACAGTTTGTAATTTTGATTAGTCAGAATATGTTTAATTTCTTTTTCAAGGATCCTCTTAAAAATGCGCCGGTTGTCTTATATTTAGGGTCATTGCCATTTATGCAGCGATGGCACACTTTGGTAAATGACAGGAGATATCCTTGCATTCATGTATTTTGTGCTGACTGTCGTTACACTCTGACAAAAAATATTGTTTTCTCTTATATTCAGTAATCTACACACAAAAAGTGTGTTATTGATCATCAATTGGCTGGCTATGTTGCTAAGAGCATTACTCACAAAACAGAAAAGCCTCTATTTTTGGGCTGCGTAAACTGTTTTATTCAGTCATAAATGTAGTTTAACATGGTTTACATTCTGCTGCAGAGTGAAAAATTCATACTCAAAGAAAACTGCATTTGGAATATTTTGTGTAGGTGGTGCTGAATAGCTTCTAGGAAGGTTAAGAATTGTGTTGTAAAGTGCACAGCTGTACTACTACTTTTATTGAAGGCATTTTATTCCAGTCCAATGATGTACTGACAACATCAAAGACAGCTATGTCCAACCTTTTCTCACATTTTGAACTGAATTCAGTGTGGAGTAATGGTCAAAAAGGCAAAATTACTGGTTCATGGGGTGGATTGATGTGGATGTAAATGCAGTGACTCATGTGGAAGGCAATCTTGACAGATTTGGTTACAGATTCATACTCAAAAATAAAGTTTTATCACCACCTGATGATCCTTTACTCTGGAGAGGAAGAGATCTTTCAGTAATATAATGCTTCTTGTTCCAAGACTATGGGTGTATACAAGTGGCTTGAAGTGCATGTCAAAGTCTTCAGTGTACTTCTCCAGCCTGGAATTTTCCTGAATTGAACTCAACTGGAATGATTGTGGAACCATCCATTACATGCTGTTTATTTGTCTTATATTTAAGTACTGACTTACGTTAATGATATTTCTGCTTACATGTTACCAAGGGCGTTTTGTTTGCTTTCATCAGTTCCTGTTAACAGTGACTAAAAAACGTCTGCTGCTTTCACAGTCATACATTTTGACTATTGTTCACTAATGTGTACTTTCTTTTATATTGGTACTCATTGGAGATAAATAATTATTTCAGAATCCTGATATAACTTAATGTAAAAATAAGGGGCATATTTGTAATCCTTTATCTTATTTTTGAATTTTGACTGATACCGAATATACTATGTCTGGGAGCATCTTGTTTAAAATTTTTCATCAGTAAGTAGAACATGCACATGGAATGATAGAAAGGGTTCAGAATACAGTTGGAACATGTGTTTTTTTTGTCTCTCTTACAGTTCACCTGAAATGAACTTCAGGGCTGTTTTTATTTATCATGGGCATAGTTAATGGGTAAAGTAACTGGCACACACTTATGGACGTGCCAAGACCCATGAAAAAACTTCAGCACAATGTTTAGTTTTGGTTTTAACCATTATTCATGTTTCTTTGCAAAATAAATACAGTTGTGTGTCATTACACCAAAAATTATTCAATAATAATAATAATAATAATAATAAGTCAGATAATAGAAAATGTGTTAACATTTTCATGCAGCTGACAGTAATGCGAAGTACTTAAAAGTGGTAGGGGTGCTATTAGTGAAGGAGCAACAACTTTGTGTATGTAAAAATGGGTTGCGATGAAATTATTGTAATCCTGTGTTTTAACTCCTGTTAACATGTTTTGAAATAATTGGCTGGCAGTATTTGCTGTTTAAAACAACAGTTTTTGATGATTTGAAGAAAGTTTACTGCAGCAAAAGTATCACAGAGATATTTAATAACTTCTGGCCCTACTCTGTAGCATACTACATCTGTATGTCGTATGACACATGGCTCATATTATGGATGATACGAGCAGCAACAGTTTTCATTATTCCCGGAGAAAAGCTCTGTTTCTCGTAACACCAGGATACAATTAGTGTTTCAGATTTTGAGCATAGTAGCCTACATTTGCATTTATCATCTGTGGATCTGTTGTTGTACAAAGATGTACTCTGCAGAATTGTTTAGTGGCTGTATCACGGCATTCCTGTAATGTCCTTGTCTACTGTGCAGTGCTGCAGTATAGTATAGCCACACAATCCCAAGTAAATTGCAATCCCATGTGAGTTTATCACATCCTTTTCTCATGTTTTACTTGTAACGTAATGAATGTTTGTTGTTCCCACCATGACAACATTTTTAAAATTTTCAATTATTTCTAATTCACGAACTCCATGCAATAAACAACAGGCACTATGAACAGTCATACAAGTCTCAGAAACACAATTCATCTGTCGTACTTGTCACGGATCCAGTTTATGAGCAGTTTCAGACAGTGTTGCTGCTTAATGAGAAATAAACCTGCTGCTTTTTGGGTTACTGATTCAGTTTTAATTTGTTATCTTTATGGGTATTAAGAAAAAAATGAAGTTTCATTTTGTATTAGATGCACAAATAGAAGTCTACTAGAAAATTAACATTATTTCTGCGTCCTGGATCTCATTATTGTTTGTTTTACATTACGTAATATGAGTTTGTGCAATGTTAATATCTTAGTGCGCGTATATATGTGTGTGTGTGTGTGTGTGTGTGTGTGTGTGTGTGTGTGGGGAGGGAAGGGCAGAGGGGGGGGGGGGGGGCATGCATGTGCGTGCATGTTCCACATTGTTACCTTTTAGTAGTGATTAAGTGTGTCTCACCTCCTCCTACCAATTTTTTTACGTATTGGTTTGTTATTGTCGCATTGCTTCTCTATTTGTTTCCATACAAGTAATTATGTGTAATGTTTAGTTTTTAATGTCGTTAACTAGCTCAGCTGCTATTCTCATTAGTTCTACTGATTTATGGCCAGATTTTTTACATTGTTATCGAATAAGTTGGTCACTCTAAACCCCATTTGTACATATTATATCAACTGAAAAATTATGTATTTTTTTGCATAATTTTGCCAGATTTGATTCTGTTTTTTGGGAGGGGGGTTATAAAGTATAACAGGGTGTATATGACCCGGGACAACCGGGAAAAACCCGGGAACTTTTTCATCCGGGAGAAAACCGGGAATTTTTCGAAATCCTGGGAATTTTTCGTTGTTTTAGCTTTCAGTTAAATTTTTGTAATTTTGACTTTTAGGAATTGATTCTCCAGGAAAGAATGTTACTGTATCCTACTACTGGAGAATGATACTGCAGCAATAAAATATACACGAGAGGAAAAAATAAAACTTTAGTGGCAAAGGAAATTTGCAATTCACAACAACAAAACACCGTGCATGCACAAGCATTTGCAAATAGCAAAAATATGTCAAAGGCGAAGACTTCGTAACAATAAACTGCTTGCTATGAGCATGACGTCACAACTGTTCACATTAGGTTCGTTTGACCAGTTGCCAGCGGGCTGTTGCGCATGCGCAGTTCACTCGCGTATAAACAGTACCTTCGCCTGCTTTCCGCTACTTGAAGTTTGGCTATTAGCTGTATCGGCAGAAGCAGCAAGCAGCCAGATGCAAACGAGAAAAATTTTTCTCATGCGCCCTAGCTGCCAGATTCGCACAGACACAGAGTTGTCTGAGTTGTAGTGGGGAGGGGGTTAGTCTCCACGTGACCTGTGTTTATGTTAAGTGATTTTGCCGCTTCTCTTCATTTACAGCTCCCACATAAAATGAAAATAAAACGGATTTCTGTGGCCGGGAGCTATCACGTAAATTAAAATACATTCACATAATTGCGGAGGGCAAAAATATATTATTAGTTTCAGTTTTCTGATTTTATTTTATTTCCAAGTTAGTAGCAGTCAAGCATTAATCGCTTTGCAGAACAATGAAGTTATTTTTGCAAGTTTGCTAATGAAATTTGGCTTTATTAATCTTTCCGCTGAGGCAATCATTTTATTTGAAACGAAGTGTTTCATTCTACAGTATTGGCTAGTTCCAACTGTTTGCTGAATTTCAAGTGCAATTTCAAGTGCACGTTATCATCTTCTGCCATGTATGGCATTATGCCACAATAAAGAACCAAAAATGAGTTCATAGAATACTGGTACTCCAAGAAAATTTACATCCCAAAATCCACACTGAAATGCTTAATATCAGATGGGACCTACTTCATAGTGAATCTGGAAAAAGCCAATTTGCACTTGAAGTCGAATTATGCATTTTAGTATGGTTTACGAAATTCCTATGCTCTTTGGAGTATCCTCTGATGCCCTGTTTCTTTTATGGTGTAATGTAAGCTGTCTTAGTGCTTTATACACACGAACATGCAGGCTTCCTACACCACTGCAGTTGCACACGCACAATAATTCCTGTTTTCTGGCGCTCTCTAGCAACTGGTAAATCGAACCTATTTCTAACAGTCTCCTGATAGTATTGCGAACAGTGGTTGCAAAAGCATTACTTTCAAAGTAAATTTCCTTTTACGCAAGATAAATTATGTTACGTGTGAGAAAGTGGGATGGATTTCTAAATCACAGAGCGTTCGAAACTGAACAGTTTGAGGACCACCCACTTACAAGAATTTCGAGCCAAGACATGTATGTCATAATTTTAAATTTATTGGCACGTTTGTGTGATGTATCTTAAAGTATAACACACGCAAAAAAAGATCAATATTTGATGTGAAACTTAGCTTCTGTTGTAGCATGTTAATCTTAGAGACCAATATTATACATGAAAGCTTAGCTTTTCTTGTAGATATACGGTACCGTGTACATTAATGTAAACCGTTAACTTTTCCTCTTGTGTGTTCGCGCTATGTAACCAGTGATCTTGCTATTGGCTGACTATAACACGTGTCATATGCTCTGAATAGCTGCTGTCATTGGCTGGCGAGATCTCGTGGCTTGAGATATGACTGGCTTACAGAAGAACAAGCAACCTCGGTTTCAACACTCCGGAAACTAATGTGCTGTGTTTGGTGCAGTTCGAATTTATACTTTCATAATACGAAAATATGCAGCGTATATGTTGCTGCAAATCAAAGGTCTTTCCAAAACTTCTCTACTTTTTTATTAAAAGTCTCTCCAAAACTTCTTTCACGCGTCTTTTTTTTCTGGGAAGTTCTATGCGATTGTATAAAACGTAACCGATTCAAAGAATTGATAAGTTTTACAGTTCCAAGGGAAAATCTATGGAAAACCTACTATCTGTGAATTTTTTTTCCTTCTTAAAAATAGTAGCTATGGCATTGGACATAATCTTAAATTATGGTTGATAATGTGGAAAAGAATGTGGCTATTATTTCACTGTATTACAAGTATTATTAGTAAAATGTTGGTGAAATTACTTTCAGGGGGTAGTTAAATAGATATTGTTTGAGCCGTTATAGGCTAAAAAGTGTTTCATCAAGTTCTTCTTTTACTTTCATATGTGCTATTACAATCTTATTAATGTTAGATTTGCAATAAATTTTTATAAGTGATTAGGATGAGACTGACACATAAGTGGAAAGCTTTTTTTTTTTAAATAAAGGGAGGATGTTCTTTAGAGGAAATATCTTGCCGCTGTACTTGACGTAAGGAAGACATGGAGTATGTAGAGTTGTTAGTCTTGATGTTACAGCCAAGTATTTCACTGAGTAAAGAAGGTTGCCATTATTATGAGTGTTGAATGAAAAGTAATGCCTCTAATTTCTGCCAACGATGAACAAGTTTTCTGAAGCCGTCATAGAAGAAGTTGACACTCTTGTTTCCACAACCACAGTCTCACAGTTCTCTCAAGGTCTTCATCAGAAGCATAACGATGTCCCCACAGACCATCTTATATTATTGGGAACAGATGGAAGTAAGAGGGTGCTAAATCTGACTGTATGGAGGATGCCGTACGGTGGTGGGGTTCAGTCTCTGAAGTTCTGCTGTGGTGGCACGTGAAGAGTGCAGTTTGGCATTGTCATGCTGCACAAAAATATTTCCCTTTTCCTTTAAGACCCTTGTTAGCCATCATTCCAGAGTTCACAGCATTGTGATGTAACACTCCGAATTTATTGTTGTTCCACGATCAAGGAATCAACAAGGATAACACCATCTGTGTCCCAGAACACTGTGGCCATGATATTTCCAGCTGAGGGCTGAGGCTTGAATTTTTTTCTGGGGCGAGTCTTTGTGTCGATATTCCATAGACTGATGTTTCATCTCCTGTCACAATTGAATGGAGAAAGCTGTCACCTTCATTCTCATAACGTGAGAGGAATTCCTGGCAAATTTCACGTCTGTGAGCTTTCATTTCAGGAGTCGGCATCCAGGGTACGCATAATGCACAGATCTTCCGATAGCCAAGCAAAGCAATAATGTGACCCACACGTTCTTGTGAAATGCCAGTTGTGCTTGCAGTTTCTCTCTGAGTGATACGATGATCGTCCTGAATCAATCTGTCAACATTTTGCTTGTGGAACTTGGTGGTTGCTGTCACAAGACATCCAACTCTTTGTTTGTCATGCAGGTCACATGTTCCCACCTCAACATCTTTAAACTTACTTTGGCCAATGATGCACAGTACTCACATCAACACAACCACCATAAACTACTTTCATTTTCTGATGAACCTCCTTTGGAGTGACACCTTCTGCTGTCAAGAATTCAATGACTGTGCATTGCTTAAATCACATTGACCGATCGTCTGCGCAGGGTTCCATACTTTACACTGTAACAACACAACTGTTTAATGCTAAGGCTTCGTGCCAACTGGAGCTGTAGAGGAGAGGCTACAGAACAAGCCACTACCTGCTGTATACAAATGCTGCCAACTGTTGAAGGGTTACGAAGGTGGAGGCATTACTTTCCAGTCAACCCTTGTACATCTGAGGCTACTAATAGAAACTGGACTAAAAACTTCAAGTTCCTGTATCTTCCACAATGATCTCATTCATTTAATTCACGAACCGATTTTCCATCACCCTTCTACTCCATGCACTGAAAAGACTTACGAATGTTGTTGTAGCATTCTTTTCTATAATCAGCTTTTGCTGCAGCCTAATATGGTAACATTTCAATGTTGCCTTCCTGGCACCTTATGTCTACATATTTGCAAAAGTGGATATATTATTCCAGTATTCTGTTAAAAACTTAGTTTTCAGTAGACCTTTGTACAGTCAGTTTTATGTTAAATGAATTTTTCCACTTACTCAGTATGTATTTAAACTTCCAAAATGAGTTCCAGCTCTTAAGGCTATTATTCAATTTTTAGCTAGAGAAAGGTGTCATACATATAAAAGCTGCAGTGAATTCATGTTATGTCCTTCCATTCACTTTTTTTACAAATTTAACTGTGTTTGTGGTTTAAAAGATAATTGATTATGTAAAAAAAATGTCCCATTCTTATAATAAATTTATGGCTGTGGTACCCACAGTGAAGAAAATGTGGTCACAGTATGTTTGCTTTTGCAGGTTATACGTAGAAAGCGACTTCCAAGATTGCCACTTCAAGGAAATTACTATCCAATGCCAAGCTTGGCATATATTCAAGATAAGAAAGTTCGCCTTACATTATTATCTTCTCAGCCAGCTGGATTTGCATCCCTTAAAGGAGGTCAGATTGAGGTTAGTTCTCTTTTTATATTAATCTGTGTGAGAAAGAAAAGGAGATAAGTAATTTTGTGTGGTGATGTACTATAAATCATCTCCTTTATGTGAGACTGGAGAAAATCTTGCGGAGAGAGACTAGCACATCCAGATATTGATAATTTGAGAATTGGTGGGATACTGCCCAAAAAAAAAAAAAAAAGACAGAGATCCATGTTCTTTACTCAGCTATAGAGTAAAAATACCTCATCAGTAACTTTCTGTAGTTTGTTCTTCAAAGTGCTTCTTGTTCCCCAGCATTAAGGGAAGTCTGTGAGGTTTGGGAGAGGAGCTAAAGGCAGATAGTAGCTTCAAGTCAGTATGTGATATATGCTTGGATAATGCAGTTGGTAGCGTGGTTAGGGAATTTGGTCAGTAATTCTGTGCATCCCTTCTATGATACCCTCTTACAAATATGGCTTGCACTCTTTTCCATCATGATGGAAGTATCTGCTGCAAGTCTGGTCACTGTAAGATATTATTTGTAGAAATTGCTCACACCATCTGCCGTTTTGTGTGAATGTTGCAAAATAGGATGACAATTTGTCATCAGTTGTTTGGGATAGTCTATTATAAATAACATTTTCAAGAAATTTACGCCATATACTAAGAGTACAAATTTGTTAGCAGCATACTGGATCAACTGTTTTCTAGCACTCAGGGAGTTTGGGCTCAGTCTCCATCCAACCATGCAGATTCATGTTTTATATTCTTTCTCTAAATCACATAACTCAGGATGGTTCCTTTGAAACTTTGCATACTTCCACTCAATACTGTCATCTGGCAAAATCTGGGGCAGTTCCTGCAGCAGCTCAAGTTTTTTCCAAACTCAAATTCTTGGGGCTGTTTTCCAGATCCAAAGTTGTTTTCCTTGATTTTGACCTCCATCTCATTCAAGCTCACATCCGAAACTCATAACATGTAATAACCAACCAATAAGCAACAATACCATCACTTCAGCATCTGCCACCCCTTCCTCATCAATTGCTTTCTCCTTTCCAGCCTAGGCATCTCAGGCAACCACACCTGCTCCAAAACAAAATCTGTCGATACCTATACCAATAACTTTCATGCTGTCTTCTCTTGCATACCCCACATAGATTTTGTCCATAAAAAATATCCCAGACAGTTTCCTTCTCTGACCTTCCAAATCAGCTTCCAAGTCAAATATACAGAAGCAGCCCCTTTGTCATACAGGCCTCAAATGGTTCCAAATGTTACTTTGTCAAAGCTTTGACTTCCCCAGATCCAGCCCTGAAAGGAGATCATTTCTTTCTGACATCCTTCCTACACCTATCACTGTCATCTTCCATTGCCTTCTAATCCTTGTCAGACGGTATGTCATTACCAAACTATTAATCTTATCCCCAGGTTCTTAGCCTTGCAATTATTATCACCGCAAAATGTATCTCATGCACGTGTACATTACCATTTACTCCAGCCCCACTGCTGCTAAATCCTACAACATCAAAGTCAGAGCCACAAGTGAAACCATGTATGTTGGTTATGTGGTTATCAACTAACATGTTTTTACACTACAAGGTTGTTATATACATATATAGGAATAACCAGCACTAAACTGGTTGAATGGATGTGCAAAAAGAACAACTGTCCATCGTGGGGATGCCCAGTACCCAGTTTGTGAGCAAGCTCAGCAATGTAACACGTAGAGATCTGTGTGCCTGCTCCATCAAATGGGTATTTGTGATTCTCCCACACATTACTGAACTGTGGAAATGGGAACTGGTTGTCCAACATATTTTTGCATCCTGCCACCTTCCTGAAGTTAACCTGCGGTACTCTCTCTCTCTCTCTCTCTCTCCAATCATAGAACCTGTATCTTCTTTCGCCCGTTCATAACCCAACCCAAGCAATTCCTCCCTGAGGGAGGAACATACAGTTCTGAAAGCTAGGAGTAGTATTTTCTACTTTGAAGTGTTTTTATTGGCAGTACTTGGAATACTGTCACTGACATTTAGTATTCTCTTCATCTTTTGTTGCTGTTTATCTTGCTGGTGCTAAAAATGTATGAAGTGGAACGTAATGTTTTAAATGAGATTATCACATTTAGTGCATGTAATCACATTTAATATGACTTTTATTCATTCATAGTTTTGAGAAAATGTAAATAATTGATAAGTAACAATATTATGAAAAGGAAAGTTGCCACTCACCATATAGCGGGGATGCTGAGTCGCAGATAGGCACAACAAAAAGACACTCACAATTAAAGCTTTTGGCCATTAAGGCCTTCGTCAACAATAGACAACACACACACACACACACACACACACACACACACGTGTGTGTGCGTGCGCACTCACTCCTCACTTACTCACTCATTCACGCAAATGCAGCTCGCACACGCGACTGAAGTCTCAGGCAATTGGCAGTGTTGTTTCAGTTGCCCGAGACTGCAGTTGGGTGCATGAGTATGTGTTGCATTTGTGTGTGTGTGTGTGTGTGTGTGTGTGTGTGTGTGTGTGTGTGGAGGGGGGGGGGGCATGCGTGCGCATGTGTCTGTTGTCTATTTTTGATGAAGGCTTTATGACCACAAGCTTTATTTGTGAGAGTCTGTTTGTTGTGCCTATCCGTGACTCAGGATCCCGCGATATGGTGAGTAGCAACTCTCCTGTTCATAATATTTTTGCATTCCACCCTGGATTTTCCACTGTTAAATAATTGAGAAGTATTTGTTGTATTTCATAATATGTATTGTATTGTCTGTGAATTCTGACTGTCCTACAATTGGATACTAGGTTATGCAAGATCGGCGACTTAATCAGGATGACAATAGAGGTCTAGGACAGGGGGTACTGGACAATAAGCCTACACCTTCGACATACAGGATAATACTCGAGGAAAGGCAGATACCATGCCAGGTGAGTTATAATTACAGAGAATTCACAGTGAAGTTGGATTGTGTGTAAGAGAGTATTGCGTGTTTGATTATGTGTAAGAGAGTATTGCGTGTTTGATTATATGTAAGAGAGTATTGCGTGAAATAATAAAATCAATTCTGCCATACTAGACATTAAGTCAGTTTTTAAACTTTGTTTTCATTATTTTTCAGCAATCCTTTGATAGTTACACTGGAGGATTTGTCTCAGCCGCTGCTCATATTGCATTGCACACTATGGCAAATCCTTTGATGAGGTTACTGTTAGTCGACAGTCGCCCAGATAACTTGGAGAGCAATTTCGGCCTTGCTCAGGATACTGGTTATGACATTCACTTAGTTAAGCTTCATTCTTTCTTCCCACCATCAGCAGCCAAAGTTGGTGTTATATTTTTCAGACAGCATATTGATACTTGCTTTAATAGTCCACAGCTACAGGGCATGCAGCCAAGTAAAGGGGTGGTAAGTACCAAACAACCCTTGATGTTCTTTAATAAAATTGTAACTGATTTATTGAGTTTGATTTATTATTTGAAGCTATGGACATGTCTGTATATGGTGTTTGATTTATAGAAAAAATGACATCTATGTGACTCCTTCAGAAGGTTAACTATTTTTTTCAACTGTGTGTCATGATTAGGTATTGGAAACACTATTCCTTTTAATTTAGTGTCATAGTTTCCTCGGGTGATTATCAATTTTAGCACTACTTGAAGATATTTCTGTTGCAGTCTGTAGAACTTTTTACTGTATACATTTTTCAGTATGCTAAATATGATTTCAAGACATATGTTTCCAGTAGCCATTACATTAAATGTATCAAGTCAATCCATGTGGTCTCCATGTACATTGTTAGGTGATGGGATTATTTTGTTATCTAACTGTTAATGTCATAGTAGTAGTAGTAGTAGCAGCAGCAGCAGCAGCAGCAGCAGCACTGAGCGGTATGGTGCAGGGGACTCTCTTTTTGTTAGAGCTGGCTTCAAATCCGTCTGTCCATCTACAACTAGGTTACTTTGGTTTTCCTAAATTATTTAATGTGTGTGATTCCTTTGAACAGGACGCAAACAGTTTCCTTCCCAAGCCTTATCCAGTCCAAGCTTGTCTCCTCCATCTCTAAGGACTATGTCATAAATGGGATTAAGTACTATTCTTCCTTCTTGTTACCTGCCATAGTTTGTTGTTGATTTTCTTGAAAATCATTAAAGAGTATAAAATCATATTGTTTCTTACAATAATAAACAAAATATAAACTTGTGGCGGGTGGTGGTAGCAGCAGCTTGTTTTGACTCTGTTAGTGATAAAGTAAACATATAGAAACAACAGGAGAGGTCTTGCTAATGAGCTGTCCTACATGATGACTTACTAGTGAGTGGTTGGACAGTTTATTTGTAGAAATTAATTTATACTGTTGACACCACTTCAGTGCAGTTAATTATATAACACATGCAGATTTGTAGTACATGAAATTTCGCATGGCAAGTTACTGCGAGTTTGAAGACATCTAAGGATCAGTGTCGGTAACATACAATTGTATTCTGAACATGCCTAGGCAGTGAATGACTGTACAGCTGCCCAATAAATGACCAGATGGCAGATTGTGTAGCATTCTCCCTTAACTACTGACAGTGTGAAACTGAGGAAGATGTCGTAGTGTTTAGTATGCTATATCTGACTTTGAGTAGAGTGAGATTAAATACCTCTCCAGACATCCTCATTATGATTTTCCGTGATTTATCCAAATTATTTGACATAATAACAATTTACTACCGTAAATAAGGCCAGAATCAGTTTCCTTACCTCTGTGTGAAGCATTCAGATTGTGAATTAGGCATTGTTGAATAATAAACTAATGGAGCTGCATAAAGCTGGAGAGATCATACTGTAGTGTTCATGTTATTGTTATATTAAGCTGATAAATTGAATTGTTCTATTGAGTCAATAAGGCAACTAGCAAGAATGTCTGGTCGCAATGAAAAATGTTATTTGCCAGGCAGTCAGGAGGTGTAGTATGTGCTATGTATGCATTATTGCAGTAATCAAGGCTTACGTATCTTTCCTATACTTCTCTCGAAGTACAGGTAATATCTATATGGTGAACAGAAATGTACAAAAATTTAAGAAAAGAATTTTGTGAAGAATACACAAATAAATGTGTGTCTTTGTGAATCAACTGTGGAATACAGAATCACAGTAATTACAGCTTGTGACCAAGAGGTTGGGATGTGGTCCCACCATCCAAATTTAGTCTTCTCTCGAGTTTTTCTTAATCATATCAAGTGAATCATACCATGGTGCTTTCAATACCTACTAAACTCAGAGAAATACTGGCTAATAAAATTATTACTGGGGGCATTGAGGTTATGGAACATGCAAAATTCAGAATGTGAGCATTAAACATAATATAAAGGATGGCAACTCACAGTGCATAGCCATCCAGCGAACACCCAACAGCAGTCACTTTTTCTCTTCAACCTGTTGTGGAGTTTAATAATTGTCTGTCATATATCAAAACTTTAGTCATTTCCGCTCTTTCTGACACAGTTACTACTTCTTTGCAGATTAATTATTACAGTTATTGTGGAAATGTAATTAATACATTTTCCTAAATTTTCAACATTTACACAAAACATATTAAAAAGTTAAAACAAACAGAGAGTGTCACTCCCTCCCCATCCTCCACCTCTCTTTCTCTACCTACCTCCAACTCCTCCTTTCCTTCTCCCTGTCCTGCCTTTCATTTTCTGCAACATACCTGCATACCTGCTGTTAATTAATCTGTTGTAGATTCTCTGTTTCGTCCTCTTCAGTTTTCCTTCTGCTGCTCCTTTCAGTACCAAGATAACATATTTCTATATGTCTCAACTAGAGTTGTAAAATTGCTGCATGCTAGGGTAAACTGTCTTGAGCAGGTGTTGACTACAGTAGTAGCTTTTGTCAGTTAAGAAACTTCCTGGCAGGTTAAAACTGTGTGCCAGACCGAGACTCGAACTCGGGACCTTTGCCTTTTGCAGGCAAGGGTTCGCCGGAGAGCTTCTGTAAACTTTGGAAGGTAGGAGGCGAGGTATTGGCGGAAGTAAAGTTGTGAGGACGGGGCGTGAGTCGTGCTTGGGTAGCTCAGTTGGTAGAGCACTTGCCCGCGAAAGGCAAAGGTCCCGAGTTCAAGTCTCGGTCCGGCACACAGTTTTAATCTACCTGGAAGTTTCATATCAGCGCACACTCCGCTGCAGAGTGAAAATCTCATTTTGGTCAGTTAAGATCGCAACTGCATCATCTGTACCATAGGTGTGTTGCCTAACAATTAGGTGTTACATCGTTTCAGTTGCTTTCTCTGCATATGCGATTAGTGTCTCCTAGATTTCCCTAGGAACCAGAAACGCTGAACTGTCCAGAAAATGAGTGAGGATATATAAAGGGCCATGTGTAAAGATTCATGTAGCCTATGGAACATTTTTGTTCTATGCAGTTATCCTGCTGTATGTTACTTAAAAAGAAATAATATTTATAGCAATATTGAAATTGTCAATGTGTAATTCAAGTTTTATTCAAAAATTGGTTTGTAATATGAAACAGAGGGATGCTGTAACAATAATAAATAAATAAATAAATAAAAAAGTTGCTTCAGTACTTTGTTAAGCTTACATAAAACATCTTTTTGTTATTGCCAAACAGCTTTCATGCTTATCAATAAAAACAGGAAATTCATGCCTTTGATCATGATGAAGAAAGTTCTGTTGAGTACTATATATATATAATGTTGTGTTTATGCATTAAACTGTGCATGTATCAAAAGTAATTGCTTTGGTCACATAAAAGCCCAGAAGATATGTGAGCAGCTAATTTTTATAACTCGTAAAAAGCAATTTATATTTTTAAGAATATGAAACACACAATGGACTAACACTGACTGATGTCCAAAACAAACAAACAAACAAGCAAAAAGCTAAGAGAAGCCATTGGCTCTCAGTGCCTGTTCCACACATTGATTTATTTTTGTTTCCCTACTAATGTTGCTAATACTACTGGTAATCACACCATTCACTACATCATTTATGTACTGTACTAAAACTACTGAACCATAGTTTTGGTAGAGTGAAGCCATAGTATCAATACATTATTTAAATAAGTTTTATAAGTCTGTTCATTTTATTTATTTATTTTATTTTACTTTTCCCAGGTGAAACTCAGCAGCATTTTTCCATCTCAGTTTGGGGATGTGATGACAGAGTCGTCATTATCATTCCTACATTTACGGAAGACTATGCCAAAGCAAACACCTCGTCCAATTTGTCCAATGGAGTTAGCGGCATACGTGTTGCCACGGTAGCCGTATTGTATGTTGGTGAAGTAAAATGGTGTGACAGAAATGCTCAATAAACATTGACTGCAGAGTATGCGTGTTTTGCCTGGCAGTGAAATGTGCAAGGACTTTGGTGTTAAGCCTGCATCAGCTGTCAGAAAACCTCTTTTATGGTTTTCTTTTTCCTACAAGATGAACAAATTTTATATTTAATGGGCATATTGCTACCTTTTAGTTTTTTATGTGTGTTTTTGTTATTGGAACTGGTGCATTATACTTACTATTTTAAGTTACTACTTCCAAAGAGAACCATTGCACTTAATTTGGTTTGCTGAAAAACTGAATTGTGTTTAGGAGGGCAGAATAATTTATTTCAGTAGTACCTGTGTTTAAATGACTCTAGTCTCATTATTTCATTACCTAAATGACTGGATATATTATATTGTATTTAGTGTTGAAAATTGTGATGCATATTTCACCAAGAGGGACCATTTCATTTTATTGTCACAGATTTTCACACTTTTATGAATAAGGTTTTGTAGACCTTTGTGTCTCAAGTGGACTGACTGCCTTTTGCTATTAATGGTCCCATTGGGCTTCAGCTCATAAAGGGTGCCCTTAATGGATGAAAAGATTTTATTTCCCCTTTGGTTCAAATATTTGTCCTTTTTGGGTGGTTTTAAATTTCACATATTTTATTATGTGTGACTTTTTTTTGAATGCATTGTGATTTATAAATATTTGTATATATATTATTGGTTGTGATGTCAAAAGCAGTGTCAAAATAAATAATGCTAGCTGCAGTGTCATTGTATCATTAAATGTTATAGGTGAATAAAAATAAGTTTCATTTTATGCATTATCCATTCATAAACCTAATTTAATTTGGCAGAATACTGAAACTCGCTGTCCATTATGACATGTTGATGTGTGAGATTTAATCTTTTGAAGAGTACTGTCCTTTACACGTGTACCGTAAAACACATTATTTTCTGTTGGTTTTATGTTTATTTTGCAGCACATTTTGGTAACAGTCAGGCTCACATAAACTGCACTGTTACACTTCATTCAGGACACTACTTCATTTTCACCTTAAAAATAATCACATACATGTCATGAACTTGAGAATCGTACCTATTTCTATCATTCTCACACCTGCTCAAATCTCAAATAGTTTCTGGTTTTTGGTTTTACTATCTCATGTATTTATTTTTTATCTGTGTGTACTTCCAGCATTTTTTCAGGACTATGTTTTCAGTGTACCTTTTGATTTTCATGACCATTGTTTATCTCAGTTCATTATATTTCCTTTTTCTATCTGTACCTCAATGTCAATTCTAACACGGTAATGAGTCCTTGCTCCATCTATGACTTTAATTTCAGGACAAAGCCCATGTCACTAACCAAAACTCAGCCCCAGATCCTGTTCCTGAAATACTGCTGAGCGCCTAGGTTGGCAAACTATTGCCTGCAGGCTGGGCCCTGTGTACGGATGTCCATCCTTAGGCTAGCCCATCCCATACACAAAACGTGGAATATACCAGTTTTAAGAATTTCTTTATTTAATATGGGTAAACAGTACCATAGTGGTAATCACTGGTGATGAGAAATTTCAGTAAAGCAGTGTTCTCATTACATGAACACACCTTTCTGTTTTTACGCAAGACTGTAACATGACTGAATTAAATAAGAAACAAATAATGTAAGTGGTGGTCTTAGTGTGGTGGTATTTGCATCCAAAGTCGAGCCATACCTGTGATTCATTGTGTTGTTTAGTTCATGTTTACACACCCCCCCCTTTTTTTTTTTTTTTTTTGCTGTGAACTGTTATCATAACATTCCAATGTGACACAAAAAAGAAATTTGATAGTGTGGGAAATAAAAATGAATGAACAACACAGTGCTTCCTTTTCCCCCTCCTCTCTCTCTCTCTCTCTCTCTCTCTCTCTCTCTCTCTCTCTCTCTCTCTCCCCCCCCCCTCCCCCCTTTGCCTTCTTCCCCCCTCTGCTCCAGATGAAACTAACACTGTACTGTTAATGATGACTTCAATATAATGTAACACAGGAACTGTTTACAGTGAAGCCAGCAAAAGATACCCTAGCAGGAGCACTTTTGTTAATGGAAATAGAAAGGTGCATCTGGAAATGTCACCTTAAAATGTTTCAGTTTCATTCCTGGACTATTGTTGCATGTAGTGCAGTCAGTGAAAGACACCACATCAGCAGCAGTTTTGTTCATGAAAATAGAAGGGTGCATCTAGAAATGTACCCTTCAGACGTTTGTTACATTCCTGCACTGTTGTTGCATGTATCATATGGAGAAGTGCTTGTGACCACTTCTCCTTGCAGACCTCAAGAAACTGCTCATACGCTATGACAAATTCTTATTTTCAAACTTAAAAAAACTGCAGATTTAAATGATGTCATATGTGGTTCTCTGATGTGAAAGGAGTTAACTTCTAAAATATTATTTTGCCATATTATTTACAGTTAACACGAAGTAATGATGGTGATATGGAGGCAGTGGTTTAGCAGTGATGGAAGTAAATGATTCAGAAAACGCTGACAGTTGTGTTAAAACAGTAAAAAAAATTCTATGTATTTATTAAAAATTGTGTAACAATCAACAACTAACATAGTTTTTATAAAACTGTTTCACCTTAGAATTAGGAGAAATTTTCATGCAGACGAAAGAATTACTGTGTCTTTAAAAAGACATGCACATAACACAACACAGTATAGTAAAGTGTTCCCACAACCATCCATTTCTCTCTCTCTCTCTCTCTCTCTCTCTCTCTCTCTCTCTCTCTGTGTGTGTGTGTGTGTGTGTGTGTGTGTGTGTGTGTGTGTGTGTTTTATGCTAATATTTAACTTATCTTTTATGGAACTGGATATTTTAAAATTTTCATGTTTTTTAATTCCATCAAAATGCAGTTATTTAATTTACATAGTAGTAGAGCGGTAACATTATCTTCATAGTCTTCACAGCATATAAAACATTAAAAATATTTCACTGCTACATTATTTTATTGTTTCCCTATTGTCTCCTTTAAAATTGTGCTGATTGCTTCAGCATTATATATATTTCAATTTTTTACATGAAGATCTGCAATAGTGGTCTTAACTGTTGTTGATACTAAGATTAGAGTACAAAAAACTTAACAGTCTAAATATAATGTGACATCCACAACAAACTTACATTAAATAAGGTAAAAAAATCATAAGGAGGGGACAAAAATGATACTGTAGCCTAAGTTTGAAGCACTATAAGGATTTTCAGTCGCACTAAATAATTATCAGTCTTGATGCCATGGAATTACTTCATCATATCACAAGCATCCACAACTTAAAAACCTCTGTAAATCTCCAGTATCAAAGTTATGATTTATGATTAATATTCTAGTTGTCTCTCTGCATTTTCTTGATTTTTTGTCCAGCATCCTGAGCAGCATCAGTTTATTGCAGCAGCCTGTAAATGAGATTCATGACCAGATTAAATGTGCCAAGTATACAATTTGTGATGAGTGATAGTGGTGTGTAACATATATAAAAGTTAAGCATTCTTGGAAATTTAGTAGAAATATGGGGTAATTTATTTTCATTACAGAAATGTGGTGATACGGAATACCTTGATTATGAGGGATTTATAAACAGACGCTTAGTGAGATTTCTTTTATTTGAGTCAAAGTCATTTTACACAAAGAAAAAAAAAACAATAATAATATACTGTCTGTGCAGTAAAACAGGACAACTTAATTTATGCATTAATTCTGGAAGATGATCCTGTGTGCATGGTACTGCATTTCAGTTTCCTGTGTGAATCATCTCTTAATATATATTTATATTGCCTGTACTTTCTTATTACCTTATTGACTGAAGTATAGTAGTGTACAGTGGGGTTCAGCTAAGCTGTTCACATCAAATACACTGATGGAAAAAAAGCAGTACCAAAACATAATTAATGTAGAATAGTGAAATTTTGGGAATACATTTGTCTAGGTAACATATTTAAGTAATTAACACTGCTAGATCACAGGTTAAGGTAAGTGCGAGATAAGCTACTGCAGATGTGAAATGCTGGTACATTAATAAGTGGTGTAACTGCCAGAATGTTGAATACATGCATGCAAATGTGCCTGCATTGTGTTGTACAGGTGCCAGATGTCAGTTTGTGGGATAGTCAGTCAGTACAGGGATGGCTAGTACTGTTAGTGAATGATGTTGGGGTTGCTGTCTGATGGTGTCCTGTATGTGCTTGATTGAAGACGTACTTGGTTATTGAGCAGGCCAAAGCAACGTGATGACACTCTGTAGAGCTTGTTGGGTTTACTACAGTGATGTGTGGGCAAGCATTATCCTATTGGAAAATGTCCCTTGGAATGCTGTTCGTGAATGGCAGCAGAAAAGGTCAAATCACCAGACTGATGTGTAGATTTGCAGTCAGGGCATGTGGAATAACACAAGAGTGCTCCTACTGTCATACAAAATTGCACTCCAGGCAAAAACTCAAGGTGTGGATCCACTGTTTCTAGCATGCGGACAGGCTGGGTGCAGGCCCTTAACTGGCCTCCTCCTAAGCAATACACGGCCATCACTTGCAGAACCAGCATTCATCAGAAAACACAACAGACCTCCACCCTGCCCTCCAAAGAGCTCTTGCTTGACACCACTGAGGTCGCAAATGGTGGTGCTTTGGGGTTAGTGGAATGCACACTACAGAACATCTGGTTGAGAGATGTCCTTGAAGTATTGATTTGGAACAGTTCACTGGGTCACTGTAGTGTCAGCTGCTGCTCGGATTGCTGCTGCAGATGCAGTATGATGCACCAGAGCCTTACGCTGAACACGGTGGTCTTCCCTGTCAGTAGTACTATGTGGCTGTCCAGAGCCCGGTCTTCTTGGGACTGTATGTTCCATGGCCACCATTGCCAGCATACATGTACAGTGGCTACATTCCTGCCAAGTCTTTCTACAATACCGCAGAGGGAACATTCAGCTTCTCATATCCTATTACAAGGCCTCATCCAGACTTGGCAAAGTGTTGTCACCTTAAGGGCATTCTTGATTGACCAACTCACCTTATCAAATCTCAAAGGTAATTAATATTCACAACCATTACAGCATGCATTTATAGCAAACTTGACTAGCATTCTCGTAGTAGTGCTACTAGTGCCGCTCTTGTGTGACTGGTGTAAAATTTGAAACGCACTTACCAACTTTCATTTGTGTTGCACAACTCTTTCTTGGTGTTGTGACTTTTTTTGCCATCAGTGTATATCTGGAACCATTTCTGTTTTCACCTTGATGAAATTCGAGAAATTACTTGCTAAAAGATATATAGTCTACTTACAGAGCTATATTAATTACGTGGATGTTGGTATTAACATTGCATTTTTAAATCAAACTATTTATTTCTGCAGATAGCACCATATTTCTAAAACAGAGAGATTCAACAGTTTTCACTCTTCAGAATCTGCTTACTAGTTTTTAGGTAATTACAATATTTAGAACTTGAAACTTACTTGTGAACATGAAACCAATAGTTTTCTTATGCGAAGTTCATGATTTCATACCCAAATAAGGAAATACTTCGCATCGGACATTGAGGAAACATTGGGTTGCACTGCCACAGTACCTGTAAAATAGGGGCACAGTGGAATTTTGTTTTTATTCTGTGTTGTACACATGCTAGTTAGTTTGAAAAAAATAAATTTCTTTCACAAACCAAGAGAAAAAACTGGATATGCTTCCTTTTTTACAGTGAGCACTGAAGAAACGCAAAGACAACAGTTGAGTTCTATGCGAAAAGGTATCCAGGCAGATGGTTGCCAACAAGAATGACACTGCCTTAATGTGCAAAAAATTGTTATTGAAAGGGCATTGGAATATTATGCAAAAGGTAAGGAGCTAACTTGCAATGAGCAGAACAAATGAAACAGATGTTCTGGTAGTTGTTTACAATGCACAAGTTAACTTCAGGGAAATTGCCACTGTCTCTGGAATGTCAGCCTAGCAATGTTCAGATTCTATGTGAAAGCACCTTTCATCTGTACCATGTACCACTTCACCAGCAGATTAACCAGGAGGATTGTGGAAGACACATGGAATTCTATCACCTGGTTTTCCTGGTTTCGTCCCCTTCGTCAAGGAATTTTCTTCACTGATGAAGCTACCACTACAAATTATGGAAAGTTGAATATAAGAAATATGCTTCATAGGGCCACAGTGAATCTGCACTGGCTGAAACACATTGAACGTCAGAGACAGCATAGTGTGAACATTTCGTGTGGGCAGTATTGGAGACCACACGATTTATCCTTACGTCACTAAAGAAATCCTAATGCATAAAAGATACTCACAGTTTCTTACCAAAGTGCTGTTGGCTCTCCTACAGGAATTATCACTTGAAATACATAGATGTATTTGGTAACAGCATGATGTTTACCTGTATCACTACTCAGTTGTGGCTACGAGATCATACACCCAGCCCTTTCCTGTTTGCTGGATAGTACATGAAAGTGTAATTGAATTTTCTGACACTAGGCTAATTTGGTCCCATTGGCTTTTCTCTCTTGGGGTAAACTCAAATGTGAAGTCTGTGTACGAGGTTTGGTAAAAAGTAATGGAATTTTTTTAATTTTGCAGGCTTTATGCACTTGGTTTCCCCAGAAAAATTGTTACCTTGTTGGTATACACGTTCCTGATATGTGTTTGCATTTCCAGCTATTTTGAATATTTATTTTATTGTTGACAGTCGAAAAGCTTATACATGCTTTCCGGTGCTTTGTGAATTTTTACTTTTGAAAAAGATGGATCAAAGAATTTGCATTACACTTTGTTTGATAAATGGAATAAAGCACAGCACCATGTTTGAAATGTTGACTGGCTTTTGGTGAATCTACTTGGAAAATAAGACAAGTGGTATAAAAGTTTCAGAGAGGTTCGAGAAGACATTGAAGATGACAATCACCCTTGATACCCTAGCATGTCTGTTACTGACATCAATGGGGGAGAAGTAAAGAAAATGGTTCTGAAAAAATAGCCGAATCACCATCAGAGAGGTTTCTGATGACGACAGCATATCTTTTGGCTCATGACAAGCAATTTGTTTGGATGTTTTGGGCATGAAATGTCTAGCAGCGAAGTTTGTTCTGAAATTGTTCAATTTTGACTAAAAATGAAATTGCGTAGCTATCGCTCAGGAATTGCTGAATGAATTCAATGAAACAGAACTTCTAAAGAAAGCTATTATTGGTGATGAAACAAAGGTATATGGATGTGAGGAAACTTAAGGCCCAATCATCCCAATAGGAGGAACTGCCCGAAGAACCTAGACTGAAAAACAATTTGATGAAATTCGATCACATATGAAGGTTCTTCTTGCTGCTTTCTTCAATTACAATTGGATAATGCATCCTGATTTCCTGTCTTATGGTTCACACGAAGCAGTTTGATGAAAATGACCAGAATTGTGGCAAAACAACTTGTGGAAATTGCATGTCCCCCCTCACATATCACTGCTTGTTCATGATTTTTTGGCAAAACAACAAAACGAGAACCATGAAACAATGTTGTTTCGCCATCACTGAAGAGATAAAAACAAATTTTCTGAAGGAACTGAACACAATAATGAAAAGTGAGTTCCAGAAGTGCTTACAAGTGTGGAAGAAGCATTGGCACATGTGTTATATCTGAAGGGAATTATTTTGAAGGGGACGATGTTGATGTTGAATAAACAAAAAATCTTTAAGAAAAAAAACAGCTCTCATTACTTTTTGATCACACTTGGACAAGCTCTAATGACCCAGGAGGATTTAAAACATCACTTGTTGCTGAATGTGCAGTGATATCAGAGGAATATCTTCGGTTTGTCCATAAATCATGCCTGCAAACATGTACTGACGTGGGCACTTGATATTTCAAAAACTTGAAAACATAAATGAAATTTGAAGGAAGTGTTTATGATCTTACCGCATTGTTCTGTGGTTGCCTTTTTGTTGCTGTTGTTGATTTAAATTTACAGCATAAGTGTATCCTGACATTAAACTCATGATGCGAAGTATTGTTTAGGAATCTTTATATGTCAATCCCGTTTTACAAATCTGTTCAATTTTTGATGAGCACCTTTCTTTCAGGGCTCTTACAGAAACACGAGCATAACTGTTACTGTAGTTCACTGGTGAATCATCCTTAGATGCCATATCTGTTCCCTTCCATCTGGTATGACAGTCCCACCACATGTAGCTCTGTATGATTATTATCAGGTTTTCTCCACTGTTCCACTTTTGTAAGAAGATCTCTAAGCTGCGTAAAGCTGGATTGCCTGCTCACAATGAAGCAACAGTTCCATATAACAAGAACTTCCTAATAAGACATCAATCATTTTCAAGTTCAAAATGAATAAATCTTGGCTGAGTGTTAGAATTTTTCCAAAAGAACTATTAGAATTTTGAAGAGTGATATGCTGTTAAATTTGTCTCATTTATAACTCTGATACTAGCAGGAGAAATTACTGTAGCTGTATATGAAAAGCAAAGATGATAGCAATATATGTGCTATTGATGTAGCTATGGAAAGAGACTATGTTATCTAGTGAGGACTTTTTCACAAGTAATTTGAGTGGAAATAGAATTACAATATTTTAAACATGAGGATAACAGCATAGCTGAATCTCTCTGTATATAAATACAAACTAGTAACAAAATAGTATAAATGACTTGTGGACTCATTACTCTTCAAACTAATGTCCACATTCACATTTTTGTAATTAGTTCATTGTGGTTTTATCATTTTTGGGAACAATATTCATTATGTGTGAAATATAACATGATGTTATCTCAACAAGAAAAATAAGATAAAGAGAAATAAATCTGAACAGGAATTAAAACCAGTCCTTCCCCTGCATACAAAGTGTTGTCTTTCCTCTTTCAGTTATTTATTCATTCATTCAGTTATAAATTAGGAGCAATTGCAAGCTACTTTTGTAAAGTATACTAACAAGCAATAACTACTAGTGTTAATCTGCTCACACTTGTTTGATATGTTATAAATCAGGTTGTGTGTGTTAGTAGAAAATCAATTTCTGTGAAGTAAAAGCCATGCGCTTCCTCTTTAACTTCTCAAGTGTTGTTTTTATCTACCACTTTATTCCAAGTGATAACTTTACTAATTTCAGAGTAGGCCTATGCTATCACTTGTATGTACTCCTCTACTAGAAAACTTAGAGCCTATTTCATATGAAAATTAATGTTTACCTGAATTTAAGTTCCACAGTCCAAATAATTTGATGATATGAAAATATTCTAGAGGAAACAGGACTGATAAAAACGTGAAGTAGAAGAGATCATTAGTTTTTAAAAGTGGGTTCTTTGGGGTAATTTATGTTGTTATAGCTTTCATTTTTATCTCAAAAGACAAACAGTTGATTCAGTCCTGTATCCGAAGCTGTAAGTAATTTTACAACCCCCAGCTGCTGCATGGCTTAAGTTGTGTGATGAGGCTGCCACATTTAGATATTGCTATCTGCCCGATTTTCTTCTACTCAATTGAAGAATGCAAACTCACCCCCACCACTGCAGGTGCCTTCATCTTGGAGGGAACAACTATGAAATTCTGTATAAAGTAATGGCAGTTCCTGTCTTATCTTATGAAAGTGAAAGCCAGGTTACTACTGCTACTACTACTACTACTACTACTACTACTAACAACAACAACAACAACAACAATAATAATAATAATAATAATAATAATAATAATTCAGAGAGCAGAAAAGAAAATCATGAGAAGAACAAAAGGCTGCATAAAAAGAGGAATGATTAGAAATGGAGATATTAGGACAGAATTAAATATTTTCAACATGAATGAAAAAGTTCAAAAATATGAAAATTTGAGACAATTCCTCATGAGATTGCTAAGTCAAAGAATTCCTCAGAAGATCCTGAACTACAAAGTGGGAGAAGAGATGTTGGAAGACCTCGGTAAAGATGGGAGTAATTTTGTTTGTGAGTTCTGAATGGGCAATGCTTGAAAGGAAGATAATGATGAAAGACAGTCAGTCAATTCTAAATTGGAATATTTTTTTCTTTTCATTCTTAGCCACTGTTTTTGGGTTTGTTGTCCTGGAAAAATAGGATGTAAGCTGTAAAAGGTTTATGTATTCATCAAATTCAGCCACTGGTAAGCTGAAATTTGTTAATGTATTATTGTATTTTATACTCTTAAACTACATCATATTAACTTTTTTTGCTTTGCATCTAATTGTTACTGCTGCCAATTTACTTCAGTTTGTCTTTTATGTCATGCAATCCCTCCTGACAGTATACATTTATATGCAGTACTGGTGTCAGCGTCAAACAATACAGGGTTATTCCAAATGATGGACCCATTTTCAAAAATTTGTATGTATTCAAGTACAAATTGAAAATGAACAAACTATATCCCAATGAAAAGAGGAAGTTTCAAAGTTTTTGGTGGGTGGCGGCAGGTGGGAAGTGATGGTTTCAGAAGTGGCCGGTAGAGTTCACACGGCAGGAGGGCCGTCATTCTGTTTCACTGTCAGTTGTGAGTGAGATGGCAACTGTGGAGCCCAAGCTTTTCTGTGTTTATGAGTTTGCAAAAAGTGAGTCACAAATTGTAGTGCAGCATGCATTTCGTACCAAATTTGGTATTCCAGCACCAACTCGCAGAAGTATTATCCATTAGTTTAAGCAATTTAAACAGACTGGGAATGTGTGCAAAGGAAAAAGCACATGCCAGCCGTGTGTGTCAGAGGATGATGTCCAATGAATTCAAGAAAGTTTTGTGTGCAGCCCCATTAAGTCTACCAGCAGAGCCAGACAAGAACTTGGATTACCCCAGCCAACTGTATGGAAAGTTCTGAGTTGGCATTTGCTGTACAAACCCTACCGATTACAACTTGTGCAGGCTGTCAACCCCAATGATAAAGAGAATCATCTCACATTTTGTGGTTATGTCCTAGCAAAGATGGAGGATGACGTGTTTCTATAGCGTGTAAATTTTGGTGATGAAGCGATATTCAACCTTAATGTAAAAGTCAACAGACACAATGTTCGCATATGGGGTTTGGAAAATCCACATTCACTGTTGCAACATGCAAGAGGCTCACCGAAGATCAACGTGTCCTGTGCCATATCTCATACAAAGGTTTATGGACCATTTTTCTTTGCGGAAAGAACTGTAACAGGAATCACATACCTGGACATGATGGAACAATGGCTGTTCCCTCAAGTTATGGAACATTCCCAGGACTTCATTTTCCAACAGGATGGAGCTCTGCCCCATTGACACCATAATGTACAAGGCTTTTTGAATGACTGCCTCCCTCAGCACTGGATTGGTCACACAAGACTTGAGGACCTGGCTCTGCACTTCTGGCCACCGAGATCTCCTGATCTCACACCCTGCGACTATTTCTTATGAGGTTATGTGTAGGAAGCAGTTTATGTCCCACCTGTACCAACCACTATGAACAATCTGCGGAACCTGATCACTGCTGCCATGCACTCAGTAACAGCACATACGCTTTCGCTTGTGTGGGACGAATTTGGCTACTACTTCGATGTTTGCCGTGCAGCCAATGGTGGCCACATTGAACATTCATAATATTTATCACATTTCTAATTATTAAATAATTTTTAAAAACTAATTAATTACAGTTTCTTAAATTGATTTCAAACATTATGAAAAAAACTTTGAAACTTCCTCTTTTTATTGGCATAAAGCTTGTTCAGTTTGATTTGTACTTGAATAAATACAACATTTTGAAAATGGGTCCATCATTTAGAATAACTCTTTATAAACATCTAAAAATTTATGTTGATAAATGTCCTAACCACTGTCACTGTATTCGTACCCTGTATAGGACTCTCTTAAATAACAGTGACTGTAATTCTAGGGGATCATTTATGTATGTACTTACATATATTTACATGTCTGCATCATCCAAAATACAGGTTATGATGTAATTATATGGACAAAAATATGCTCAACAAGTGGTGGCAGAACACACACATATAAAGGGTAAAGAAATTTGCAAGGTTTTTGGGCAAGTGGCTCCTTGTGGTAGGGGGGTTTAAAGAGAAAGAAGAGGGATGAAGGAAAAAGGACTGGCAAGGTTTAGGAAATGGGGAAAGTTTGAAGAAGTCACTCAGTACCCCAGGTCAGGGGAGACCTACTGGACAGGATGGGATGAAAAGCTTGGAGTGGATGAGATTAGAAAACCTGAGAGCTTAGAGGTGTAAGATAGGGTAATAAGCAAGACATAAACTGCTGACAGAAGATCATGCAAAAGTAAATAAGAGCAGAAAGCTGAGTGTGTTGTATGTGATGGAGATTGGTGGTGGGGATGGGGATGGGGGTGGGGGAGGGGGAGTTTCAGACAGGTCAGAAAATAAAAGATATAGAAAATTAAAATGGAATGAAGAAAGGAATAGTTACTGAGAAGAAATGGTGAGGAAGAAAACCTAAATTAAGGCCAAGTAAGTGGCGAGAAATAAGGACATGTTGTAATGCCAGTTCCCACTTCTGAGAAGCTAGTGTGTGGAGGAAGAATCCAGATGGGATATGTGGTGAAATAGGCACAAGGGTCATGACTGTCATGTTGTAGAACATGCTCTGCAACAGGATATTGAGTGTTGCCAGTGTACACCCTCTGTCTGTGTCCATTCATCCTGACTGACAACTCTGTGGTAGTCATATCAATGTAAAATGTTTGCATAGATGTCTCAGATATCTCAGCCTTTGGTAGTGTAAGTTTTGCCACTTGCAGGGCTGGTAGGAGGGTGCATAGTGCAAATCTTACAGTGGGGATGGTCATAGGGGTAGGAGCAATAGGGTAGGGAAATGGGTGTAGAAGGAGTATTGGATCTGATTAGGATATTGTGGTGATTTGGGGATGGGGGGACGAAAAGCTGTTCTGTGGTGGGAAAAATGGACCTTATTTCAGGAAATGACTGCAGTGTTGAAGTAGCTGTATTAAAGACCAGTATAATACTGAATGACAAGAGATGTAATCATAAGTTGTTTTTTGGAGGCATCAGCAGTACCAGGATTGCATGTGATAGCCTGAGAAATATGATTTTAAACAAGTGTGTGAGGTAAGTATGTAATGCCAAGGCTGATTGAGAGGGAATGTTTGACATCGAAAATATGGCAACTGACAGAATGTAAGTACTGTTGTTTGTTAGTACGCTTATGTGAACAGATGTGTATATTTGACCCTCAATAAGGATGAAGTCAGCATCAAGGGAAATGGCATGGGACGTGGAATAGGACCATTTGAAATTTAATTTGAAGAATGTATTTAGAGATTCCAAGAATTTCCATATTGCAAATGTGACATCATTGTATCTAAACAAACCCAGGGCCTGATGTCCTATGGATATCAGAAAAGCTCCTCCAAGTAAACAATTGAAAGGTTGGCATCGGAAGGAGCCATCCTGGTTCACAGGGCTGTGCCCCTGATCTGTTTGTATGCCTGCTGTCAAAGGTAAAGTAGTTGTTGGTAAGTATGATGTTAATTAAATTGAGCAGGAAGGATGTCATAGATTTGGAATCAGGTGGGCACTGGGTGAGGTAATGTTCGGCAGCCGACTGACAGAGCACATAGGGGATGTTGTTATAGAGGGAGTGACAAGCAAGGTGTGTGATGGGAGTGGGATGGACACAGATTTAAGATGATATAGGAAATGGTCAGTGTCTTTAAGAAGGGAAGTAAGTCTTAGCTATAGTTTGCAGGTGTAGACCAACTAAGGCAGATACACATTGGTTTGGTGCTTTGAACCCAGCAACTGTGGGAGGGCAAGGGTGACTGAGTTTGTGGATCTTAGGTAGAAGGTAGGGGTACTTGATTTGTGTGGCATAAGATGTTCTATGGATTGAGGCATTAGTCCTTGTGAGGGGCGTGAGGTTTTTAGGAGGGACTGTCAGTCAGTTTGTATTACAGGGCTGGGATACTGATGGCAGATGCTGTATGTTGAGGTGTTGGACAGTTGACATAGACCCTCACTCACAACTCCTGTCAGTCAAGTACCACAGTGGTAGATCCCTTGTCCACTGGGAGGATAATGAGAGTGTCATCAGTTTTTAGGGAATCAAGAGCCTGGAGTTCTGCAGAAGACAGCTTGGAGTTATGTTGTAGGGACCTGAGAGAGGATTGTGAAGCAATGCTGGATGTTAGAGATTCTTGGAAGGCTTGTAAGAGATTATTTTGAGGTAGTGTTGATGGACCAAATTGGGTTCTTTGATTTCTTTGGTCTTAGCATTTCTTCTCAATAACTGTTCATTTCATCTCTTCCATTTACATTTCTATATCTTTAATTTTCTGATCAGCCTTTTTCCCCACACCTCTACCACATATGATGCACTTCGCTTTCAGTTCTTAATAAATCTTGTATGATCTCTTGTCAGTAATTATCTCTTGCTTATAACCCTGTCTTCCACCTCTAAGCTCTCATATTTTCAAATATAATTCAGTGCAGTCCCCAACAATCGGTCTTTCTGTTACATCCCATCCGGTAGGTTGAAATGTTCAAATCTGTGTGGATTCCTAAAGGACCAAACTGCTGAAGTCATTGTTCCCCAGACTTGCACACTACTTACACTAAAACATATGCAAAGAACAACACACACATCCATGCCTGAGGGAGGATTTGAACCTACAGTGGGAGAGCCCGCGCAATCCGTGACGTGGTGACTCAAACCGCACGGGCACTCTGCGTGGCATCCAGTAGGTCTCCACTGACCTGGTGTTCCTACTCACTTCTCATTTCCTTAACCTCGCCAGTCCTTTGTCTTCATCCCTCTTCCTTCTCCTTAAAAACACTCTGCCAGAAGAAGGAGCCACTGGCTCTGAAAGCTTGCAAATTTCCTTAACCTTTATATGTGTGTGCTCTGTTGCTGCTGCTTGGTGAGCAGATTTTTTATCTATCCACTTATATTTTATTTGCAAACACAAGTTGTGCTGGTTGGATGACTTAATAAGACATTGTTTTTAGATTCAACGTGATGCTGTAGGTGTTAAACAGAAAAAAATTGATGTGCCATAAATATGTACTCCTCTTACTTAATTCTATTGTGGAATATACTCATTTCTTTACAGAGGATTCCTTGTGGAAACTGTCTCAAAACAAGATCTACAAAATGATGAACAGCATGGAATTATTTTGGGCTCTTTCTTACCACTTTATGTAGCCAGTTGTTCAGATGCTGTCTGGTTCATTGTTGTGTGCGGAACAGGTGGACTTGAAACCAATGATGTCAGATTGCTGGTGATGTTACTGCTAGCTTCCACTTGCTGATGCAGTGGTTGAAATTGTGGAGAACTTCCATCTGTAACAAAAGAATTTATGCATAAATGCATTAAAATAAATCAACAACTGACGTGCAAAATTACTACGCTGTGGCAGTGATAAGCCAATCCTTTACACGACGGCTGTTGGGAGAGGCAGGAGTCTGCCTTGCCCCCCACATCAAGAGTGCTTAGGAGAAAGGAGTGGTGAGCACATAGCAGTACTGACTCCTTCAGCAGTCCTGGTGCCATACTCGTGTTTATGCATATATGAAATCAGAGGTGACATGCGGAAATATTGGCAGCACGTGGGGATAAAGTAATATGCTCCAATTAGTGCTAATTTTCTCCAGTAGTGACAGTGCCAGTAAAAATGGTAAACTTATCATGGCAAAACATTAATATGGTCAATATTATCTATGACTGTTCTGTATATTCTTCAAAGAGTTGTTACATATATATTTTTTAATTTTTTTTTTTACAAATCCGTCTTTAATTACAAGGGAATAAATTTGTCAAGCTGTATTCATTACGATTGTTTGTGAAATTTCTTGTAAGGAAGATAACGGAGTGACAGTGCCAGATAATTGGCATCAAAATTATACACAGTATTAAAATCTAATTCAAACTTCATTATCATTAGGTTGTGTTTGTAATCACCCAATGACTCAGGACATATTTTCTGACAGATTTAAGTGTGCTGTAGTAACACCCAGCTATAAAACTGTAGATAGGTCAACTCATCTCTAAGTACAGACCCATTTAATTCTCTCCAGCCTTTGGGGCATCGCAACTAAAAGAAAAAAAAATTATTTGTTCAGCAACAGGGAGCTATAAGAATAGCAGATTATGTAAAGTAGATAACTGAATATCTTGCATAGACCTCTCTATGATTCCTGTAATACTTACATTTGTTCATCAGCACATTTACTCCTGAAGGGTCAGTGTTAATAATAAAAGCTATTTTAGCTGAACTGGAATTTGTACAATGGAGGGGATAAAATTAATCTTAATGTAAACTTTACCTTCTTGTCTAGGGTCCAGATTTAAATTACATATTCTGGTGCAAAGTTATTCAACAAAGCCCCATCAAATGAAAAACAAGAAATTGCATATCTGTGCCAATTCAGGACAAAGTAAAAAAATTCTGCATTATTTACCAGTACAATTTGTCCAGTTATCCAGATTCAATTTATATACTTGTTTATTCCTCCAAGAATCACCTCAGAATGATAGGATTGAGAATTCCTGATGGCTACACAGCCAGTAGAAGTGTTCATTATGAAGTTGCATGACTAGTAGCAATGTAGCATAAATATTCATGTTTTGCTACAGATGATGGAAACTATTTTCTTTGAAAAGTACCCATGTAAGAGGTTTGTCCACAAAATTCCTGAACTTTGTCCACAAAATTTTTTTATGCTTACCTTTTATTTTTGTGCATGGTCTTTGTTGAAATATTCTCCTCCACAATTAAGGCACCATTCCAAACACTGCTTCCACTTCTGGAAGCAGTCTTGGTAGGCCACTTGATGGATTTTGTGAAGTGCCATCTGTGAATTTTATATCATCTATCATTACAAATCTTCGTCCTTTCAGTGGGGCTTTCAACTTTGAAAACAAAAAATGTCCATAGGGGCCAGGTCTGGAGAGTACGGAGGATGAGACAGCACAGTGATTTCAATTTTTGTGCAATAGTCATGCACCAACGGGTTGAATGTGTGGGTGTGTTATTGTGATGCAAGAGCCATGAATTGTCTTGCCACATTTCAGGCTGTTTTCTTCTCACATTTTTTTGCAGACTTCGCAACTCATCCCAATAGTACCATCTGTTAACAGTTTGACAGTTTGACCCTTTCAGAAAAATGGGATGAGTTACTCAAGAGAAAGAGCTTCACGAGTTGAGCAAGTCAAGAAAGCATTGATCGATCTATGAGCCTTATAAAGCACTTATTCAAGTTGGCGTTGATTGATAAAGTTGTTGGATGTCCTCCGAAGGTATATCGTATCAAATTCCGCCCAATTGGCGAGTTAGATCGTCAGTGCTAGTTCTGCAAGGTTCGCAGGAGAGCTTCTGTAAAGTTTGGAAGGTAGGAGACAAGGTACTGGCAGAAGTAACGCTGTGAGGACGGGGCGTGAGTCGTGCTTGGGTAGCTCAGTTGGTAGAGCACTTGCCCGCGAAAGGCAAAGGTCCCGAGTTCGAGTCTCGGTCCGGCACACAGTTTTAATCTGCCAGGATGTTTCATATCAGCGCACACTCTGCTGCAGAGTGAAAATCTCATTCTGGGAATTATCCAGCAGTTATTCAGCTTGGCATTGATTGATAAAGATGTTGGATGTCCTTCTAATGGATATTGCGCCAAATTCTGTCCAATTGGCGAGTTAGATCGTCAAAATGCCGAGGTGGTGTGGGAGGACCGTCCCCATAATGCTCCAAACTTTCTCAGTTGGAGGTTAGGCCCGGCGACCTTGTTGGCCTAGAGCCGGCCACAGTGGCCGAGCTGTCCTAGGCGCTTCAGTCTGGAACCGCGCGACCGCTACGGTCGCAGGTTCGAATGTTGCCTTGGGCATGGATGTGTGCGATGTCCTTAGGTTGGTTAGGTTTAAGTAGTTCTAAGTTCTAGGGGACTGATGACCTCAGATGTTAAGTCCCATAGTGCTCAGAGCCATTTGAACCATTTTGTTGGCTTAGGTAGGATTTGGCAAGCGTGAAGACAAGCAGTAGACACTCTTGCCACGTATGAATGGGCATTACCTTGCTAAAATGTAAGACAAGGATGACTTGACATGGAGTGCAACAAAATGGGGCAAAAAATATCATCGATGTATTGCTGTGCTGTAAAAATGCCACAGATGACAACCAATGGGGTCATGCTATGAAAAGAAATGGAACCCCAGACCACTACTTCCGCTTGTCATGCCGTATGGCGGGTGACAGTCGGGTTGGTATCCCGCCATTGTCCAGGGCGTCTTCAGACACGTCTTTGGCCTGGAATCTCATTGTCTGAGGTAGAATAGTCTTCAGTTATGAGTTCGTCTTCGAACTGAGCCCCGATGGTCAGGGAATATGTGTCTGGAGATGTGGAATATCAACCTGACTGTCGCCAACCATAAAACCTGACAACCAAGAATGGTCTGTGGTACCATTAATTTTCATAGCAGGAATTCGTTGGTTGTCATCTGTGGCACCCTTACAGCACACCGGTATGTCGACAATATTCTATGCCACGCCTTGTTGCCCTTCATTGCAAGCCATTCTGGGCTTACATTTTAGCAATATAATGTCTGCTCACACATAGGAAGTGTGTCTACCGTTTGTCTTCATGCTTACCAAACCCTGCCTTGGCCACCAAGCTCACCGGATCTCTCCCCAACAGAGAAAATTTGGAGCATTATGGGCAGGACCCTCCAACATCACCTCGGAATTTTGACGATCTAACTTGCCAATTGGACAGAATTTGGCGCAATATCCATTAGAAGGACATCCGACATCTTTATCAATCAATGCCAAGCTGAATAACTGCTGGATAATTTCCAGAATGAGATTTTCACTCTGCAGCGGAGTGTGCGTTGATATGAAACTTCCTGGCAGATTAAAACTGTGTACCGGACCGAGACTCGAACTCGGGACCTTTGCCTTTCACGGGCAAGTGCTCTACCAACTAAGCTACCCAAGCACGACTCACGCCCCGTCCTCACAGCGTTACTTCTGCCAGTACCTTGTCTCCTACCTTCCAAACTTTACACAAGCTCTCCTGCGAACCTTGCAGAACTAGCACTCCTGAAAGAAAGGATATTGCGGAGACATGGCTTAGCCACAGCCTGGGGGATGTTTCCAGAACGAGATTTTCACTCTGCAGCGGAGTGTGCGCTGATATGAAACTTCCTGGTAGATTAAAACTGTGTGCCGGACCGAGACTCGAACTCGGGACCTTTGCCTTTCGCGGGCAAGTGCTCTACCAACTAAGCTACCCAAGCACGACTCACGCCCCGTCCTCACAGCTTTACTTCTGCCAGTACCTCGTCTCCTTTCTTTCAGGAGTGATAGTTCTGCAAGGTTCGCAGGAGAGCTTCTGTAAAGTTTGGAAGGTAGGAGACGAGGTAGTGGCAGAAGTAAAGCTGTGAGGACGGGGCCTGAGTCGTGCTTGGGTAGCTCAGTTGGTAGAACACTTGTCCGCGAAAGGCAAAGGTCCCGAGTTCGAGTCTCGGTCCGGCACACAGTTTTAATCTGCCAGGAAGTTTCATGCTGGATAATTCCTCCGTGGGGCGACGCTTTTTTTTTTTTTTTTTTTTTTTTAATTTTAGAGTGTAACTGAGGACGTTGGGGTTATATGTTTCTCTGAGTCGAAGACATTGCGACAGGATAGGAAATAGTAGCGTGCCGCACCAGACCAGTCAGAAAGCTGGTGATAACATAGGATGTAGCAATCAGTTTGAGGAGGCCTGTCATCCTACCTTTTGAGGTTGCAAGGTAGTATGTGGCTGAGTAACCTCAATCGTAAAAATCAATGAAAAACAGTGACAAGTTCTCACATACTTTCGGTGCTCCATTTGAGTAATAATTATCCTGCAGAGGAGTGAGTTTTTTTCCTTGAATGAAACGATAACTGTAGCGAAATTTCAGAGAAAGAGGTATGTGATCCTTTATTGAGAACCCTCTTGAGAGCGGCAGGCAACGCAGAATAGGCGCAAACTGCGAGGTGCAGCAGTGCTGCTAGCGGTGCTGTAGCGTCCACCGCTGTTTCCGGAAATAGCCCAGCGTTTGCATAGGGCGACTGCCGGCAGCCACGCTGGCTCAGTCAGATAATCATTGGGGAGGGCTAGCCGACAAATCACACAGATGCGGCCCCCTGCTCTCTGCGATCTTTCGAATAGTACAATTATTCAACTACTGCTGTTTCGTTAATCATTGAAACGTAAACAGGAACACATGGCTGCAGCAGAACATCTGGAGTTTCTGAGAAAAGATCCTGGAATATAGCAACAACTGGTAGAACTATGTAATGAGGGTGCCCAGTAATATATCATGTCAAGAGAGTTTATTTTCTTTCAGGATTACATCCATCACTAGGATGCGTCTAGGACAGGCATGTTTTCCGAGCCATTTCCGCAGGACAAAAGTTAAGGGTAATATGGAAAAACTGGTAGAAGCCGACCTCGGGGAAAATCAGTTTGGATTCCGTAGAAATGTTGGAACACGTGATGCAATACTGACCCTACGACTTATCTTGGAAGAAATATTAAGGAAAGGCAAACCTACGTTTCTAGCATTTGTAGACTTAGAGAAAGCTTTTGACAATGTTGACTGGAATACTCTCTTTCAAATTCTGAAGGTGGCAGGGGTAAAATACAGGGAGCGAAAGGCTATTTACAATTTGTACGGAAAGCAGATGGCAGTTATAAGAGTCGATGGACATGAAAGGGAACCAGTGGTTGGGAAGGGAGTGAGACAGGGTTGTAGCCTCTCCCCGATGCTATTCAATCTGTATATTGAGCAAGCAGTAAAGGAAACAAAAGAAAAGTTCGGAGTAGGTATTAAAATTCATGGAGAAGAAATAAAAACTTTGAGGTTCGCCGATGACACTGTAATTCTGTCAGAGACAGCAAAGGACTTGGAAGAGCAGTTGAACGGAATGGACAGTGTCTTGAAAGGAGGGTACGAGATGAACATCAACAAAAGCAAAACAAGGACAATGGAATGTAGTCGAATTAAGTCGGGTAATGCTGAGGGAATTAGATTAGAAAATGAGACACTTAAAGTAGTAAGGGAGTTTTGCTATTTAGGGAGCAATATAACTGATGATGGTCGAAGTAGAGAGGATATAAAATGTAGACTGGCAATGGCAAGGAAAGCGTTTCTGAAGAAGAGAAATTTGTTAACATCGAGTATAGATTTAAGTGTCAGGAAGTCATTTCTGAAAGTATTTGTATGGAGTGTAGCCATGTATGAAAGTGAAACGTGGACGATAAATAGTTTAGACAAGAATAGAATGGAAGCTTTCGAAATATGGTGCTACAGAAGAATGCTGAAGATTAGATGGGTAGATCACATAACTAATGAGGAGGTATTGAATAGAATTGGTGAGAAGAGGAGTTTGTGGCACAACTCGACCAGAAGATGGGATCGGTTGGTAGGACATGTTCTGAGGCATCAAGGGATCACCAGTTTAGTACTGGAGGGCAGTGTGGAGGGTAAAAATCGTAGAGGGAGACCAAGAGATGAATACACTAAGCAGATTCAGAAGGATGTAGGCTGCAGTAGGTACTGGGAGGTGAAGAAGCTTGCACAGGATGGAGTAGCATGGAGAGCTGCATCAAACCAGACCGAAGACCACAACAACAACAATCTGATTTACCCCGAGGAAACTTTTAAAGTAGCCGACTTCAACCACATGATTCTGGTGGCGGTACGTGAAAAGTACAGGAAAGAAGAGCGAGGGGTATTGTACAACGAATTTGGGAAACAAGTAGTCGTATTTCCCAATTAAGTGGCTGACTTATTACACAGAAATAATAGTAGTTTACATGTCCCAGGTAAACGTTATTTTAGAAAATAGTAAATGATCTGACACTATTCAAATATCAAACCACAGAAATGAATGTAAATGAACTTCGCGGAGCGTTACTGCACACGCAGTGAGGCCTGCTATCTCTTAAATGCCGACCCTGGACAAAGACTTCGGGAAACCAGGGCATCTGGGTCAAATCGGATTATTTTCCCGGACACACAACCTCCATCGACCACAAGTTGGGTGATGGCTGGCGGGCGGCGTGATGTATGTGATCGACGATTGTCGGCGGTTTCTTTTGTTCTTAATAAAGTAGTATGGAAAATATATGCACAGGAGAGTATATAAGAGTGTTTGCTGCTCTTCTTTTTTTAAATAAAAAACGCACGAAACTACTGACGTGTCAGCCTTCATTTAGTGAATTTTAACTAAGATTTATTAAAATTTATTTATTGCCAATCAATCGAATTTCTCTTGGCGCAAAAAGAAGATCGGGGTTTCCTCCAGGAAGTTGTATAGCTGCCCTCATACATCTCGCACAGACGCCCTCAAAACCAGAACAAATCCAGGGAAAGCCAGACGTATGACAGCCCTATGTGAAGCACCGTATCTTAACGCATCACTGTAGTTTTACACAGTATTCAGTCATTCTTACATACTATGCCTATTGCTTCACAAGAAAAAAAGTTTTATATTCGCAAACCGAATTCCGATCATTCCCTAGCATACACAGAGGCGTATTAATTCAGTATTAGTTTGTAGAAAGCCAGGACATGTAGTGGACGCGCGTATTGATGAGTAGCAAATCTACCTAGAGCAATCTCAACATTATTTCGCCGTTCGCCGCTCTTCCCCTTGCAAACTGAAAACGTAAAACGGCTCTGGAAATTTTTTTTTACATTGGATGTAGTACTCACGTCCTGACGCTGTAAAAGTAAATCTAAAGTTTAAATTAAAGCGGTTGTTTGCATATGTACTGATGAATTCAATAAAGCTGGTATAAGCTTATACGCAACAATACAGTATCAAGCCGTATAATGACTGCTTATTCTCTGTTGTCTTTCGTTTAGGCACATTGAGGGTGTAATGGAACCACGTTTCTTCGGCCATCTTCGAGCTGGAGTTCAGAAAGCTTTTCTCTGAGGGAGCACTTTATAATCCTGGTACTTTGATGGAACACCTTGTTTATTTTAAAGGTCAATAAAATTTAAAAAAATGATAAAAACTTGCTTTATTCAGGGATTACTTCAATTTCAAACCGACCGTAGCTAATTACACGGAAATCATAATAATATTTTTAAAAATAATCTGTATCGTCAAAAGTAAAAAAAAAAAAACAAACATGTTATTAATAGTTTTTTGCGGAGCACTTATGCACTTCCCCAGAACAGCAGTTTCGGAAATCCTGCTGTAGAGTATTTGATATTCCGGAAGGAATAGTGCAATCATTTCATTTAAGATCAGGCAACCGCCTTTAACGGATTCTGTCAAAGTGTCAGCTGACAAATTAACGTTGAGTTTTACAGTACTGTATTGGCTTCACTTGTTGCGAAATGTCGCCAAGTAGAAAGGAGGTGCAAGTGTCCAAGGACCAAGAAATAGAAGCTCTATGGCCAGCCATTCATCATACGCCTTCGACCGAAACAATGCTGGTGACTGTGCGACACACCAACCACATACGAATATGGCTCAAGAAAAACTTACTGCAGTGTATAAAAGTCGCTGTGTTCTTTTTCAGTAACTCTACCAGATTACGTAAAAGTAATGCCACTCCAATTTTTTTTCTGGATTTCAGGATTATCCGGATTTTCGATAATCCGGACGAGCAACGGTCCCACACCGTATAAACGAGCTTCCAGTGTAGTAGGTACTTATAAAGTAGTAGCACTGACACATTTTATTACTAAACATTGTTTTTCAATAGTTTTGAATTTCATATAGTAAGAAATTGCGCTCCGTTTTGTCTGCTGTCTGCCCCTCCACCTCCCATGAACCTAATATGAGCCGCCTCCCCCCTCCCCCTCTAGCACGTTCTTGTCCAAACACATAACAGCGGATTACTTCCGCCGTTGTTCTCCGGAGCTGGTGCTCCGTCTGCAGTGACGTCGAAGTGCCCGGTGTGTTAACCAATAACCAACCTTGCTTTGCACTCTTTATTAAATAGGGCAGGCAGGTACCATCACGCTTAGAGCGCAGTTCAGTAGCTTGCGAGACTAGGAGGTGAGTACCCCGGTCAGCCTGGCTGTGGTTTTCAGACGTTTTAGGTTGGGCTGATTCCCGATCTCCGCCACAGAAGGTACGACAGACAAACAGTTAAAACACGGTAATATACCGACAAAGTTTCACAAGATCAACAGATAAATTGCACACACGATTTCTCTACCTTACTTATTTATTGCTGTTAAAAGTGACTCCGTCGTCTTGTGATTCTAAGGCGCATCGCTGTGTTCTATACATTCTCTGTTTCATTCGACATGACAGTGAATATACGACCACCTCTAAAACGCAATAACACAAATGAAAGCACAAGACAACACTGATAAAAATGCGAACATCCACAAAGAAATTTCATAAGTTGCGAATAACATATTGTTTCAAACTATAAAAGCGAAATATGCAAGGAAATCTTGCGTAGTGATCGAAATATTGAACTCAAAGCCGTGAATAAAATGAACAAGTGAATGAGTGCAGTGAATGTTCGATTCCAGCTTCCGATAATGTGAACGAAGAGGCACTTTTGATAATAATGTAGAACAAGGAACACAAAATGACTACAGGAATATCTCGAAAATATCATCCCTAAGTTAAACTGACATTATGCCTATAAAAACCAAAGGAACGGGAAGTGTCATCTATTTGCAACAGTTACAATATAATTGATGGTTATGCTTTTCCAACAAAAACGAAAAGCACCTGGTGAAGAAGCTTTTCAATTTTTGCACAGCTTAGTAAGACAGAGAGGTTTACGTAGGCCGGTGTGAAACGGAATTTCTATGCAGCTACTCGCAGTTGGCCCATTTTGTTTGTATTTTATTTTCTAGCTATTTCACACTAACGACGCCTATAAGCTGTCAGTACATTCATATTTGAATCATTGAAGTGTAATTGCTAGAACACACTGCTATGTTAAATACTACAGTAGTTGTGGCCAAATCTAGCTCAGTGGACAACGCTAATTGTAATCTGATCTTGGTGGCTACTGAAAAAAAAATCTGTGGCTCATATAAATAGGGCAAAACCAGAATGACAAATACTCATTGAGACTAGAAACATTAACATTGGCATCACCGTGGAATAACTTGAAAAATGCGAAAATTGGCAACACAACAATTTTAAATGGAATAAAGTTTATCCAATAAATTAAACATTTAGAAATCAAACCTAACTGATTGCTCCCATAAGTATTCCCCTTTTCAATCGCCCGTACACTGCCAACAAACGTCAAATACCTGTAACTGTAGATGCTTTCGATTCGTTTTAGACATATGCTTTGGTAATTTGAAACCGTGGTAGGGGGAGTTCGCCAGCCACTGCCATCATCATCGCAGTCTTCATGCGATGCGGGAAGCTATCTCACTTCGGAAAGCAATTATGGTAATAGGGGAAAAATTTATCGTCAGACTCAGATCAGCTTCCAAGCTCCAAATTGGTACTACTAAAATGGAAACATGCACCACTTCCAGTCTCTGGATAACGCCCAACTATCATCCCGCAATTTCTTAGGAAGCTTAATAGTGCCGGAAAAAAAATTTAGTGCACCTAGAACCTGGAAAGACAAGTCGATTTTGATCCAATGAAGACGCATTCCACCTGGGAGATGTCCGCCCCCGGTAGCTGAGTGGTCAGCGCGACAGAATGTCAATCTTAAGGGCCCGGATTCGATTCCAGGCTGGGTCGGAGATTTTCTCCGCTCAGGGACTGGGTGTTGTGTTGTCCTAATCGTCACCATTTCATCCCCATCGACGCGCAAGGCTCCGAAGTGACGTCAAATCGAAAGACTTGCACCCAGCGAACGGTCTACCCGACGGCAGACCCTAGTCACACATTTATTTACCTGGGAGATAATAGATGTACTGATAATGGTTTCAAAATCGTTCGCCAACGGGTAGCGTTGGCGTAGTGGCATAACTACCAGAGTGTCATTTGTGTCTACCCTTAAACAGGGAATGCTCACAGCCGGAAGCCTCAGTGTGGTGCACCAGACGTGTGAAGCAAGCAGCCAGCCATCCCATGGAGACACAGTCGTGCTTCCTACAGTCAACTGAACGATTTTAAAAGGAGTCAAATTGTGGTCTTTCGAGTTGCGTGAGGTCCTTTCGGAAAATTACAAGTTGGACGTGCTGCGTCAGTTTCGCAACGATACAGGTACTAGTGGTCACGTGAACATCCTGACACCCATAGACGAGGTTCTGGAGGTCCACACAGCACAGGCGGTCGCCGGGATCGTCGTATTGTAAGGGCAGCACTGACGTACAGCTACCACAGCTCAGATAAGAGGGCTTGTGAGCCTAGACGTGTGAACATGAACTGTTGCGAACTGGTTATTACAAATGGGAATATGGGCAAGCACACCTCTAGCCCGTCTTCCACTCACGTCACAGCATCGATGTGCACAGTCAGACATGTGCCGCCAGAGGATCACTTGGAAGATGCAATGGGCACCATGGTCTTCAGCGATGAAAGCAGGTTCTGCCTGCATGCAAGTGCCAGTCGTCTGCGCTTAAGGTCTAGATCTTGGTTTTTCTGAAGGAGACGCTAACCAGCGCTCGGTACATGCACAATGTTACCAGACCCGTTCTTTTGCCTTTCTTGTAATAGGAAGGTGATGTGTTGTTCCAACAGAATAATGCTCGCCCACGCGCTGCTAATTAAATACAACGTGCTCTACAAGACGAGCAGCAGCTTCCCTGGTCAGCACAATCTCTGGACTTGTCCCCAGTCGACCACATTTGGGATATGACGGGACGAGAAATGACCGTGCGACTCGTCAACCAACAACTCTTACAAAATTACGTGAACAGGTCTAGCAGGCGTGGCATAACGTATCCCAGGAGATAATTCACTGCCTGTATTGTCGACCACATGCCAGAGTCAGCGCCTGCATTGCTGCCCTGGACACAGCATCAAGCTGGGTGTTTCAGCATGGGTCGATACCTGGAACCTCAGAACAACTTGTGTTATTGATCTGCAAATGTAATACACTACTGACCATTAAAATTACTGCACCAAGAAGAAATGCTGATGATAAGCAGGTATTCATTGGACAAATATACTAGAACTGACATGTGATTACGTTTTCACGCAATTTGGGTGCATAGATCCCGAGAAATCAGTACCCAGAACAACTACCTCTGGCCGTAATAACGGCATTGAGTCAAACAGAGCTTGGATGGCGTGTGCAGGTACAGCTGCCCATGCAGCTTCAACACGATACCACAGTTCATTAAGAGTAGTGACTGGCGTATTGTGACGAGCCAGTTGCTCGGCCACCATTGACCAGACGTTTCCAATTGGTGAGAGATCTGGAGAATGTGCTGGCCAGGGCAGCAGTCGAACATTTTCTGTATCCAGAAAGGCCCGTACAGGACCTGCAACATGCGGTCGTGCTTTATCCTGCTGAAATGTAGGGTTTCGCAGGGCTCGGATGATGGGTAGAGCCACGGGTCGTAACACATCTGAAATGTAACGTCCACTGTTCAAAGTGCCGTCAATGCGAAGTGACCGAGACGTGTAACCAATGGCACCCCATGGCATCACGCCGGGTGATACGCCAGTATGGCGATGACGAATACACGCTTCCAATGTACGTTCACCGCAATGTCGCCAAACACGGATGCGACCATCATGATACTGTAAACACAACCTGGATTCATCCGAAAATATGACGTTTTGCCATTCGTGCACCCGGGTTAGTCGTTGAGTACACCATCGCAGGCGCTCTTGTCTGTGATGCAGCGTCGATGGTAACCGCAGCCATGGTGTCCGAGCTGATAGTCCATGCTGCTACAAACCTCGTCGAACTGTTCGTGCAGATGCTTGTTGTCTTGCAAACGTCCCCATCTGTAGACTCAGGGATCGATCCGTTACAGCCATGCGGATAAGATGCCTATCATCTCGACTGCTAGTGATACGAGGCCGTTGGGATCCAGCACGGCGTTACGCGTTACCCTCCTGAACCCACCGATTCCATATTCTGCTAACAGTCATTGGATCTCGACCAACGCGAGCAGCAATGTCGCGATACGATAAACCGCAATCGCGATAGGCTACAATCCGACCTTTATCAAAGTCGGAAACGTGATGGTACGCATTTCTCCTCCTTATAAGAGGCATCACAGCAACGTTTCACCAGGCAACGGCGGTCAACTGCTGTTTATGTATGAGAAATCGGTTGGAAACTGTCCTCGTGTCAGCACGTTGTAGGTATCGCCACCGGCGCCAACCTTGTGTGAATACTCTGAAAAGCTAATCATTTGCATATCACAGCATCTTCTTCCTGATGGTTAAATTGCACGTCTGTAGCACGTCATCTTCGTGGTGTAGCAATTTTAATAGCTAGTAGTGTAATTTCATGTACTACATATTCAAATGGTTCAAATGGACTTAACATCTGAGGTCATCGGTCCCCTAGACTTAGAACTACTTAAATCTAACTAGCCTAAGGACATCACACACGTCCATGCCCGAGGCAGGATTCGAATCTGCGATCGTAGCAGCAGCGCGGTTCCGGACACTCCGTATTCACTGTTGATGCAATAAATCGTGAGTGAATTGGAAAGCTCTAAAACGGTGTGTTAACTGTTTTCCGGCAATGTAGATTCAGGAAGGCAATCAGAAAGAGAGTAGAAAATAGTCAACAAATCACAGGAAATGAAACACGTCAATTCCCATGAAAACACCACGCTGACAACGAGATAGATCGAGCACTCCATCCCAGAAGAAGTCTGACAACATTCAGCAACAACAACTGTCAGCTGGAAAAATTTTTCTTCCATTTATTCGCAATATTACCGACCGTATTGGGAAAGTTCTGGCCAAGTTACAAGTGTAGCTGTGGGAAGGTTTATTTTGGAACAACGAAAAGATGTGTCAATATCCGTTTAACCGAAAATAAAAGGAACTGTCGACTGGGACATACCGTCAATCAGCTATAAGCGGAACGTGTTTTTAAAGACGGTGATCATGAAATAAAATGTAGTGAGACGAGCTTGCTAGCCAGGACATCGCATTACTACGCACGCATTTATAGAGAGGCTATGGAGATTTAGAACACCACAATATTTTTAATAGAAAAGAGGAAGGCTTAAAGTTAGATAAGATATAGTGATCGACTTGTCACCAACGATATGACAATCGATTACCTTCAATCGAGAATAAGAATAATGACGTTAGTCAGAGATAGACTTACAGTCGGCCCCACGTGACGTATGATGGTGCCCTCTATGCGCTCTATATATGCGGCCTGGCAGCCAATCACTGACTCACCTCGCAGTTGGCAACAGAACGTTAGGAATGAGAAGTTTTACAGATCGACCACGACCTCTCAGCCCGGAAGTTTTAACCATTGAAGAAGCCGGCCGTGAAAGTGTACACGTTATGTTTTTTAGTGTGTAGGGTTAAAAATTATGGTATTTATTTATAATGCAAAAAGCATCTACTGATGCTAAAGAAAGCGAATCACTTCCAGTGAATGAGCTTTCGGTTTGCGTTACGGTTAAGCAGGTACCAGACGTCAGAACTGCCCGAATAATTCCTTCTGCTTCTTATTTGTGATTTTTGAGTCGCAGTCAGTGCACCTGTAAATTATTGTAACTACGTTGTAGACCAGTGTCATAGTTATAGAAACTGGAAGGAACTCAAAGGCATACAATGTAGGTATTTCGATACGTAGTCAACACGGTGCCGTGTCGGCCGGTGTCATGTCTTTGATGCGTGAGTTTTACCAGTATCAGCCAGTTCAGAAAATCCATCGGTTGAAAGAATGTATTATTCCTGTCACCACTCTAATGGAGAACAGACAACTTTGCGGAATACATTTGGCAACTATGTGACCATCAACATACTTCCTGGGGTCGTTCAGAATTATTCTGCTGGTTTACTGAATATAATGGATAAACAGAAGAGGAAAATTAATCATCAACAATATACAGGGTGATTCAAAAAGAATACCACAACTTTAGGAATTTAAAACTCTGCAACGACAAAAGGCAGAGCTAAGCACTATCTGTCAGCGAATTAAGGGAGCTATAAAGTTTCATTTAGTTGTACATTTGTTCGCTTGAGGCGCTGTTGACTAGGCGTCAGCGTCACTTGATGCTAAGATGGCGACCGCTCAACAGAAAGCTTTTTGTGTTATTGAGTACGGCAGAAGTGAATCGACGACAGTTGTTCAGCGTGCATTTCGAACGAAGTATGGTGTTAAACCTCCTGATAGGTGGTGTATTAAACGTTGGTATAAACAGTTTACAGAGAATGGGTGTTTGTGCAAAGGGAAAAGTTCTGGACGGCCGAGAACGAGTGATGAAAATGTAGCACGCATCCAGCAAGCATTTGTTCGCAGCCCAGGAAAATCGACTCGCAGAGCTAGCAGAGTGCTGCAAATTCCGCAATCAACTGTATGGAGAGTCCTACGAAAAAGGTTAGTTATGAAACCTTATCGTCAACTACCCGAGGCGATGGATCGGCCGCCAGGCAGCCCGTGACAGAGCACTTCATCACTGGCCTCCAAGAAGCCCTGATATTACCCCCTGCGATTTTTTCTTATGGGGGCATGTTAAGGATATGGTGTTTCAGCCACCTCTCCCAGCCACCATTGATGATCTGAAACGAGAAATAACAGCAGCTATCCAAACTGTTACGCCTGATATGCTACAGAGAGTGTGGAACAAGTTGGAGTATCGGGTTGATATTGCTCGAGTGTCTGGAGGGGGCCATATTGAACATCTCTGAACTTGTTTTTGAGTGAAAAAAAACCTTTTTAAATACTCTTTGTAATGATGTATAACAGAAGGTTATATTATGTTTCTTTCATTAAATACACATTTTTAAAGTTGTGGTATTCTTTTTGAATCACCCTGTATTTGCTCACTCTAACTAAAACAGTCTGATGATGCTCTTGCAAATGCCAAATGTGATGGACACACCCCTGGGATGCAGTTAATAATAAAAAAAAAGCACCTTCCTTGCGCCACAAGATGCATACCGTTACCTTTTGAAGACTCACACTGGCCTTTGCTTCAGATATATCTTTTGTTAGAGCAAATTATTATTTTCTTTTTATTGAGTTAATACACGGCAGTACAAATATCAGTCTAACCATTCTGATTTAAGTTCTCCATTATATCCGTAAATCGACGAAGGCAAATGCTGGGACCTTTCTACTGAAAGTGCATGGTCAACTTAACTTCCCATGATTCCCAATTGTAGCTTATGATTCGTCTCTAAAGACCTAGTAGTCGATGGGACGTTTTGCCCTTGAATGCACGAGTCTCACGAAGGCTAAACGATAGAAGTCCATCACATTTGCAATAATCGGATGGACCACTGTAATAAACTGGAAAAACATCATTCGTCAAAATCTGTTAGTCTTATTGCATGTGGCTACTAATTCACGTCGAAATGATGCTACTTATAACGAGGAAACTATTTTCTGAAAGATTTCTCCGATGCGCTTACCCCATACATGGCAGAACTGTTTCCAGCTACCTCCACTGCCTACAGTTCTCTGCTAAATCTAAAGAGAACAAAATGTCACAAATATGATAATCTTTTTCCATTTCATTCTCAATTTTCTAACGCTTAAACAAGGATCCTCTAACCTTCAAATGTGAAACAGTCAATACGTCACGCGAAGAAAAATTCTAGAACTTTCAATAAAAATGACGATTGGTAAATATACTTATAGCATCCTGAGAGACAAAACATCCAACAAAATCTTCGTGAAAGTATGCGCTATCTTACTTTTTTCAGGTATGTTTTGTCCTGGTTGACTAATTATGTCACTGCCCTCACATCATACACTGGATGAGAAAAGGTCGAAACGCCCTTGCCTATGTAATTACATGAGAAGAAATTCGGTTTAAAAAAATAAGGAGAAAAAGTGCCCGAGTTCTAGGCTATGCGTTTAGAGTGCGCAGATTTACCACTACATTATAAATGTACACAACATTACACTGACCAAATAGAAAGCAGAAATTCCTGCAGAAATTTCCACATCCTCCCACGTTACCAACTCGTGCGGATGGCAGTTATGTGATTTTATTTCACTGATTGGGCATTGGATAGCGAGGAAGTTGGTAAATGATGATGCGGCAGAACCAGGAAATGAATATTTTATACAGCCTATAATCCGCCTCCAGAGAGTCAGAATTATCACCCTGTGTGGAGCATACTTCGTTATAAAATCATGATCCAGCCATATGTGTAGTTTGGTAGAGACTTGGATGATTATAGTTTCGTGCGTCTCAGATCTGGGTTCGATTCATACTTCAGGCAACCATTTTTAACGTGCTCAAACAGAACCTCTTCACCTCTGGTGATGCCAATTGAACAACATAAGGTTGCATAGCAGTTCCAAATCCACATTAAACATGATGTGCCTCGCTACCAGCTGAAAGAGTGTCGGTCTAGGTTGGACCATGACTGGAGTCGCAAGTCGCACCAAGTGAAAACTCTGTCATCAGTAAGCTTTCCGACACCAGAAATTTTATATTATTAGTGAACCAATCGTTATGAAAGGTCACGGGGCACTTATTTATTATTTTGTTTGAACTTCAGATGTTGAAATATTGGTGCTGGACTGGGATTTGAACCCAGATCTCCCCTTTCAGGGATTTGACTCTCACAGGAGGATATACCTCCATCATTTCGTTTCTTCCTCAAGATACAAAACTCCTCGAGGTCTTCACGAAAGCCATGTCTCTGCGTTCGAATCCTGGTCCGACATAGAAATCATGGGCCAGCCATATGTGTAGTTTGGTGGTGTGTTGGCTGATTGCAGCTTCGTCTGTTTCAGGTCTGGGTTCGATTCATGCTTCAGGTAACTATTTTTAACACATCATTTCAAGCATTAGCAGGGGCACAACAACTACAGTAGAAAAAATTGTGATTTTTAACGCCACTTCATGCACTGTCAACAATAAACAGGTGCCTGTTTCGACTCCCAGTCAGACACAGAACTTTTCATCATATAATTTCAGATTCGAACATGCCACTCTTAGCTACTGACCACTCTCACCCGCTGATAAAAAAGCAGTTCTGTAGTTAATGTCTCTTCGTGTGTAGTCAACAATAAGAGGTCTGGAGTCGACCCACAATCTACACACAAGTTTTCGTCACGTTATTTCAATTTCCAATGTGCTCACAGGTCTTTACTGGTGGAATAAACCGATAGTTGGCGTCTTTTCGTGACTAGAAAACAACGATGATAGCTGCCGGATATGAATCACGGTAAGTCAATTTTTTTCGTCTCGTCGTTTCAGTTCCAGTCATCTCATTATTGGTGAAAATATTCGATGTCTAACATTTGATTACTTTAGTTAAAAATCCGATTGGGTACTGGGCTTGATCCCAATCAACACAAATTTTACGCTAAGCCATTTCAAGTTGAAACATGCGCTTACTTTGTTACTAGTGACTGAAACATTATTTGAGTTTTTCGTGGTTAGTTAACAGGGACTGTAGTTACTCGATAGAAGTCCTGGGTCGCAGTCCAGTACAAAAATTTTCGTTCTGTAGTGTCAAGTTGAAACTTGCTTTTCGAAATGTCATTTATTGCAATAAATTTTTAATTTACACATGTTAAAACTGTGTAATCTCTAATAACGTGTTTCCTGACATTTGCAGTATCATGACATTGATTTTCATGTGGATTGATAGCCATGCACAGCATTGTTCTCTAATGGTCTCTTGTAGTAATCATTTTGTATAGTCAGATAACTGTACCGAAAAGCGATTAGAGGATCTGCAAGAACGTTACGTTGTGTGGCCTGCATATAAATCAGGTGTAAAGCAATTCAGGTGCTACGGATACTTTTGAGGATGATAGTACAAAGTAGTGCGGTGATAGGGTAGAGATGGCGTTCATTACTGGGCATAAGGCAGTGATGCGACCGACAACTTTGTGGAGGAAGTCCACGGTGAGCTGGTGCCATGTGGGACATTTGTCGAGCGCGATGCTGAGGTAACGTGTGGTGTCATTCCATGGAATAGCGCTCCTGCTGATGTAGATTAGTAGCAAACAGGTTCACAGGTACAGGAGACTTAGCTGCCACTCGAGACCCAGACAGTTATTTTATAGCAAGTGTATTGGAGGTGAGGTTGCATATGGTGTGATGACGTACTGTACGTGAAGACTGCAGAACCATCAGTGTAGAAAGCAAGCTGTACACGATCGGCTTTTGGGACCTGAGAGGACAGACCCGTGAAATACATCTGTAAAAATATGTCAAAATGTGGGGAGCCCACAGTGTGCCCACGTGTAGCGTTGTTGTCTTTGGGGGAGGAGACCAAACAGCGAGGTCATTAGGGAAGGACGGGGAAGGAAGTCGGCCGTGCCCTTGCAAAGGAACCATCCCGGCATTTGCCTGGAGCGATTTAGGGAGATCACGGAAAACCTATTAGGATGGCTGGACACGGGATTGAACCGTCGTCCTCCCGAATGCGAGTCCAGTGTGCACTGATCCACCTCGCCCGGTCCCCACGTGTGGAATGTCCACTCGGCAAGGTAGCTTTAAAGAAAGAGGAAGTGCAACATTGAAATCCCCTGTAAAGGAGTCTACACAGGAGACCGCTGTGCTACACAATGCGAACGCCCTGGAGATGTCCGAGAACACCGATCCAATATATTCCCGACGTTTCAATGTGTCGAAAACGTCCTCCGTAAGTCTGAGGAGTTGCTGCTCAGTCGAATACCCTCGGAGAGACCCGAACTTCTCCTTGGTTACTGTCGTCACCAATTCGGTCTGTTGGAATAACCTGTGTAGGTAAATCCACTCGGAGAGTTTTGAGGGGGCTGGAAGTAGGCTATGGATTGGTAACTTCCAGCTAGCTTGATCTCCTTGCCCTTCTTAGGGCCAGCCACTATCTTGGCGTGTTTTCAGGCAGCGAAATAGTAGGCAGTCCGTAAAATCTAATTAAAGTTGCCAGATGTTCGACAGGAATACAGGGGAGCTGCTTGAGTAGAGGGTCGGTGACTCCGTCTGATCCGCCGGCCTTCTTGTGCTGTAGGTGGCAGTGAACATCTTCAGACACGTGTAGTGTTACCGAGTGAATCTTGTCTCAATTTTCCCTGTCGGGACGATATTGTAGCAGCTTGATTACCGCTGTACGGATGAGTTTGTGGTGCACAGGATCTTCAGCTGAATTTATACTGGCAGCGGTGTCTACCAACGTATTCGCTTTTTGGTCGGGTACACGTATGATGCACTGATCGACCTGGAGCGGTGGCATACACTGAGAACACTGCAGGAACATCTTCGCAGTTCACCAGGCGATACCGGTACCTTGTCTAGACGGAGTATGGCGAGTTTGTGGCCCATTCGCGGTTGCGGAGTTCCTCTTCTGCGGATATGACGTCACGGCAGAGGCTGTTGAGGCACCGTTTGGTCTGTGGCTGCCTCGTGCGCTGCCTCTCACAGAAGATGGCATTGAGGATGTGCAGCGGTAACGGCCGCGAGTAGTCGCGTTGTGTTTGGGTATGAAAGGGCATTACTGCGTGGTCTGCTTGTAGTGTCGTTGTGATGGGATGCTGTAGCGTATGCTCAGCGCCGGCGTCCTCAAAATCTGGAGCTGTCGTCACTGCTTCCGCAACTGTGGCTTGGAAGTGCAGCCAGTAGGTGCCCTGGAAATTGTGCCGCGACTTGGTGGCAGTGCAGGGATAGCATCAATGTCAAACACCACGGCCAGGTGGCCTGAGGATAACGCTTTTCTAGTGGAGCAAAGATGCGCTGCCCGATGCCTGTTATGACGACGATTTCGAGCTGGCCGGTTTGGCTTCTGTTGTATGGGTAAACAGTCAGCTCATAGAGCTCCACAGTGATGCCATCGTGGTGCTCAATAATGCTTAACAGACGGCGGCAAATGGCTTTGGTGGCCCTGGACTTCCCCACCACATGTTTCGCAGTGAAATATCCTGCACGAAACCCTTGACATGGTGTGAAAGGAGAGATGGCGAAATCAGCAGAGTTCAGGATTCCTCTGGGCGGTATGCAGGTAATGATGAAGAACACGCGAACGATTAATGTGTCCACCGTGACTCCACTTGCCTCCAGGATCGTTAATGCAAGCACAGGTAGGGGCGGAGGGACTGGCATATGTAGACTACCGTATCACCACCAGCCGTCAGTCTATCTGTGTGGTAGCACAAGCAGTTCGATGCTGTATAAAGAAACCCAGTTTAAGTGTGTCCCGCGCATCTGGCAGAAGATCACTGATTCATGCGAGAGAAAGTGGCGGACTGGCTAGCGTGGTTGTGGAGGCCATTGGCATTCCACAGGAAGATAATGCGTTCGCTAGGAAAGCTAAAGGTGCTGTGGCGGACGCTGGTATACATCTCTGAGCTGTCACAGGTATCTGATGTCAGCAGGCGTCGCTGATCAGTTTCTCCAGGTATGAAACAGCGTGGTGAGTTGAACAGTGCGGTGCGATGCGATATCTCTCGGCGGTTCAAGGAGCAGGCAGTCTTCGTCACTTAGTACGTTCGACGATGTTGTTGTGTTGATACGGTGAAGGTGATTTGCTGGTGTTGATGGCTGAGCTTCTTCTGTCTGGGGTTTGGTTCTATGTCCATACGTGGTGGCGTTCGTGTGAGTGGACGTCTTGTGCGTTGCCTCAGACACCGCGTCGCAGGAGGCATGACTGGTGATGGTGCCGTTATAGGTACACTTCGTTACCAACGTAGGATGTCGACAAGGAATGCTGAGATGTCGCTTTTGTCTACATCTATAGCTGCATACGAGTACATGCTCAGCAAACCAGCGTATGGTGGATGCACCACTACTAGTCATATGATTTCCTGTTCCACTCGCAAACTGTCTGTATGTTCCCGTATGAGGCCTAATTTCTCTTATCTTTGTGACTCTTATGCGAAATATACATTGGTGGCGGTAGAATCGTTCTACAATCAACTTCAAATGCCAGTTCTCTAAATTTTCTCAATAATGTTTCCCTAAGAGAACGTTATCTTCCCTCCAGGGATTCCCGTTTGAGTTCACGAAGCATCTCTGGAACACTCGCGTGATGATCGAACCTACCGGTAACAAATGTAGCAGCAAGATTCTGAATTGCTTCGACGTTTTTTCTTTAATCCGACGTGGTGGGGATCACAGACACTCGAGTATTTCTCAAGATTGGATCGCACTGGTGTTTTACACGCGGTCTCTTTCACAAATGAACGACACTTTCCTAAAGATCGCCCAATAAACCGAATTGACTATTCGCCTTCCCTACTGCCGTCCTTACGTGCTCATTAAATTTCATATAAAAAAAATGGTTCAAATGGCTCTGAGTACTATGGGACTTAACTTCTGAGGTCATCAGTCCCCTAGACTTAGAACTACTTAAACCTAACTAACCTAAGGACGTCATACACATCCATGCCCGAGGCAGGATTCGAACCTGCGACCGTAGCGGTCGCGCGGCTCCAGACTGAAGCGCCTAGAACCGCTCGGCCACTAAGGCCGGCAAATTTCATATCACTTTGCAACGTTACGCGCAGACATGTAACCGATGTGACTGTGACAGGCAGTACATTGATAATGCTGTATTCGAACATCACGAGATTGTTTTTCCTGCTCATCTGTTTTAACTTAGATTTTTCTGCATGTAGAGCAAACTGCCAGTCACCACGCCAACTATAAATTTTGTCTAAGTGATTTTGTACCCTCCTACACTCGGTCGACGACGATACCTTCCCGTTCCCCTCAGCATCGGGTGGCCGAGCGGTTCTAGGCGCTGCAGCCTGGAACCGCGCGACTGCTACGGTCGCAGGTTCGAATCCTGCCTCGGGCATGGGTGTGTGTGATGTCCTTAGGTTAGTTAGATTTAAGTAGTTCTAGGGGACTGATGACCTCAGAAGTTAAGTCCCATAGTGCTCAGAGCCATTTGAACCATTTGAACCCTCAGCATTATTAGCAAACAGCCGCAGATTGCCACGCACCCAGTCCATCAGATCAGTTATGTACATAGAAGGTAAGAGCGGTCGTATCGCACTTCTCTGAGCCGCTCCTGACGATACTCTTGTCTCTGACGAACACTCGCCGTCGAGGACAATGTAATGGGTTCTACAAGTTAAGAAATCTTCGAACCACTTGCCCGTCTTGGAACCTAATCCGTATGCTCGAACCTTCATTAACAGTCAGTTGTGGGGCACAGAGTCAAAAACTTTCTGGAACTCTAGGAATTGGAACCCACCTGTTACCATTCATTCATGGTCAGCAGGATATCATGTGAGAGAAGGGAAAGTCGAGTTTCGCACGAGCGTTGTTTTGTTAACGCGTGCTAATTTGAAGACAGAAATTTTTGTCTCACAGAAGTTTACTGTATTTTAGATAAAATGTTCAAGAATTCTGCAACTGTACGGTATTAAGGGTAGTGGTCTGTAATTCTGTGGGTCTGTTCTTTATCTCTCTTAGATACTGGAGTCACCTGCTCTTTTTTCGTCACTTGTGGCTTTGCGTTGAGCAAGAGATTCGCATTAAATACAAGCTAAGTAATGTGCCGGTCCGCCTTTGGATGGTTTTTAAGGTGGTTTTCCATCTGTCTCGGCGAATGTGGGCTGATTTCCCTTATTTCGCCTCAGTTACACTATACCGCAAACACTGTCTCGCCAGCCGGGGTGGCCGAGCGGTTCTAGGCGCTTCAGTCTGGAACCGCGTGACCGCTACGGTCGCAGGTTCGAATCCTGCCTCGGGCATGGATTTGTGTGTGATGTCCTTAGGTTAGTTAGGTTTAAGTAGTTCTAAGTCTAGGGGACTGATGACCTCAGAAGTTAAGTCCCATAGTGCTCAGAGCCATTTGAACCATTTTGAACCAAACACTGTCTCACATACGCGTGCATTATCTTTACTCTACCACGCAAACATTCGGGTTTATACTCGTCTGATATGAGACGTTCCCGGGGGATGTCCATTGGAGACCGAACCGCACAATAGCCCTGGGTTCGGTGTGGGGTGGCGGTGGGGTGGGTAGACTGCTGTGGCCTGTTGTGGGGCTGTGAACCACTGAGGGCTACGGCGGGACGAAGCCTCTCCGTCGTTTCTAGGTCTCCAGTTTCAATACACAATACAGAAGGGGCCTGTACCAAGGAATATTCCCTGTAAAACCGAATTGGGATCCCATCCAGCCCTGGCCACTTATTTGTTTCCAACTCTTTCAGTTGCTTCTCTACGCCAGAGATGCGTATTACTACGTCCTTCATGCGGGAGGCCGTGCGACCGTCAAACGACGGTATGTTTATACGATCTTCTTGCGTGAATGATCTCTTAAACGCGAAATTTAAAGCTTCAGATTTCCTTTTGCTGTCTTCTATTGTCACACCAGACTGGTCAACGAGTGACGGAACAGACGCTTCAACCTGCTTGGATGTTATACTTAGGACCAGAATTTTCTCGTATCTCGGCAAGATATTTTGTCAGTGCATAGTGGTGATACTTATTTTATGCTTTGCGGTCGATCTTTTTACAATCCACGAACTTCTGCTAACTTTCGCCTGTTGTCATTTGCTATTTCGTTTTTGAACCGAGCATAAAACAGTCCCTGCTTTCTGAGTGTCAATGTAAACTTAATCACGAGCAACCATCAGCACGCATACCTATAAACATAGGTATTGAAATGACTACTGTTCTATTCTATTTACAAAACATACATTTATTCATAGGCACGCAAATGCTCAACTTCAAGATATCGTTGTACAATATTCCTAACCAGTGACAGTCCTGATCTGAGACTAAGAACTATTGGTGCACAGTAAAGTCCCCTGCCCGACACAGGCACTGCTGTGGCAATGTCGTGCATTGTCTAAGAGCGGCGGATCTTCTATTGACATGTGAGCTGCGATGGCTGAAGTTGTGGCAATGACTGCGACTGGGACTGGAAGTGAAACTGGCTCTCACTCAAAATCTCATTGATACTCCGTAACACTGTTGAATAATCGCTCTTGAACACTCACTGCAGAAACTATCCCCGTTAAAACACGGAGCATTACTTGTATCCTAGTGTGCAGCAATATTAATCTCCGCAATATTTGTACCATGTATGCGAGGCATGAAACATACACTACTGGCCATTAAAATTGCTACAGCGCGAGGATGACGTGCTACAGAGGCGAAATTTAACCGACAGGAAGAAGATGCTGTGATATGCAAATGATTAGCTTTTCAGAGCATTCACACAAGGTTGGCGCCGGTGGCGATACCTGCAACGTGCTGACATGAGGAAAGTTTCCAATCGATTTCTCATACACAAACAGCAGTTGACCGGCGTTGCCTGGTGAAACGTTGTTGTGATGGCTCGTGTAAGGAGGAAAAATGCGTACCATCACTTTTCGGGCTTTGAAAAAGGTCGGATTGTAGCCTATCGCGATTGCGGTTTATCGTATCGCGACAATGCTGCTCGCGTTCGTCGAGATCCAAAGACTGTTACCAGAATATGGAATCGGTGGGTTCAGGAGGGTAATACGGAACGCCGTGCTGGATCCCAACGGCCTCGTATCACTAGCAGTCGAGATGACAGGCATCTTATCTGCATGGCTGTAACGGATCGTGCAGCCACGTCTCGATCCCTGAGTCAACAGATGGGGACGTTTGCAAGACAACAACCATCTGCACGAACAGTTCGACGTTTGCAGCATCATGGACTATCAGCTCGGAGACTATGGCTGCGGTTACCCTCGACGCTGCATCACAGACAGGAGCGTCGGCGATGGTGTACTCAACGACGAACCTGGGTGCACGAATGGCAAAACGTCATTTTTTCGGATGAATCCAGGTTCTGTTTACAGCATCATGATGGTCGCATCCGTGTTTGGCGACATCGCGGTGAACGCACATTGGAAGCGTGTATTCGTCATCGCCATATTGGTGTATCACCCGGCGTGATGGCATGGGGTGCCATTGGTTACACGTCTCGGTCACCTCTTGTTCACATTGACGGCACTTTGAACAGTGGACGTTACATTTCAGATGTGGTACGACCCGTGGCTCTACCCTTCATTCGATCCCTGCGAAACCCTACATTTCAGCAGGATAATGCACGACCGCATGTTGCATGTCCTGTACGGGTCTTTCTGGATACAGAAAATGGTCGACTGCTGCCCTGGCCAGCACATTCTCCAGTTCTGTCACCAACTGAAAACGTCTGGTCAATGGTGGCCGAACAACTGGCTCGTCACAATATGCCAGTCACTACTCTTGATGAACTGTGGTATCGTGTTGAAGTTGCATGGGCAGCTGTACCTGTACACGCCATCCAAGCTCTGTTTGACTCAATGCCCAGGCGTACCAAGGTCGTTATTACGGCCAGAGGTGGTTGTTCTGGGTACTGATTTCTCAGGATCTATGCACCCAAATTGCGTGAAAATGTAATCACATGTTAGTTCTAGTATAATATATTTGGCCAATGAATACCCGTTTACCATCTGCATTTCTTCTTGGTGTAGCAATTTTAATGGCCAGTAGTGTAATTCAGTGCTGCTAACGGACCTATGCGGCTGGCCGTTAGTGTTTGCTGGCGGAGTAGCTTCGCCTGGACCTGTAGGCAGTCCCGTTCACCCTCCATTACTGGAGGGAAGTCTAAAGACCAGGAGCTCTGCTTCCAGGGCACAACAGGTACAGCAGGTGAAATGGTCTGCTTTTCACTGCTCATCCCTTGGGTGACAGTTGCAGACTTGGACTCTGTTGGTTAGCGCTACGTCCCTTCGGTGGCGATGCTGGCAACATAAGAGATCCCAGCGCGTCTTGTGACTCTTTTCCGTTATAGCCCAGTAGATTGGCGAGGTTGCCCAACAATTGTGCGCTTTAATATGTTCCAAGGTGTGTAGTTGGAGGCGTGGTCACCGTTTCTGGATTTGAAGAAGTGTTTTTGTGATTTTTCGAGACAGATTTCCTTGGTTGGATTGTTTCTAGAGCGCCCTGGCAGCGAAAACACAGCGGTGGTCCTCCCTTGGGTCTCAAGTATTCTGTAGTGATTTTCACTGCTGCAAGTGTCGCCATTTGGTAGAGCTTCCTGTTCTTGTCCACAGCAACGATCCGTACAAATGGTGTTTACTGGCTGGTATGGAGTGATACAAGTAGTCTAACAAGATGTTGAACGGCGCTTTCTTGATTTATATCTTCAAATGCTTCCCTTGTCTGGTAGAGCGCGCAATCTTAAATGCTGACACTTCTTACGTCGCCTTACTGAACTGTTCAGTGCACTAGCGTCTAAGCTATGGTACAGTGTTCGACGGTCTTCTTAGTATTCCATTACCAAGGGCGGTGGAGGTGGTTCTCTTCTGAGTATCGCTGGCATATCAGAATCATCATTTGCAGAACTAGCGAGTGGAGCAATCGTGTTTTAAGTTAGCTGCGCAGCCGATGCTGTGTAGCTTTCCGTGACGTTCTGTTGGTGCCAGAAAGGGGGGGGGGAGGGTCTTCGAGATGCGATTTCTTGAGGGAGCATTCTTCTTACGCCTCCCATCCTCCGTGGCCGCGTTACATCTTTTGTCAGATATAGTGTCGCGTTGCGCCGTCTCTGTTGGATAAGGCGTCTGATGAAGATGCGCGCAGAAGCAGAGATCTGTTCGTCCCAATTTGTATACTATATAGTTCTACCAAGAAGCTACGGAAGAATCAGTTAACATAAAAAGATTGGCAGTTTGAGCATAGATGATAGGAATAGATCCTCTTGTGTTCAGAGACTGGCAGGCGAAATATCCTGCACACATTTCAGATCATATGGTTGCGTGAACTGACTCGGGAATACACTCCTTCTTATAAACCAACAAAGATAGAATGACTCGCCTTTTTTCTGTCACGAAATGTGTTTTCATATATCCCCACCCCATTGCCATTCACCATATATCCCCACCCCATTGCCATTCACATGGCCATATATGTTACCACCTTACCGGCAGTGTCCAAAACCCGGGATTATATTGTTCATGGTCTACCGACAGAACTTTTACGTAAATTCTAATTTTATGACAAAGATCAGTCTGGTTTTAGTTAACACCATTTCAAAAACACTGCACTAATTAAGGTGATTACCTGAAACGTAACCTGAGCCTACTACACTCTCACTGCTAGATTCAGCAAAGCGAGTGATAACATTGGCTTTGATACAATACTCATAAAAATGGCACAGGTAAAATTCCAGAAGCTTCGGAATATAGTCCCACAGGCTGTGAAACGTAAACTTGTGAAATCACTCGTTTCTGATGTGATTGTGGCCGTACGACGGGAATTAACAGACTTTGAACGCGGAATGGTAGTTGGGGCTAGACGCATGGGACATTACATTTCGGAAATCGTTGAGAAATTCAAAATTCCGAATCCACAGAGCCAGGAGTGTGCTGAGAATACCAAATTTCTGGTATTACCTCTCACCACGGAAAACGCAGTCGCCGACGGCCTTCACCATAACGACCAAGAGCAGCGGCGTTTTCGTAGAGTTGTCAGTGCTAACACACAAGCAGCACTGCATGAGGTAAACGCAGCAATCAATGTGGGACGTACGACGAACGTCCCCGTTAGGGCAGAGCGGCGAAATCTGGCGTTAATTGGCTGTGGCAGCAGACGACCCCGACGCGAGTGCCTTTGATAACAGCACGACATCACCTGCAGCGCCTCTCCTGGGCTCGTGATTTTGTCAGTTGGACCCTAGACGGCTGGAAACTGTCGCCCGGTCAGATGACTTCCGAATTCAGTTGGTAAGGGCTGATGGTAGGGTTTGAGTGTGACGCAGACCCTACTAAGCCATGAACCCAAGTTGTCAACAAGGCATTGCGCAAGTTCGTGACGGTGGCTGTGCTTACGTGGAATGGGCTGGTCATCTGGTCCAAATGAATCGGTCATTGACTGGAAATACACTCCTGGAAATGGAAAAAAGAACACATTGACACCGGTGTGTCAGACCCACCATACTTGCTCCGGACACTGCGAGAGGGCTGTACAAGCAATGATCACACGCACGGCACAGAGGACACACCAGGAACCGTGGTGTTGGCCGTCGAATGGCGCTAGCTGCGCAGCATTTGTGCACCGCCACCGTCAGTGTCAGCCAGTTTGCCGTGGCATACGGAGCTCCATCGCAGTCTTTAACACTGGTAGCATGCCGCGACAGCGTGGACGTGAACCGTATGTGCAGTTGACGGACTTTGAGCGAGGGCGTATAGTGGGCATGCGGGAGGCCGGGTGGACGTACCGCCGAATTGCTCAACACGTGGGGCGTGAGGTCTCCACAGCACATCGATGTTGTCGCCAGTGGTCGGCGGAAGGTGCACGTGCCCGTCGACCTGGGACCGGACCGCAGCGACGCACGGATGCACGCCAAGACCGTAGGATCCTACGCAGTGCCGTAGGGGACCGCACCGCCACTTCCCAGCAAATTAGGGACACTGTTGCTCCTGGGGTATCGGCGAGGACCATTCGCAGCCGTCTCCATGAAGCTGGGCTACGGTCCCGCACACCGTTAGGCCGTCTTCCGCTCACGCCCCAACATCGTGCAGCCCGCCTCCAGTGGTGTCGCGACAGGCGTGAATGGAGGGACGAATGGAGACGTGTCGTCTTCAGCGATGAGAGTCGCTTCTGCCTTGGTGCCAATGATGGTCGTATGCGTGTTTGGCGCCGTGCAGGTGAGCGCCACAATCAGGACTGCATACGACCGAGGCACACAGGGCCAACACCGAGCATCATGGTGTGGGGAGCGATCTCCTACACTGGCCGTACACCACTGGTGATCGTCGATGGGACACTGAATAGTGCACGGTACATCCAAACCGTCATCGAACCCATCGTTCTACCATTCCTAGACCGGCAAGGGAACTTGCTGTTCCAACAGGACAATGCACGTCCGCATGTATCCCGTGCCACCCAACGTGCTCTAGAAGGTGTACGTCAACTACCCTGGCCAGCAAGATCTCCGGATCTGTCCCCCATTGAGCATGTTTGGGACTGGATGAAGCGTCGTCTCACGCGGTCTGCACGTTCAGCACGAACACTGGTCCAACTGAGGCGCCAGGTGGAAATGGCATGGCAAGCCGTTCCACAGGACTACATCCAGCATCTCTACGATCGTCTCCATGGGAGAATAGCAGCCTGCATTGCTGCGAAAGGTGGATATACACTGTACTAGTGCCGACATTGTGCATGCTCTGTTGCCTGTGTCTATGTGCCTGTGGTTCTGTCAGTGTGATCATGTGATGTATCTGACCCCAGGAATGTGTGAATAAAGTTTCCCCTTCCTGGGACAATGAATTCACGGTGTTCTTATTTCAATTTCCAGGAGCGTAGTTACGTTCGGTTACTGAGAGACCATTTGCAGCCATTTATGGACTTCATGTTCATGCGCCATGTTACTGTTCCCGACTGGTTTGAAGAATATTTTGGACAATTCGAGCGAATGGTTTGGCCACCCAGATCGCCCGACCTTAATCCCATCGAACGTATATGGGACATAGTCGAGAGGTCAGTTCGTGCACAAAATGCTGCACCGGCAAGGTTTTCACAAATATGTACAGCTATAGAGGCAGTGTGGCTCAGTATTTCTGCAGGGGACTTCCAACAACTTGTTGAGTCCATGCCATGTCGAGTTACTGCACTAAGGCGGGGAAAAGATGGTCTGACACGAAATCATGAGGTATCCCGTATATCTTGCCACCTTAGTGTATGTCTAATTAAGGTAGCTGCAGCAAGATAAGTTACCTGGCTAACATACTCTTCAACTTCATCGGCTCCTTAATGTGTTTGCGCCCCACCACTTCGCATCCAGATCAAGTATCTGTCACTTCATCATAATCACGAAGCAAGGTCTCACTTATCTAACGTAACATAGATGTGCCAATCCATACAACGAAAGTATTCAAAATATTGCCAAATTCCTCTGTTACTGCTGCTCTCCTCTGGATCAAACTCACCTGCACTCTGTGCACCATGCAATGTCCTGGTGCCCCTTTTTTCTTTTACAAAAAGGTTAAAACACTTCCTTTAGACGAATTGCTAACTTTTCCCTAGAAAATTAATATATGTGACCAGGTGCTGCCAAACATTAAAGCAAATGCCCCTAACTTCTACCAGTAATGCTGCTTTCTCTTTTCTTTTCTCAATTTGTCACCCCAATTTCTATCCCTCTCTGAGTCGGAAGTTTAGTTATTGGGACTGTAATCTGGCTACATAAAGGACTATTGTTGCGTCTGTGAGGGGGATAGCTGTACTAGGAAAGATATTATTGGCAGAAAAAGTTGGCCGAAGAGATATTAGCTCCTGAGCCAGTGTTAAAAAAAAAAGTGGCTCTGAGCACTATGGGACTTAACTTTTGAGGTCATCAGTCCCCTAGAACTTAGAACTACTTAAACCTAACTAACCTAAGGACATCACACACATCCGTGCCCGAGGCAGGATTCGAACCTGCGACCGTAGCGGTCGCGCGGCTCCAGACAGTGTTAAAAAGTTTTCCGCTTCAGCACTATATTGAAAATTAGGGTTTATAAATATATAACGGCTTTAAATGTAGATCCACTACCTGAAAAAAGAAAGGGAAGCGCCTGGATGGGTAGGAGGAAACGAAATGAAAATTCACAGGTTGAGAGGGTAAGTATACCCGGCTGGTGTGGCCGTGCGGTTGTAGGCGCTAGAGTCTGGAACCGAGCGACCGCTGCGGTCGCAGGTTCGAATCGTGCCTCGGGCATGGATGTGTGTGATGTCCTTAGGTTAGTTACGTTTAATTAGTTCTAAGTTCTAGGCGACTGATGACCTCAGAAGTTAAGTCGCATAGTGCTCAGAGCCTTTTGATCCATTTTTTAAGTGATATTATTTCACTTATTACAAAATCGAGTCAAATTTATAAAATACTTGGAAGCCTAGCACACATATCAGTATGATGTTGCACCCAGTATGACCTAGATACAAGTACTGATTCAGTTGGGAAGGTTTCATAAAGCCATTGTAACCTCTCCTCAGGCAAGGTGTCACAGTAGTTGTGGCTGGTCCTTAATACTGGCACTGTGACGGGGATGTCGTCAGAGACGGTCCTGCACGTACTATAGGGAATAGATCCGGGGTTTTGCTTACCTCATCGTCACACAGGCAGTACATAGATATGTTCCACGTGTGGATGAGCATTTTCCGGTTGAAAATGGCATTACGACACTGTTGAATGGGAGGTAACACATGACGCAGATGGAGATGTCATCAGAGATGGTAGCGCATGTTATATCGGGAACAGAATTGGGATATTGCTGGCCACGTGACTACCTCAGCATTACGCAGACATTTAATAGACATGTTCCACGTGTGGATGAACATTATCCGGTTGAAAATGGCATTAAGACACTGTTGAATGCGAGGTAACACAGCGGGGATGGAGATGTCATCAAAGGTGGTAGTGCATGTGCTATCGGGAACAGAATGGGGGTATTGCTGGCCACGGGACGACCTCAACTTTACGCAGACATTTCATTGACGTGTTCCATGTGTGGACGAGCATTATCCTGTCGAAAACGTCACCGTGTTGCTGTTGAATGGGAGGTAACACATGAGGACGCAGGATATTCGTGACATGCGACTGCGCGCTCAAAATTCCCTCAGTCACTACCAGACATAGCCTGAAGTCAACCACAATTGACTCTCACGCAATGGTGCCAGGAGGAACACTGTTGGGTCTCGACAAAACATTGGCAGAATGAGTCCTCTCCCCAGGTCGTCACCACACTCGCCGTCGATGGTCCTCCAGAGTAGTACAGGACCGCAGTTCATTGGTAAACACAGAGTGACACTATTAATCAGCAGTCCATGCCTCCCAGTCGCGGTAGCTCTCCAAACGCTGGCCTTTGTGCTGTGCTAGTAACGGCAGTCTACCCTAGGGGCGGTAATCCCTAGTTTGGCTGCTGCTAGACTCCAACCAATGGTGCAGGATGACACAGAATGTTTCATGTTGTCCATTACTTGTTCTCGGATGGCAGGCACAGATGCGAAGGGGTTACGATGTGACTGGAGCACAATATGGCTATCCACCCTTGTTGTCGTCAGATGTGTCGAGCAGAATCTTGACAAGTAGTATGTCTGCCCTCACATTCCCATGCAGTCCAACATCTGGGCACTCTCACATCCGACTACCTCACAAATCTGGATACTGATTCAACCATCCAGCCTGAGGGAGACCCACAATAAGGCAATTTTCAAACTCTGAGGTGATGATAGCATTGTCTGACACAAATACGGGGCATCTCCATCTCTTTCACTGCGATCACTCAACATCTGACGCTATTCACGTCCCGTATATAGCTTACCAGGCCTGGTAACAAACACGAACAATACTACTGAAATCCAGTGGACGCTCTACCTATTGCAGGAAATTGCAACTCTAATCATTTACATAACCACCAGTGGTGTATAGGTGTGTGAAGTTCCACTGACGTCTGACCATGTCTCATGGATGCTTAATTTTTTATTTTTTGTCAGTCAGTGTAACTCTGCATCAATTTACGTAAGCCAAAAGTTTTCCAGGTCCAGTTCCGAAAAATTGAATGCAGATGTTTTTGTCGATTCACAGATCTGAGAACGTCTAAGGACACTCTGTTTGAATTAGTGCTAAAAGATAAGGAGGAAGCAGCATGGCAACGCAGTATATATACGAGGCGCGTTTTTTTAAAGTAGGTACCGTTTTGAAATAAAAAAAGACGTGCTAAAATATCTCAATAATTTTATTTTTACGTGAAAGCCTGTACCTTAATCTACTTTTCTACATAATTTCCGTCAATATTGTGGCACTTGTCATAACGTTGTACCAGTTTTTGAATACCCTCCTCAAAGAAGTCTGCTGCCTGACTTGTTAACCATTGCATCACCACTGTTTTGACTTCGTCATCGTCTTCAAGACGCTGACCGCCCAGGTGTTTCTTCAAGTGCAGGAACAGATGGTATTCACCACAATCTGCGCCGTTCAATTCAGAACAAAAGACGTGGCAAGTTGAGCAAGGGCACCCCCACAATGCCCGTCCGTATGTGGCGAATCAGACCAAAGATCTCATCACATCTTTTCGATGGGAAACTCTAGATCATCCTCCGTACAGCCCCGATCTTGCGCCCAGTGACTACCATCTGTTCCTGCTCTTGAAGAAACACGTGGGCGGTCAGCGTCTTGAAGACGATGACGAAGTCAAAACAGTGGTGATGCAGTGGTTAACAAGTCAGGCGATAGACTTCTGTGAGGAAGTTATTCAAAAACTGGTACAACGTTATGAAAAGAGCCTCAATATTGACGGAAATTATGTAGAAAAGTAGATTAAGGTACAGGCTTTCATGAAAAAATAAAATTATTGAGATATCTTAGCACGTCTTTTTTTAATTTCAAAACGGTACTTACTTAAAAAACACGCCTCGTACTTCGAATAGTTTCCTTGCAAACTTCTTGCATTTCATATCAACGCACACCCCTCTGCAGAGGGAGAAATACATTCTGGAAACATCCCTCAGGCTATGACTAAGCCTTGTTTCCTAAATATCCTTTCTTCCAGCAGTGCTAGTCCCGCAAGTTTCGTGGAGAACTTCTGTGAAATTTGGAAGGTGGGAGATGAGGTACTGGCAGAAGTAGGACTGTGAGAACGTGTCGTGAGCCGTGCTTGGATAGCTCAATATGTAGAGCACTTGCCCGCAAAAGGCAAAGGTCCCGAGTTCGAGTTTCGGTCCAGTACACAGTTTTGATCTACCAGAAAATTTCAGCTTCTAAATTATCTCAAACGCTACTATGAATACTGCAAGATAGGATGTGACTAAAAATGAACTTTTTTCTATACCACTTTCCCGGCCAAATTGTGGTGATGTGAGCGATAAATGTGGTGAACGTTCAGCTGGATATTTCACTCACAGAGCAAAAGTTACGGAGGGAGATGAAGTGCTGCCATGTTGTCATGGTGGAAAGCGACGCTCTCGCAATACAGCAGCAGAGGCAGGCCAAAAAGAGACGCTCCATTTTATCCAAATTGAGAGGTAATCAAAATATTTAAGCTTCGTTTCCAGTTTATGTGGTCCAAAACACGTAAGGGAATAAATTTGTCGCCGAGCGGTCTAAGGCGCTACAGTCATGTACTATGCGGCTGGTCCTGGCGGAGGTTCGAGTCCTCCCTCGGGCATGGGTGTGTGTGTTTACCCTTAGGATAATTTAGGTTAAGTAGTGTGTAAGCTTGGGGAATGATGACCTTAGCAGTTAAGTCCCATAAGATTTCACACACATTTGAACATTTTTTGAATAAATTTGTCTTAACCGTAGCATTACAATTTTCAAATTCTGAATAAAAGTTCAACAATTTAAATACTTAAGCTTCCACACTGAGGGGCAATCTCATCAAAATCCTCCTCGTTGTGCAGCCGTGTTATAAAGTACTTAAAACGCTAAAATACTAAAACCTTTCGGACGTGTTGCAGCGACCTTCATCAGGTCGTAAACTGCACCTTGAGGAAGACAGTTCCAACATGGCCGAAAAGTTGGACATTTCGGTGTTTAGCATTTTAAGTATTCGATGAGACGACGTGGCAGTATATCCACGAGCCACGAGTCTTTTAATGAGCATTATCAATGTTTTCAAAGTGCCAAAAGGTTTTTAATGTCATTCAGTGGCCCAGGGGAGGGGGGGGGGGGGGAGGGGTCATATGGGTTTTGACAATCCTCCCCTCTCACCAAAACAACATTTTGCTAAAACTGTTTATATTTTTACATGCATTCACTTCTGTATTTCTCACATAACTTGTTGAGGGTACAGTATAGTGGGAACTCAGTTTTGAATATGGCAATACGTTTGCTGCAGGATGCTATTCAGTTGTGTGCATTGGATTGCGGCCTGACCGATGATAGAAAACATATCGGACACGAAAAGGCGGCCTTTCACAGCCTCACCATACCGGCATACAACAACAATTCTCGCACCGTTCATGAGTCCTCAAGTGGAAGTGTCAAACCAAAGGAAGTTGAGAAAAGGCAAGACAGTAGGGAAAAGATGCCCCCCCCCCCCCCTAAGCAAAAATTACAGAATCACTGAGTTTCCCGAACACAGGTACAAACGAGAAATAAGCACAGCATCCCGCTCCCCCCCCCCCCCCCCCCCCCCCCCTAGCATTATATCATCGCATAGCTGTAGTATGCAGATCTGTGTTCACAGTTCTAGAGGTAAGTGAAATACTTAAAATGGTGAGCAGGCACTTCAATTTTACACCTTTTAAATAATGAAATTTACGAAGTTAGAAAAGTTTGTTGCTATGTAGTTCTTAAAACAGCTGCATGACGCAAGTACTTCCCAACTTTTTGGATAAATTCTTTTCCGATGATATGTTGGTCTGAACTGCAGTTTCTTGGATGTTCCGCTGCACCGATGTACTAAACAACAATAAATTATATAAATTGTGTTAGTACAATAGTAATGATATACTGTTATTATGTTTAAAATCGTAGGGCTCTGTGGCTGATTAAGAAGGGCGAGGGCAAGTTACGAGTGTCATTCTAACAGTAAAGAACGTTTTGATATGACGAGCCATGCAATGCTCTCCCCACCGGCACGTCATAGACATTCCTAATCGTTGGTGCCAGTATGGCGCAATGAGTAAGAACGGTGGTGACTCTTTATTTGTGTCATTGCAAAAATGTAATTAACGACTCCCTCTCCTCCCTCCACGAAGCGTGTGGGGATTATTAGCGTAATACGGTTTCTTAAGGCAAAGAAAGATCACCCCAGACAGATAACCGAGTTTTATGCAAATTTGACGAATGAAATCTCAGTTTGCAAGTGGCGTATCACATCCAACAGCGGACGAACGAATGCTCATGACGGAGAATTATCTGTCCAACGTTCTGTTGTGACTGACAAACTCAAATCAAGGACTGACATTTAACACTCAGTTCTTTAGCAAATTCTTAATGGTGATTTGGGCTATAGAAATGTGTGTGCCGAATGGGTTCCTCGGTATGCGGCAAAAGAATACAAAAAACAACGAATAGGAATTGTACTGACTTTCCTCATTTGGTACAACAAGAATGGTGAGGTGTTTTTGAACTACACTGTTATTATTACGTTCTGTAATACAATGAGGCCAACGAATACATCTATCTTTTTCCTTTACATCAGAAGCCTTTGTATTCGACGGGCTTGGAATTTCTGTTACTTTCTAGTACTAGTAGTATTGCATAAAAGTCCTCCTGCAACAAAACACCAGAAATAGGAGTGGCTCGCTCATATCCCTAAAAATCAAAAACAGCCAAACAAACTGTGAACATCAAAATGATTATGGCGACAGAATAAAAAAGACGGAGTGGATGGTTGTCCAGCGACTGTTGTTGCGATAACGCTCGCCTGCATTGTGCTGCGTTGACGAAGGGATGACTAGTGTCAACTTTTTCTCAAAAAATGTTCAAATGTGTGTGAAATCTTATGGGACTTTACTGTTAAGGTCATCAATCCCTAAGCGTACACACTACTTAACTTAAATTATCCTAAGGACAAACACACACACCCATGCCCGAGGGAGGACTCGAACCTACGCCAGGACCAGTCGCGCAGTTCATGACTGTAGTGTCTTAGACCAACTTTTTTTCAAACTGATGGATTTTTAGAATGGAAAGCACTGTGGAAATGACAATGAATTGAAAGAGAATGTTAGTGACTGGTTCAAGAAGTTGACAAGGTGACAAAATACGTTTTTCTTTCTTCATTCTGGAGAAAAATGTCTCAAGAAACGATTCTCTTTTCTTTTAGAATGACCATCGTATATTTAAGGAATAGGATTGGGGCAGGGAGGCAGTAACAGTTGGTGGCCCAGTCCCTCAGAACGGAATCTACATCAGCACGTGTCTGATGTCAAAGCCTCACTCTACGTACGAAAGAGAAGGCTACCGCGAGTGACAAACGACGATCGGCGCGGCACAGTCTCACCTTGTGCCGCAGCATTGGACTGCTGCTCCAGCTGCTGGTGGTGTTGTATCAAGTGCTGGCGGAAGATCTGCAGGTCCTGCTGGTACTGCACGGGGGGGTGGCGACAGCTGGCAGCTGGGGGTGGAGGAGGAGGCCGGTCGGGGCCCAACGGGCGGGTCGCGCGGGTTCCACAGGAAGACGTAGTAGACGGAGAGCATGATGGCCGCCAGCGACACCGAGAACATGTACGCCACCACGGTGAGCACGCGCACCAGCTTCTTGGAGTGCTTCGGCTCGTACAGCTTGTCCTTGGACTCCTCGCCCGCCAGCTTGACGGGGTTGCTGCCGCCTCCGGACCCGTTCGTGGAGCCACCACCCTCGCGGGCTCCCCCACTTGCCGTCCTCGTCAGCATCGGGGCTTTTCGGCCGCTCATCTTCTCTGTTATCTTAAAGGATCCGTCCTCAGGTCACGCGTTCACTTGCTCAAAGCCAGTTTACCCTTGTTCTCCCAGACTGTGACGCTACAGTATCTAATAGCAAGTCTCTCACTGCTGTGCTTAGTTTGCAGTCATTATTCAATCATTCACTATGTAGCTCTTCCAATGCACTTCACAGGCTTTTTAATTACCTTTACTCACGTCGTACACCGCGCACCTAGCAACGTGCAGCATTATTATTATTACGTTCTGTAATACGCTGAGACCAACGAATACATCTCTCTTTTCCCTTTACATCAGAAGCCTTTGTATTCGACGGACCTGGAATTTCTGTTACTTTCTAGTACTTTTCGAATGTCACACATCTACGTAGCGTCCTCTATTACATATCTGTACGCAACTTCACGTCATGCAAGCACTGCAAAAATGAGTTGGCAGGTAACAACACAGCTTTATTTTCCAGAGCGAAACGGGATCACTCTGACACTACAGTGCACCTGGTCCAAATCTGCACAGACTTTGCGAACTAAAATTGTAGTTTTGCTGTTAAACCAACCCTCACTTTATGCCATATAAAAACAAATGTTTATTTTCTTAGCAATATTCAGAATGGCAATATGTCTAAAATCGTAGAACCATGTAGCCTAAAATTTGTCGAACGTAACTGGTTTACATAAATGTGTAAAATCGTCGATATGTATACAAAAAACACAATTTGTCGATGTGTAGGCTTCGCTAAATGACTTCACCGCGGAAATGTACACTGTCACTACAAACAATCGCTACAACACAATTTTCCTGTATTTACTCATCTTCTTATCAATATGTAGCTGAGCGTCTTCCAATTTGATGTTTATGTTCCACTGCAGCACACAGCACTTGAGACACGACCTTACCGCCACCTACATTTTGGTCTTCTGGTGTTGACAGAAGCGATGTTGTTCTTATTACAGTTCAATTCTCACTTTTCACTGAGATGAGTCGACTGTCTTTCGTTCTGCTAAATATCCTGTGATGCACTTACACTAGCTATAGTTACTTTATCTGTGTATTCAGTCACAGGTTCGGCGCACACATCCAAAAATAACGGTGACTGGAAAACGCCGCGGCACTTAGCGCGGTTAGCCGGGATAGCAGCGCCCTGGTGCAGGCGCCGAAGGCCCACAGATGTCAGCACAGGTCGTTCGCCGAAGAAATGTTGGCTTCTTCTCTACGGAACATCCCAAACCAGCCCACTCGTGGCCCCTCTCGCCGCCACGACGATAAACAGGCGCCAGCAGATCGTCAGATAAACAGCTGAGCCGTCCCGTTTCGTTCTCGTCGGTAGGGGAGAGCAAACTTAATTTTCGTTGCGCGTTATTCCACGTGAAAGTTATTAACAACACTTAGAAAGACGTATGACGCTCGTTAGGACGCTTTCGGAACCAGAAAAGATCATCTGAACGTCGCAAATCGCATCTCTGCAGAGATGCAGTATTTTGTGCGGACGCACAGCTTCCGTTGCACGTTGGACACAGGCAACGCTCGATCAATAGCGGTTCAACAGCGCCGCGTAGCGGCTCCAATTCCAAATAGTATTGCAATGCGTAAACTGGCCCTGAGATGTCTCTACGTAGCTTCAAGTCAGGCTCTTAACAGCAGAAACGCGTCGGTAGCCAACAACAGAGCTTCGTTTTCTGAACAAAATGAAACCGCTCCGTAGCGGCGATATATTCAGCTCAGATTTTCAGAAGACAATTAAAGCTTTTCTGAAATTAATTTATTTTATAGCAGCTCACAGCTTCCCATGTACTTTACACCTACTACCAAACGTTCCTACGCTACAGAGGTTTATACCGAACTCCACCGACGAAATTTCGAAGGTTGTCTAAGAATAAATTATGAGTATTTAGGTATCATGGTCTCTAAGTCTCAGCAGTAATTTAATTATGATATATTCGTTATGTTGCCCCAGTTACTTTTCTTTCTGTGAAAATATTTCCACTACAGTGAAAAACCGTATGCTGTCAACAAAACGTACAACTCAAAACCAAGAGTATAGTGACAACCCTCAGACGTTAAAGAACTATTATGTTCAGGCCTGTAACTACAGCTAGCGTAGCCTTATGGCACGTTGTAACATCTCGTATGCTTTCCGCCTTCTATCCTGGCTACAAATTGTGTCATAAATTTTTAATAAAATGTTAAAGCAGTAATTCAATGAGCAATCTCGAACTGAGACAACGTACAGTAAGAATCAAATGTACCTCTCTGTTTCTTATGTTTGCCCCATCCACAGAGGAAGACAATACGTATCCACTTTTTTTTGGAGAAAGAACTCGTTTCAGCCACTAGAAAGAAGCGCTTACAAACGGTGTATAGTCGCCATATAAATAATTTACATTAAATAATTTACATTAACCTAAAAAGATAAAGTTCTGAAGAGTCAAAAGGTTAAAACGTCGCACATTCGAGTGTTATTATGTGAGTTTTAGAAAAAAGAATAAACAAAAGATATATAAACATTTTATTATTGTTTTACAGTCGGTATTAATCACATTGTGTTTCCAGATTCTTTCTCTACATCTACATCTACATTTATACTCCGCAAGCCACCCAACGGTGTGTGGCGGAGAGCACTTTACGTGCCACTGTCATTACCCCCCTTTCCTGTTCCAGTCGCGTATGGTTCGCGGGATGAACGACTGCCGAAAAGCCTCCGTGCGCGCTCGAATCTATCTAATTTCACATTCGTGATCTCCTCGGGAGGTATAAGTAGGGGGAAGCAATATATTCGATACCTCATCCAGAAACGCACCCTCTCTAAAACTGGACAGCAAGCTACACCGCGATGCAGAGCGCCTCTCTTGCAGAGTCTGCGACTTGAGTTTGCTAAGCTTCTCCGTAACGCTATCACGCTTACCAAATAACCCTGTGACGAAACGCGCCGCTCTTCTTTGGATCTTCTCTGTCCCGTCAACCCGACCTGGTACGGATCCCTCACTGATGGGCAATACTCAAGTATATGTCGAACGAGTGTTTTGTAAGCCACCTCCTTTATTGATGGACTACATTTTCTAAGGACTGTCCCAATGAATCTCAGCCTGGCACCCGCCATACCAACAATTAATTTTATATGATCACTCCACTTCAAATCATTCCGTACCGTAATGGTACTTGAATTACGCAACCATTACGGCACCTCACCTGAACCTCTCGATACCAGCAATATTCTACTGTGTTTCTGTTAACTACTTAACATATTTCTGAGACAACATTCAGATTTGATTTCATTTGTGATACATCGATACGTTTATATTGCAATGATATTATTCTTATGTGTATTCTTTCTTCTGTCACTATGATCTTTGACGTACTTGTAACTCTGATTTTTGGGCGCGTAAGCGATTATTAGTTAGTTAGTTGTTAGAGAGCCGGACCTTGAAAAAGTTAAGTCTTGGACGTCATGTTGGAAAGACGCATATTGTAGTCAGCTTATAAAATGTGAACTTTAACAGTGACTGTGAGGAAGATGTTTTCAAGTATGTTTTGTATTGTGAAGTGATGTTTTGTGTGTTACGTGATATTGCAATAAAAGCAATTAAAAGGAAGTGTAACTTAAATTCGGAGTGCTGATTATTTTTTTACACCACTATTGTGGTAACTTTGAAAGGTTTAATCTTCAAGAATGGTTTGTGAAGCGCATCTACAAAACTTTTGAATATAGCAGAATAAAACCTAGGCCTCTTTGCATCCGAGCTTGGAATCATCACCACCTAGATTTTCGACGAGACCAGCGTGGGAAACAAGAAAGATGAGTGCCTAGTTTATTCATTATTACATGAAATGACTTTATTAACTGTGCTCTAATGACACCTGCCACATAATAACTTTGTTGTTGCCCGAAAATGCAGTATTTAGCAGCGTGAGCAACACCACATTCATTAAATTTTGACCTTTGTTGTGGTAGGGTTGTTAGAGTACGCATACTCCCAGATATTTTACAGAAGTAACTGATACCAGTGTTTGTTCCGATATCACATAATCATACAATAAAGGATCCTTCTTTCTATGTATTCGCAATACATTACCGCCTATCCGCTGCAGATCTCCTCCGGAGATCAAATTATTTTTATAAGATCTGCTTCACAGTTAATTGCTTTCCTGGGGCACACGGATCGTAAACAAAAAAAGCAGGAGCTCCTCCCCGTCCTCCATCCAAATGCTAGCCCCCATCCCACTTCCAACTCAACAAAACGTCGGGCACACATCGTATCTCGCAGTCAGCTACCCCCTCCACCCCTCGCACACACACACACACACACACACACACACACACACACACACACACACACACACAAACATGCTACATTACCCCAATCCCCAGCTGCTCTCTTCCTACTTGAAATAACTAAGATAAACTTAAAAAAAAAAAAAAACAGGCCAGCTGAGAGAAGATGTCGCGCTCTGAGGGTTCCGTACAAACTGAATTGCAAATATGTATATAGACAGTTAATCTACTCCGGGAATCGAGAATCTCGACAGTTTTTACCTGTTATCGACATTGATACTGCCAGCATATCGGTCCTGGGAACTCCAAGACATTCGAGAATGTTTTAATCTTAAGTTTGAAGGAGGACAAGAAATGACAAAAGAAATGTTTTTAAAATAAAATATACTGCTTTTCGGCCAACGGCTTTGCCGCAGTGCTAACTCCGGTTATCGTCAGATCACCGAAGTTAAGGGCTGTCGGGCTGGGCTAGCACTTGGATACGTGACCATCCGGTCTGCCGAGCGCTGTTGGCAAGCGGGGTGCACTCAACCCTTGCGAGGTAAACTGAGGAGCTACTTGATTGAGAAGTAACGGTTCCGATCTCGTAAACTGCCATACGGCCGGGAGAGCGGTGTGCTGACTACACGCCCCTCCGTATCCGCATCCAGTGACGCCTGTGTGCTGAGGATGACACGGCAGCCGGTCGGTACCGTTGGGCCTTCCAAGGCCTCTTCGGTCGGAGTTTAGTTTAGTTTACTGCTTTTAGAGTTCACTACTTCATTCGGTAGAAACGAAACCCTTACAGGATCACTTCGTTGTCTGTCTGTCTGTCTGTCCGAGTGCTAAAAATCGTTTTCCTCAGGAAGGGGCAGACGTGTCAAGTTGAAATTTATGTCACATGCTATGCTCTGTGGGTCTCTTGCATTGCAAATCGCGTAACCTACTAAACCAGTGCACTCAAAAGATACGGGCATTTATGTCACATATTTTGACACTCACCCATCAAAATCTACAGGGTGCTTGCCGATGACCCAGAATCATGAAATATGGCAAGTAAAGATAAAAATCAGAATATTTTTTATTTGTAATGATGTCAGAGTCGCATCCCACCGTGATCACCCCATATGAGAACACAAGATAAAAGCACACCGTCTTCAGGCCACAAGTGGCCCATCGGGACCATCCGACCGCCGTGTCATCCTGAGCTGAGGATGCGGATAGGAGGGGCGTGTGGTCAGCACACCGCTCTCCCAGTCGTTACGATGGGTTTTCTGTGGCTGGAACCGCTACTATTCGGTCGAGTAGCTCCTCAATTAGCATTACGAGGCTGAGTGCACCCCGAAAAATGGCAACAGCGCATGGCCGCCTGGACGGTCTCCCATCCAAGTGCTGGCCACTCCCAACAGCGCCTAACTTCGGTGATCTGATGGGAACTGGTGTATCCACTGCGGCAAGGCTGTTGCCAGAACACAAGATAGGAGGGCTGAAAAAGCATAAGCACCCGTAGATGCTTTGAATCACGTTAAAATTTCGCCGGATCGTTCGGTCCCTAGTGATTCCAACCTGTACACGAGAGCAAAAATCGCTTGCACTGCGTTCCAAACGGACGTGATCACATTCGATGGGGATACAGTCCCGCAATGACCTCAGGGAAGCTATCATCGGTGTCAAAGGTTGTGAAGAACGTTTTACAGTAGCTCATCACACTGCAAACCGTCGTTTTCGGTCGCGAAATGTGTGGGAATCAACGCACCAGGGAAAGGCGTGATTTCACTAAGATCGTTTATGTCACCCCCAGTGGCCTTTTCGTGCCTGTACTAAGCGGCTATGTATCTGGAATGTTTTCCTTGGGCTCTCATAACAAAATCGCGTTATTTCAACAATAAGCGTCGCGTTTCCGGCCTCCATCTCGGAGGCGTCAAAAGAAGGAATGAGGGGTGAAATGTGTGTCTGAAGACAGTCCTATCGTGTGACACTTCCACGGTGACATTGGGCAGAACTGAGGTGAAATTTGGTGCCAATGTGACGTTATTAACTCAGCTTACGCGTCACATGAACTTCTGAGTTGTAGCTTTTTTTTTTTTTTTTTTTTTTTGCATTTTGTCGGCACCTTGCTTTTTTCAGCGTCGTCGAGCCCGAGGGTGATGTTGCAAAAAAATGGCTCTGAGCACTATGGGACTTAACATCTATGGTCATCAGTCCCCTAGAACTTAGAACTACTTAACCCTAACTAACCTAAGGACGTCACACAACACCCAGTCATCACGAGACAGAGAAAATCCCTGACCCCGCCGGGAATCGAACCCGGGAACCCGGGGGTGGGAAGCGAGAACGCTACCGCACGACCACGAGCTGTGGACGGTGATGTTGCAGTGCCCCACGCTTTTGCACCATTACAGAAGAAGGTTGTATGCACCTTTGAGCCAAATTTCAAACTTAAGCATCTCAATGTGAGAATTATGGGCTTTCGAAAAAGTTATCCTTTAATTCTGTTGGACAGTGAATTTAATTTACTGATCTTTTATTTTGAAAATGGCGTAAGTCCATTGTTCTAAGCCAACGAGAGACCATAGAATAATTTCCACTTTATTTATAACGAAGAATGGGATATCTTATTTATTTAGAAAACTGTCTTGTTGAAGAGTCACGCAAAATTATATTCACAGTTGTTCATTGCCTCTGGCCAATAGATAATACGAGGGGCGTTTGAAACGTCCGTGCAGAGTCCGAGAGATGGCACCACCGGCGCGTAACAAGGTCATGTTTAGTTAGTAGCATCTTTGGAAAGAACGCACACCAAGTTTCAGCCATATTGGTCTATTTATTTGTGTTTGGCATTCGAGTGAATCAAGGAAGTCGAGTGATTGTCAGAAAATGGACGGAAAAGAATTTCGTGTGGTGATTAAACATTAATTTATGAAAGGCAAAACGCCTCTGGAGACTAAAGAGAAGCTTGATAAACATTACGGTGACTCTGCACCTTCGATTAGAACAGTTTGTAAGTGGTTCCAAAATTTTCGGAGTGGCCATATGGGCACAAGTGATGCTGAACGTTCTGGACGCCCTGTGGAGGTTACGGCTCCATAAATCATTGATAAAATCCATGATATGGTGATGGATGACACAAGAGTTAAGATGTGTGAGATTGCTAGTGCTGTGGGCATCTCGAATAAACGGTTACATAGTATTTTGCATAAACATTTGGGGATGAGAAAGCTATCGGCTAGATAGGTTCCGCGATTGCTCACGCTTGACCAAAAACGGAATGGTCTTAGTGTTGCAAGGATGGTTTGCAGCTGTTCAGGAAGAATCCGTAGGACTTTAAACGTCGTTTCGTCACTGTGGAAGAAACATGAATACATTACTATACTCCTGAGACCAAAGAACAATCTAAACAATGGGTTACCAAGGGAGAATCTGCACCAAAAAAGGCGAAAACCATCCCTTCTGCCGGAAAGGTTATGGCGACTGTCTTTTGGTATTCGCCATGGATAATTCTCATCGACTATCTGGAAAAGGGTAAAACTAATACAGGTGCATATTATTCATCGTTATTGGAGCGTTTTAAAACCGAGCTGCAAGAAAAACGCCGGCGATTGGACCGCAAAAAACTCCTTTCCCATCACGATAATGCACCAGCACACACCTCAGCAATTGTGGTCGCAAAATTAATGGAAATAGGATTCCAACTCGGTTTTACATCCCCCCTATTCTCCAGACTTGGCTCCCTCGGACTACAATTTGTTCCCCAATGTGAAGAAATGGCTGGCAGGACAAAGATTTTATTCAAACGAGGAGGCGATTGCGGCAACTGTTAGCTATTTTGCAGACTTGGACAATTCCTATTATTCGGAAATGATCAACAAATTAGAACAGCGTTGGACGAAGTGTATAAGTCTAAAAGGAGACTATGTCGAAAAATAAGGAAGGTTTACCCCAATCACGTGAATAGTTTTTATTTTTGCACGGACTTTTCAAACGCCCCTCGTACGTCACACATTAATGTGTTGCAGGTAGCATAATTGGTAGAGTAGAGTGTTAGCCACCGGTGTACATGCCACTCAGTGGTAGGGTCTATCGGGACTTACCGGTGGTAGATGTTAGCGTGAACGTGTTGAAGTCTGTTCCTTTTCCATTCATGGTTGGAGTGTGTGAAGAATGACTGCTTCTATGCCTCTGTGAGGGCTTAATTCTCCGATCGGGACAATTCCATAGTGGGCCGAAGATCATTTGTGGTTTCTGCGTTGAAAGATGGCGTCTTGGAGTTTATCAAACACGTTCTACAGAAATGTGCGCCGTCTTGCTTCTAGTTCTGCTATTTAACATTTTTCAATATTTCTGGTACACTCTCTCACCAATCAAAAAAACCTATGACCATTTGCACCACGTTTCTCTTATTGGTGGTACTACCAAACTGGATAACTATGCCTTAGAATGTAAGCATTTTTCAAAAATATATTTAACTTGAATAAAGAATGCTCAGTTTCTGCAAGAGCTATAGCTTTGGTTAGATATATCGGGACAGGTATGCATGCGCCGAGCGACATCAGATTTTTTAAAATATTTGTACTTTAAGGAAAGTTCTTAACAACATCAGATTGGCTGGTTGATTTGGGGCAGGGGACCGAACAGCGACATCATCGGTCCATAGGGGAGGATGGGGAAGGAAGCTGGCAGTGCCCTTTCGAAGGAGCGATCCCCGCATTTACCAGAAGCGATTTAGGGAAATCACGGAAAATCTAATTCAGGGTGGTCGGACGTATGTTTGAACTGCCGTCCTCCCGAGTGCGAGTCCAGTGTGCTAACCACTGTGCCACCTTGCTTATTTAACAACATTAGAATTGCTTTAAACAGAAATGACGTTAGGAAACGTTAAGGAAAAACTGTGCTGAAAGCTGGGTCTCGTGCGTCATTTTTAAAATCTTCGTCATGGACGTTAGATATGAAAAAAAGGTTGTATTACTATGTAGACGTCTGTAAGATATATAAGCTCTTAGTTCCAGGTATTTAGTTGTGAATGAGTGTTAATCATCGGATACTCCAGATTCACAGCATCGGGGTGTGAGGAAAAGGTGGAATGGAACCTGAGGCAGTGACTTATAATTATCTTCATTACTTTAGATCGCCAGCATCGAAGTGTGAGAAGATGGTAGAATGGAACCTGAGTCAGTGACTTATGATTCTCTTCACTGACGAATGCAGGATTTGTCTGACGCCTAATGATAGCCGTAAAAGAGTGTGGAGGCGGCCAGGTACCAATATACGTTCCGGGCGGGCAGTCCCACGGGGATGTTGCTCAGTCACTGTCTGAGTCGACATCCTGCACGTATGTCGGACTCTCGTTTCGCTATCGAGGCTAGTTTGAGGGCTGTGCTATATCGCGGCAGGGTCCTCCAACCTGTTGGCCAGCCTTTACAGCGATGAATTCTGTTTCCAGGGCGATAGTGCACGAGCACACCTCGCCCACCTCGTGAATATCTTGCTCCAAGAAGCAGGAACAACCGAATGGAATGGCCTGCTGCATCTGCCAAAATGAACCAGACTTATCACGCTTGGGACCAGCTGATACTCGCAAAACCGGACAATCTCAGGAGGGCTGCCGTCAAAGAGCGAGACAGACTTGTGTACCAACGTCTCGACGACCTTGTGGCCAGCTTGCCAAGAGGGAACCATGTATATTACAATACAGAGGGCTGAGTAACCCTTAACTTGAAAGTGACATTCATACGGGCCGCCATAAGAATGAAGAATCCCAAATCCACAACTCTGGCGGATAAACTTATCTTGTGGTTGTTGTCCAGGGTTGCAATTGTACTGGTCCAGTTTTTTGTTGCTATTAATGCTGAATCAGTGTTGGTACATTCACAGTGCACAAAAACAAACAGGGCGACATTTTGAAAAGTACACACATGATGGTCAAAGCTTCCGCTTGATAAACCCGCCAGTATCATGTCAAGACTCTGACCAAAACTGCGCACCTTCGGTTGAGGCTGCTTTCTTATTGTGGTGGTTTGTGACGTCATCATGAGGAGTGTCAAGCAAGGCGATCCCATCTCCCCAAAACTGTTCTCTGCTGTATTGGAAATGGCTATGTCAAAGCTGAGCTGGGAAGGTAAGGGAATTAGAGTTAATGGAAGAAGGCTTACCAACTTGAGATTTGCTGATGATATTGCCTTACTGGCCAAAGACTTCGCAGAGCTCCAAAACTTAGTTACAGATCTTGCATCGGAATGTCAGCTGGTTGGCTTGAACATCAACCTTTCCAAAACAAAAGTAATGTCCAACAAATGGGTCCCAGCTGGAGATGTGAAAGTCAAGGACAGTCTACTAGAAGAGGTCAGTGAATATGTCTACCTTGGCCAGATTATAAATATGAAGGGAGACATAAGGCCAGAAATCTATCGACGCATCAAGCTTGGCTGGCAAGCATTTGGGAAGAATTCAAAAGTATTCAGATCAAAAATGTCAGTAAATTTGAAGAAAGCAGTATTTGATCAATGCATTCTTTCTGTGATGACGTATGGCTGCGAGACATGGACACTGAACTCATTTACTAAAGGGAAACTTAGGACAGCACAGAGAGCCATGGAGAGATCAATGCTGGGCTGTACAAGAAAGGACAGGAAAAGGGCAGATGACATCCGGTCTGTGACGAAGGTTAATGACATCTTAGAGACAGTAGGTTCCTTGAAATGGCAGTGGGTTGACCACGTCGCAAGAAGAAAAGACAACAGATGGCCGAAGCTAGTACTGGAGTGGAGTCCGAGAGAGCACCGGAGGCCTAGAGGAAGACCGCCAGACAGATGGGACAAAGACATCAAGAAGATCGCTGGTAACACCTGGCAGAGAACTGCCCAAGACTGTCCCACTTGGAGAAGACTGCTGAAACCCTGCCTGAATCCACGACTCGAAGAGACCACATCATTTAATGATTGAATTGGCTGATGATGATGATCATGATGATGGTGACGTCATTCCCATGGCATCAAACGAGCCCTATTTCAGAATTACGACGTGCTTTATGAAACAAATTAAGTCTCATATAATTTTAAGGTTATGCTGACGGCTAGTTATATGGATACCTCAGTGCTTCTAAATGACATTCGGTGTGCCTCACAAATTGCTGGGTCTGTTCGTATGCAACTCGCGTTTCTAATACAGGGTGTTTATAAATGAACATCGGGGTTTTAACGCTTTATAATATTTATTATATTAAACTTACAGTTATAAATGATATGTCAAATGAAAGAGCAAATCAAACAGTTTTACGAAGAGCCTTACAAATGTTCAATGTGAGCACAATTTGTCACACGGCACACATCAAGTCTATAGCCGAGTTCTTCCGAAACGTTGATAAGTGTCTCTTCAGTGATTGTAGCAACAGCTGCTTCAATCCGGTTTCTTCCAGGGAGGTCTGCTGGTAGCGGAGGCACGTACACACGGTCCTTGACGAAGCTCCAAAGGAAAAATCGCATGGCGTTAGGTCGGGTGAACGGAGACGCCATGCAAAGCAAGCATTGTCATTGGGCCCTTTCCGGCCTATCCAGCGCATGGGTGCAGTGAAGTTCAACCAATGGCGTACTTCGCTATGCCAGTGAACATTTATAAGGTTCTTGGTAAAACTGTTTGAGTTGCTCTTTCATTTGACATATCATTTATAACTGTAAGTTTAATGTAATAAAAATTATAGTGTTAAAACCCCGATATTCATTTATAAACAGCATGTATATGGAGACGAGGTACTGGCAGAAGTAAAGCTGTGAGTACCGGTCGTGAGTCGTGCTTCGGTAGCTCAGTTGGTAGAGCACTTGCCCGCGAAAGGCGAAGGTCCCGAGTTCGAGTCTCGGTCGGGCACACAGTTTTAATCTGCCAGGAAGTTTCAGCATGTATATTGATTGAAGTGGGTTGAAGGGAATGTGGAAGGGCTAGGCAGATACAACAACCAAAATTACTTGACATATGATAAAATAAAAATCAAACATAATGTTATTGTGATGTTTATCAAACGGTTCCGTTTGGTCACAGAATTACGAAACTGAAACTGATTTTTCTAGACAAAGTATTACGAGAGTCATCAGAGAATGTTTACCATTGATTTGTTAAATATTAGTAATTAAAACTCCATCTGTTGAGGTCAACTGTTTATCATAGTCGAGGTATTTTGACCTCGTGCTACAATTGTTTTAAAAGGATTTACTAGAAAAGTATCAAAATTGAGATGAATAGTGCTCCCACATCAGGCTTTGTAGGATTAGTTCACCTATAGCAACCTATTACGTCACTGCGAATAAAATACAATTTTGATTTTCAATACATGTCAATAAAGCTGGATGTAATTTGTAAAAGATAAACAAAATACTGAAAGTTGAACAATAAGAAGTAAGTTGACAAGCGCAGTAATCGTCGGAAGGCTTCAGGTTTGGAGGACGGAGCGTTAGCTCTGGGGAATGTTTCCATGGCTTTGTCTGGGTGATCTCGTCAGTCTCGGAGGCACAATGGATTAACGCAAGTTTTCCTTGGGGACCATGTTACATCCCTACATGCAGTTTGTTTCTCCTCAGCATAATGCCATCTACCATTAGGATAATGCAACGTGTCACACAGCGCGGTTTGCAGAGCACCAGGATGAATTTACCGTACTCCCCTGATCACTAAACTCTACAGATTTAAAGTAATTTGAGAACCTGTGGCACCACCTTGATCGGAATGTATGGGGCATGGTTTCTCAACGGAGACACCTATCTTAGCTGGCCTGGGTGAGGGGGTCAGCAGGGCTCCACATAACTGTCGATACTTTCCAAAACCACGACTCCCTGCGTGTTCAAATGTTTTTTATTCCAGTCTTTGATCACAATATCAGTTCTTTTGACGATGACCGGTTTCAGTTCGTGATGACCATCCTCACGTCTTTTTTACACCTTGTCGTAAAGTGATAAGGCCATAATGGCATCGTTCGTTTCGCAGCGATCCGAATTGCAAAAATTTATATTTACATCCTTCCGTTTCGCATTCATGTAAACAGCACTTGCATAAAAAACAATTCCTTTGGTTACTCAAAAGCTCAGAAGTTACGCGATGACTAATTTATATTACTCATAAAATTAAATCTGTATTTTGTAAGGATATAAAATACACAGTGGACTAATGATGTGCGAATTTTGCGCAAAACGAACAGAAAACAAAGAGAAGTCATCGACTCGCATCTCGTCTCACACACATTCATTTAGGTGTCTTTCCTTGCCAATGTTACCAACACTACGGGTAGTATACCAAGTACAGCGTCATTTATATACACTACTGGCCATTAAAATTGCTACACCAAGCAGAAATGCAGATGATAAACGGGTATTCATTGGACAAATATATTATACTAGAACTGACATGTGATTACATTTTCACGTAATTTGGGTGCATAGATCCTGGGAAATCAGTACCCAGAACAACCACCTCTGGCCGTAATAACGGCCTCAATAAGCCTGGGCATTGAGGAAAACAGAGCTTGGATGGCGTGTACAGGTACAGCTACCCATGCAGCTTCAACACAATACCACAGTTCATCAAGAGTAGTGACTGGCGTATTGTGACGAGGCAGTTGCTCGGCTACCATTGACCAAACGTTTTCAGTTGATGAGAAATCTGGAGAATGTGCTGGCCAGGGTAGCAGTCGAACATTTTCTGTATCCAGAAAGACCCGTACAGGACCTACAACATGCGGTCGTGCATTATCCTGCTGAAATGTAGGGTTTCGCAGGGATCGAATGAAGGATAGATCCACGGGTCGTAACACATCTGAAATGTAACGTCCTCTGTTCAAAGTGCCGTCAATGCGAACGAGAGGTGACCGAGACGTGTAACCAATGGCACCCCATACCATCACTCCGGGTGGTACGCCAGTATGTCGATGACGAATGCACGCTTCCAATGTGCGTTCACCGCGATGTCGCCAAACACGGATGCGACCATAGTGATGCTGTAAACAGAACCTTGATTCATCCGAAAAATGTCGTTTTGCCATTCGTCCATCCAGGTTCGTCATTGAGTACACCATCGCAGGCGCTCCTCTCTGTGATGCAGCGTCAAGGGTAGCCGCAGCCATGGTCTCCGAGTTGATAGTCCATGCTGCTGCATACATCGTCGAACTGTTCGTGCAGATGGTTGTTGTCTTGCAAACATCCCCATCTGTTGACTCAGGGATCGAGACGTGGCTGCACGATCCGTTACAGCCGTGCGGATAAGATGCCTGTCATCTCGACTGCTAGTGATACGAGGCCGTTGGGATCCAGCTCGGCGTTCCGTATTAGCCTCCTGAACGCACCGATTCCATATTCTGCTAACAATCATTGGATCTCGACCAACGCGAGCAGCAATGTCGCGATACGATAAACCTCAATCGCGATAGGCTACAATCCGACATTTATCAAAGTCGGAAACCCCGATGGTACGCATTTCTCCTCCTTACACGAGTCATCACAACAACGTTTCACCAGGCAACGCCGATCAACTGCTGTTTGTGTATGAGAAATCGGTTGGAAACTTCCCTTCTGTCAGCACGTTGTAGGTGTTGCCACCGGCTCCAGCCTTGTGTGAATGCTCTGAAAAGCAAATCATTTGCATATCACAGCATCTTCTTCCTGTAGGTTAAATTTCGCTTCTGTGGCACGTCATCTTCGTGGTGTAGCAATTTTAATGGCCAGTAGTGTGCTACACTAAAACTACAGGAACGTTGTTTTGGTAGTGCGCAACTCTACAGTGCAGTGTAACTTGTTGTCGCCTGTCAATAAGTTCTCAGACCAGTCGCACATGCTGATTACATATTCCGTACGAATTTACACCGATGAGCCAAAGCATTACGACCACACAAAAAAATGGTTCAAATGTCTCTGAGCACTATGGGACTTAACATCTATGGTCATCAGTCCCCTAGAACTTAGAACTACTTAAACTTAACTAACCTAAGGACAGCACACAACACCCAGTCATCACGAGGCAGAGAAAATCCCCGACCCCGCCGGGAATCGAACCCGGGACCCCGGGCGTGGGAAGCGAGAACGCTACTGCACGACCACGAGGTGCGGACACGACCACACATCACCTCGAGACTCAATGATGCCTGGTGGTGTTGTGGGCAAGTGACAAGGCAATAAAAGTACAGAAGTAGAGCGAAGGCGAATAGGGGATCATTTTAGCGGTGATACAGGCCGGAAATGGGGAAATTCACTAACGTAAGTGACTTAGAAAAAGGGCAAATTGCTACTCCTTGGCACCCGTAAATAGTATATCGGAAACGGTGAATGCTTTGGGCTGCTCGCGTACTACTGACATGAGCATCTATGGAAAGTAGTTGAAGGACGGTGAAATAAGAATTAGGTGACAAGATGTTGGATGTCCACACGATATCAAAAAATGTGGACGCCAAAGGGCTGACCGTTCCGTAAAACACAATATGTAGCAATTTGGGGGAGATCTAATGGCAAATCTTGTGGCAGAGTACAACGCTTGTGCAGGTGTTTCGGAGCACACCACTTAATTTTTAACATATAGCTTCGTAGCGGACGTTATCTATGTGTCCCCATGTTGACCCAACGACATCGTTAATTACTATTGCAGTGGGCATGGGGTAAGCGAGCCTGGAACCATGGATCAATGGAAACGTGTCTCCTGGCCGGATAATATGTGTTTCGTTTTACACCATATGGATGGTCCTTTCCGAGAATGCGGTCATCCAGGCGAACTGCTCCTCGAAACGTGCGCCGCGCCACTGACGCAGGCCGCTAAGGACAGCATTATGCTATGGAGGACATTCACCTTGGGTTCCATGGGATTTATTGTAGTAGTCCAAGGCTCCATGATAACTGTGGACTACAACAGTACTGCGAGCCACCAGCATCCCTTCGTCCTTGATGTTTTTCCCTGCACCGATGTGATCTTCCAGCCCATAAGTATCCGTCTCACAAGGACAGACTCGTGCTACAGTGGTTCGAGGTATACGATTTTTTTTGGTCATCAGTCTTCCGACTGGTTTGATGAGACCAGCCACGAATGCCTCTTCTGTGCTAACATCTCAGAGTAGCACTTGCAGCCTACGTCCTCAATTCTTTGCTGGATATATTCCAATCTCTTTCTTCCTCTACAGATTCTGCCCTCTACAGCTCCTTCTAGTACCATGGAAGTCATTCCCTCATGTCTTAACAGATTTCCTATCATCCTGTTCCTTCTCCTTATCAGTGTTTTCCACATATTCCTTTCCTCTCCGCTTCCACGCACAACCTCCCCATTCCTTACCTTATCAGTCCACCTACTTTTCAACATTCGTCTTTAGCACCATATCTCAAATGCTTCGATTCTCTTCTGTTCGGGTTTTTCCACAGTCCATGTTTCACTACCATCCAATGCTGTATTCCAGACGTACATTCTTAAAAATTTCTTCCTCAAATTAAGGCCGATATTTGATATTAGTAGACTTCTCTTGGCCAGGAATGTCTTTTTTGCTATAGCTAGTCTTCTTTTGATGTCCTCATTGCTCTGTCTGCCATTGGTTATTTTACTGCCTAGGGAGCAGAATTCCTTAACTTCATCTACTTCGTGACCATCAATCCCGATGTTAAATTTCTCGCCGTTCTCATTTCTAATAATTCTCATTACCTTCGTCTTTCTTCTATTTACTCTCAATCTATACTCTGTTATCATTAGACTGTTCATTCCGTTCAGCAGATCATGTAATTCTTCTTCACTTTCACTCAGGATAGCAATGTCATCAACGAATCGTATCATTGATATCCTTTCACCATGAATTTTAATTCCGCTCCTGAACTTTTCTTTTATTTCCATCATTGCTTCCTCGATGTACAGATTGGACAGTAGGGGCGAAAGACTACATCTTTGTCTTACTCCCTTTTTAATACGAGCAATTCGTTCTTGGTCGTCCACACTTATTATTCCCTCTTGGCTGTTGTATATATTGTATATGACCCGTCTCTCTCTATAGCTCACCGTTCCTTTTTTCAGAATTTCGAACATCTTACACCGTTTTGCATTGTCGAACGCTTTTTCCAGGTCGACAAATTCTATGAACGTCTCTTGATTTTTCTTTAGTCTTGCTTCCATTATTAACCACAACGTCAGAACTGCCTCTCTCGTGCCTTTACTTTTCCTAAAGCCAAACTGATCGTCATCTAGCGCATTCTCAATTTACTTTTCCATTCTTCTGTACATTATTCTTGTAAGCAACTTGGATGCATGAGCTGTTGAGTTGATTGTGCGATACTTCTCGCACTTGTCAGCTCTTGCCGTCTTCGGGATTGGGTGGATGATGCTTTTTCGAAAGTCAGATGGTATGTCTCCAACGTGAATAGTCGTTATGTTGCCACTTCCCCCAATTATTTTAGAAATTCTGATGGAATGTTATCTACCCCTTCTGCCTTATTTGACCTTAAGTCCTCCAAAGCTCTTTTAAATTCTGATTCTAATACTGGATCCCCTGTCTCTTCTAAATCGAATCCTGTTTCTTCTTCTGTCACGTCAGACAAATCTTCGCCCTCATAGAGGATTTCAATGTATTCTTTCCACCTACCCGCTCTCTCTTCTGCATTTAACAGTGGAATTCCCGTTGCACTCTAAATGTTACCACCCTTGCTTTTAATGTCACCGAAGGTTTTTTGACTTTCCTGTATGCTGAGTCCTTCCGACAATCATTTCTTTTTCAGTGTCTTCACATTTTTCCTGCAGCCATTTCGTCTTATCTTTCCTGCAATTCCTATTTATTTCATTCCTCAGAGACTTGTATTTCCGTATTCCTGAGTTTCCTAGAAGATTTTTGTACTCCCTCCTTTCATCAATCAGCTGAAGTATTTCTTCTCTTACCTACGGTTTCTTCGCAGTTACCTGCTTTGTACCTACGATTTCCGTTACAACTTCTGTGATGGCCCTTTAAAAAGAGATGTCCATTCCTCTTCAACTGTACTGCTACTGAGCTGTTCCCTATTGCTGTATCTATAGCCTTAGAGAACTTCAAGCGTATCTCTTCATTCCTTATTACATCCGTATCCCACTTCTTTGTGTATTGATTCTTCCTGACTAATGTCTTGAACTTCAGCCTACTCTTCATCACCACTATATTGTGATCTGAGTCTATATCTGCTCCTGGGTACGCCTTACAATCTAGTATTTGAATTCGGAATCTCTGTCTGACCATGATGTAATCTAACTGAAATCTTCCCGTATCACACGGCCTTTTCCAAGTATACCTCCTCCTCTTGTGATTCTTGAACAGGGTATTCGCTATTACTGGCTGAAACTTGTTACAGAACTCAATCAGTCTTTCTCCTCTCTCATTCCTTGTCCCAAGCCCATATTCTCCTGTAACCTTTTCGACTACGTCTTCCCCTACAACTCCATTCCAGTCCCCCATGACTATTAGATTTTCATCCCCCTTTACATGCTCTATTAACCTTTCAATATCCTCATATACTTTCTCATCTTCAGCTTGCGACTCGGCATGTATACCTACAAAGTATCGTTGTCGGTGTTGGTTTGCTGTCGATTCTGGTAAGAACGATCCTGTCACTGAACTGTTCACAGAAACACACTCTCTGCCCTACCTTCCTATTCATAACGAATCCTACTCCTGTTGTACCATTTTCTGCTACTGCTGATATTACCCTGTATTCATCTGACCATAAATACTTGTCTTCTTCCTAGTTTACTTCACTGACCCTTACTATATCTAGATTGAGCCTTTGCATTTCCCTTTTCAGATTTTCTAGTTTCCTTTCCGCGTTCAAGCTTCTGACATTCCACGCCCCGACTCGTTATGAGCAATTGTTCATTAGAAGAGCTGTGTTTCCAAGTAGCGAAGATGAGCACGTCCTCACAGCTCTTAAGGTATGCATTTTAAAGCACATGTTTACTGGACATTTTTTTCTTGTTTTGATCCACATTACCATTTCCCAAAATATGGAAAGCAAAGAGCTTTCAGTAGAAGAGATTTGCTTCACAGTATCGAAGATAAAAAATTGCTCGTAGCTCTTAAGGTATGCATTTTCGACCCTATGTTTACTGAGACTTTTTTGCTTCTAGTACCGTGTACTGTCAACTGTATGCGTTTTCGCCATTAATTATGATACACCCTATACAGAAAGATTTATTCAGAAAAAACTCAGATGTATTTCTGGAACGTGCGAGGTTTGCATTGCTAGTAAGACCACGTTCAAATTCATAATAATAATAATATAATAATAATAAACGCCCCTGTTGCGTATGCAAGGTTCCTGTGTATTTTCTTCAGCTCACTTCGTATCTGGGCCGCAGTCCATTTAACAAAAATTCATTTGGTCGAACATGTGATGCCGAACACTTAAAAAAATAGATTGCCTACGAAGAGTAATAAGGGTAGCAAAATCTACGCTTATTTCTATGAAATATTTTGTATCGCAGTTGTAAATCTTGGCTCATAAATGAGGATTGCACATGTCACCGATAGTCGGAAACGTTAAATGGAGCGTAATAAACGATTAGCATAGCGGATATCATGAATGACAAATGTACCATATTGTTTCTGCGCCAGCAAAACAGTGTCTGAATGGTAAATGTGTAATTTTGAGACTCGCTTGTACATCACCCATTCACTTCGAAACGGGGATGTTACAGCGTTATGTACGCTGTGTACTACGCTCTTTATTTTTATCGCCACATGATGATCTAGTTTACTTTCGCCGCTAATGCTGAATCTGTATTGATTATATTGTCGAAACAAGAGGTTTAGAAATCGATTATTAGCTTTAAAAATTATAAGAAGGAGAATGCAGGCTACTACAAAGTTAGAAGTATAAACCTAAATATCTTGATGCGATAATATAAACGAATGGCCTTGATGTAGTGCCTAATAATCGCAAAGCAATAAAGATGGTAAAGGATAATCAGTTGACTACAGATGTATGTAACAACAGATCTGTTCCCTCTGAAGGAAAGTTGCAACTTCACATTGCTATGATAAATTTGTAATTTGTCCACGAAGCTAGATACATGGAGTTGAGCGAATCAGAGGAATAGATTGCACGAAAAACAAAGAGGCGAAACAACAGAGCGAGATGTTGGGGCTCGTAAGACACAACGGTAAGTAGGGGAAGACAATTCTAAAAAAATTAAGCATACGATTGTAACCAAGAGAAACGCAGTGTGATATTTTACGGATATCAGGCATTGGCGAATGAAAACAGCTGATGCAAGAACATCTCTAACGTGTCAGGAGAAAGTGATAAACGGCTGCAAGAAACCAGAAATGGTCTGAAAGAGATGAAGAACGAAGACCATATGAAATTTCGAAAGTGTCCTGGTCAAAGGTATTCGGACATATATTACTAGATATTATGGGGTTCATTCAAATGAAACGTGGTCAGTGCGTCTATCTTCGCCTTACGCGTAAGGTGGCACCACGTAACTGCTGGTATAGTGGCGGCATCTATTGGTAGAGAGACTGACGCGTGCGCACCGTTTCATGTTCCATAGCGCCAGTGTGGTTCCACGCCGAAGAGGGGGGTGGTCACACAGGTTATCGTCCACTACCGAACTTGCAGGCGAGTAAGCAGGAACAACGAGGAGTGATTCGAGTTTTGGCGGCGGAGGGAGTTGGAAGCCGTGAAATGTATCTAAGGCTGTGTACGGTGAGTACAGTCTGAGTCGTTCAAGTGTTGTGAATGGCGCAAACGATTCCTTGAGGGGCGCGAGTCACTGGAAGACGACGTTGCAGCAGTTTCGGGTGGGAAACGCTGGAACATGCACCGAACAGGCCCGACCTTACAACGTGTGACTTCCATGTGTTTGGACCTCTAACACAAGCTACTCGCGGACATCGATTCGCAACGGACGACGAAGTGCGTGACTGGGTCCAGGCCTGGTTCCGACAGAAGCCTACTAGCTTCTTCAAGGACGAAATCGTGTCGCAGTGGGATAAATGTCCCAACAGTTTGGCGACTAATTTTGAGTATGTGTAATGTGTATAAGTACATTTATGAGTTAATAAAATCGTTATCGTTACTTTACATTAGTGACTGGGTTTCATTTGAATGCTCCTTATAATATGGCATGTATTCACCCTTTGCCTTTATGATCGTTTGAATTCTGCTGGAAACAGTTTCAACGATATGTACGAATGTCTGGAGGAAGGGAAGCCCATTCTACGTCAAGAGCCGAAACCAGTGAAGGCAGTGACGACCGATGCTGGGATGTGGGACGTAGTCGACGTTCTAAGTCAACCCAATAGTTTTCTATTGTATTCAGCTTTGGATTCTAGGCAGGATAGTTTATTTTACCACTGTTACAGTCTACAGACGCTGCTTTAGCACAGGGTGCCATGCTATACTGTAAAGTTTCGTATGCTTCCGAATATACTATTTTCTTAAGCAAAGTATGGGGCCGCAGTCCATTTAACAAAAATTCATTTGGTCGAACATGTGATGCCGAACACTTAAAAAAATAGATTGCCTACGAAGAGTAATAAGGGTAGCAAAATCTACGCTTATTTCTATGAAATATTTTGTATCGCAGTTGTAAATCTTGGCTCATAAATGAGGATTGCACATGTCACCGATAGTCGGAAACGTTAAATGGAGCGTAATAAACGATTAGCATAGCGGATATCATGAATGACAAATGTACCATATTGTTTCTGCGCCAGCAAAACAGTGTCTGAATGGTAAATGTGTAATTTTGAGACTCGCTTGTACATCACCCATTCACTTCGAAACGGGGATGTTACAGCGTTATGTACGCTGTGTACTACGCTCTTTATTTTTATCGCCACATGATGATCTAGTTTACTTTCGCCGCTAATGCTGAATCTGTATTGATTATATTGTCGAAACAAGAGGTTTAGAAATCGATTATTAGCTTTAAAAATTATAAGAAGGAGAATGCAGGTTACTACAAAGTTAGAAGTATAAACCTAAATATCTTGATGCGATAATATAAACGAATGGCCTTGATGTAGTGCCTAATAATCGCAAAGCAATAAAGATGGTAAAGGATAATCAGTTGACTACAGATGTATGTAACAACAGATCTGTTCCCTCTGAAGGAAAGTTGCAACTTCACATTGCTATGATAAATTTGTAATTTGTCCACGAAGCTAGATACATGGAGTTGAGCGAATCAGAGGAATAGATTGCACGAAAAACAAAGAGGCGAAACAACAGAGCGAGATGTTGGGGCTCGTAAAACACAACGGTAAGTAGGGGAAGACAATTCTAAAAAAATTAAGCATACGATTGTAACCAAGAGAAACGCAGTGTGATATTTTACGGATATCAGGCATTGGCGAATGAAAACAGCTGATGCAAGAACATCTCTAACGTGTCAGGAGAAAGTGATAAACGGCTGCAAGAAACCAGAAATGGTCTGAAAGAGATGAAGAACGAAGACCATATGAAATTTCGAAAGTGTCCTGGTCAAAGGTATTCGGACATATATTACTAGATATTATGGGGTTCATTCAAATGAAACGTGGTCAGTGCGTCTATCTTCGCCTTACGCGTAAGGTGGCACCACGTAACTGCTGGTATAGTGGCGGCATCTATTGGTAGAGAGACTGACGCGTGCGCACCGTTTCATGTTCCATAGCGCCAGTGTGGTTCCACGCCGAAGAGGGGGGTGGTCACACAGGTTATCGTCCACTACCGAACTTGCAGGCGAGTAAGCAGGAACAACGAGGAGTGATTCGAGTTTTGGCGGCGGAGGGAGTTGGAAGCCGTGAAATGTATCTAAGGCTGTGTACGGTGAGTACAGTCTGAGTCGTTCAAGTGTTGTGAATGGCGCAAACGATTCCTTGAGGGGCGCGAGTCACTGGAAGACGACGTTGCAGCAGTTTCGGGTGGGAAACGCTGGAACATGCACCGAACAGGCCCGACCTTACAACGTGTGACTTCCATGTGTTTGGACCTCTAACACAAGCTACTCGCGGACATCGATTCGCAACGGACGACGAAGTGCGTGACTGGGTCCAGGCCTGGTTCCGACAGAAGCCTACTAGCTTCTTCAAGGACGAAATCGTGTCGCAGTGGGATAAATGTCCCAACAGTTTGGCGACTAATTTTGAGTATGTGTAATGTGTATAAGTACATTTATGAGTTAATAAAATCGTTATCGTTACTTTACATTAGTGACTGGGTTTCATTTGAATGCTCCTTATAATATGGCATGTATTCACCCTTTGCCTTTATGATCGTTTGAATTCTGCTGGAAACAGTTTCAACGATATGTACGAATGTCTGGAGGAAGGGAAGCCCATTCTACGTCAAGAGCCGAAACCAGTGAAGGCAGTGACGACCGATGCTGGGATGTGGGACGTAGTCGACGTTCTAAGTCAACCCAATAGTTTTCTATTGTATTCAGCTTTGGATTCTAGGCAGGATAGTTTATTTTACCACTGTTACAGTCTACAGACGCTGCTTTAGCACAGGGTGCCATGCTATACTGTAAAGTTTCGTATGCTTCCGAATATACTATTTTCTTAAGCAAAGTATGGGACCACAGACTAACCACGAACCCCCGCCCACCCTTCCGACGTAATGCCGCCTTTATCTTCCTTTCGCTGTTGGTACTACATATGATGACAGGTAACGGTCTCCAGGCATTTTACAAACCCAGACCCTTCGATCAGACAGCCACACCTCATAGCGTGATTCATCTCTCCAAATCCCACCTTTACCATTTACTGTCCAATGTCGTCACCGTTTACACCGCTTCAAGCGCCATTCAGCACTGACTGCAGAAATGTGTGACATACAAGGAGTTTCTCGACCACTGTACCCTGTTCTTTTTTCTTCCATATCCCCAGTCATTGTGTAGCTGGACTGCTGACAGCGATTGGGAACTCACGAGTGATTCTTTCCGCTGATTTTATCCAATTTTTTTTACGATCACCATCCAAAGCGCTCAGCGGTCCCAGTACGTCAGCACACGACACGTGTCTGGTCTTGGTTTAGCTGCGATTGCTGCTTCGTGTTTCCACTTCACATTCACGTCACCAATAGGAGACGTGGGCAGCTCTAGAAGGATTGCAATGTCCCTGAAGTATTTGTTCCTTAAGTAAAAAAATGTGAATGTCGTGTGACTAGGGCCTCCCGGCGGGTAGACCGTTCGCCTGGTGCAAATCTTCAGATTTGACGCCACTTCGCGCGACTTGCGCGTCGATAATGATGATTAGGACAACACAACACCCAGTTCCTGAGCGGACAAAATCTCCGGCCCACCCGGGAATCGAACCCGGGCCCTTGGGATTGACATCCTGTCGCGCTGACCACTCTTTTTTTAAAATTTTGTTCGGTATTGTTCGGTGCGTATGGTCTGGCCGGACGTCACAAGACATCCGTTCAAGTTGACCGTTGAGTGCTTTACTCAGTTTTTTTATTACAGAGGACGAGCAGCCCTCTGACCGAACACGCTAGCTACCGTGCCGGCGCTCATCTACCGGGGGCGGACGTTCCTCAAGTGACATTCAACGACGACACGTTCGAAGCCACTGATCTCCAATCTGCTGTTACTGCTTCTCTATTGACAACACAGATTTCTCCTACTTCTTTTACAATAGCGGGACCGCCTCCAGTGACATCTTTCGCATTCAGAGGTGTTTCCGGATACTTTGGATCACATAGTATACAGGGTGTTTCAAAAATGCTTTTAAAAATTTTGGGGAATGAATAGGATTGAGATCAGGCAACGTGCAGGCCGCCTCTACCTATCCATGTGTTAATGATGAGTGAATTTACTTAAAAAAGTCAGAAAATGATGACCAGGAACCAATAAATTACACTCCTGGAAATTGAAATAAGAACACCGTGAATTCATTGTCCCAGGAAGGGGAAACTTTATTGACACATTCCTGGGGTCAGATACATCACATGATCACACTGACAGAACCACAGGCACATAGACACAGGCAACAGAGCATGCACAACGTCGGCACTAGTACAGTGTATATCCACCTTTCGCAGCAATGCAGGCTGCTATTCTCCCATGGAGACGATCGTAGAGATGCTGGATGTAGTCCTGTGGAACGGCTTGCCATGCCATTTCCACCTGGCGCCTCAGTTGGACCAGCGTTCGTGCTGGACGTGCAGACCGCGTGAGACGACGCTTCATCCAGTCCCAAACATGCTCAATGGGGGACAGATCCGGAGATCTTGCTGGCCAGGGTAGTTGACTTACACCTTCTAGAGCACGTTGGGTGGCACGGGATACATGCGGACGTGCATTGTCCTGTTGGAACAGCAAGTTCCCTTGCCGGTCTAGGAATGGTAGAACGATGGGTTCGATGACGGTTTGGATGTACCGTGCACTATTCAGTGTCCCCTCGACGATCACCAGTGGTGTACGGCCAGTGTAGGAGATCGCTCCCCACACCATGATGCCGGGTGTTGGCCCTGTGTGCCTCGGTCGTATGCAGTCCTGATTGTGGCGCTCACCTGCACGGCGCCAAACACGCATACGACCATCATTGGCACCAAGGCAGAAGCGACTTTCATCGCTGAAGACGACACGTCTCCATTCGTCCCTCCATTCACGCCTGTCGCGACACCACTGTAGGCGGGCTGCACGATGTTGGGGCGTGAGCGGAAGACGGCCTAACGGTGTGCGGGACCGTAGCCCAGCTTCATGGAGACGGTTGCGAATGGTCCTCGCCGATACCCCAGGAGCAACAGTGTCCCTAATTTGCTGGGAAGTGGCGGTGCGGTCCCCTACGGCACTGCGTAGGATCCTACGGTCTTGGCGTGCATCCGTGCGTCGCTGCGGTCCGGTCCCAGGTCGACGGGCACGTGCACCTTCCGCCGACCACTGGCGACAACATCGATGTACTGTGGAGACCTCACGCCCCACGTGTTGAGCAATTCGGCGGTACGTCCACCCGGCCTCCCGCATGCCCACTATAAGCCCTCGCTCAAAGTCCGTCAACTGCACATACGGTTCACGTCCACGCTGTCGCGGCATGCTACCAGTGTTAAAGACTGCGATGGAGCTCCGTATGCCACGGCAAACTGGCTGACACTGACGGCGGCGGTGCACAAATGCTGCGCAGCTAGCGCCATTCGACGGCCAACACCGCGGTTCCTGGTTTGTCCGCTGTGCCGTGCGTGTGATCATTGCTTGTACAGCCCTCTCGCAGTGTCCGGAGCAAGTATGGTGGGTCTGACACACCGGTGTCAATGTGTTCTTTTTTCCATTTCCAGGAGTGTATTTGCAAAAGCTTTATGTTAATTGCGCCATTAGTTTTTCCAACATAAAATCGTAAAAATCACTTATTTTATAGGCTGACTGAGGAGAATGGATCCTTAATGTTGCCATCAGTAAATGAAGCTGAAATCCTGTATTTTGATCAAATGTTGAGCTCGAGTAGCTGATATAGAAAGGTTTTACAATGCACAGTTTCTGTAACGTGAAAAAGTATGTTTATTTAATTATTCAAAGTATAATGAAGTTGACACTAAATTTATAATCAACAAACTGCAATTATGTACGAAAATAGCTGTCATTAGTAAAGTGGAAAAATACAAAAAGGAGAATGGTGAGCTCTATATCGATCTATGCAAATTTTTGACACTTGCGGTAGGAATTCTTTCATGTTTGTCACCACGTGGCATTGAACAATCTTAATCTCAGCAGTAACAGATAAAAGTCACGATATAATGTACCTAGCAATGAAAAAGCTATTTATTGGTGCACAAGCAGCAGATATAACCATAATTGTATTGGGTGCCTACAAGTTCACGCTACCATTTCAAAAAAACCGAACTTGCAAGCCGTTAGAGATAGAGAAGTGTGGTCTGTTGTAAAACGTATAGCAGCTTTCAAAGATTTTCTTTCTTTGTCTTGTGTTGCAGATTTGTCTAACAGACTAGGAGAATGAGCAGCGTGTCATCTGCTATGCAGAATCCAAATGTATGACAACGGTTTTACGGAACTATTGACGTCAGTATGGGAGGGCACCACTGGCAAAGACAAGCATAGCGACGCCGTTCGAAATCCTTAAAGAGACAAACTTTGGTATAAAGCTTCCTCGAAGTGGACGCTCCCTTGTGTCTCAAGCACGTGATGACAGAACGCAAATTGCATTTTAGCGCAGCTTTTTGAAGTGTATTTGTCGTGCATCGCACGAATTGCAGGAAGCAAGATCAACTGCCCGTGAAGAGTTACACAAGCAGTTACGCATTTTTGCTCACGAAATCCATATGGTCCAATCGTTTCATCCAAACAAGTCTCCTTTGCGGTACGCATTTACGTGTTCCTTGCTTTTCTCAATGAATGTTGACAATAACTACCTAGAAAGGTACCTGTTTTCAGATGAAGCAACATTCCACAATTCTGAACATTCACATTTGGGGCTTCGAAACAAACACAAAAAACCCGTGAATATATCCGTGATAGCCAGAAGATTGTATTGTATGTTGTGGAACTGAGGACCTAGAAACGACGGAGAGGCTTCGTCCCCGCCATAGCCCTCAGTGGTACACAAATCCACAACAGGCTACAGCAGCAGTCCATACACCCTCCGCCGTCCCACGCCGAACCCAGGATTATGCGGTTCGGCCCCCAGTGGAACCTCCCCCCCACCCCTTCCCCACGCGGGAACGTCTCACACCAGATAAGTGTAACCCCAATGTTTGCTTGGTAGAGTAATTATGGCGTACCCAGATGTGGAGAAAGTGTTTGCGCAGCAATTGCCGACATAGTGTAACAGAGAGGAAATTAAAGGAATCAAACCACATTCACCGAGGCAGATGTAAAACCGCCTTAAAAACAATCCACAGACTGGCCGGCACACCGGATCTCGACACTAATCCGCCAGGTGGATTTGTGGCGGGGACTGGCACGCCTTCCCACCCGGCAGGCAGTGCGTTAGACCACACAGATGACCGGGCAGGCAGCGGAAGCTTAATGTTTGGTGTGGGAATGTTTACGTGCTCTTGCGCGAACAGTTCCTGGTACCACAAATTGAAGAGTTGCAGCCGTCCATCGTCTTCCAGCATGACGGTGCACCCTCACAGTGGAGTTTGAACGTGCGGGATATGCTGAATGACACACATCGGGAGAGGTGGATGAGTTGAGACGGTGCCATCGCATGGCCCTCACGCCATTATACTGGCAGGCTATAATTAAAGTGTAGCTGCTCACAGAGGTACAGTGCGGCCTGTAATTATCGCATGGCAGAGAAACTGTGTAGATATGATAATGCGTTAATGCGGAATCGATTTACGCTGGGAAAAATAAGTTCCATTTTTGACCACCAGGTGCAAATCTGGCTCTGTACACTGTTTGCGTGACGGTATGTCAAATCTGGCACTGAGAATGCAAGATATAAGTACAGTAATGTTTCTATATGTAATGGGTTAGGAATTGGATGTGAGCAGAAAATCTCGAACAAGTGAGAAAGTCATAATGTTGATTTTATTATTAACCGCTGATTACACAGCTTTTTCAGTATAAGCACCGGAGGCGTCTACGAGACGCAGCATCCGTGAAACTTCGTGATCAACAGTTGCTTGCAGGAGTAGAATCTGAGCAACGTGTTCCCAGTCTTCAGATCAGGTAGAGACCGAACATGGCTCTGATAAACACCTTCTTTTCTGTATCCCCAGACCCAAACGTCACATGGATTCAAATCAGGTAATCTTGCAGGTATCTGGAAAACCTCTGGAGATAACACGCTCGTGGAAGGTTGCATTAAGCAGCTCTTTCACTGACCGAGCGACATGAAATGATGTCCTCTTTTGCTTGAAAATAGTGGTTTTCACACGGTTGCGCCCTTCCAAACCAAGAATCACATGCTGCACAATTCGAGAGTAACGGTGTTGTGTATTCACAACACAGAGTCACATATTGCGAGTGCAATGGTTCTTCGGATAACACGTCGTTTTACAGTAGCCCAAATTCGGCAGTTCTGTGTATTCACCCACAGTGTAAATGTTCGTCGTCATTCAATAGATTGCTCAGTCACATGTCAGCAACTTCGATACGTGCTAGAAACCGAAGAGCAAATTCAGAGCGTTGTAGTGGATCATGAGATTTCAGTTGCTGCACCGTCTGGATCTTGTAAGGATACCAATGTAAAATACATCGCAAAACTTTCCGTTCTGTTGACAGTGGTATGGACAATTCTCGTATCACTGTACAAGCATTTGCACAACCCAGGGCACGAGCTGAATGATCACAGCAACAGCAGCCCCATCAATAACTTCCATCGGGATAGGACGCCTCCCTCTTACAGGTGCCACCCCTAGCTCACCCACGTTTTCGTATTTGGTTATCATCATCTTTAAACCATTTAATGACACGGGACTCTTCTTAGACCTTTCAGTCGCCGATACTCTCACCACGCAGCACTGTAATTGCTGCCTTTCACATAAAACAGTTGCACTAACAGCGCACGGTTTCTTTTCCCAATAGCCAAATTGTTCACCCACGTTTTGGCTTGTCAAATGACAACATGAATGACATACCGTCATAGTAACAGTGTATAGCGCCATATTTTAACGTGGTGGTACAACTGGAACTAACTTCTTTCCCAGCATAAATCGGTTCCGCATTAACGCATTAGCATATATACCAAGTTCCACTGTCGCAGTATAATTACCCCTCCACCCAGGAACCATGGACCTTGCCATTGGTGTGGAGGCTCACCACAGCGGAGGGGTATCTGTTGAGAGGCCAAACAAACATGTGGTTCCTGAAGATGCCTTTTCAGTAATTGTAGGGGAGACAGTCTGGATGACTGACTGATCGGGCATTGTAACATTAACCAAAACGGTCTTGCTGTGCTGGTATTGCGAGCGGCTTAAATGATGATGACGTCTTCTTGGTTAAAATTTTTCGGACTTAAAGTAGGTCCGCAGCTCGTGGTCGTGTGGTAGCGTTCCCGGGTTCGATTCCCGGTGGGGTCAGGGATTTCCTCTGCCTTGTGATGACTGGGTGTTGTGTGATGTCCTTAGGTTAGTTAGGTTTAAGTAGTTCTAAGTTCTAGGGGACTCATGACCATAGCTGTTAAGTCCCATAGTGCTCAGAGCCATTTGAACCATTTTGAACTTTTAGTAGTCCTCCATTCGGATCTCCAGGAAGGGACTACTCAGGAAGTCGTTATCAGGAGAAACAAAGCTGGTGTTCTACCGATCGGTGTGTGGAATGTCAGATTATTTAATCAGGCAGGTAGGTTAGATAATTTAAAAAGGGAAATGGATAGCTGAAAGTTAGATATAGTGGGAATGAGTGAAGTTCGGTGGCAGGAGGAACAGGTGAATACAGGGTCATGAATGCAAAATCAAACAGGAGCAATGCGGGAGTAGGTTTAATAATGAATAAAAAATAGGAGCGCGGGTAAGCTACTGCGAACAGCATAGTGAACGCATTATTGTAGCTAACATAGATCGAATCCCACGCCTACCACAGTAGTACAAGTTTATATGCCACCTAGCTCCGCAGATGACGAGGAGATTGAAGAAATGTACGATGAGATAAAAGAAATTATTCATACAGTGAAGGAGACGAAAATTTAATAGTCATGGGGGACTGGAATTCGATAATAGGAAAAGGAACAGAAGGAAAAGTAGTACGTGAATATGGAATGGGGATAAGGAGTGAAAGAGAAAGCTGCTTGGTAGAATTTTCCATGGAGCATAACTTAATCATAGCTAACACTTGGCTTAAGATCATGAAAGAAGGTTGTGTACGTGGAAGAGGCCTCCAGACCCTCGGAGGTTTCAGATAGATTATATAATGGTAAGACAGAGATTTAGGGACCAAGTTTTAAATTGTAAGAATTTCCAGGGTCAGATGTGGACACTGACTATAATTTATTAGTTGTGAACTGTAGATTAAATCTGTAGAAAGTGCAAAAAGGCGGGAATTTAAGGAGATGGGGCCTGGATAGACTGAAAGAACCAGAGGTTGTAGAGAGTTTCAGGGAGAGCATTAGGGATCGATTGACAAGAACGAGGGAAGGAAATACAGTAGAAGAAAAATGCTTAGCTTTGAGAGATAAAACAGTGAAAGCACCAGAGGATCAAGTAGGTAAACAGATGAGGGCTAGCAGAAATTCTTTGTTGACAAAAAAGACATTGAATTTAATTGATGAAAGGAGAAAAATATAAAAATGCAGTGAATGAAGCAGGCAAAAAGGTATACAAACGTCTCAAAAATCAGACCGACAGGAAGTGCAAATGGCTAAGCAGGGATGGCTAGGTGACAAATGTAAGGATGTAGAAGCATATATCTCTAGGGATAAGATAGATACTGCCTACTGGAAAATTAAAGAGACCTTTGGAGAAAAGAGAACCACTCGTATGAATGTCAAGAGCTCAAATGGAAAACCAGTTCTAAGAAAAGAAGAGGAAACAGAAAGGTGGAAGGAGTATATAGAGCATCTATACAAGGGCGATGTACTTGAGGGGAATATTATGGAAATGGAAGAGAACATAGATGGAGATGAAATGGGAGATACGATACTGCGTGAAGAATTTGACAGAGCACTGAAAGACCTAAGTCGAAACAAGGTCCCAGGAGTAGATAACATTCCATTGGAACTAGTGATAGCTCTGGGAGAGCCAGCAATGACAAAACTCTACCATCTGGTGAGCAAGATGCTTGAGACAGGCGAAGTACCCTCAGACTTGAAGAAGAATGTAATAATTCCAATCCCAAAGAAAGCAGGTGTTGACAGGTGTAAAAATTACCGAAGTATCAGTTTAATAAGACACGGCTGCAAAATACTAACACGAATTCTTTACAGACGAATGGGAAAACTGGTAGAAGCCGACCTCGAGAAAGATCAGTTTGGATTCCGTAGAAATGTTGGAACATGTGAGGCAATACTGACCCTACGACTTACCTTAGAAGATAGATTAAGGAAAGCTTTTGAAATTGTTCACTGGAATATTCTCTTTCAAATTCTGAAGGTGGCAGGGGTAAAATACAGGGAGTGAAAGGCTATTTACAATTTGTACAGAAACCAGATGGCAGTTATAATAGTCGAGGGGCACGAAAGGGAAGCAGTGGTTGAGAAGTGAGTGAGACAAGGTTGTAGCCTATCCCAGATGTTATTCAATCTATATATTGACCAAGCAGTAAATGAAACAACAGAAAAATTTGGAGTAGGAATTAAAATCCATGAAGATGAAATAAAAACTTTGAGGTTTTCCGACGACATTGTAATTCTGTCAGAGACAAGAAAGGACGTGGAAAAGCAGCTGAATGGAATGGACAGTGTCTTGACAGGAGGATATATGATGAACATCAAGAAAAGCAAAACAAGTATAATGGAATGTAGTCGAATTACGTGAGGTGATGCTGAGGGATTTAGATTAGGAAATGAGACACTTAGAGTAGTAGATGAGTTTTGCTATTTGTGGAGAAAAATAACTGATGATGGTCGAAGTAGATAGGATATAAATTGTAGACTGGCTATGACAAAGAAAGTGTTTCTGAAGAAGAGAAATTTGTTAACATCGAGTATAAATTTAAGTGTCAGGAAGTCTTTTCTGAAAGTATTTGTACGAAGTGTAGCTATATATGGAAGTTAAACATGGACGATAAACAGTGTAGACAAGAGGAGAACAGAGGCTTTCGAAATGTGGTGCTGTAGAAGGCTGCTGAAGAAGGGTAGATCATAAAACTAATGAGAAGATACTGAATAGAATTGGGGAGTGAGTATAAGAAGAGATCAGTTGGTAGGATATGTTCTGAGACATCAAGGGATCACCAATTTAATATTGGAGGGCAGCGTGGAGGGTAAATGTCGTAGAGGGAGACCAAGAGATGAATACACTAAACAGATTCAGAAGGATGTAGGGTGCAGTAGTTACTTAGAGATGAAGAAGCTTGCACAGAATAGAGTAGCATGGACAGCTGCATCAAACCAGTCTCTGGACTGTAGACCACAACAACAACAACAATAACAACAACTATAATTATAACCGACACTGGTCCTCCACCAGTAGCTGCTTTGTAATTATAATCACCCGGCACTTCTTTTTCTGAGGTTTTGACAAGGATCACGTATACACAACATCAGAGAATGATTGCTGCCCTTGGCGCACGAATCAGTGAAGCAGACAGAACTATTGATGCTGCAATGCTGACACCTACATAGGGAGAACTCGAGTATCACCTTTGTGCCCTACGAACGACGAGTGGGTCAGACATTAAATTCTGATGCAACAGCAAAAAAAGTTGCTAAATGTTTTACCACAAATCATGGTGCTCTATTTCCAATAGCTTTGTAGTTATGATTTTTGGAAATGGTAGCGGGACTTTGTGGACAACATTTAGAAAAGAGATCATGCAATGCTCTGAGGTTTAAGTGTAGTGTAAAACGGAATATAGGCGCTCAGTGCCTTAATGTTTACTGCTATGAATCAAGCTTCATATTCTGCAGCATTCGATATCACAGAGAAAACTTATGAAAGCCATGCGTGCAACTAGAACAAAAATATCAGGGAATCTAAACTTCCTATTAGCTGCAATTGTAATGTCTAAGAAACGACCATGCTTTTCGTTGTAATTATGTCTTTGAGGTGAGACGTACCGTCTATCTCTGAACATAGAGGCGTCGACTCCGAAACCTCTGTAAAGAAGATAAAGAGACTGTTAAACACATCAACATTTGTTTTTTTAAGATATTAGACAGAAATTGAGTCTTGTGCCTGATTCGATCACTGTCTACTCCAAACCAGTTTCGTCTTTGGGAATACTTGAAAAGTAAATCCTTCTTGTAAAGGTTCATTTGCAAGTATCATACAAATTGCGTATTTTTGATGATATTTCCCGACTAATTTACTCGCCACACTTCCGTTCTCAAGAGTACTAGCCACACTCTGGGAGACGTCGGTCATCGTTGCTCGGCAATGTTTGCGCCTCTTGATTACCGAACCAGACCTTCTCCTTAAAGGTGCATTCACATGGGTCATATTTTACGGCAATATGTGGTCGTAATAGTGTTGCTGTTAACATTGCCGTAATGTGGCTGCTGTACACGGCAATGCTGCAGTTTTGCCGTCAGTATTACAGATGAAGCAGGCTACTGCAAGCAGTTACCGAGGAGTGACTGAGACGTTGTCGACATTGAAACTTACTGGCAGATTAAAACTGTGTGCCGGACCGAGACTCGAACTCGGGACCTTTACCTTTGGCAGGGAAGTTCTCTACCATCTGAGCTACCCAGGCACGACTCACGCCCCGTCCTCGCAGCTTTAATTCTGCCAGTGCCTCGCCTCTTACCTTCTAAACATCACAGAAGCTCTCCTGAGAACCTTGCAGAACTAGTACTCCTGGAAGAAAGGATATTGCGGGGACATGGCTTAGCCATAGCCTGGGGGTCGTTTCTAGAATGAATTTTTCACTCTGCAACGGAGTGTGCGCTGATATGAAACTTCCTGGCAGATTAAAACTGTGTGCCGGGCCGATACTCGAACTCGGGACCTTTGCCTTTCGCGGGCAAGTGCTCTACCAACTGAGCTACCCAAGCACGACTCACGCCCCGTCCTCGCAGCTTTAATTCCGCCAGTACCTGCAAGGCTCGTAGGAGAGCTTCTGTGAAGTTTGGAAGGTAGGAGGCGAGGTACTGGCGGAATTAAAGCTGCGAGGACGGGGCGTGAGTCGTGCCTGGGTAGCTCAGATGGTAGAGAACTTCCCTGCCAAAGGTAAAGGTCCCGAGTTCGAGTCTCGGTCCGGCACACAGTTTTAATCTGCCAGGAAGTTTTATATCAGCAACACTCCGCTGTAGAGTGAAAATTTCATTCTAATTGTTGACATTGTCCAACAAGGGTGGAGAATATTTAGTATGGCCGGTCCATATATGTCTCTATCCTTCTCTGTAAATGCTACCCTCATAGCCTTGCTTCTTCCTTTTCACGCCGACAGTGCTTTTGTAGCTAGTCACGTAATCGGATCGCTGAAACAATTTCATTTTACTTCACTTCGAAAGTAGATGGGCGTACGTAGAGGCAAGCAGAATATACAAGTCAGCAAGCGAGACAACCATGAATATTATATAAGTTTGAGACGTGCGTCTACGGCCAGAAATGTGGAACATGGTACGAGGGCGAGCCCAAAAGTAATTTTTTATGTCATAACTCTTCAAGCTTTCTAAATTAAGCAAAAGTACTACGTCTTTATTTTTCGTGTTTACATATTTATTTCTAACATCTTCACCTGGCGACGAACACATTTATCTTGACGAGAAGCAGTTCATTGGTACCGTCACTGTAGAATGTTTGGCTTTGTTGACGGAACCACAACCACACCCATGCTTGTATCGCTTCATCACTAACGCAGTCAAGTACTCCAAGGTATTCTTTAAGTTTTTGAAACAGATGAAAATCGGATAGGGTCAAGCCGGGACTGCATGGAGGATGATCGATGACAGTGAAACCAAAGCGTCGGATTGTTGTAGATGTCGCAGTGCTCATGGTTAGTTGGGCACTGTCATGCTGAAGGAGTGTGTGCTCCATGTGTTGACGAACTTTACGGATTCAAAACTCGATCACAGCACGTTTTTCTGACGCAGCGATATAGTTACGTTACGCACTGTCATGTTATACGCTACAATTCGGAGCCCTGCCGCGCGTGATTAGCCGAACTGTCTAGGGCGCTGCAGTCATGGACTGTGCGGTTGGTCCCGGCGGAGGTTCGGATCCTCCCTCGGGTATGGGTGTGTGTGTTTGTCCTTAGGATAATTTAGGTTAAGTAGTGTGTAAGCTTAGGGACTAATGACCTTAGCAGTTAAGTCCCATAAGATTTCACACACATTTGAAATTCGGAGCCCTTTAGCAGCAAAGGGCTGCAAATACGTAAACATGAAGCATAAAGATAGAGAATGTTAATAATATTTGTTTTATTTGAAACATTTAAGAGTTTTCACATAAAAATTCGGATGCGTTACTTTTAACACGCCCTCCTAATTTGTACACAGACTGAAATCTGAAATAGGACATTCTCGCTGCCACCGTCGCAGTATACACTCCTGGAAATGGAAAAAAGAACACATTGACACCGGTGTGTCAGACCCACCATACTTGCTCCGGACACTGCGAGAGGGCTGTACAAGCAATGATCACACGCACGGCACAGCGGACACACCAGGAACCGCGGTGTTGGCCGTCGAATGGCGCTAGCTGCGCAGCATTTGTGCACCGCCGCCGTCAGTGTCAGCTAGTTTGCCGTGGCATACGGAGCTCCATCGCAGTCTTTAACACTGGTAGCATGCCGCGACAGCGTGGACGTGAACCGTATGTGCAGTTGACGGACTTTGAGCGAGGGCGTATAGTGGGCATGCGGGAGGCCGGGTGGACGTACCGCCGAATTGCTCAACACGTGGGGCGTGAGGTCTCCACAGTACATCGATGTTGTCGCCAGTGGTCGGCGGAAGGTGCACGTGCCCGTCGACCTGGGACCGGACCGCAGCGACGCACGGATGCACGCAAAGACCGTAGGATCCTACGCAGTGCCGTAGGGGACCGCACCGCCACTTCCCAGCAAATGAGGGACACTGTTGCTCCTGGGGTATCGGCGAGGACCATTCGCAACCGTCTCCATGAAGCTGGGCTACGGTCCCGCACACCGTTAGGCCGTCTTCCGCTCACGCCCCAACATCGTGCAGCCCGCCTCCAGTGGTGTCGCGACAGGCGTGAATGGAGGGACGAATGGAGACGTGTCGTCTTCAGCGATAAGAGTCGCTTCTGCCTTGGTGCCAATGATGGTCGTATGCGTGTTTGGCGCCGTGCAGGTGAGCGCCACAATCAGGACTGCATACGACCGAGGCACACAGGGCCAACACCCAGCATCATGGTGTGGGGAGCGATCTCCTACACTGGCCGTACACCACTGGTGATCGTCGAGGGGACACAGAATAGTGCACGGTACATCCAAACCGTCATCGAACCCATCGTTCTACCATTCCTAGACCGGCAAGGGAACTTGCTGTTCCAACAGGACAATGCACGTCCGCATGTATCCCGTGCCACCCAACGTGCTCTAGAAGGTGTAAGTCAACTACCCTGGCCAGCAAGATCTCCGGATCTGTCCCCCATTGAGCATGTTTGGGACTGGATGAAGCGTCGTCTCACGCGGTCTGCACGTCCAGCACGAACACTGGTCCAACTGAGGCGCCAGGTGGAAATGGCATGGCAAGCCGTTCCACAGGACTACATCCAGCATCTCTACGATCGTCTCCATGGGAGAATAGCAGCCTGCATTGCTGCGAAAGGTGGATATACACTGTACTAGTGCCGACATTGTGCATGCTCTGTTGCCTGTGTCTATGTGCCTGTGGTTCTGTCAGTGTGATCATGTGATGTATCTGACCCCAGGAATGTGTCAATAAAGTTTCCCCTTCCTGGGACAATGAATTCACGGTGTTCTTATTTCAATTTCCAGGAGTGTACATCGAAAATTTCGAAAGCTTTTCTTAAAACTTCATAACGTCAGTTTCCGTGTTCATTGGCACGAACCCGCCCAGTTGTTCTTTTTTTCAACTACGCTCTTTGTATACATTAATTTTCACATCCAATAATAGTGGCTGAAAATGTCTCCCATTCATGCAACTTAAAGTTATCGAAATGTACTGGTTAACTACAATGAAGTATTAACATAAACATCTGACATTTATTTCGTACTGCGTTAACGAATTACTAGAGTCTTCAAGCTAGAGCGTTGCAAATGTTTGATACTAAGAGTCATATTGATGAAAAGTGCACTTTGGGGCAATGCATTAGATTTCTATATGAATCGCCAGTAGTTAAAATCCGAAGAATGTTCGACAAACTGATTGCAGACTGGTATACAGTCTTTAATAACGGTACTGGTCTTAGCAATTCTCGGGTCGACACCTTTTATGATATATTCGAAATTAAATTCCAACGTTCTGTAAGAGTTCTGTATATGACATCAGTTCTCGAGTTGAAGTTTCGGAAGCAGTTGACTTACTTATAAAAGAGCGCATCCACACAGCCCAATTTATCTTCTTTTTGCCAACATTTTTCCTCGTGGAATACAAAAGCAGGAGAGCCGCACTCGCTTTCGCTACCTCGCTTTCGTCTATTTCGTGTCCATACTTTGGCCCCTTGTCAACACTTGTGGCCCGGAATTGTAATGCCGCAAACACTGCTGGTCAACAATGGCCAGCGGTACTGTCTGACATGTGGTTGCAATCGTGTTGACGGCAATGAGAGATATGCAGTTTCTATGACCTGTGGAAACAAAATACGACGTAAGCAGCAAAAATGCCCTTTTTCAGGTTGCAGGACTGGTATGCATTACTTTCTACGTCCCATAGCTCGGGTCGAAAATGTATCGCGTTTATGAATCTTGTTTGTCTTCGTCTTCGCACTTGCAGACAAGGACCAGATCAAGTGCGTCTACGACCGCACTCTTAAATTTGGAACCCAGGCGGAATCATATAACACAGATCACGTGACTTGTGATATGGAAATACGGGGTGCGCCACAAGTCAATTTTCACTAGCAATCCTTAGAATTTGTTTTGCCTGGCGTAAACTTTCCTAGTGCATAGTACCCGTAAGCCAGTCGGCACTATCTGTTTGAAGTTATGCTGTTTTTGATATCAGCTAAACGCTGAGCGGAAAGTTAACTACAGGACGCCGTGTATTCGTGTTTTGCAAAGATGTTGTTGGAAACATGATCATAATTAGAGTGATGTTTGTGATTTGTTGGCGGAATGTTTTCCAAACATCGAACTTCCATCTTCGCGAGTTATTCGCAGGTTAAATTTAAGATTAGAACAGACTGGGTCGGTAGCGGAGCTCCCTCTTTCAGGCAGTCCAAAGTCTATTACTAAAGAAGAGAATCTAAAGAAAATCGTCCAAAAGGTATGGAATACAAAGAACAAGCCCACGAAGGATTCAGAAGAAGCTGAAATTAAGACCATACTGGTCTCTTTTACTTCAAAGCCTAAAGAAGGGTACCGAGCGGGGTGGCGCAGTGGTTAAGACACTGGACTCGCATTCGGGAGGACGACGGTTCAATCCCGCGTCCGGCCATCCTGATTTAGGTTTTCCGTGATTTCCCTAAATCACTCCAGGCAAATGCCGGGATGGTTCCTCTGAAAGGGCACGGCCGACTTCCTTCCCAATCCTTCCCTAATCCGATGAGACCGTGACCACGCTGTCTGGTCTCCTTCCCCGAAAACCAACCAACCAACCTAAAGAAGGTTCTACGAGCTGTAGACAGTCCGATAACAAGCCGATCCCAAGTTTTACAAAAGCACTGTCTGGAGAGACTTTTCAGGTAGAGCGAACAGACACAATTGTGTGTAGTGCGACACTACGAATCCCCATGTGGCGATGTGGACAGAAACTTTCGTGGCGTGAGTTCATCGGCAGGGATTTTCAGTGGTGAGCTAATTGGGCCTAATTTTTTCAACGGTACTGCCTGTTCTGTAAATTACCTAGATGTACTTCGAAAAGTGTTGACAGAACTGCAGAACAGCCCACTTTTTGAAAATCTGCAGCCGGTTAAGAAAAAGTTGACATGGCATAAAGATGCACTACTCCTGCATTATGTACTTATTGTGAGAGATTTGGCTAACGAAAACTCTGATGAATGGATTGGCAGACGGGATACTACTGAATGTCCTCCACGATCTGCAGATATCACACCCGTGGATTTTTCAGTCTGGACCGTTCCGAAAAATGAGGTTATTCCGCCAAGAGTCGGGTGATTAAAGAAACGAATGCAGTTACAATTTGAAAACCTACAATTCCAGAATGGCAACGGCCTTGCCGCAGTGGATACACCGGTTCCCGTGAGATCACCGAAGTTAAGCGCTGTTGGGCGTGGCCGGCGCTTGGATGGGTAACCATCCAGCCGCCATGCGCTGTTGCCATTTTTCGGGGTGCACTCAGCCTTGTGATGCCAATTGAGGAGCTACTCGACCGAATAGTAGCGGCTTCGGTCAAGAATACCATCTTACGACCGGGAGAGCGGTGTGCTGGTATGCTGACCCCACGCCCCTCCTATCCGCATCCTCTTCTGAGGATGACACGGCGGTCGGATGGTCCCGGTACGCCACTCGTGGCCTGAAGACGGAGTGTAAAAAAATAAAAAAAATAATAAAAAAAAATTCCAGAATGTTTTCGACAAAATTTGTAAATGAGTGTTGAAAAGTTGCAATGTTTGATTAGAGCAGCATGGAAACCACTCTGAGCATCTTTCGTAGATTCTTTGAACATTGATAATAAATTTGTATTTTCATTTTTTAGTATTGTTGTACCAGAAGCGTTTTTGACAAGTGACGGCTGACAACTGACTTACGGACCACTCAGTAGTAACAAAGACAAAAGCAGGTGTGGCCCGAGACAGCTATGGCTCTGCGATACGAGAGATTCTGCACTCCTGACGGACAACACCGGTAAGACCTGCTGAACTGCCGCGACTGTCTTCAAAGTGCACAGTACGCACAGTTAGAGTGAGTGCCATCAGCCTCGTTGGCTGCCGGGGAGGAGGGTCCACTAGAGCTGTCAGTCCGCTCTGCTCGATGGGTGCTTATGCATGCCCACGCCGCCAACTTTCAAGGGTCGCGCCGCCCAATCGACCCGCCGCAGTGGCCCAGCTGCACTCTAGCTCTAACCGAGAGATAGTCGTCTGGCATCCTATTGGTGGTACAAATTTCCATTGTCTGTGTCTGAAAAGTAAGAGAAGAGGGGTGATGCGAAATTCCTTGTTAAGTATCCTGTGTAAAATCTCAATCCTGTCTGGTCTGACTTATGGAATGCGGATATGTGATACTGCCGTCCGTCATATGGGTCCGTTGGGCTCATTAGCGTTCTTGCTGCTTTTGGCTACGCTCTAGCACCGGCTTTTAGTTCATTTTTCGTTCCATGGCCGTAACACAAGTCAAAAAGTTTGAATCTGGTGTGTGACATATCAATTTCCATGTATTTTTGGTTGAAGGAGAATCAAGTTGTACTCTTAGAAATTGGTATCATGTAACGTTTACGAGATATTTAAAATTATGATTTTTTTGCATTTTTGTTAATATTGTTATTTTATCTATCCTCTAAACTATTATATAAAGACAAGTTGTAGTTTAAAGTTGTTACTAAAAATCTCGAAAAGTTCTTTACCGATTTACTTCCGATTTTTACACGATACTATAATAAATGTTCTTACGAACATAGACTACACACTTTTCAATATACGCCATATAAATGTGAAAGGTCAACAAAAATACTGAAAACTTCTCTACGAAATTACTTCAGATTTTCGCATGTTTCTCTAATAACAAAATTTCCCAAAAGTTCTTCCCCGGATCCACTTCAAATTTTTACATGACATTCTAATATACGTTCGGACAGACATAGGCCAAACATTTTTGAATATGTGTACTATATAAATATATATGCATTATATAAAATCAACAAAAGCAAAACGAGGATAATGGAATGTAGTCGAATTAAGTCGGGTGATGCTGAGGGAATCAGATTAGGAAATGAGACACTTAAAGTAGTAAAGGAGTTTTGCTATTTAGGGAGTAAAATAACTTATGATGGTCGAAGTAGAGAGGATATAAAATGTAGACTGGCAATGGCAAGGAAATCGTTTCTGAAGAAGAGAAATTTGTTAACATCGAGTATAGATTTAAGTGTCAGGAAGTCGTTTCTGAAAGTTTTTGTATGGAGGGTAGCCATGTATGGAAGTGAAACATGGACGATAACTAGTATGGACAAGAAGAGAATAGAAGCTTTCGAAATGTGGTGCTACAGAAGAATGCTGAAGATAAGGTGGGTAGATCACATAACTAATGAGGAGGTATTGAATAGAATTGGGGAGAAGAGAAGTTTGTGGCACAACTTGACTAGAAGAAGGGATCGGTTGGTAGGACATGTTTTGAGGCATCAAGGGATCACAAATTTAGCATTGGAAGGCAGCGTGGAGGGTAAAAATCGTAGAGGGAGACCAAGAGATGAATACACTAAGCAGATTCAGAAGGATGTAGGTTGCAGTAGGTACTGGGAGATGAAGAAGCTTGCACAGGATAGAATAGCATGGAGAGCTGCATCAAACCAGTCTCAGGACTGAAGACTACAACGACAACAACAACATAAAATGGAAACTTTTTAGCAAAAGTCTTCAAAACGTTCTTTACCGATTTACTTTAAGCATTTTCACGATGCTGTAATTAATGTTTCAACGGACACTGACTACACGTTTTTAAATGTATACACTATGCGATCAAAAGCATCCGAACACGTGGCTCAAAATGACTTACAACTTCGAGCCGCCCTCCATCGGTAATGCTGGAATTCAATATGGTGTTGGCCCACCCTTAGCCTTGATGACAGCTTCCACTCTCGCAGGCATGCGATCAATCAGGTGCTGGAAGGTTTCTTGGGGAATAGCAGTCCAGTCTTCACGGGGTGCTGCAATGAGGAGAGGTATGGATGTCGGTCGGCGAGGCCTGGCATGAACTCGGCATTCCAAAACATCCCAAAGGTATTATATAGGATTCAGGTCAGGACTCTGTGCGGGCCAGTCCATTACAGGCCATGCATTATGAACAGGTGCCCGATCGTGTTGAAAGATGCAACCGCCATCCCCGAATTGCTATTCAACAATGGGTAGTAAGAAGGTGCTTAAAACATCAATGTAGGCCTGTGCAGTGATGTTATAGTGCCACGCGAAATAACCAGAGGTGCAAGCCCCCTCCATGAAAAACAGGAGCACACCATAACATCACCGCTTCCGAATTTTACTGTTGGCTCTACACACGCTTGCAGATGACTTTCACCGGGCATTCGTCATATACAACCGCTCGCTCACCGATAGATCTGTACCTACAGATTGGAAAATTGCGCAGGTCGCACCAGTGTTTAAGAAGGGTAGTAGGATTAATCCACCGAACTACAGACCTATATCATTGACGTCGGTTTGCAGTAGGGTTTTGGAGCATATACTGTATTCAAACATTATCAATCACCTCGAAGGGAACGATCTATTGATACGTAATCAGCATGGTTTCAGAAAACATCGTTCTTGTGCAACGCAGCTAGCTCTTTATTCGCACGAAGTAATGGCCGCTATCGACAGGGGATCTCAAGTTGATTCCGTATTTCTAGATTTCCGGAAAGCTTTTGACACTGTTCCTCACAAGCGACTTCTAATCAAGTTGCGGGCCTATGGGGTATCGTCTCAGTTGTGCGACTGGATTCGTGATTTCCTGTCAGGAAGGTCCCAGTTCATAGTAATAGACGGCAAATCATCGAGTAAAACTGAAGTGATATCAGGTGTTCCCCAGGGAAGCGTCCTGGGACCTTTGCTGTTCCTGATCTATATAAATGACTTGGGTGACAATCTGAGCAGTTCTCTTAGGTTGTTCGCAGATGATGCTGTAATTTACCGTCTAGTAAGGTCATCCGAAGACCAGTGTCAGTTGCAAAGCGATTTAGAAAAGATTGCTGTATGGTGTGGCAGGTGGCAGCTGACGCTAAATAACGAATAGTGTGAGGTGATCCACATGAGTTCCAAAAGAAATCCGTCGGAATTCGATTACTCGATAAATAGTACAATTCTGAAGGCTGTCAATTCAACTAAGTACCTGGGTGTAAAAATTACGATCAACTTCAGTTGGAAAGACCATATAGATAATATTGTGGGGAAGGCGAGCCAAAGGTTGCGTTTCATTGGCAGGACACTTAGAAGATGCAACAAGTCCACTAAAGAGACAGCTTACACTACACTCGTTCGTCCTCTGTTAGAATATTGCTGCGCGGTGTGGGATCCTTACCAGGTGGGATTGACGGAGGACATCGAAAGGGTGCAAAAAAGGGCAGCTCGTTTTGTATTATCACGTAATAGGGGAGAGAGTGTGGCAGATATGATACGCGAATTGGGATGGAAGTCATTAAAGGAAAGACGTTTTTCGTCGCGGCGAGATCTATTTACGAAATTTCAGTCACCAACTTTCTCTTCCGAATGCGAAAATATTTTGTTGAGCCCCACCTACATAGGTAGGAATGATCATCAAAATAAAATAAGAGAAATCAGAGCTCGAACAGAAAGGTTTAGGTGTTCGTTTTTCCCGCGCGCTGTTCGGGAGTGGAATGGTAGAGATATAGTATGATTGTGGTTCGATGAACCCTCTGCCAAGCACTTAAATGTGAATTGCAGAGTAGTCATGTAGATGTAGATGCAGATGTAGATACCCACACCATACCGTCGGATCGTCACATTGACTACCGTGTTTCGTCACTCCAAACAACGTTTTTCCACAGTACAATCGTCCAATGTTTACGCTTCTTATACCAAGTGAGGCGTCGTTTGGCATTTACCGGCGTGATGTGTTGCTTATGGGCAGCCTCACGACCATGAAATCCAAGTTTTGTCACCTCCCGTCTAACTGTCACAGTACTTGCAGTGGATCCTGGTACAGTTTGGAATCCCTGTGTGATGGTCTGGATAGATGTCTGCCTCTTCAACTGTCGGCGGTCTCTGTCAGTGAACAGAGGAGGTCGGCCTGTACGCTTTTGTGCTCTACGTGTCCCTTCAAGTTTCCACTTCACTGTCACATCGGAAACAGTGGACCTAGGGATGTTGAGGAGTGTAGAAATCTCGCGTACAGACATATGACACAAGTGACACCAATCACCTGACCACATTCGAAGTCCGTGAGTTCCGCGGAGCGCCCCATTCTGCTCTCTCACGATGTCTAATGGTTTCTGAGATCGCTGATGTGGAGTACCTGGCAGTAGGTGGCAGCAGAATCCACCTCATATGAAAAACGTATATTTTTGGGGGTTTCCTGATACTTTTGATCATATAGTGGATATGGTATGTAAAAAGCTATATCTGTACTACTTTATAAAAATAAGTCGTTGTTTAACATTGCTAGCGAAAATCTCGAATTGTTCTCGACCGATTTATTTCAAATTTTTACGCGTTGCCTTAATAAACTTTAGAACGAATCTAGGCTACATACTTTTTAAATATATACAGTATGTAAATATTTATGTAATACATAAATTGCAAACGTTGTTAGCAAAAATCTCGAAAAGATCTTCTCTAATTTACTTAAAATTTTTACACGATAATCTAATAAAAGTATGTACGGACAGACATACAGGATGCTTCCGAAGAATTGATGGTCAATATTCTAAGATATGTCAGGAATGATCATTCGAAGCTAAAATGTCAAATAATCATGGGTTCTAAAATGTATACCTTAAGAGCTATGAGCAATTCTTGATCTTCTACTGCAAGCTCTTTGCTTTCCGTATTTTGGGTTGTTTAGTATGGACCACAACAAGATAAAATATCCAGTAAACATGTGCTCTAAAATGCATATCTTAAAAGTTATGAGCACTTGTTCATCAGAAGCAGCCAAGAAATTATGAGCACTTGCTCATTGGAAAAGTTGTGTTTCAAAGCAGTGAAGATCAAGAATTGCTCATAACTCTTAAAGTGTGCGTTTTAGATCCCATGTTTATTTGACTTTTTTCGAATGATTATTCCTGTCATGTCCCTGATTGTTGACCATAGCTTGTGAAACAGCATGTATATACAGAAATAAGTAACCTATGTTTGTCGGAACTTAATCATTTGAATTATATTGTGTACATGCACACATCAAGAGGAAATGTAGGTTAGCAAAAATCTCGAAATATTCTTGTCCATTTTAATTCAAATGTTTATGTTCAGAGAGGCATAGATTACTTATTTTTTAAAATATACGGTACACAAATATGTTCCTAATACATAATGGGAACGTTGTTATTAAAGATCTCGAAAAGTTTTTCACCGATGTATTTCCTGTTTTTACATGTACTCTAATAAATTTTCGGACGGATTTACGCTACATATTTTAAAATATATGTGGTAAATAACTACATATGTAAGGGGAGCTTTATTAGCAAAAACCTCGAAAAGTTCTTGACCATTTTATTTCAGATTTTTACACGATGTCTAATAAAGGGACGGGCATAAGCTGTATACTTTTTAAATGTACGTAATATGTAAATAAGCCCGCCCAGCTAGCCGCGCGGTCTAACGCGCTGCTTCCCGAATGGGAAGGCTTGGCGGTCCCTGGTACGAATCCGCCCGGCGAGTAAGTGTCGAGGTCCGGTGTGTCGGCCAGCCTGTGGATGATTTTGAAGGCGATATTCCATGTACCTCGGCGTATGCCGGCTGGTTCCCCTTATTCCGCCTCAGTTACACTATGTCGGCGATTGCTGCGCAAACACTTTTTTCCACCATAATTACTCTACCACGCAAACATCTGGGGTGACACTGGTCTGGTATGAGACGTTCATAGGGGGGTGGGGGTACTGGGGGTAGAACCGCACAATGACCGTCGGCTCGGTGTGGGGCGGCAGTGGGGTGGGTGGACTGCTGTGGCCTGTTGTGGGATTGTGAACCACTGAGGGCTATGGCGGGACGAAGGCTCTCCGTCGTTTCTAGGTCTGCAGTTTAGTGCAATGCAGTATTTAAATATGTATGTAATGTATGAAGAAGAAACATTGTTAGTAAAAATCTCGAAAAGTTCTTGACCGTTTTATTTCGAGTTGTTACTCAATATTGTAGTAACATCCAGATGGACATAGGCTATGCATTTTTTTTAACAATAACGGACAGATTTTCCACCAAAACCGAGTGGGCGAGAAAGAAAGTGCTGTACTGTGAGAATTTGTGATTTCGTTTTCTTTCTCGCAGTCAGTTTTTAACTTAGATGTCAGGGCATTTAAATCATTAAACACATTGTTTCTTCCACATATATTGTCCCCCTTATATAGATTTAAAAAAAAATATTAGACACAACAGTTAGCTGTTTTGTTTTCTTCGTTGTAGCCAGTTTTAAGAGGAAAGAGGAATGTTGTATTTATGGCTTATCGACTTATGATTAGAATACTGTTGTCCTATGGAATACGAATAATCAAAAACTTTGCATTCCTATCTGACCACGGATTAAAACTGTGAGAAATACTCTCACTGAAGCTATTATATTCACAGATCCAACAGCTGAAGAGGTCTCTCCTTTATCATAACCCTTTTACTCATTCATTTCAAGTGACTTCATTTCCCAGTCGAGGTTTCGTTTGTAGTAACAACAAACTGGACACAAGGTCAGAGAGAAAGTGGGAGAGGGGATGGACAGAGAGAGTGAGGGGGAGAAAATGGACAGAGAAAGAGAGAAGGAGGAGATGGACAGAGAGAGAGGTGAGGAGGAGATGAACAGTGAAGGGGGAAGGAGAAAGACATGGACAAAAGAGGGGGAAAGAGGAAAAGATTGATAAAAAGAGATGGTGGTGAAAATGGACATAGAGAGAGTGGAGAAGGAGATTGGGATGTAAGAGAGGGGAGGAGATGGATAAAGAGAGAGGGGGAGAAGGAGATTGGGAAGTATACACAATTCCTATACAAACTCAGCAATTACGAAGCATTGCTGGCTTCACTTGTTATTTTATATATTCAAAATATAATTGGCAATAAACGTCCACCAATACCTTCGGCTCATTCAATGGATAAGAAGGAAACACGTGAAACCGTGGTCATCAAACATAAAAAGCATAAATGGATGATCTGAAGTCATTTTAAAGCTGTTGCAATACTTTCTGACTTCAGGAGTATTTCATAAAGTATTCCAATTTTCTGTATTTTTGCGGCAGTCGATACATCAGAAACTACGACAATGTCAGGGAATGGCCATGGAATAATGGATATTGCAGTAAATGAATATGAGTAAATTCGCACTACTTCCACTTTATATTGAGCCCAATGAAGAATTTTGCAGAACTTAATAAACAGGGCGAGGCTTGCAATCATCAAGAGACCAAGTTGATAGAAGGACCAAAAATCAGAAAATTATTGATCGATAAGACTTTTGACGCGAAAGTCACATATGTCGAGTTGCATGAATTTAGGCGGTAGATGAGAACTACGCTTCTACAGTGAATGAGCTGCTTGACAGCTACAAAAAATAGGTTTTAAAATATCACTACGTTATAGCTTTTTACATTCGCACCTTGACTTTTTCCTGCAAAACTTGGATGCTGTTGGCGGTGAACAGATTGAATGCTTCTTCGAAGACATTCTTAGCATGGGACATCGTAATCAAGGAAGCTGGGACCCTTCAGTTATGAGCGATTATCGCTAGCTTTTGTTTAGAGTTACTGATCAGAATTTTTCGGAAAGCAAAACTTTCTCATCCTATTTCTCCAAACAATCTTACATTATATTGTGTATCACATTAAAATTGGTAATAATGATAACCTTTATGATTATATATGTAACTTTTTGTGTACTATGATGATTGTTTTAATGTTTTACGTAGGAATTTGAATAATTTCCACGTTAAGGATATCATACTTCGATTTTATTAATATCCAGTACATACTGGAAATAAAATCGATACGATTTTATTTAGAAAAAAGTTTCAATTCGTTGACTCCAACACAAACGCCAATATCACACTGCTCAACCACTGGTGACAGGCGCAGTGATAAATGTTTGGCTCACTTAGATGAGGAATGTGTAGAGACCTAATCCTAGTATTTCAGTATATCCCATGAACACCGATGAAAGTTAATGTCTGCGCAGGCCAATGAGGGTAGGTTTTACGGGAGCAGAATATATTTGTGGCCATCCCGTGCTCGTTTAATTTGCTGTACCGAGACACAGCGCTGTGCTAAGGTGTTAACGTTAATAGCATTCTGGACGAGTGTGAATTAAAGAAGAATTAAATGGACATATCTGATTTACATTCATTGTATCGAGCTATGCTGACATAGCATGCCAATGGCCCGCACACTCACTGTGAACGAGGTAATTCGTGCATTTCGGAACGTCCAAATTGTGCTAAAAAGAAATCACATATCGGAAGTGCAAAAGTGCAACAAACTTTTACATTCTTTTTATTCATGCGTTACTGACATGTGTAGGGCGGGGCATTGTGGAAGTCTTAATTCCTTTCAGTCAAACCTCAGCAAGCTGTGAGTAGAGCAAAGTGGATTAGATTAGATTAGATTAGATTAGTACTAGTTCCATGGATCATGAATACAATATTTCGTAATGACGTGGAACGACTCAAATTTTCCAATACATGACATAATTAAGTTAATTTAACAACATAATTAAGTTAATATAACAACTTTTTATTTTTTTGTTTTTTTATTTTTTTTATAATTTAAAAAAAATTTTTAAATAAAATTTTTTTTTTGGTTTTTTCTTTTTTTTCTTAATTAATATTTAAAAATTCTTCTTGGAGTAGAAGGAGATGTCATTCAGAAATTCTTTTAATTTCTCCTTAAATACTTGTTGGTTATCTGTCAGACTTTTGATACTATTTGGTAAGTGACCAAAGACTTCAGTGGCAGTATAATTCACCCCTTTCTGTGCCAAAGTTAGATTTAATCTTGAATAGTGAAGATCATCCTTTCTCCTAGTATTGCAGTTATGCACACTGTTATTACTTTTGAATTGGGTTTGGTTGTTAATAACAAATTTCATAAGAGAATATATATACTGAGAAGCTACTGTGAATATTCCTAGATCCTTAAATAAATGTCTGCAGGTTGATCTTGGGTGGACTCCAGCTATTATTCTGATTACACGCTTTTGTGCAATAAATACTTTATTCCTCAGTGATGAATTACCCCAAAATATGATGCCATATGCAAGCAATGAGTGAAAATAGGCGTAGTAAGCTAATTTACTAAGATGTTTATCACCAAAATTTGTAATGACCCTATTGCATAAGTAGCTGAACTCAAACGTTTCAGCAGATCATCAATGTGTTTCTTCCAATTTAATCTCTCATCAATGGACACATCTAAAAATTTTGAATATTGTACCTTAGCTATATGCTTCTGATTAAGGTCTATGTTTACTAAGGACGTCATACCATTTACTGTACGGAACTGTATGTACTGTGTCTTATCAAAATTCAGTGAGAGTCCATTTACAAGGAACCACTTAGTAATTTTCTGAAAGACATTATTGACAATTTCATCAGTTAATTCTTGTTTGTCAGGTGTGATTACTATACTTGTATCATCAGCAAAGAGAACTAACTTTGCCTCTTCATGAATATAGAATGGCAAGTCATTAATATGTATTAAGAAGAACATAGGACCCAAGACAGACCTTTGTGGAACCCCATTCTTGATAGTTCCCCTGTTTGAGGAATGTGCTGATCTTTGCATATTATGAGAACTGCTTATTTCAACTTTCTGCACTCTTCCAGTTAGGTAAGAATTAAACCATTTGTTCACTGTCCCACTCATGCCACAATACTTGAGCTTGTGTAGCAGAATTTCATGATTTACACAATCAAAAGCCTTTGAGAGATCACAAAAAATCCCAATGGGTGGTGTTCGGTTATTCAGATCATTCAAAATTTGATTGGTGAAAGCATATATGGCATTTTCTGTTGAAAAACATTTCTGGAAACCAGACTGACAGTTTGTTAGTACTTCATTTTTACAGATATATGAAGCTACTCTTGAATACATTACTTTCTCAAAAATTTTGGATAAAGCTGTTAGAATGGAGATTGGACGGTAATTGTTGACATCAGATATATCCCCTTTTTTATGCAAAGGTATAACAATAGCATATTTCAATCTATCAGGGAAAACGCCCTGTTCCAGAGAGCTATTACGCAGGTGGCTGAGAATCTTACTGATCTGTTGAGAACAAGCTTTTAGTATTTTTATGGAAATGCCATCAATTCCATGTGAGTTTTTGCTTTTAAGCAAGTTTATTATTTTCCTAATTTCAGAGGGAGAAGTGGGTGAGATTTCAATTGTATCAAATTGCATAGGTGTGCCTCTTCCATTAATAGCCTAGCATCTTCTAATGAACACCTGGTTCCTACTGTATCCACAACATTTAGAAAATGATTATTAAAAATATTTTCAACTTCTGACTTTTTGTTCGTAAAGTTTTCATTCAATTTGATGGTAATACTGTCTTCCTGTGCTCTTGGTTGATCTATTTATCTTTTAATAATATTCCAAATTGTTTTAATTTTGTTATTAGAGTTGCTGATTTCAGACATTTCAGTGGGAATATTTGGGATGGCACGCCAGATTTTGCATTTGTCTGATCTCCTGAAAACCAAAGATAGATGTGTGTGTGTGTGTGTGTGTGTGTGTGATAGTAGCACTATGTTATTGTGGTTTCAGTAAAATAAAGACAAAACAAAGAACATTACATAACAGGAAAATAGCTCCAGATTTGCACGACTGTATGGGTAGTTTACTAAGCAAATAAAGGCAGTAGACAGCCAGTATTATATAAGTCATTCATTTTAAGAAAACAAGTGTGTTACTGGTTTCTAATCTCAAGGTTTCGTCCTCAGACGGCAGAATAGGTCTCATGCTATTTCTTCTACGCTGACTTGGTGAAGATGAAATTGGCGTTCACGCTTTGTTGCAATCAAAGTATTGTGGAGTGGCAGTGGTGAGGAAAACTGTGACGTTTATGAAGAATTAAAAGTTTTGCTGTTTATGCTCTCGTTGAACAAAAACTTATTAGTTCAATGTACTTTTCGAAGTAAACTGATGTAAAAATCATACAAATAAACAAGTAGTCGAATTGTGGAAGGCTGCATGTGGTAATTTTATCTCACATACTTCGGAAGGCATTACGAAATCTTTTGCTTTCGTTTAATTTTACATCACTACGATCACTATAGAGCATTAGGACGCGAGTCGTCAGTACATCTGCGACGTTACCGAATTTTTCCGTGCTATCACCACTGAGAAACGTTGTGACTAGAAATGCACTGAACTATTACTGAACGTAGTCCCATTGTCAAAAGTATAATGGACAGTAAGTATAAATGTGAACTGAATTCCAAGGAAATGTTTTGAATTTCGACAACCAAAAGGGATCTATTTGCTTATAATACACTCCTGGAAATTGAAATAAGAACACCGTGAATTCATTGTCCCAGGAAGGGGAAACTTTATTGACACATTCCTGGGGTCAGATACATCACATGATCACACTGACAGAACCACAGGCACATAGACACAGGCAACAGAGCATGCACAATGTCGGCACCAGTACAGTGTATATCCACCTTTCGCAGCAATGCAGGCTGCTATTCTCCCATGGAGACGATCGTAGAGATGCTGGATGTAGTCCTGTGGAACGGCTTGCCATGCCATTTCCACCTGGCGCCTCAGTTGAACCAGCGTTCGTGCTGGACGTGCAGACCGCGTGAGACGACGCTTCATCCAGTCCCAAACATGCTCAATGGGGGACAGATTCGGAGATCTTGCTGGCCAGGGTAGTTGACTTACACCTTCTAGAGCACGTTGGGTGGCACGGGATACATGCGGACGTGCATTGTCCTGTTGGAACAGCAAGTTCCCTTGCCGGTCTAGGAATGGTAGAACGATGGGTTCGATGACGGTTTGGATGTACCGTGCACTATTCAGTGTCCCCTCGACGATCACCAGTGGTGTACGGCCAGTGTAGGAGATCGCTCCCCACACCATGATGCCGGGTGTTGGCCCTGTGTGCCTCGGTCGTATGCAGTCCTGATTGTGGCACTCACCTGCACGGCGCCAAACACGCATACGACCATCATTGGCACCAAGGCAGAAGCGACTCTCATCGCTGAAGACGACACGTCTCCATTCGTCCCTCCATTCACGCCTGTCGCGACACCACTGGAGGCGGGCTGCACGATGTTGGGGCGTGAGCGGAAGACGGCCTAACGGTGTGCGGGACCGTAGCCCAACTTCATGGAGACGGTTGCGAATGGTCCTCGCCGATACCCCAGGAGCAACAGTGTCCCTAATCTGCTGGGAAGTGGCGGTGCGGTCCCCTACGGCACTGCGTAGGATAGGATCCTACGGTCTTGGCGTGTATCCGTGCGTCGCTGCGGTCCGGTCCCAGGTCGACGGGCACGTGCACCTTCCGCCGACCACTGGCGACAACATCGATGTACTGTGGAGACCTCACGCCCCACGTGTTGAGCAATTCGGCAGTACGTCCACCCGGCCTCCCGCATGCCCACTATACGCCCTCGCTCAAAGTCCGTCAACTGCACATACGGTTCACGTCCACGCTGTCGCGGCATGCTACCAGTGTTAAAGACTGCGATGGAGCTCCGTATGCCACGGCAAACTGGCTCACACTGACGGCGGCGGTGCACAAATGCTGCGCAGCTAGCGCCATTCGACGGCCAACACCTCGGTTCCTGGTGTGTCCGCTGTGCCGTGCGTGTGATCATTGCTTGTACAGCCCTCTCGCAGTGTCCGGAGCAAGTATGGTGGGTCTGACACACCGGTGTCAATGTGTTCTTTTTTCCATTTCCAGGAGTGTATATTTAGTAAATAGTAGTGCTCCGATTGCTGTTTTAAGATCAGTAGAAATTATCTGCATTTCTACAAGTCAATGGTTCTATAATGTTAGTCTTTGACAAGATAGCGTTTTATGTGTCTATTGAAAAAAAGTAGCACAAATTTAACTATAACACATTGTCTTTTTTAAAGTCGGTAGCACATTATCTCGAGGTACCTTTCGCGCCAACAGGCGTCAGAAACGTGCAATTTTTTTGGGTATGGAGAAGTAAACCAGGTGTTAGAAATGTGCATACCGAAAGAGGATTCCAATCGAGGAAATGGCCTGTCTCCACCCGTAATCTGTCTCCGCTCTTAACTCTTGGGATAACGGCTTGCTCTTTTCGAGACTTCGCGGGCCCTGCTGTCTGCATAGGAGATTTCTGTGTAAATGTGTAATGAATATTCAGAGTTACTTTGAATCGAAGAAGACATCTGCAACTCCACGCCCCTGTTTGCATGGAGCTGCTAACTTTACAGCCGCTTCGAAATTTTGAATCCCGATAAATATTGTTTCCAAACTTGATGTTGTTCGTACATGTAATTGTTTATATTGTATGGCACAAAATAAACATAGCTAAAAGCTGCCGATTAGTAAGTAAGTCGTCGTGAAATCTGTGCTTATGGAGAAAATAAAGCATGTAATCAACGACGCCCTTCATTTAATAAATTTTAGCCAAGAAAACGTTTTTCAGTACCTTTCTCCTACATTGAAAATTTTACCATAGTATCTCCTTGATTAGCGGTACTGGGAGAAATCACATTTCTTAGAATAATTTAGTGGCGACATATGAAGTATTTCTGGAATGAATCTTTTATTCCTTAGCAGAGTGTACAATGCCGTGAAACTTCCCTGCATTCACTGTCTGGCCAAAAAGTCCCAGAAGACATAGTCGATTGTCAGTGTAACGTCTCACACGCAGATACCATCAGTAGTATTTGAAAGAGTAGGGTTCCAATTACGTCAGCTGCCTACTGATTGCTTCTGGTGGCTTTGTGGGCAAGTGATGTGGTAAGGAAAGAGGCGAATGGCAGGGCGAAGGTGTAAGGGGGGGGGGGGGGGGGAGAAGCGGAGGGGATCATTCTAGCGACAATATGGGCCACGAATGGAAATCCACTAACATAAGTGACTTTAACAAAGGGCAGACTGTTAAGGTGGAGCGCCAGGGAGCGAGAACCTCGGTAATGGCGAATCAAGCTGGTCTTCTGTTCACGTGCCACTGTCGTGAGTGCTACGGAAATTGGCTGAATGACTGTGAAATCACGAGTTGGCGACAAGGTGTGCATCACAGAACGTGAAACTGCGAGGTTTTCCCACTCTTTAAGGCCGGATAGGTGGCGATCTGTGGCAGGTCTGACAGTAGTTTACAATGATAGGTCCGGCCTAAGTGTTCCGGAGATAACCGTTCAGCGCACATTCTTGGACACAGGGCTCGACAGCAGAATTGATTGCCTGCGTTTTCCCGTGTTGACACAACGACAATATCAATTAAGATTACAGTGGGCACGGGATCATCGAGATTGGATAGTGAATCAATGGAAACATGTGGCCTGGTCGAATGAACCATGTTGCTGTTATATCAAGTCGAGGGTCGTGGCAGGACACGCCATACATCACCCAGGCGAACAGCTGCATGAAAACATGCACTACATCACGCACGCAGGTATGTAGGTGTAATATTATGCCACAAGAGACATTTAACTGGAGGCAATGGGATCCTTGGCTGTAACCGAAGGCACTATTACAGCTGCGGACCCTACATGAGCAGTGTTGTGCACCACCTGCATCCTATCATTCCTGAAGTCCCCTCCATTGGCGATGACATTTTCCAGCAGGTTCAAATGGTTCAAAAGGCTCTGAGCACTATGGAGCTTAACTGCTGAGGTCATCAGTCCCCTAGAACTTAGAACTATTTAAACCTAACTAACCTAAGGACGTCACACACATCCATGCCCGAGGCAGGATTCGAACCTGCGACCATAGCGGTCACGCGGTTCCAGACTGTAGCGCCTAGAACCGATCGGCCACCCCGGCCGACTTTCCAGCAGGATAACTGTCTGTGTCACATGGCTAGAATCGTGATACAGTGGTTTGAGCAGCATTCTCGTGGGCTCACATTGATGTTATAGCCACCTAGTTCACCTGATCTGAACCTAACTGAACACACGTGGAGCGCTTTCGAGCGCCAGCTCCCCTGTCCTCAAACTGCCATCACGTAATTCACGGCAGTTTTGTGTCCTGTCGCAGATGTCTGCTGCCACTATAACCGGAAACCTAACAAGGATTTCGCTGCTGTATTACATGGAGGGATAACTCCTAATTTGTGTCGGATCTCCTTTCGCCCGGCGTAGTTCACCAACTCGACGTGGCATGCAATCAACTAGAAGTCCCCCTGCAGCCATACTGCCTTTATAGCCACCGATAATTGCGAAAGTGTCGCCGGTCTCCTATTTTGGTTACGAACTGACCTCTCGATTATGTCCCATAAATGTTCGACGAGATTCATGTCGGGCCATCTAACTGGGCAAACCATTTGCTCGACTTGTCCAGAATGTTCATCAAACCAGTTGCGAACAATTGTGGCCCTGTGGCATGACACATTGTCTTTGTTTAGGAACATTAAGTCCGTGAATGGCTGCAAATGGTCTCCAAGTAGCCGAAGATAATAATTTGCAGTCAGTGATCATTCAGTGGACCAGAGCACCCAGTCCATTCTATGTAAACGCAGCGCACCCCATTACGACGAAGCCGCTACCAGCATGGACAGTGCCTTGTTAACAGCGTGGGTCCATGGCTTCGTGGAGTCTGCTCCACGTTCGGACCCTACCATCATCTCTTGTCAACTGAAAGTGGGACTCATCTGACCAGTTCAGATTTTCCAGTCGTGTACGGTACAACCATTATGGTCATGAGGCCTGGAGAGGCACTGCAGGCGATGTCGTGCTGTTAGCAAAAGTACTCGCGTCGGTCGCCTGCTGACATAGCCCATTAACTCCAAATTTCGCTGTACTGTCCTAAGATAAGTTAGTCGTAATCACACTCCCCCCCCCCCCCCCCCGCCCGACCGGTTGGCCGTGCGGTCTAACGCACGGCTTTCAGGGCGGGAAGGAGAGTGTGGTCCCCGCCACCAATCAGCCCGGCTGATTTGTGTCGAGGTCCGGCGAGCCGGCCACTCTGTGGATGGTTTTTATGCGGTTTTCCGTCTGCCTCGGCAAATGCGGGCTGGTTACCCATATTCCGCCTCAGCTACACTATGTCGGCGATTGCTGCGCAAACACGTTCTCCACGTACGCGTACACTACCATTACTCTACCACGCAAACATAGGGGTTACACTTGTCTGGTGTGAGACTTTCCCTGGGGGGGGGGGGGGGCACTGGGGGCCGAACCGCACAATAACCCTAGGTTCGGTGTGGGGCGGCAGAGGGGTGAAGTGGTCTGCGGTATTCGTCGTGGGGTTGCGGACCACTGCGGCTGCGGCGGGGACGGAGCCTCCCCGTCGTTTCTAGGTCCCCAGTTAACATAACATAGCATAACATAACTCCCCCCCCCCCCCTCTCCGCAATTGATTTCTGCAGTACTTCTTGTCTGTTAGCACTGACAACTTGACAACCGTGCGCTAGCACCGCTGCTCTCGGTCGGTAAGTGGAGGCCGTAGGCCACTGCTTTGTCCGTGATGAGAGATAATGCCTGAAATTTGGTATTCTTGGCACACTCTGCATACTGTAGATTTCGGAATATTGATTTCCCTAACAATTTTCCAAGTGGAATGTTTCATGCGTCCAGCTTCAACTACCATTCAACGTTCAGATTTCTTAATTCCTTTCGTGCGGCCAAAATCACGCCGGAAACCTTTTGTGTGCTTCTCCTTAGGATAATATACGTTACGTAGTGTGTAAGCTTAGGGACTGATGACCTTAGCAGTTAAGTTCCATAAGATTTCACACACATTTGGACATTTTACAAACAATAGTTCCGCCAATGCCCTTTTTATACCTTGTGTAAAACGATACTACCGCTATCTGTACAGGTTCATATCGCTGTTCCATCACTTTTGATCATCTCAATGCACACTGCAAATGTGTATCAACAGACGATTATCCACATGGTCATAATGTTTTGGCTCAGTGCAGGTGAGGCACGGCGGTCTATGAACACTCGCCTAATGGAACAGAAGAGGCACATACGTCGCGGACAACACAGCAAGACTGTGGTGACAGAATGCCATAACAAGTGCGACAAATCTATACTACTCTGGGAATCTCGTCTACGAGCTAGGAAAACTCTGGCCTTCAGGAGAAGCGTCCGACAGACGACTGAGATCGTCAACTAGCCTCCGATCTGTGTCACGATGACGGAGGCCGTCTTCCACAGTCTTGAATGCCAGCAGTAGCCGCAGGCGCTGTAGGGAATATAGCGCTAGTGGGGCTGCGCACTCAGAAGCGGCAGTAAACATCGCGGTCGTAGGGTCGTAACGTCCTGTGTCGTCTCGCCGGCTACCAGGCGCCACGGGAGCAAAGTAGCGTGTCGCTGCAGTGGAATTCACCACAGTCGCTGACATCAGAGAACAGGAATTAAAATGAAAGATACAGACGACAACGAATTGTCAGTCGTCGCCTCCCCACTCCTGCCATGCAGTCGACAGCACAGTTCAGTGAAGTTCTTGAAAAACTGACAGCAGGGTCGGATATATTTTTCATTACAAAATTTTCACGGAATTCAGTACATCGCGACCACCTCAGTCGTTGTGGCTACGTTGTGAATCTTACACCACTCATCCTTCATACCAAGTGCAGGAGGCACAACAGGTATTGCGTAGCCGGATAGTCGTGGAGACGTATTAGCATCCGACTGAGACACGTCCCATTGTGGTGATTACCCGCAGCAAGTAGTACTTATTTTTGATACTACCATTGGCAGTGTGAATGGACAGTGTTCGTGAGACATTCAGATTAAAATAAACAGAATAGAAGCGGAGTCGAAGATACGATTCCGTCGAAACTGCGAGTGAGATGACGTAATGTACGACGATCTCATAGTTACTTGAATATTATATTCTTTAATTAGGGAATATTTCACGTCAGGGAATTATTTGGTGCTTGGTTCATGTGAAATCTACATTCATGAGCAACTGGGTTATACTGCTATGTTGGAACAGTTCGGCTTGTCAGGTGACCTGGATGCTGTCAACCATTTAATGGCTGTCAGCGAATGTAGCATGTCTCAGCCAAGGGCCATCAGCGCGTTTGAGCTCCATCTGATCAACTACGACGGACAATAAGACACTTATGGTCCATCAAGACGCGCAGCAACCTCAAATGGGTCTGCAAAAGTCACTAAGCTAGAGTGCATTCATGGCACGTGAGATTTTTAACATGCTCTCGCGCTCTAAAGTGACTGCCATAGTCGTCCACTTACAGATTGTAAAACTGAGGTGTATGGAAACGTTATCTAACAATTTTCGGAACTGTAACAATTTTGCCAACGGCCTTGCCGTAGTGGTAACTCCGGTTCCCATTAGATCACTGAAGTTAAGCGCTGTCGGGCTTCGCCTGCACTTGGATCGATGATCGACCGGTCTGCTGAGCGCTGTTGGCAAGCAGGGTGCGCCGACCGAGGTGGCTGAGCGGTTCTAGGCGCTACAGTCTGGAGCCGCGCGACGGCTACGGTCGCAGGTTCGAATCCTGCCTCGGGCATGGATGTGTGTGATGTCCTTAGGTTAATTAGGTTTAAGTAGTTCTAAGTTCTAGGGGACTGATGACCTCAGAAGTTAAGTCCCATAGTGCTCAGAGCCATTTGAATCAGCCAAGCAGGGTGCACACAGCGCTTGTGAGGCAAATGGAGGAGCTACTTGATTGAGAAGTAGGGGCTCCGGTCACAAAAACTGACAACGGCCGGGGAGCGTTGTGATGACCGCATGCCCCTCGAAATTCACATCCAACGTCACCTATCAACTTAGGATGACACGACGATCGGTCGATCTCGTTGGGCCTTCAAGGCCTTTTCGGGCGGAGAAAGAACAATGTGAAATGAACAACTGAATCGTTTTGTTCCTCTGATCTTCTTAGTACGAGACTACTGTGCTTGTAAGGGTTAAACTTATATAGAATTGGAAACTTTATTAGTTTTTGGATAACTTGGCCAAAAGTCTTTCCCTTTCATTATCTTCACGGGAGAGGTTAGCTTACTAATGCTAACGAAAGCTTTTCGTATAAAAGGGCGACACGATATTGAAAATCTCGCGCGGTGCGGATGCACCGTGGGTTAGGTGGTTTGTGAATGCCAATTTGAGGTTATCTCCCAGTTCGATTGACCCCAAGTGTCTTGTACCAAATAGTTCGTCTTGCCTTCCCCTACACCACTGTGGTCCGTTGTAAAGAACTACTGTTTGCACCATATATATATAAGGTTAACACGAGTGTGTACACAAAAAAATCGAGTTATGGTTTCTGCAAAGGTTAAATCTCAATCGAAATTTAGACCACATACTCTCATTTATTACAGTGATCTGCTCGTATAGCTTAACAGGCAGCACATGATGACAGGAGACAAGGATGCCAGCCAGATGCGGACGTATTAACAACTATTGCTCAGTCATGCCGTAACTTTTAAGTGCTATCCAGGTGTGTTGCGGCAAACTCTGGATCGGCCCTCGATCTTCACCTCAGATGCGAAGTTAAAATACATAACGTTTAACGTTTGTAGCTGAAGATGAGTGAACCTCCAGAATCACAATCACCCTCTGCCAGTAACTGGTTTTTGTTTCTGGTGTCGCCGATGGTTCCATTGTTCTGCGCTGTAGTGGTTGCGTGGTAGTACAATGTGATTGCCGAGATATGAGTGTGGTCACCGTTATATCTTGTTCTACCCACCGTCTTTTTACATACTAAAACGGAGTTTTTTTTACGAAATAGAAGTAGTTGTCAACGACAAACTTTTTCAGTTTGTTTTCAAATTTAATTTGCTGCCTGTCAGACATTTTATGTCATTAGGTAAGTCGAAACAAGGCCCCGGGAGTAGACAACATTCCATTAGAACTACTGATGGCCTTGGGAGAGCCAGTCATGACAAAACTCTATCATCTGGTGAGCAAGATGTATGAGACAGGCGAAATACCCACAGACTTCAAGAAGAATATAATAATTCCAATCCCAAAGAAAGCAGGTGTTGACAGATGTGAAAATTACCGAACTATCAGTTTAATAAGTCACAGCTGCAAAATACTAACGAGAATTCTTTACAGACGAATGGAAAAACTGGTAGAAGCGGACCTCGGGGAAGATCAGTTTGGATTCCGTAGAAATGTTGGAACACGTGAGGCAATACTAACCTTACGACTTATCTTAGAAGAAAGATTAAGAAAAGGCAAACCTACGTTTCTAGCATTTGTAGACTTAGAGAAAGCTTTTGACAACGTTAACTGGAATACTCTCTTTCTAATTCTGAAGGTGGCAGGGGTAAAATACAGGGAGCGAAAGGCTATTTACAATTTGTACAGAAACCAGATGGCAGTTATAAGAGTCGAGGGGCATGAAAGGGAAGCAGTGGTTGGGAAACGAGTGAGACAGGGTTGTAGCCTCTCCCCGATGTTATTCAATCAGTATATTGAGCAAGCAGTAAAGGAAACAAAAGAAAAATTCGGAGTAGGTATTAAAATTCATGGAGAAGAAGTAAAAACTTTGAGGTTCGCCGATGACATTGTAATTCTGTCAGAGACAGCAAAGGACTTGGAAGAGCAGTTGAACGGAATGGACAGTGTCTTGAAAGGAGGATATAAGATGAACATCAACAAATGCAAAACGAGGATAATGGAATGTAGTCAAATTAAATCGGGTGATGCTGAGGGGATTAGATTAGGAAATGAGACACTTAAAGTAGTAAAAGAGTTTTGCTATTTAGGGAGTAAAATAACTGATGATGGTCGAAGTAGAGAGGATATAAAATGTAGACTGGCAATGGCAAGGAAATCGTTTCTGAAGAAGAGAAATTTGTTAACATCGAGTATAGATTAAGTGTCAGGAAGTCGTTTCTGAAAGTATTTGTATGGAGTGTAGAAATGTATGGACAAGAAGAGAATAGAAGCTTTCGAAATGTGGTGCTACAGAAGAATGCTGAAGATAAGGTGGGTAGATCGCGTAACTAATGAGGAGGTATTGAATAGGATTGGGGAGAAGAGAAGTTTGTGGCACAACTTGACTAGAAGAAGGGATCGGTTGGTAGGACATGTTTTGAGGCATCAAGGGATCACAAATTTAGCATTGGAGGGCAGCGTGGAGGGTAAAAATCGTAGAGGGAGACCAAGAGATGAATACACTAAGCAGATTCAGAAGGATGTAGGTTGCAGTAGGTACTGGGAGATGAAGAAGCTTGCACAGGATAGAGTAGCATGGAGAGCTGCATCAAACCAGTCTCAGGACTGAAGACCACAACAACAACAACAGGTAAGTGATCAAAAATTATAGTTGCACCGTGGTGCACGCCTTTTTGTGCTAAAGACACTCTTAATGTGGAATAATAAAACATTTTTGGCATTGAAATTGTGGACATAATTGTTCTTTTTGAATTGCGGTGGATTATTTAGAATAAACTTAGCGAGAATAAATATACTGTGAAGCAGTAATCAAAATGCCTAACTCCATAAGCTGATATCCACAAGATGTTCGTGGGTGGTTGCCATATATTATTCTTACAACACGTTTTTCAACATTGAAAAGTTTGTTTCTCAAAGATGAGTTACCCACAACAATACTCCACATGATATTACTGAATTAAAGTACGTAAAATATTTTAACTTGCTCATTTGTCTTCCTCCCCCCCCCCCCTCCCCCAGAGATATGGAATGATTTGAAGTGCGAAGTGGCTGAACTAAGTTGTTTTAGGAATCCCAAAATGTGTTTTCTTTCAGTTTAAATTCTCGTCAAATAAAAATATAAAATTTTGAAATTTCCACCCTAAAATTTTCTCAGCATGTGTTACACTTATCATTGATGTAGTATCTCCAGAGTTGCTCAACTGAATATGTTACGTTTTTTTTGTTTTTTTTTTTCAAACTTATATTGAGATAATTTGAAGAAAACCACTCAATAGTACAAGTCGTAAATGTTGACTTTCATTTCTTCTACTATCAAGTCACTTCGTAGAGGCCTTCAATAAACTCTTTCTTCCTATCTGCTTTTTACTCTGCGTTTAACGATGGGATTCCTGTTGCACTCTTAATGTTTACACCTTTACTATTTCTAACTACACCATAGGTTGTTTCGGCGTTTCTATATCCTGAATCTGTCTTTTCCACCATCATACCTTTTTCGATTTCTTCACATCTTTTCTGCAACCATTTTCCTTTAACTTTCATGCAACTTCTACTTACTTCGTTTCTAAGAGACTTCTGTTACTTTAGGCCTGTATTGCTTTGAGCATTTCTGAATATCCTTGTTTCGTCGATCAATTGAAGTATTCCTTCAGTCATGAACGGTTTCTTTGCAGTTGCCTTATTAGTACCTCCATCTGTCTGTTCAACTTCAGTGATTGCTCTTTTTAGAGATGTCCATTCCTTTTGAACTGAATTGTTTAGTGTGGTATTCAATATCTTCAGCCTTAAAGGATTTCAAATGCACATCATCATTCCTCAGTACTTGCATATCCTACTTTTTACACACTGGTTCTTTCAGACGATTCTCTTAAACTTTAGTCTACTCTTTATCGTTGCTAAATTATGATATGAATCTACATCTTCTCTTGGCTATGCCTTACAATCTATTACTTGATTTCGGAATCTCTGTCTAATCATGATGTAATCTATCCGGTATCGTCTCATGTCTCAAGGCTTCTTCAAGTATATCTCCTCCTCTTATGATTTTTGGACTGTCGGTTTGCTATTGCAAATTAAATTTACTGTAGAACTTAGTACTTTCCCTCACTCATTAGTACTACCGAGCTCATATTCACATGGAACTTTTTTTCTGTTCGTTCCCCTACTTTAGCATTCCCATCCTCCACGATAGCTAAAGTCTAGACAAAGGCGAGCGGTAGACACAGCGGTGTTTCGCTACTGCTCATGGGTTGACAACGCATCAGTTTCGCGTACCCAGTGGGATAATACTTTCACGTAACGGATGAGAGGCGAGAGAAGAGGCAATAAATATCTTTCGCCGAAATAGAAACCATTTTCTACTTCGCTGTTGTCAGAAATATCTGTTTTTCCGAGGCTATTAGGTTGGAATGTGATTGGTTGAGGGCTGGCGAAGCCAACGAATGTGAAAGCTAAAAAACCTGGTTGCTATAACAAACTGAGGCGTAGTTTAGCCCGAGGCCTAGGTTGGGATGAAATACGACAGTTTTACTCGAAAAAGTTAAATTTATGATCTTTGTTATCACATATACCTGATTGTTCCGAATAAGCCATGAATTACGGGGTTATGGTTGGCATTGTAGCTTAAATGGATTTAATACCCTCGGTTCTCAAAATATTTGTCGATTTATTCTGAATTTGTTATGCTTCTGGAGGTTGCGATATACTGACTGCAGAATGCGACAATATTCATTCGAAACACGTCGTCTGTCAGCTGCTCTCACTGGCTCACCAACTCTTTTCTTCCCATCATACGTCATGGCCAGCGCTGACGACATTGCTGCACCAGACACGTAAGTATGCCACTCGTCCTGATCCTGACATGATTATTAGATTTTTATCTCCGTTTGCATATCGAATTACTCGTCCAGTCTAATCGTGCTCTGTCTTCAGCTCTTCATCTTCTACTCGTGACAGCAAAAAGTGGGACTATTAACCCGGAAAGAAAAAGGTAAGTCGGTTTTCATACCCATTTCAGCTAACTTGCCATTCAGCTTTAAAAGGCTCCAGTTCGCAATAAGATCAGCGTACAGTACGACAATCAATGAAACATCAAATGTAGTTTATAAGAATATGCTTTAAGTTGGATGCCAGTGAATTAAAAAATTAAAGAAAAAATTTTGAAAATTTTTTATTTCGTACAAATGAGGTGATTAATTGCACATTTTCCAATCCAGAAAACAAATGGAAGAGAGACGAAACGCAGTTGGTTATCTTCAGTAGTAATAAAAATAAATTTACTAACTCATAAACACATCACAAGCTGCCCGACGAAATAAGCGCTAGGAAACAGACTGTCACTATTGAAAGAAAACATGCCCTAGAATGCAATATTAAGGATCGAACAAACCGTTTCGAGAAAAAAAATGCCGCATAAAACGCTGTCACGTCAAGTGTCTGCCAAAGTAGCAGAGTGGGCAGAGTTGCTGCCTGCCAAACAGAGGTCCCGAATTCTATTCCCGTAACTGCCAGGGATGTTTTCCTCGGCGAGAGGACTTAAAAGGGTCCACTCTGCCTCGTGATACCGATTGAGAAACTACCCGAATGAGAAGTAGGGACTTCAAGGCCGGGAGAACGGTGTGCTGTCCCTTCTCTTCTCCATACCGCATCCTAGTGACGCCATTGGTGAGGACGTCACAGCGGTCGTTCGGACCTGATTGACCTGTCCGATGCCAGAATGACACGCATTCACGTAGAGTCATATTATGCACTAATATGATATTACAGCATGTTCTAAAACAATGAGACTCGTTTCCGATTCCAGGATGACGTTACATATATACAGGGTGGTCAGAAAATGTCTGAAACGCTTGTAGTGATGTTGTAGGGAAAGTTGTACTGAGACATAAATGTTAAGAAAAAAATTCGATACGTTGCGCCGTTTCCGGGTTATTTAGCATTGAAGTTAGCGAATCAGTTCGTCGCGCGCCTGAATTCAAGTTTCAGCTAACGAGACAAAGCACTCGTTGGGCAACACCACCCGTCGCTGGCCGCTTGAGTGCGAGCGTGCGACGCCCCGATTGGCTAAATTCTACACTAAATAACTAGGAAACGGAGCAACGTATCGAATTTTTATCTTAATATTTATGTCTCAGTACAACCTGCCCTGTAATATCCCTACAAGCATTTCACACATTTTCTGACCACCCTGTGTATATAAGGCCCCCTGGAACTACAAGACAATAAGTAGTGATGAAAACAACGTTAAATCTCTGCCGCCGTATTAATTTATTCTTACACAACATGTTTCAGAAGCCCGGCTTCCATCAGCAGGTTTGGTAAGACAAACAGACGCTAAACATTCCTTTTATCGGTGCTGACTCTCAGGCTACCACTGTCGCCACCATTCTAGATGGCTAAGTTTATATTCCAGATAATACGTCCCATTAATACCAATTTGGTAATTCGGAATAACTTCCTAAACGAACAACGTTATACAAAAAATAAACTATATGAGCTAAGAATAACAAATGAATCGTATGAAAAATCTGAAAATGGAAAATCCAGGAAGGTGTGTAACAATATTATGAAAAGGATAGCTGCTACTAACAATATAGCGGAGATTCTCAGTCGCAGATAGGCACAACAAAAAGATTGTAACAAAATAAGATTTCGGCCAACAACGTCTTTCTTAAAAACAGACCAGTCATGTGTGTGTGTGTGAATTGCGGTTGCGTGAATGTGTGTGTGTGTGGTCTATTTTTGAGAAATACGTTGTTGGCCGAAGGATTATTTTATTACCGTCTTTTTGTTATGCCTATCTACGACTCAGCATCTCTGCTATATGGTGAGCAGAAATTATCCTTTTCATAATACTGAAAAATCTGAAAATGGAGAAATGTGTATATAGACGATTTTATTTAGAAAAAAGTTTCAATTCGTTGACTACAACACAAACGCCAATATCACACTGCTCAATAGCCAGTGACAGGCGTAGTGATAAATGTTTGGCTCACTTAGATGAGGAATGTGTAGAGACCTAATCCTAGTATTTCAGTATATCCCATGAACACCGATGAAACGTTCAGGATTAAGTTAATGACTGCGCAGGCCAATGAGGGTAGGTTTTACGGGAACAGAATATATTTGTTGCCATCCCGTGCTCGTTTAATTTGCTGTACCGAGACACAACGCTGCGCTAAGGTGTTAACGTTAATAGCATTCTGGACGAGTGTGAATTAAAGAAGAATTAAATGGGCGTATCTGATTTACATTCATTGTATCGAGCTATGCTGACGTAGCATACCAATGGCCGCACGCTCACTGTGAATGAGGTAGTTTGTGCATTTCGGAACATCCGACTTGTGTTAAAAAGAAATCACATGTCGGAAGTGCAAAAGTGCGACAAACTTATACATTCTTTTTATTCATGCGTCTAAATTCCTTTCAGTCAAAACTCAGCATGCTGTGAGTAGAGGAAAGTGGGAATATTTGGGATGGCATTTGTCTGATCTCCTGAAAACCAAAGGTAGATGTGTATGCGCGCGCGTGTGTGTGTGTGTTAGTAGCACTATATTATTGTGGTTTCAGTAAAATAAAGACAAAACAAAAAACATTACGTAACAGGAAAATAGCTCCAGATTTGTATGACTGTATGGGTAATTTAGTGAGCAAATAAAGACATTAGACAGCCAATATTATATAAGTCATTCATTTTAAGAAAACATATGTATTGCTGGATTCTAATCTCAAGGTTCCGTCCTCAGACGGCAGAATAGGTCTCGTGCTATTTCTTCTACGCTGACTTGGTGGAGATGAAATTGGTGTTCACGCTTTTTTTGCAATCAAAGTATTGTGCATTGGCAATGGTGTGGAAAACTGTGACGTTTATGAAGAATTAAAAGTTTCGATGTTTATGCTCTCGTTGAACAAAAACTGATTAGTTCAATATACTTTCGAAGTACACTGATGCAAAAATCATACAAATAAACAAGTAGTCGAGTTGCGGAAGGTTGCATGTGGTAATTTTACCACGCATACTTCGGAAAGCACAACGAAATCTTTTGCTTTCGTTTAATTTTACATCACTACGATCACTATAGAGCATTAGGACGCGAGTCGTCAGTACATCTGCGACGTCACCGAATTTTTCCGTGCCATCACCACTGAGAAACGTTGTGACTAGAAAATCAGTAAACTATTACTGAACGTAGTCCCATTGCCAAAAGTATAATGGACAGTAAGTATAAATATGAGCTGCTTTCCAAGGAAATGTTTTGAAGTTCGACAACCAAAAGGGATCTATTTGCTTATAATATATTTAGTAAATAGTAGTGCTCCGACTGCTGTTTTAAGATCAGTATAAATTATCTGCATTTCTACAAGTCAATGGTTCTATAATGTTAGTCTTTGACAAGATAGCGTTTTATGTGTCTACTGAAAAAAGTAGCACAAATTTAACTATAACACATTTTCTTTTTTAAAGTCGGTAGCACATTATCTCGAGGTACTTTTGCGGTAACAGGCGTCAGAAACGTGCAATTTTATTGGTTATGGAGAAGTAAACCAGGTGTTAAAAAGCGCATACCGAAAGAGGATTCCAATCGAGGAAATGGCCTGTCTCCACCCGTAATCTGTCTCCGCCCTTAACTCTTGGGATAACGGGTTGCTCTCTTCGAGACTTCGCGGGCCCTGCTGTCTGCATAGGAGATTTCTGTGTAAATGTGTAATGAATATTCAGAGTTACTTTGAATCGAAGAAGACATCTGCAACTCCACGCCCCTGTTTGCATGGAGCTGCTAACGTTACAGCCGCTTCCAATTTTTGTATCCCGATAAATATTGTTTCCAAACTTGATATTGTTCGTGTAAGTAATGGTTCATATTGTACGGCGCAAAATAAACATAGCTAAAAGCTTCCGATTGGTAACATAAGTCGTCGAGAAATCTGTGCTTATGGAGAAAATAAAGCATATAATAAACGATGCTCTTCATTTTAGCCGAGAATACTTTTTTCAGTACCTTTCTCCTACACTGAAAATTTTACCATAGTTCTCCTTGGTATCTCCTTGATTAGCTGTACTGGGAGAAATCACATTTCTGAGAATAATTTAGTGGCGACATATGCAGTATTTCTGGAATGAATCTTTTATTCCTTAGCGGAGTGTACAATGCGGTGAAACTTCCTTGCATTCACTGTCTGGCCAGGAAAGTCCCAGAAGATATAGTCGATTGTCAGTGTAACGTCTCACACGCAGATACCATCATCAGTATGAAAAAAGTGTAGGGTTCCAATTACGTCTTCTGCCTACTGATTGCTTCTGGTGGCTTTGTGGGCAAATGATGTGGTAAGGAAAGAGGCCAATGGCGTGGCAAAGGTGGGAGGGGGGGGGGGGGTCAGACTTTTAAGGCGGAGGGCCAGAGAGCGAGAACCTCGGTAACGGCGAGTCAAGCTGGTCTTCTGTTCACGTGCCACTGTCGTGAGTGCTACGGAAATTGGCTGAATGACTGTGAAATCATGCTACGGAAATTGGCTGGATGACTGTGGAATCACGAATAGGCGACAAGGTGTTACACGTCGGTGCATCACAGAACGTGAAACTGCGATGTCTTCCCGCTCTTTAAGGCCGGATAGGTGGCGGTCTATGGCAGGTGTGGCAGTAGTTTACAATGATAGGTCCGGCCCAAATGTTCCGTAGCTTACCGTTCAGCGCACATTCTTGGACACAGGGCTCGACAGCAGAATTTATTGCCTATATTTTCCCATTTTGACACAGCGACGATATCATTGAAGATTACAGTGGGCACGGCAGCATCGAGACTGAATCGTGAATCAATGGAAACATGTGGCCTGGGCGAATGAATCATATTTCTGTTATCAAGTCGAGGGTCGTTTCAGGACACACCATCCACCACCCAGGCGAACAGCTGCATGTAAACATGCACCACATCATGCACGCAGGTCGGTAGGGGTAGTGTTATGCCACAAGAAACATTTAGCTGTAGTCCATGGGATCTTTGGTTGTAACCGAAGGCACTGTTACAGCTGCGGACTACGTGAGCAGTGTTGTGCACCATCTGCATTCTATCATTCTTGAAATCCTCTCCATTGGAGATGACATTTACTAGCAGGAATTGTCTGTGGCACATGGCTAGAATCGTGATACAGTGGTTTGAGCAGCATTCTCGTGTGCTCACATTGATGTCTTAGCCACCCAATTCGCCTAATCTGAACCTAACTGAACACACGTGGGGCGCTTTCGAGCGCCAGCTCCCCTGTCCTCAAGCTACCATCACGTAATTCACGGCAGTTTTGTCTCCTTGTTCATAGATGTCTGCTGCCACTATAACCGGAACCTAACAAGGGCTTCGCTGCTGTATTACGCCGAGGTGACAAAAAGTCAAGGGATACCTCCTAACTCGCGCGGATCTCTTGTTGCCCGGCGTAGTTCACCAACTCGACGTTGCATGGAATCAACAAGTTGCTGGAAGTCCCCCTGCAGCCATGCTGCCTTTATAGCCGTCGATAATTGCGAAAGGGTCGCCGGTCCAGGATTTTGGTTACGAACTGACCTCTCGACTATGTCCCATAAATGTTTGATGGGATTCATGTCGGGCCATCTAGCTGGCCAACCCATTCGCTCGAACTGTCCAGAATGTTCTTCAAACCAGTCGCGAACAATTGTGGCGCTGTGACATGACGCTTTGTCATCTACAAAAATTTTATCTTTGTTTAGGAACATAAAGTCCATGAATGGTTGCAAATGTTCTCCGAGTAGTCGAAGATAATCATTTCCAGTCAGTGATCATTCAGTGGACCATATGACCCAGTACATTCCATCTAAACGCAGCGCACCCCATTACGATGGAGCAACTAACAGCATGGACAATGCCTTGTTAACAACCTGGCTCCATGGTTTCGTGGAGTCTGCGCCACGTTTGGATCCTACCATCATCTCTTGCCAACTGAAAGTGGGACTCAGTTGACCAGGTCAGATATTCCAGTCTTCCATGGTACTACCGATATGGTCATGAGTTCTGGAGAGGCGATGCAGGCGATGTCGTGCTGTTAGCAAAAGTACTCGCGTCGGTCGCCTGCTGTCATAGCCCATTGATGCCAAATTTCGCTGTACTTTCCTAAGATAAGTTAGTCGTAATTCCCCTCCCCCCCGCCCGCCTGGTTGGCCGTGCGGTCTAACGCACGGCTTTCCGAGCGGGAAGGATCGCCGGTCCCCGGCACGAATCCGCCCGGCGGATTTGTGTAGAGGTCCGGTGAGCCGGCCAGTTTGTGGATGGTTTTTAGGCGGTTTTCCATCTGCCTCGGCAAATGCGGGCTGGTTCCCCTTATTCCACCTCAGCTACACTATGTCGGCGATTGCTGCGCAAACAAGTTCTCCACGTACGCGTCCACCACCGTTACTCTACCACACAAACATCGGGGTTACACTCGTCTGGTGTGAGACTTTCCCCGGGGGGTCCACCGGGGACCGAACCGCACTATAACCCTGGGTTCGGTGTGGGGTGGTGGAGGGGTGAAATGGACTGCGGTAGTCGTTGTGGGGTTGCGGACCACTGCGGCTGCGGCGGGGACGGAGCCTCTCCATCGTTTCTAGGTCCCTGGTTAAGATGACGTAACATAACATAACATAACATAACATAACCCCCCCCCCTCCGCAGTTGATTTCTGCAGTGCTTCCTGTCTGTCAGCACTGACAACTTGACAACTGTACGCTGGCGCCGCAGCTATCGGATGTTAAGTAAATGCCGTAGGCCACTGCTTTGTCCGCGGCGAGAGGTAATGACTGAAATTTGGTATTCTTGGCACACTCCGGACACTGTAGATTTCGGAATATAGAATTCCCTAACGATGTCCGAAGTGGAATGTTCCATGCGTCCAGCTTCAACTATTATTCAGCGTTCAGCATTTCTTAATTCCCGTCGTGCAGCCATAGTCACGCCGGAAACCTTTTCGCACGAATTACCTGAGTACAAACGACAGTACCGCCAATGCCCTTTTATACGTAGTGTTCAAGGATACTGCAGCTATCAGTACAGGTGCATATCGCTGTTCCCTCAATTTTGATCATCTCAGTGTACGTTGCAAATGTGTATCACCACACGACTATCCAGATTGTCATAATGTTTTGGCTCAGTGTAGGCACGGCGGTCTATGAACACTCGCCTAACGGAACAGAACAGGCACATACTGCACGGACAACAAAGCAAGACTGCGGTGACAGGACACCATAACGAGTGCAACAAATCTATACTACTCCGGGAAGATCGTCTACATACTAGGAAGACTCTGACCTTCAGGAGAAGGGTCCGACAGACGACTGAGATCGTCAGCTAGCCTCCGATCTGTGTCACGATGACGGAGGCCGTCTCCCACAGTCTTGAATGCAAGCAGTAGCCGCAGCCGCCGTAGGGTATATAGCGCTAGTGGGGCTGCGCACTCAGGAGCGGCAGTAAACATCGCGGTCGAAGGGTCGTAACGTCCTGTGTCGTCTCGGCCGCTACCAGGCGCCACGGGAGCAAAGTAGCGTGTCGCTGCAGTGGAATTCACCACAGTCGCTGACATCAGAGAACAGGAATTAAAATGAAAGATTTCTACGATTACGAATTGTCGGTCGTCGCCTCCCCACTCCTGCCACGCAGTCGTCAGCACAGTTCAGTGAAGTTCTTGAAAAACTGACAGCAGGGTCGGATATATTTTTCGTTACAAAATTTTCGCGGAACTCAGTATATCGCGACCACCTCAGTCGTTGTGGCTACGTCGTGAATCTTACACCATTCATCAACTCAATGTAGCGCGACCACCTCGATCGTTGTGTCTACGTTGTGAATCTTACACCACTCATCTTTCATACCAAGTGCAGGATGCACAACAGGTACTGCGTAGCCAGATAGTCGTGGAGGCGTATTAGCACCCGACTGCGACACTTCCCAGTGTACTGATTACGCGCAGCAAGTAGTATTTACTTTTGATACTACCATTGGTAATGTGAATGGACAGTGTTCGTGAGACATTCAGATTAAAATAAACAGAATAGCAGCGGAGTAGAAGATACGATTTCCGTCGAAACTGCGAGTAAGCTGACGTAATGTTCAGCGATCTCATAGCTACCGGGGGATCAAAAAGTCAGTATAAATTTGAAAACTGAATAAATCACGGAATAATGTAGATAGAGAGGCACAAATTGACACACATGCTTGGAATGACATGGGGTTTTATTAGAACCAAAAAAATACAAAAGTTCAAAAATGTCCGACGGATGGCGCTTCATCTGATCAAAATAGCAGTAATTAGCATAACAATGTAAGACAAAGCAAAGGTGTTCTTTACAGGAAATGCTCAATATGTCAACCATCATTCCTCAACAATGGCTGTAGTCGAGGAATAATGTTGTGAACAGCACTGTAAAGCATGTCCGGAGTTATGGTGAGGCATTGGCGTCGGATGTTGTCTTTCAGCATCCCTAGAGATATCGGTTGATAACGATACACTTGCGACTTCAGGTAACCCCAACGCCAATAATCGCACGGACTGAGGTTTGGGGACCTGGGAGGCCAAGCATGACGAAAGTGGCGGCCGAGCACGCGATCATCACCAAACGACGCGCGCAAGAGAGCTTTCACGCGTCTACCAATATGGGGTGGAGCGCCATCCTGCAAAAACATCGTACGTTCCAGCAGCTGTTTATCAGCCAGGCTGGGGATGATGCGATTCTGTAACACATCGGCGTACCTCTCACCCGTCACGGTAGCAGTTACTGACGTTTTGCTGTCCAGCGCCATCTGTCGAATATTTTGTGAACTTTTTTTTGTTCTAATAAAACCCCATGTCATTCCAAGCATGTGTGTCAGTTTTTACCTCTCTATCTACATTATTCCGTGATTTATTAAGTTTTCAAATTTATACTGACTTCTTGATCACCCAGTACTTGAATATTATATTCTTTAATTATAACGCCGGCGAATTATTTGGGGCTTGGTTCACGTGAAAACTGCATTCGTGAGCAACTCGGTTACACTGCTGTGTTGGAACAGTTCGGATTGTCATGTGAGCTGTATGCTGTCAACCTTTTAATGGCTGGCAGCGAATGTAGCATGCGTCAGCCGCGGGACATCAGCGCGTTTGAACTCGATCTGATCAACTATGGCGCATCGTAAGACACTTGTGGTCCATCAAGACATGCAGCAACCTCAAATGGGTCTGCAAAAGTCACTAATCTATAGTGCATGCGTAGCACGCGAGATTTTGAACATTCTCTCCCCCTGTGAAGTGACTGACATAGTCGTCCACTTAGAGATTTTAAAACTGAGGTTTATGCTTAACGTTATCTAACAATTTTCTGAACTGTAACAATTTTGCCAACGGCCTTGTCGCAGTGCCAACTTCGGTTCCCGTTAGATCACCGAAGTTAAGCGCTGTCGGGCTTGGCCTGTACTTGGATCGATGACCGTCCGGTCTGCTGAGCGCTGTTGGCAAGTAGGGTGCACTCATCGCTTGTGAGGCAAATGGAGGAGCTACTTGATTGAGAAGTAGGGGCTCCGATCACAAAAACTGACAACGGCCGGGGAGCGTTGTGATGACCGCATGCCCCTCGAAATTCACATCCAACGTCACCTATCAACTGAGGATGACACGACGATCGGTCGATCTCGTTGGGCCTTCAAGGCCATTTCGGGCGGAGAAAGAACAATGTAAATGAACAACTAAATCGTTTTGTTCCTCTGATCTTCTTAGTACGAGACTACTGTGCTTGTAAGGGTTAAACTTATATAGAATTGGAAACTTTATTAGTTTTTGGATAACTTGGCCAAAAGTCTTTCCCTTTCATTATCTTCACAAGAGAGGTTAGCTTACTAATGCTAACGAAAGCTTTTCGTATAACAGGGCGACACGATATTGAAAATCTCGCGCGGTGCGCATGCGCCGTGGGTTGGGTGCTTTGTGTGAGCCAATTTGAGGTTATCTCCCAGTTCGATTGACCCCCAAGTGTCTTGTACCAAATAGTTCGTCTTGACTTCCCCTACACCACTGTGGTCTGTTGTAAAGAAGTACTGTTTGCACCACATATATACGGTTAACACGAGTGTGTACACAAAAAATCCAGTTACGGTTTCTGCAAAGGTTAATTCTCTATCGAATTTTAGGCCACGTACTCTCATTTATTACAGTGATCTGCTCGTATAGCTTAACACTCAGTGCACGATCATACGAGGCAAGGATACCAGCCAGATGCGGACGTATTAACAACTATTGCTCAGTCATGCGGTAACTTTTAAGTGCTATCCATGCGCGTTGCGGCAAACTCTGGATCGGCCCTCGATCTTCACCTCAGAAAATAGGCGAATGTGAGTGTGGTCACCGTCATATCCGATTCTACCCACAGTCTTTTTACATATTACAAAAACAGAGATTTTTTTTACGAAATAGAAGTAGTGGTCAACAACAAACTTTTTCAGTTTGTTTTCCAATTTTACTTTGTCGTGTCAGACATTTTATGTCATTAGGTAAGTGATAAAAAATTATAGTTGCACGGTGGTGCACGCCTTTTTGTGCTAAAGACAATCTTAATGTAGAATAATAAAACATTTTTGGCATTGAAATTGTGGACATAATTGTTCTTTTTGAACTGTGGTGGATTGTTTACAATAAACTTAACGAGAATAAATATACTGTGAAGCAGTAATCAAAATGCCTAACTCCATAAGCTGATATCCACAAGATGTTCGTGGGTGAGTACCATATATTATTCTTACAACATGTTTTTCAACAATGAGAAGTTTGTTTCTCGAAAATGAGTTACCCACCACAATATTCCACATTATATTACTGAATTAAAGTACGTAAAATATTTTAACTTGCTCATTTGTCTCCTCTCCCCCCCCCCCTCCCCCCCGTCGCCCAGAGATATGGAGTGATTTGAAGTGCGAAATGGGTGAATTATGTTTTAGGGATCCCAAAATGTGTTTTTCTTTCAGTTTAAATTCTCGCCAATATGAAAAGTTAAAATTTTGAAATTTCCACCCTATAATTTTATCAGTATGTGTTACGCTTGTCATTGATGTAGTACCTCTAGACTTGCTCAACTGTATATGTTACTTTTTTTTTAATTGATATTGAGATCATTTGCAGAAAACCACTCAATAGCACAAGTCGTAAATGTTGACATTCATTTCATCTACTATCAAGGCACTTCGTAGAGACCTTCAATGAACTCTTTCTTCCTCTCTGCTCTTTGCTCTGCGTTTAACGATGGAATTCCTGTTGCACTCTTAATGTTTACGCCTTTACTTTTTCTAACTACACCTAAGGTTGTTTCGACGTTTCTATAGCCTGAATATGCCTTTTGCACCATCATATCTTTTTCGATTTCTTCACATCTTTACTGCAACCGTTTTCCTTTAACGTTCATACAACTTCTACTTATTTCATTTCTAAGAGACATCTGTTACTTTATGCCTGTATTCCTTTGAGCATTTCTGAACATCCTTCTTTCGTCGTTCAATTGAAGTATTCCTTCTATCATTCATGGTTCCTTTGCAGTTGCCTTATTTGTACCTACATCTGTCTGTTCAACTTCAGTGATTGCTCTTTTTAGAGATGTCCATTCCTTTTGAACTGAATTTTACTCACTTCAACTAACTTGCCATTCAGCTTTAAAAGGCTCCAGTTCGCAATAAGATCAGCGTACAGTACGACAATCAATAAAACATCAAATGTAGCTTATAAGAATATGCTTTGATTAAGTTAGTTGCAAGTGTATTAAAAAATTTTGAAAGTCTTTTGTTTCATACAAATGAGGTGATTAATTGCACATTTTCCAATCCAGAGAACAACTTTTAATGAGACCAAACGCAGTTGGTCATCTTCATTAGTTATAAAAATAAATTTACTAACTCATAAAACAGTGCAAGCTGCGAGACGAAATAAGCGCTAGGAAACAGACTGTCACTCATTGAACGAAAACATGCCATAGAATGCAATATTAGGGATCGAACCAACCGTTTCGAGAAAAAACTGCTGCGTAAAACGCTGTCACGTCAAGTGTCTGCCAAGGTAGCAGAGTGGTCAGGGTTGCTGCCTGCCAAGCAGAGGACCCGAATTCTATTCCAGTAACTGCCAGGGATTTTTTCCTCAGTGAGAGGACTGAAGGAGGATCCACTCCGCCTCGTGGTGCCGATTGAGAAACTACCCGAATGAGAAGTAGGGACTTCAAGGCCGGGAGAACGGCGTGCTGTCCCTTCTCTTCTCCATACGGCATCCTAGTGACGCCATTGGTGAGGATGTCACAGCGGTCGTTCGGACCTGACTGACCCGTCTAAGGCCAGAATGACACGCATTCACGTAGAGTCATATTATGCACTAATATGATATTACAGGATGTCCTAAAACAATGAAACTCGTTTCCGATTTCAGGATGACGTTTGATATATATAAGGCCCCCTAGAACTAAAAAACAAGAAGTAGTGATGAAAACAATGTTAAATCTCTGCCACTGAATTAATTTTTTCTTACACAACATGTTTCAGAAGCCCGGCTAAACATTCCCTTTATCGATGCTGACTCTCAGGCTACCACTATCGCCACCATTCTAGATGGCTAAGTTTATATTCCAGATAATGCGTCCCATTAACACCAATTTGGTAAGTCGGAGTAACTTCCTAAACGAACAACATTATACAAAAAATAAAGTATATGATCAAAGAATAACAAAGGAATTGTATGAAAAATCTGAAAATTGAAAATCCAGGAAGGGGTGTAACAGTATTACGAAAAGGATAGCTGCTACTCACCATATAGCGGAGATGCTGAGTCGCAGATAGGCACAACAAAAAGATTGTAACAAAATAAGATTTCGGCCAACAGTGTCTTTCTTAAAAACAGACCACACACGCACACACAGAGACACAGACACACAGACACACACACACACACACACACACACACACACACGCAAACTTCGTTACGTTAGAACAGACGCCAAATGTTCGTTTTTAATGTTTACTTTCTCTACATCGACATCCACATCTACTAGAGTACTCTTCAGTTCACACTTGCGTGTCTGGAAAAGCGTTCCTAGAACCACGATCAGACTGCTTCGCGACCGTTCCACTCTCGAATAGCACGTGGGAAAAGTGGAGACCTAAATATTTCTGCACGAGCTGCGATTTCTCTTACTTTATTACAATGGTCGTTTCTATCTATGTAAGTGAGAATTAACAAATATTTCGGTATTCTAAGGAGAAATTTGGTGATTGAAATTTCGTGAAAAAGCCTCGCCGCAATGAAAAACACCTTTGTTTTAATGACTGCCACCCCAAATCGCTTATTATATTCGACACTATCTCCCCTGTTTCGCGATGATACAAAACGACGTGCTCTACTTTGAATTTCTTCCATGGACTCCGTCAATCATATCTGGTAAGGATCCCATACCACTTAACATTATGCCAGAAGAGGACTGACACGCATAGTGTAGGCGGTCTCTTTAGTACGTTCCATCTCCTAATTGTTCTGCCTATAAAATACAGTCTTTGGTTTGCCTTCACCACAACATTAACTGGACTCACATCCGGCCCTCCAGATTTAAGTTTTCTATGATTTCCCTAAACCGCTCCAAGCAAATGCCGGGACGGTTCCTTTGAAAGGGCACGGCCGATTTCCTTCCCCATTCCTGACAAAATCCGAGCGTGTGCTCCGTCTGTAAGGACCTCTATATCCATGGGACGTTAAACCAAGTCTTCCTTTTACAATATTAATTAGGTGCAAGTTCCAATTTATAGTCTTCGTAACCTAGGTATTTAGTCGAGACGATGACCTTTAAGTTTGTGTGATTTATAGTGTAACCGAAATTTAATGGATTTTTTTGTAGTGCACATGTGGAGGACCTAACACTTTTGTTGCTTAGGACAACTGGCACTTTTCGCACACTGCAGGTATTTGTATAAAACATTTTGTAATTCTTTTTGATCTTCTGATGACTTGCCTAGACGGTTAGCGACAGCATCATATGCAATGTAAGAAGACTCCTGAGATTAAAAACAGCAGGGGACCTATAACACTTGCTTAGGGAACAACAGACGTCACTTCAGTTTCACACGATGTCTTCCCGTCAGTTACAGGGAACTGTGGCCTTTCTAATCGCGAATCCAGTCGCACAACTGTGAAGGTACTCGATGGGCAAAAAATTTGACTAGAAGCCATCTAAGAGGGAGTCTGTCAAAAGCCGTCTGGAAATTTAGAATTATGGAATGAACTTGAGATCCTCTGTCGATAACATTCATTACTTCGTGTGTGTAAAGAGCTGTCTGTATTTCATAAGAACAGTTTTTCTGAATCCGTGATGGTTATTTGTGAATACATCATTTTCTTTGACGTATTTCATAATGTTGGAACACTTTCTTTCTTACGCTTACGCCATAGTCCCACAACGATCGCAGGCTGGACGCGGTTAGAACGGATTTGGCAAGGTTAGTTTTAGGGGGTGGCCGGATGCCCTTTCTGCTGCCGCCCCGTACCCCCAGGAATGGGATCAGTGTTCCCCAGCTGTCTGCATCTAATGGAAATTGTGAAATAGTGCGAACGTGTTTCAAATGTCTGTGACGCATGTAACTGATGCGTAACGTGGGGACCAGCCCGGTATTCACCTAGCGGGATGTGGGAAACCGCCTAAAAACCACATCCAGGCTGGCTGGCACACCGGCCCTCGTCGTTAATCCGCCGAGTGGATTCGATCCGGGGCCGGCGCGCCTACCCGAGTCCAGGAAGCAGCGCGTTAGCGCTCTCGGCTACCCTGGCGGGTGCCAATGTTGGAACACGTACACTACAATTCGATGGAATATCAGTGGGTCACTTCTGTTTCCTTACTTAAGACTCAAAAGAATTGGTTTCACATTTTATTCTTTTTTATGGATTTGAGGTAGGGGTTTTTACCTTTAAATTTTCTAGTTTAGCTGCGATCAAGACACTTTATGGCAATTTATGGGTGTCCATCTTATTGCATTTCCTCAGACACTCAAATACACTTTGTGGCAATTTTAACATAATACAGCAACGCTTGTCGAGATCCAAGACACTTATGATAGTGCTGTAAATGCTCAAAACATCTCGTCAAAACTACTGGAGCTCAAATAGCTGTCGTCACAATATAGAATATGTTGAACAAAAAGTCGTTCTGTCACTTTATAATCGTCTACTTCTTTGCTCTTTATTACTCACGCGACGTTGTTACTCACAACACGTTTGGAAGTGGTTGCAGAGCTGGACCAGTGCGAAGATCAGCATGGCTCAAATTTTCTTCCAACCATTCTCATGTACCTTTTTTCCCTTTCAGAGCAGCACCAACGCTCAACATCCTCGACTATTTGTTGTCTTCCCGTTCACTTTTCGTCCTCAAAGGGAACCTCAGGTATCTTATGTCTTAACGCATGTGCCGTGATCCTATTCCTTGTAGGCAGTATTTTCCACAGATTGCTTTCCTTGTCGATTCTGCGAAGGACCACCGCAGTTCCTATCTTACCAATCCACCTATTTCCTCATCGTTTCGAAATACCGTATCTCAATCGCTTTGCTGCTCTAGTTTTGCCCTCCAGTTCACCCGTAATCAATGATTTACTTTCACCCGTAGTCAATGATTTACTTCCGTACAATACTCTGCTCCAGAGGTACGTTTTCAGAATTTTCTTCCTAATGGGATAGCTTATTTTTGATACTCTTAGCGTTTTATTATCAAGGAGTGCCTGTTTTTTCTCTGCTGTTCTGCTTGTCACATCCTCCCTGCCTCGTCCGTCAAGTGCTATTTTGCTTCCCAGGTTGCAAAATTCCTTCACTCTGTGTATGCAGTAGTCCCCAATTTACGTTACGTTTATCGCTTATCTCATTTCTGCTGCTCCTCATCACTTTCGCCTTTCTTTGACTTACTTTGAAACAATAATCTGAGCTCATTAGACTGTTAATTCCGTTCAGCTGGTTCTCTAATCCTTCCTCAATTACTCCGAATATACAAATGTCACGCGTAAACCTTGTCATTTATCTCTTTTCACAATGGGTTTTAATCCCACTCCCGAACCTTTCTTTTATTTCCGTCTTCTTCGATTCACAGGTTGAATAATAGGAGAGGAAGATTACATCCCGGCAGTGTGCCCTTTTGAACTTAGAACGTCTTTCTTGACCTACCCTTCTTATTGTTCCCTCTTGTTTCCTTTACATATTGTGTAGCGCCCGTCTTTCCCAATAGATTATATAAATTTTTCTTAGAATTGTAACATCTTGTACCATTTCACGTTGCCATACGCCTTCTGTAGGTCGACACATCTATAAAAGAGTTTCTGTTTGTCGTTAAGTCCTGCCCATCTGGTGCCTTTGCCTTTCCTATAACCAAATGGATTCTCAAACTCTTCTAACAGATCCTCAGTTATCCATTATTCTGGATATTATTGTTAACAGCAAACTGAGTGTATGAGCTGTTAAGAACTTTGCATGTGACATTCTTCCGAAAGCTATACTACGGTGTAAATCTCTACGAGCATATTCCTGGCTGGTTCCTTTAACATGGCTACTGCCGAGTTCCCGCTCTATTCCTGTGGCAATATCTCTTCTGTAATGACCTCGCTGTCTTTCCCCGCCTACGCCTACCTACCGGGAAATGACGGTGCGAGCACAGCTGAGGGAGGGAGGAGGGGAGGGGGCAGTCCGATGAAAGCTATCAGAGGGAAATAGTGTCACCGTGGGCACCGAGCCCCGTATAAACAGCAGAGACGCGCTACAAAGTGAGCAGCTGCTGTGGGCATGACCCACACAGCCCGGCGGCCGGCGGCTAGCGGTTGGTGCTTGAGCACGCGCCGCTTTGCCGCCGGCCAATCGATGAGCAGCGCTGTCTACACACACCACACCACACGGGGGTTCCCCTAGTCCCTCGTGTTCCGCGGCGCTGGCTCACCAAGGACCCGGCGCCAGACAGCCTTCGCGGCTCCCGACACCTGCCTTTGATCTCCACTCTAGATAGAACACACTTGTTAACTGTATTTCCGCAAATGTACTAGCTTCGAACAATTAACGAATTCACGTTATCACCATAAGGTGCTTTTTAATGCTTTATTGGCTAGTTTCCGTAGGAAGTAAGATTTTCAAGTCAAACTAAAAGTACATCGTAATACAAAGTGGTTAGAGAATGGAGGGAGGCCATAAATGCTACAGGTACACAAGAAGAAATCCAAATAAGATCACTGTAGATTTCGTAGCTTTTGCAGATGACATAGCGCTTATTGCAGACGCACTTGAAAATGCACAAGAACAGATCACGGAAATACAACGACAAGTAGTGAAAGTAGGATTGCAAATATCATTTAAAAAATGCAGTTCGTGGGAAACGTCAGTAGGCCCAATGCACCTCAAACGCTGAAAATAAATAAGAACACAGTATCTTAAGAAGCAGACCATTTTTGAGTATCTAGGAGAAAGGACATCAAACAACACGAAGGGAAGGACAGCAATAGACACTAGAATATGTAAAATGGATAGCGTCTTTCAACTAACAAGAAGAGTTTACACTAAAACATCAACATCCTGGTACACAAAACTGTTACTATGAAAAAGTGGTAAGACCAGAAATACTCTCAGAAACTCTGAATTTTTTCGAGTTTTTCAAGCTCTAGTTTAAGAGTAAGTAGAATCATCAGAAAAATACTAGGATGCAAAATCAGCAGTGAATCACGTTACAGATAAACTTCTAATACAGAACTTTATCTGAAAGTAGAAAAGGTAACAGATGTAATGAAAAAGAGGAGATTAAACTTTTATGGCCACACATGCAGGATGAATAGCTAAACAAAACTTTGACTTACTAAACAATTACGAATCCAAAATCACATTGATGGGAGAAGTAGTAAGAGGTATCGAAAATGGAGACGCAATAAGAAAAAGAACATTTTTTAACAAAGCGATAGAAAAGGCAGGCCTTCCGGACTGAAGAAAAACAAGAACTGGCAGAAAGTGGGGATAAGAAGAGAAGGAATAACATTCTCGAAGAATGAAAGAAGTGTGGATCCAAAGAAAACTGCGGATGAAGACAAAGAAGCAGAAACGATGTTGACTTATTGTACCATCCAAAACGGTCATTCGAAATACATGATGGGGAGAACGTATGGCAAAACTATAGAAGATTTTGATGTAAATTTTCTTGGCCAAGACAACTGTTAACTTGGTATAACGTTTTCCATGTTAATCTATTCTACGAAGAAATATTTAATATATTGTATTTTTACGTCGAGCTGAAAATCGTACTTACTACCGAAACTAGACAACAGTAAAGCATTATTCAGCAAAAGCAGCTTATAGCAGTAACATGAATTTCTTCATACGCCATGCCCAATCTAAAAAGGGAAGCACCTAGAAGACATACCAATGTAACAGACACCAATGTAACAGACACCAAAGTAACTTCGTACACGTAAACATCATCGGCGGGTATGTAAATGATTTAGAATTGCACTTCACTGTGGCAGGTAGAACGGCCAGCAGAATGTAATAGTGTTGTTCGTGTTGTGTTGTTACCAAGCCTGGTTGAGTATATAAAGGGCGTCAACAAAGTCAGATGTTGAGTATCGCCGGCCGGGGTGGCCGAGCGGTTCTAGGCGCTACAGTCACTAGGTCGCAGGTTCGAATCCTGCCTCGGGCATGAATGTGTGTGATGTCCTTAGGTTAGTTAGGTTTAAGTAGATCTAAGTTCTAGGGGACTGATGACCTTAGAAGTTAAGTCCCATAGTGCTCAGAGCCATTTGAACCAATTGTTGAGTATCACTGTGAAGAATATGGAGATGCTGCGTACTGGTGTGAGACAGCGTCATCAGGACGTGGCAGAGTTTGTTAGGTGGCTCATTGTGGGTCTATGTTTGGCCTGCTGGCCGAGTCGTGCCATGTCCACATCTATTGGGCATTCGGATGTTGGATTTCGTGGGTATGGGAGTTAGGTATACTCGAAGTCAAGGTTCTAGTTGACTACGTATGACCACGATAAGGGAGGATTGCTCTATTGTGAACCAAGAACATCGTAACCTCTTCACAAGTGCTCCTACTACTCTGGAGCGCCAGAGAAACTGGTATAGGCATGCGTATTCAAATTCAGAGATATGTAAACAGGCAGAAAACGGTACTGCGGTCGTCAACGCCTATGTAAGACAACAAGAGTCTGACGCAGTTGTTAGATCGGTTACTGCTACTACAATGACATGTTATCGAGATTTAAGTGAGGTGTTATAGTCAGCGCACCAGCGGTTGGACACAGCATCTCCGAGGCAGCGATGAAGTGGGGTTTTCCCGTACGAGCATTTCACGAGTGTACCGTGAATATCAGGAATACGATAAAGCATTACATCTCCGACATCGCTGCAGACGGAAAAAGATCCCGCAAGAACGGGACCGACGGCGACTGAAAAGAATCGTTCAACGTGTCAGAAGTCCAACCCTTCTGCAAATTGCTGCAGATTTCATTGCTGGGCCATCAACAAGTTTCAGCGTGCGAATCTTTCAACCAAACATCATCGATATGGACTTTCGGAGTCGAAAGTCCACTCGTGTACCCTTGATGACTGCACAACACAAAACTTTACGCCTTGTCTGGGCCCATCAACACCGACGTACTGTTGATGGCTGAAAACATGTTGCCTGGTCGGACGAGTCTCGTTTCAAATTGCATCGAGCGGATGGACGTGTACAGGTATGGAGACAACCTCACGGCTCCATGGACCCTGCATGCCAGTACGGGAGTGTCCAAGCTGGTGGAGGCTCTGTAATGGTGTGAGGCGCTTGCAATTGAAGTGATATAGGATCCCTGACACGTCCAGATACGACTCTGACAGGTGGCACGTTCGTAAGCATCCTGTCTGATCACTTGCATCCATTCATGTCAATTGTGCATTCCGACGGACTTGGGCAATTCCATCCGGGCAATGCGATTCCCCACACGTCCAGAATTGCTACATAGTGGCTTCAGGAACACTCTTCTGAGTTAAAACACTTCCGCTGACCATCAGACTCCCCAGACACGAACATTATTGAGCATATATGGGATGCCTTGCAACGTGGTCTTCAGAAGAGCTCGCCAACCACTCGTACTCTGCCGGATTTATCGACAGCCTTGCAAGATTCGTGGTGTCAACTCTCTCCAGCGCTACTTCAGAGATTAGTCGAATCCATGTCACGTCGTGTTCCGGCACTTCTGCGTGCTCGCGGGGGCCCTACACGATATTAGGCAGGTGTACCAGTTTCTTTGGCTCTTCAGTGCATATGCGATCAAGGAATGGTCTCCCTGCAACGTTCTGTGTCATCGCGCGCCACTGGTCGGAGACTAGCAGCAGCCGGAGTAGGGAATTACAGTCGTATCTGTAGACACACTACTTGCTCATATGTGTGCATTGATGCCTACACTTTCAATTATAGTATAATATACTGGACTATCTTGGAGTAAGTAGTGGTACCCCTTCCCTATAAGAGTCAGAACATTGTAAAAGAAGTTTTTCACCGTCATCAGGCAACGTAGACGTAAGTGCGCTGTATCTTAAATGTTAGTAGATAGTAGTAAATGACTATGCTTTATATCTTCTTATTATGACTCCTCCAACAGAGCATATTTCAAGCTCTTGAGCAGACGCGGTAGGTGGTCCTAGACCAATATGATTTTCACTCGATCCCCAGATGGTTTCGATACAAGCCCGGAAACGCCAATCGTTATTGATAACAAATTGGACATAATCGCCAGTGCCACGAGCATACAGCGGAACAAAGCGGAGAATCTCGGCGCAACATGTTTGATATGTCAAAGAACCGTTTTAGATACTGGTGGTGTCATAGCACATCAGTGTTGAGCATACCATCAGTCCAACACCACGATATTAGGACGCAGCGCACACAGTTGTCGACTCGTTATAAGTTGCTCACTACCTTCAAAAATAAAGGCATCGGTTTTTAGGTTCTATTGCTAACGCAGTCTACTTCTAGACCAAAAAATGACTGCATTCCTGTGTTACCTTCCTCGTATAGCAAACTGCCGCATAATTAATCAAACATAAGCCATGGGCGCCCGGGTGTAGAGACTGGTCTCACAAAGTTTAGTACAGTTTGCGATATCAGTCTGCTCCCCTTGCTGTTTATAAGCTTCTCTTAATTTGGTTCGCGCTCTTCCGTCTATTCGAGATTGCATTAAGCATTAAACAAGAAGTAACGACCTTCCGTAGCTGTAGCTGGAGTACTTTGCCCTCGTCCTCTTGGACTACATCTCGTTACACGAATGTGCGTTTATAGCGCGATGACTCTCCTCTGTATTACAGGACTTTCTTTCATTTTCAATCTCTTAGTGCTTTGGGGTGAATGTATGAATTCTCCGCCCTGCGAACTTTCCGCCCCACTAGAAATCTGCGAACTCTCCGCCTCGTACCTGCGTCCGTTGTGTCCCGTCCTACCTGCAGCCGGACCGTCCTATTCACCTTGCTCTACCTGTTCCCTGGACTCAACTGAACTCCGCCCCGCCGTCCGCTGAAGACAATCGGTTCTAGGCGCTACAGTCTGGAACCACGCGACCACTACGGTCGCAGGTTTGAATCCTGCCTCGGGCATTGATGTGTGTGATGCCCTTAGATTAGTTAGGTTTAAGTAGTTCTAAGTTCTAGGGGACTGATGACCTCAGATGCTAAGTCCCATAATGCTCAGAGCCATTTGAACCATTTGAACCCCGCCCGCACAGACCCGTCTGCCTGTTAGTATCGCTCTGGTTTTCGTAGACTTCACATGATGCCACTTGGACATTACCATCTCAGTAGTTGTGATATGGAAGTTTCAACGACAATTCTTGGCAAGCCTAGTTGACACTATGAAGGTTATTCTGACACAATGAAGAAAACGAAGGAAGATGGGACTGTGATTTGGCACTGTTCAAAACAGAAAGAGAAGCATTGCCGAGGAAAGCTTAAAACCAAGGTTTCTACAGTGCTCTTTTCGCACGAGCATCAATGTGGAGCTCCGGATGACGCAAGGTTGGAAGTACAGAGGATCTGAACCAGGCAAAGAAGAGGGCACGAGAGGAAAACAGAATTGTATTAATTTCCTGTTTTGTTACCTACACGTCGAATATTTTGTTCTAGTGCAGACTGACATTTACGCAGTGGTTTAGCTATGTATTTTGGAACCCAACGCGGACTTCTGTCGTCCCTAGCAATTACCATCCTCACAAAATCATTTATTTATTTACTAATTCCGATAGGACCATTCTTTCGTTCGAGGTGCTGCCTAGGTAAGGTAGTTCTGTTTACAGTTAGACTTGTTCCACGCTTGAAAACTTTTAACAAATTTATATGCGTTGTTCAAATTCGAGCCTGTGGTAAAGAGACTACAACAAGAATAGTACAAACTGTAATTTTTAGTTGAATGTGCCATCCAAGTTCTAAAAACATTCGCACGCTTTGGCTGATATAGAAGGAGTCAGACTGTAATTGTTAGTTAACACTCTTTTTTAACTCATTGTCTGTTAAACAGGAACGAATGAGTAATGTTTGTTTTTAAATTTTTGTCACTAAAAAAAAATGGTTCAAATGGCTCTGAGCACTATGGGACTCAACTTCTGAGGTCATTAGTCCCCTAGAACTTAGAACTAGTTAAACCTAACTAACCTAAGGACATCACAAACATCCATGCCCGAGGCAGGATTCGAACCTGCGACCGTAGCGGTCTTGCGGTTCCAGACTGCAGCGCCTTTAACCGCACGGCCACTTCGGCCGGCACTTTTGTTACTATTTTGATGATTCAACTGTTAGATTTCCAAGACAGTCAAAGGTCACTGACAGGTGTCAGAAAAGAAAATATTACTACTACTTTCATTGGATTCTTCTTCATTTGCTCTTTCTTCAACTAATACACTGTCTTCTTTTGCATGACAGTTATGTGCAAGATTTTCTACGTTTTCTTTAAGTCCTTCAATTTTATCAAGAAAGAATTCCTTAACAGGTTCTTCATTTTTGTTAGTCTCGTCAATTTTTGATCATCTACAAATGCACTCTTGAACTATAATATTTTTGGGCCTTCTTTCATATCCTTTGGGTCGAGTGCTTCTCTGACGTAAGTTTAACAAATTTCAGCATTGAACTAGCCAACAAATGGACTTTCAAAAACCTGACCGTAATTTACTTGTTTATTTATTTACTTATTTTGTGCTCCACTTGGGCAACGTCGCTGTGTATTTGTTGTAAACCAAATTTCTGCATAAATTAATACAATATTTTTTTTTACTTTTAATCAGTAAGAACTCTCTACGTAAAAACATATACATATCAGAACTAACAACACTGAAATTGTTACATGCAACATATAGTATGACTTGTACCGTACGGCTTGAGCATGCTAGCTCGCGTCCCCAGGGGATTAGTGGGCCCTTGCTCGACCTTTTCTGGGCGGAAATTTCACAGGGCGGAGAACACACGGGGGATTAGTGGACCCTTCCTCGACGTTCTCTGGGCGGAAGTTTCACAGGGCGGAAAATTCACAGGGCGGAGAATACACGACACCCTTTGGGGCATCCCGGAGTGTATCTAAAGACAAAGAGGCTCATACTCAAAAAAGTCGCCAGTTAAGCAGTGATTAATATGTTTATTAGTAGTCGCCGAGGTTCAGCTGTTGTCAGATCTACATAAGTTCTTAAAGAAATTGCCAATAAATGTTTTCTGGCTATGGCGCCTCGTTACAGCGTAAAATCTCTGTCACCAAATAAAACCGATCTTTCGACCATGGTTGCCTTTCGCGGTCCATTGATGTTTGCTATAGTGGGAAATTTTATTGAACTAGTAACCTGGCCTAGCTTCGCACAGGAACAGTGGAATCTTATAAGGTGTAAATAAACGACGTTGAAGAAACTTGTCGCGTATGTAGGGGTCAAAATAACGCAATATGGCCGGTCGGAGTGGCCAAGCGGGTCTAGGCGCTACAGTCTGGAACCACGAGACCGCTACGGTCGCAGGTTCGAATCCTGCCTCGGGCATGGATGTGTGTGATGTCCTTAGGTTAGTTAGGTTTAAGTAGTTCTAAGTTCTAGGGGACTCATGACCTCAGAAGTTAAGTCCCATAGTGCTCAGAGCCATTTGAACCAGCCAACACAATATGTATTTCATTTTATTTTGTCCAGTTTCACTTTAAAGGGGTAAATACAAACTCCGAATAGGTAATTTGACATTATATATATAAGAGTGAAGGAATTTTGCTACCTTGGAACACAACGTGACGTCATTCCTCAGCAGTATATGCATCCCAGTGCACCACATCAAACCCAGCTGTTGTGTAACGTCCAGTGCCACTACGATACTGATTCTATATGCATTCTGTACAGAATTCGCTATCACTACTATCCCTATCCGCCTCCTGTTCGCCTATTCCAACATCGGCTAAGTACTACCGTGGACCACGACGTGTGTCACTTTATGCTTTGAGCTTCGTTTCTGCGCAGCTGTTCATCTCTGTGTCACGTCTGTGTGTACTCAAGAGAAGGATTCCGTTCCTCATGAAAAGGAGATGGTTCTGGATAATTTGACCGCTCACCAACTGATGTTGATTACCTTTGATTTAGCGAATGGTTTGCTCCACTGTGGCCCGTGCATCCGCTTTCGCAATCGGTGACTGTCGTTGGCGCCCCCTGTCATCAACAGGTTGTAATCACACTTGCCTTTGACGGCGGTGGCTGTCCCGAATTAACACACTCACGGTATCTCCTGATACGGTGATAAGTGGCAAGATCCACGGTCTGTGGTACAAAATTTTTGATGTTGTTTTTAACTTGTTACATGCGTAATGCGGAGATTTGGCGTAAGCAGAGGATCCTTATTGATGTGTTGCGGAGTTATTTCGAGTCGTTGGATCGCATTAAGTCCGAGTCGACAGCCGTTCCTCGGAAGAGCTTGCGGTAGCTTTGTCAAGAAATCCGCTGTTCTTTGTTAAATTTCAGAGCCACGAAACATCTATGTAATACAGGGTGGTTGTAACTAAACTTTCGCTACTTGAAAAGGCTCTCATCAAAAATGTGTGATCATAGGGCAATGAAACTTCTTGAAAACATTTGTAAGGACTTGTAGAAGAGAAATAACGAATAAACCATTGAAAGAAACACATTTTAATTTCCGCATGAGAGGGTCACATTTATTAACTGCGTGCCATGTTTACGTTCCGGGCTACAAACGTTGCTCGATGTGCTGACCATCTGCATCCACAACAGACTGGAACCACACTACTGGTGACCGACACAAGAGTGGACCATGAAATCTTCAGCTGTTGCGACACAGTTCGTGCACTTCTTGAAGATCGGATGTTGCGTCCGGCATTCTCAGCCATGGTTATAGTAACTTATTCAACAACAAAAAAAAAAAAGATTGTATGTCATTGTTGGCCGGGAGGCCCCATTCGGGGGAGTTCGGCTGCCGTATTGCAAGTCCTTTTTAGTTGACGCCACTTCGGCGACTTGCGAGTCAATGATGATGAACGATACACAACACCCAGTCCCCTGCCGGGAATCGAACTCGGGCTCCCTTCGTGGTAGGTGGTAACGCTACCGCTGCACTACGGAGGTGGACACTTATTCAACCATTTGTGGCGCAATAGGCTGTCGGTCTCTCCCAGTAGCCATTACCAAACCGCCAGGTAACTCTAACTTACAAATCAACTTCCTCAACCCCAGGGCGGAAAGAGGACCTCTCCGTATTCCTTTAACGCATCCATACTCCCAAAGAGCAGTAACAATATTGCTGTTGTTTTGATGAAAAAGCTTTACGAGTAAAACCCTGCTCACATTGTCCAGACCCACCTAACTGTCTGCAAACTGTAATGCACACTGATTCATGTGAACCCTTCGTCGCCATACCAATAGAAGCGCCTAACGGCATATCATGACACTAACGCGCGGCTCCCCCCGTCGGCGGTTCGATTCCTCCCTCGTGCGTGGGTGTCTGTGTGTTCTCCTTAGCGTAAGTTAGTTCAAGTTAGAGCAAGTAGTGTGTAAGCTTAGGGACCGAACACCTCAGCAGTTTGGTCCCATAAGATTTTATCTCAAGTTTCCAATTTTCGTGACACTAACACTGCTAAAAATGCAAATCCTGCATCGAAGTGTGAATGCCGTCCCTATGAAATTGGGTACCCGTGGTGTAAATAGTTTTCAATCTACTCATGTTCAAATATCGAAAGTTTAATTATATCTACCCTTTCTTTGTGTCAGTTCTTATGGAGCCACGAATGCTTTTGCATACATATCATAACCTGACTTAAAGTTTTCTAATACGTGGTGCATGTTGTACGCTGTGATGAAAAAATGAACTTATTTTAGTAATTTTAGTGAAGAAAAAAATTTCTGGCGTTGTGGATTTCGAAAATAGATAACATTGCGAAACACTGTTTTCATTGGTGCTGTCAAGATGATTCAAATGACGATTGTTCGTTTCGGAAAAATTAAAGTGAGAGCAACCAAAAAATTCTTCGCAAACAAACCTCACAAATGTGCTTACGATGTTTACAAGGACCGTAGCACTTTAAACTGATTCTTAGTCACATTCGTGATTAAAACATCCGCTACAGATCCACCGTTATTTATTGACTGAACTCTTTACCAGGGACTCAGCAGCATCTCTAAGTGTATCTATGAATAGTAGGCCGAAGCGTCCATGTCAAAGCTAAATTACTAGGTAACACATTTGCAGTACGTGGCTCATCAGAGGACACAGAGGATAGGGCGACTGCAGGGATGTAAATTTAGTTTTTTACTTACTGCGATAGTATGGGCGGCTTTTTCCGTTAGTGTCCATCTGTCTGCCTCCATTTTGAGGTCCAGTTGTTATATCACTACACACACTTTCACACAAACTACATTACTTTACACTCTGACAGCCAGACTTTGCCAGCATCCCATATGCTCTTTACAACTGTTGCTTGTAACAAAGATCTTGACGAAAAGATATGGCGGAGGCCTACTTTGCATAGAGTTGTAATTTGTTATTTGCATTCATTGAAGTCGATATAAGGGCAAATATTTTAATCAGACCGGCTATAACATGAGAGCACAAAATAAAATAAATAAATAAATTACTACAAGAACAAACTCCAGGTGATATGATGTTTTATTTCTATTTGTACATTAATGTCTAATGCAGGCAGTTTATAGCAAATATTTTAATCATGATTGGGATTAACATGAACGCCCAGGAATCAATAATACAGAGTTATTGTGTATACAGTGAGATACAGCTGTTTGTATGACTAGGACCCTTACATTTAAATTTAAATTTTTAAATTAATGCCAAACCTTCAAATGAACTGTTGACTTACTTCTGTTATTACGTTAACATGATCTGGGATATTAGTAAAAGTAGATTCTGTTTGTTTTAGCTAAAGGTACATGTATAAAATTTATCGTGTTTGTAATGGACTAAAGCTGTTTGTGTGATCGTAAACTTTATATTTAAAAACCAAGAACAAAAGTTAAAGTGATCTGTTGTCTTATTTTTGTTCTTACATTAAAGTGATCTGGAATATTAGTAAAGGGAGCTTCTGTTTGTTCCAGATAGAAGTAATATGTATAAAAGTACTGATTTATGTTAACAGTAGAAGGCTTTGCCATTTAGACATATAGTAAAGGTTTTATTCTCTGGTAGTATATTACATTGACACCAGCGTAGTTAGGATGCAAGGAGAGGGATTTTTGGGGGGGGGGGGGTTGTAGGAAGGCGGTGTAGGGTTGGTTGAGTGCTTACTTGTTTTGAACTAGTAGATCTTCAAAGTTCTGAAGGAAAATTTTGTTTCTCAGTTCAATTTAGTCATTGAGTAGGTAGTCAGGTGCTGTCGGCAAAATGGAGTATTTGGAGACGTCGTTCTATGTTGTTTGCAGAACGATTGTTCGCGCAAGATGTAAGGCAAAAATGGATTTATGCAAGTTGTTAAAGCGGAGTGCATATATGTGTTCTTTAAATGTTGTTGTGAAGCTTCTACCAGTTTGTCCAATGTAGAAGTTGGACATGAATTGCAAATGAGTTTGTATACACCTGGCTTTTGATACTGTTGTATAATGGTTTTGGTGCTGTATATGATTTTATTTTGCATTTTGTTGTTGGTGAAGAAGCTTATTTTTATGTTGTATGTCTTGAAGAGGTTGGCAATTTGGTGAGAAATGTTCCCTAGGAAAGGAGGCAGACACTAACGGAAAAAAACCGCCCATACTGTCGCAGTAAGTAGAAAACTAAATTTACACCCATATCGACAGATAAGCAATAGTCATGGCGATACATTAAAGCGTATTCCGTATTTGTGTCATAGAACCAACATCCGGCATCATGGTAGAAATAATGATGTAACTTCCAGAAACCATCTGAAGATAAACCTGAAAAGGTTCGAAAACCGGTTCATGGAATAAAACATAATCATTCAAAAAGTGACTGGTTGCAGTTTTATATAACTTATTTACATTTAATTAATAGTCACGGTTCTAAAATATCCGTAATGGATAAGCATAATAGGTTTCTGTGGTACAGCCGTTTGAAAACTTGTTTGGTAGGTAGGTATACAACAGTGTAGTGATGTTAGGAAGTGCTTACGTTGGATCGGCTGATGTCATTTGACGTCTATCCCACCTCTCTGACATGGTTCGAGCCTCATCCACGGGTCTGTGAGTTTTAGAGCATTATGACTGAGTATACTTTTGCAGAATACACCAGCATGATCCTTCTGTATGACCAAGCTCACGGTCGTGGTAGAGCTGCTCCTCGCCTTTATCAAGATCATCTTCCAAAACATTCGACTATCGCACACCCGTTTCGTCAAAATTACGTAACAACTGCGAGAAAGGGGTACCGTCAGCAGGCGTGACTGTGGCGCTCCGGGGAGACGCCGCCCACCCGAACTGGAAGAGACCGTACTGCATCGTGTTTCCGTTCTGTTTCTTTGGTTGTCAACGAGCGAGATGGTAAAACAAGTGATGTACCGGGTCACCCTAGTAAACTCCTTGTAAAAGGGGTGACGTTACCAACATGTTTTGAAATGACTGAAGCGCGGAAACCGTACGTTTCTGAACATGGATTTCAATTCAAAGTATTATCTACTCTGTCGCCTCTGCAAGTCCTAGAAATGTCCAATGGGAATTTACAAACACTCTGCATACAACATCCGCGAACAGCTGCATGGAGCTTCTGACCTTGTCCACTACGTCATTTATACTGGGTGGTCCATTGATCGTGACCGGGCCAAATATCTCACGAAATAAGGGTCAAACGAAAAGACTACAAAGAACGAAACTTGTCTAGCTTGAAGGGGGAAACCAGATGGCACTATGATTGGCCCGCTAGATGGCGCTGCCATAGGTCAAACGGATATCAACTGCGTTTTTTAAAAATAGAAACCCCCATTTTTATTACATATCGTGCAGTGCGTAAATAAATATGAATGTTTTAGTTGGACCTCTTTTTTCCGCTTCGCGATAGATGGCGCTGTAATAGTCACAAACATATGGCTCACAATTTTAGACGAACAGTTGGTAACAGCTAGGTTTTTTAAATTAAAATACAGAAATCAGGTACGTTTAAACATTTTATTTCGGTTGTTCCAATCTGATACATGTACCTTTGTGAACTTATCATCTCTGAGAACGCATGCTGTTACAACGTGATTACCTGTAAATACCACATTAATGCAATAAATGCTCAAAATGGTGTCCGTCAACCTCAATGCATTTGGCAATATGTGTAACGACATTCCTCTCAACAGCGATTAGTTCGCCTTCCGTAATAGTCGCACGTGCATTGACAATGCGCAGACGCATGTTGTCAGGCTTTGTCGGTGGCTCACGATAGCAAATACCCTTCACCTTTCCCCACAGAAAGAAATCCGGGGTCGTCAGAACCGGTGAACGTGCGGGCCATGGTATAGTGCTTCGACGACCAATCCACCTGTCATGAAATATGCTGTTCAATACCGCTTCAACCGCACGCGAGCTATGCGCCGGACATCCATCATGTTGGAAGTACATCGCCATGCTGTCATGCAGAGAAACATCTTGTAGTAACATCGGTAGAACATTACGTAGGAAATCAGCATACATGCACCATTTAGATTGCCATCGATAAAATGGGGGCCAGTTATCCTTCCTCCCATAATGTCGCACCATACATTAATCCGCCAAGGTCGCTGATGTTGCACTTGTCGCAGTCATCGTGGATTTTCCGTTACCCAAAGTACATACGAGGGTTATTCCAAAAGTAAGGTCCGATCGGTCGCGAAATGGAAACGACTATGAAAATCCGATAAAGCTTTGCACAGATGTGTTGGGTAGTGTCTCTAGTATAACCCCAGTTAGCATCACGTCGCTCTTCTCATTTCTGAGCTCGCAGTGAGTGCGTAAAGATGTCTAGAAAATAGTGTCTGCCGCCAAGTACGAGGGCCTGGTGAGAAATTTCGCCTGAAGCTATGCAGCCAACATTACATAACTGTCGTGCTGTTTCGTCTTCACAACAATTCTCAGCCGCATTCTGCAGGGGCAATGAAGATGCTCCTGCATCGTTTTCAAATGGAAATGTGAGATTACCCACAATACAGTCCGCAATTGTCTCCCCCTGAGTTTCATCTCTGGTCACATGAACCGCTGTCGTTGAAGACAACATTTTGACACAGACAACGAGGTGTAGGCCAGCGTGGAGAATTGGCGGAAAGCACTGGCGGCTGCCTTCTATGATGAGGCTATTGAAAAGTTGGTACAACGCTATGACAAAAGTCTAAGTCAGAACGGCGACTACGTAGAGAAGTAGCTGAAAGGTGTAGCTAATTGTTACAAGTAAAACATTTCTGATGTTCACTGTGGTTTCAATTTGGCAATCAATCTGACCTTACTTTTGGAATAACCCTCGTATTATGCCGGTTTACGTTACCGCTGTTGGCGAATGACGCTTCGTCGCTAAATAGAACGCGTGCAAAAAATCTGTCATCGTCCCGTAATTTCTCTTGTGCCCAGTGGCAGAACTGTGCACTGCGTTCAAAATCGTCGCCATGCAATTCCTCGTGCATAGAAATATGGTACGGGTGCAATCGATGTTAATGTAGCATTCTCAACACCGACGTTTTTGAGATTCCCGATTTGTCTGCTACTGATGTGCGGATTAGCCGCGACAGCAGCTAAAACACCTACTTGTGTATTATCATTTGTTGCAGGTCGTGGTTGACGTTTCACACGTGGCTGAATACTTCCTGTTTCCTTAAATAACTTAACTATCCGGCGAACGGATGATGTCGTCCAGGATGCCGAGCAGCATACATAGCACACGCCCGTTGGGCATTTTGATCACAATAGCCATGCATCAACATGATATCAATCTTTTCCGCAACTGGTAAAGGTACTATTTCGCTGCAACTGCCGGCCGTAGCGACCGGCAGTGACTGCGGGAGGTTGACTAATGCTCTTAGGCAAAGCAACGGAACATATGTCGTTGTAACTGCTCGGCCGTAGCGACCGGCAGTGACTGCGGGCGGTTGACTACTGCTCTTAGGCAAAGCAACGGAACATATGTCGTTGTAACTGCTCGGCAGTCAGCGGTCGTGACGTCATTGCGACTGCCGCCTCTCGGCCGCTGCAGAAGCAGTCAAGCAGTTGGGCCGCGACTGCCAGGTGTGTGACGACTGCAGAAATCAACGACGCGCTATGTCGAAGAAAGGTTTTCACGATGACGACGACGAACAATTAGTGGAGTATGTGAGCAGATACTCTATACTGTATGATCATAAACATACAGATTTCAGAAATGTGATGGCAAAGGATAAGGTGTGGAAGAAGATAGGAGAAGCAATGAAAAAAGATGGTAAGTGTTTTGCATATAGACATTCATTTATTTATGTTTTTTTCCCTACTGTGACAAATTGTACAATATGGAACTACAACAATGCTTCCATTCTTTCTGTCACCAAACGATTACAACAATAGTCGTTACGAGTAGTAACAATAATTTATTTCCTTTATTTGAGCCTTAGTTCTTTTCCAGGTTGTAATAATTGATTTGTAGGTTCACAGAAGTAGAATCCCCCTGTTCGGGGCAGTGGTAAACTCACGTCATGGTCAAGTTCATAAAAATCTCGTCCTCTTTTTTCTAAATAGGCGTTCCTGAGGAGATTGTGTAGATAGCAACAAGCTGTAACGAGTTTATCACATGTGTTAGGTTGAAGATTCAGATTTGTGTAGAAAACTCGAAATACCTGACACAAAAGTCCTAAAGCGTTTTCAGAAACTCGGCGCGCTCGTGACAGTTTATAGTTGAAGGTCGCTTTTGCTGGGCAGACGAGCGAGTGTAAGTCTTGAGAATATGCTTTCACAAGCGGAATGCCTCGTCGCCTACTATAACAAATGGCATCTTGATGTCAGTTAATGGAAGCTTTTCATCTGCTGGAAACACGTCTCCTTTCATGATCATTTTCCCCATTGCTGACTTATTAAATATGCCACTGTCTCCTTCCTTCCCATATGAACCTACGTCTATCGCAACGAATTTACAGTTCGCATCAACCAATGCCAAAAGTACTATGGAGAAGTACCCTTTGTAATTCCAGAAAAGGGAACCACTTTTTACAGGACACCGTGTCCTTATATATTTCCCATCAATCACAGCACAGCAGTTAGGGAAACCCCAAAGAGTGTAAAATTCTTTCGCGCCTTCCCTGAAAGATTCTCGAGATGGAGGAGGCAGAAAGATAGGTGCCAAGCGTTGGCACATAGCTTCTACTGTTTCACGAACTATGATGCTCACGTAGCTTGGTGATATCCGGAAACCATATCCAAGGGACACGAAACACTCCCCTGTAGCTAGAAACCTGTAACACAAACCATAATTATTATTAATACATGAAATATAAATAATATGTCTTGTCCTAATTACACAGCTAAACAAATATCGTTCCGTTTTAGGTAACCAGTGTAAGAAGAGATGGAAAGACATCAGAGATAACTACTGGAAAACTGTTCGAAAAGAACAACTGCAAACACGTTCTGCAGCACCAAGTTCAACAACAAAATGGGCGTTGTTCAACAGACTAGACTTTTTGAGAGATGTAGAAAGGGAGCGGTCGTCTTTTTGTAGTGTCCCGCCAAAGGAGCCAACAAGTGTTGGACTACTATCTGATGAAGACGGACAAAATGCCAATGAAACAGGGCCTGACACTCTACAAGCCATTGCTTCCTTGTCCTGTAGTGACGCAGCTGCTGCCAACTCTTCCATCTCAGCTCGCAGATCGAGGAAAACACACTGGGATTCAATCACCAAAGGGGCCAACAACGATTGGAATTGCTGCAGCTCTTGGATAATAATCGGGAGCCGGAAGATGATGTGGGGCTGTTCATGAGAAGCATCGCAGCGTCCATTAGGAAACTACCACGTCACCTAATTAATAAAGCGAAAATTGACATTTTAAGCTATGTTACGAGACTTGACAGTTCTTCAGAATCATCTCTTGTGCCACTACCTGTCATCATCAGTCCTTCCGGCTCGTCTTCCCTTTCATCCCCTTTCGAACGAACTTCATCGGTTGGAGACGATACGTACACTTTCACCCCATTAATAAACGTCGATCCACAAGCAGGTGATACTACTTTTGAAAATAATTACTAATCATAATGTAAACACAGTGTAAAGATAATGCAAAAATAAACAACAAACTGTACAGGCCCTGAGTCGTTTCCAAATAAACCTATTATTTTAATAGAAATTTATGTTATTTCATAGAGATACAAAATTATCCATTTTAAACCATTGTTGATGAATACGTATGTTTTTCTACAGCCACTTACTGTAAAGTCACTGCCATTTTTTTCGTCGGCTTCTATTGGAGTTTGTACTGCACTGGCAGCTGTTCCTACTATTATCTTCTTTCACCAGACTTAAAACAAAATCGAACTGAGTCTACAGAAATTTCTGAACTTCTCTTCATCGTTTCGCAAGCGACCGGTTACTAAGTTAGCATAAATTCCTTCACTTTTCCGTGTTTGGAAAATGCTGTGGGGAGAAGATCTTGTAAGCATTGCAATAATTTCCTCATCTTCTTCCTCGTCCACCAAAAACCTAGAACGGTGATAGCATCCACGTTGCGAACTCGTGTGCGTGTTCCTTTCACAGAGGTAACTCACTGAGTTCAAAAATGGTTCAAATGGCTCTGAGCACTATGGGACTTAACTTCTGAGGTCATCAGTCCCCTACAACTTAGAACTAATTAAACCTAACTAACCTAAGGACATCACACACATCCATGCCCGAGGCAAGATTCGAACTTGCGACCGTAGCGGTCACGCGGTTCCAGACTGTAGCGCCTAGAACCGCACGGCTACTCCGGCCGGCCACTCACTGAGTGGCGTTGGCGCTGCGGTCAGCAGTCTCAACGAAATACACAGCCAGTGACGGTCGGCAGTTACGACTGGCTGTTACTGCCCGCCGCTACGGCGGACAGTCGCAGCGAAATAGTACCTTTAAGGTCCATTTTAACACGGGTAATGTATCACGAAGCAAATACCGTCCGCACTGGCGGAATGTTACGTGATACCACGTACTTATACGTTTGCGACTGTTACAGCGCCATCTATCACAAAGCGAAAAATGTGCTCCAACTAGAACATTCATACTTCTTTACGTACTACACGAATATGTAATAAAAATAGGGGTTCCTATTTAAAAAAACGCAGTTGATATCCGTTTGACCTATGGCAGCGCCATCTAGCGGGCCAACCATATCACCATCTGGTTTCCCCCTTCAAGCTAGACGAGTTTCGTTCTTTGTAGTTTTTTCGTTTGATGCTTATTTCATGAGATATTTGGCCCGGTCAGTATCAATGGAGCAACCTGTATACGTTGTGAAAAGTAATGGTCTTTTAACTCGACCTTCGATTATACAGGGTATTACAAAAAGGGACGGCCAAACTTTCAGGAAACATTCCTCACACAAAAATAAAGAAAAGGTGTTATGTGGACATGTGTCCGGAAGCGCTTAATTTCCATGAGAGATCTTTTTAGTTTCGTCAGTATGTACTGTACGGTATCATGATTTCATACGGGATACTCTACCTGTGCTGCTAGAACATGTGCCTTTACAAGTACGACACAACATGTGGTTCATGCACGATGGAGCTCCTGCACATTTCAGTCGAAGTGTTCCTACGCTTCTCAACAACAGATTCGGTGACCGATGGATTGGTGGAGGCGGACCAATTCCATGGCCTCCACGCTCTCCTGACCTCAACCGTCTTGACTTTCATTTATGGGGGCATTTGAAAGCTCTTTTCTACGCAACCCCGGTACCAAATGTAGAGACTCTTCGTGCTCGTATTGTGGACGGCTGTGATACAATACGCCATTCTCCAGGGCTTCATCAACGCATCAGGGATTCCATGCGACGGAGGGTGGATGCATGTATCCTCGCTAACGGAGGACATTTTGAACATTTCCTGTAACAAAGTGTTTGAAGTCACGCTGGTACGTTCTGTTGCTGTGTATTTCCATTCCATGATTAATGTGATGTGAAGAGAAGTAATAAAATGAGCTCTAACATGGAAAGTAAGCGTTTCCGGACACATGTCCACATAACATATTTTCTTTCTTTGTGTGTGAGGAATGTTTCCTGAAAGTTTGGCCGTACCTTTTTGTAACACCCTGTATATGTTGTCAAAAGTAATGATCCTATAATACTACCTTCGGATACGCCGATAGTTCCTTTTACGTCTGAATATTTCTCTCCTACTCTAACATACTCGTCATCGACAGATCGGTAAAACCTTAAGACCGTTTTCTTCCTTTTCGAGACAGCGAGTAAGATCTAATCCCCGATTTATTTGTGCCACTCTGTAGTGCAATTATAATATTTCTACGTAAGCTGCAATTCATTATTTGATTCTTATTTCCACCCTAATCATGGGGTCTGTTATCTATGATACGCAATTCCCGGAGTAAGTCTCGGTAATGTTTTGTCGGAAGACTAGACTAAAGTGACTTGGCCACGTATGGATTGAGGGTGGCGTCCGTTTGGCGGATTTGAGCTTTGGCGCTTGTGACGCCCAGATTACCGCGATGCAGGTAGGCTGGCTTTATTGCCCGCGCTGTCGATGGCGCGCTAAGCCAGTTAAGCCTACCTGATGGATGGAATGCTGTTTGCTCAGTTAGCGAGCGTCCCGCCTCTCACTGACATCAGTGGTACCGGCTGAGAGGACGCGGAGAACGGCGGACAGCAGTGGTTTGAAAGTTACAAAGCGGCAAAAAAGCAGAAGCACAGGCAGCGTACGAATGCTAGTCGGTCAGAAGCGCGTAGTCTGCCATCAGTAGGCTGACAGGGACGTGTGGCAGTGACGCTACTGTCGTTTGTAACCGCGCGAGACAAAAACTTCGTCATCCTAAGGAGATATCATGCTAATAACGTGTAACGCCAATTCTAGATTTGATTTCGATCTGAATCGGGTGAGGAAGAGTGTTCTCAAGTTTGTTCTGGTATACCATATCCAACTGAAACCTTTAGGTCCATTAGAGGCATCACATATTGTGGAGTTGTTGACTGCTACGTTCCACCCGCTGTTCCAAAGAGTACCAGAAATTTTCTATGATGTGGCGATTTGCGGGCCACATGAGGTGCGATAAAGTGCCTTAGAGTTCGTCAGACCAGGAATACAGAGGGCATTAGGAGTATAAGGGCAGATATTGTGATTTTTGGTACCTTCAGTCTGTTAATTGTTTTCCCTCTGCGTCTCGTAGCCTTCCCACAAACACGTCGCATAATTTACTATCTGATGTAGTGTGCAAAGGGTGAAATATGAGAAATCTTGACAAAACATGATGTTCCTGTGTAATTAAAAAAGTTCAGACACCCTGTGAAGGGTGTGCAAGTAGAAGGTGGAAGATGAAAATGGTTTAACACCAAGGGAGACGTTCAGGAAGTCGGATCGCTTCCCCCATTACTATTCATTACATTTAAGAGCGCAACCACAAAAGAAATGAAGAAAATAAAAAATGAAGATATCTATACTTTTGCTGATGACATCGGCGTTTGGAGAGAGACGGAAATGGAGGTTCACAGGAGACTAGCTACAGAAATAAATAATTTAAAGAATTCGTGTTGACTGAGTAAGAGCGACAATGTAGATGAGCAGATACCCACGCTTTGTAACATCATACTGGAAGAGAGAAGACTGAATGTATGAAAAGTTTCTATTATCTGAGATGTGCCATATTAAGTGATGGAAGTGTCAAATTAGAAATTTTAAGGAGAGTAGCCAAAGGATCCACCTTTATATAAAGTATGAAACCTAATTTGCGACAAGGGAGTCCCTCTAAGAGCTAAACAGACAACCTATAAAACCTATCTCCTGCCAATCATGACGTACATTGTGAGAGCTTTACCATAAACAAGAGAGAAGAGAGTCGAATACAACCATGTGAGAGGAAGTTTCTTATGTCAGCTTCACAGAACACCAAGAAAGAGGGAGTCAGGAACGAATATGTAAGGAGAGACCTGCAGGGCCGGCCGGTGCGGCCGAGGGGTTCTAGGCGCTTCAGTCTGGAACCGCGCGACCGCAACGGTCGCAGGTTCGAATCCTGCCTCGGGCATGGATGTGTGTGATGTCCTTAGGTTAGTAAGTTTTAGGGGACTGATGACCTCAGATGTTAAGTCCCATAGTGCTCAGAACCACTTGAACCATTTGAAGACCTGGAGGTAACCTTGACCATTGGTGAAAGAACGAGTACTGCGAGACTGAAGTGGTTAGCTCATGTCAAGCGAATGTAAACGACTCGAACTCAACGTCAGTTTTTGTAGATGAACTTACCAGGAAGAAGGCCGATTGTGCGGCCTAGGAAAAGATGAGCAGAACAGGTTCATGGTCTCAAGAAGAGAGGCAAATCGTTCAGGAAGTTCTTAACCAGCTGGCTGGAAGAAAATGCTGATGATGATATTTTTTGTACAGTCGTAGCTGCACCTCTAAGTGGACTACGCATGTCAATGTAGACTAATCATTTTGCGTCCACGCGTCCCCACTTCAATACCTGACTTGCTGCACAGAGAAGATAAGCACTAATGGCTTCTCTTGCCACATTTACTTCGAAGTACTAACCAACCTAGAACAATACTTGTCATAATAGCCAAACTTATTAGTCCAAATAAAGTAAATACTGATGTCCTGAGTCACCATGAACATATATCTTGACGGGAGTGTCCACAACATACTCATTATTTATGTAGAAGAAAAAGCAACATTTGGTCACCGAAAATCTTGAAATAAACCTGAATGAGTGATACCACGGCATGGTACGAAGAAGACCTCTAAAACACCATAGTACGATCTTCGGATTGAACTGCATCCTCCTCCTGCCGATTAAACTTCCCATTGGGCTTTCGGTGCAGTGGACATCTTGTATTATTTGAAAAGAGGTAAAGTCGTGAGACGTCAGACCATACTATACGCAACCAGTCATCTAGTGTCCATTTTATGTGTTTTTTGTGCCACTGAAGACGTGGAGCCTTACGTGCAGCTACGAGCAATGGCCATTTGCGAGGCACTCCACCCACATGTCCATTGCAAGCAGTTTGCTTCGCAATATTCGCTCGGAAACTGACAGAGACAGACCTGCATTCATCAACAGCGACATCCACCATTCACCATACTCCGGACTTAAGTCTTTGTGAGTTTGATTTGATTCCGAAGATGAAGGAAGCACTTCGTGGCATTCGCTTCAGAACTGTTCCACAGATTCGACAGGCAGAAGGCCGCTCCATTCGCACCTTCAAAAGAACAGGCTCTGCTAACGGTATACTACGCCTTCCACATCGCTGGCAACGGGTTCTACAAAACGCTGGTGACTACTTTGAAGGACAGTAACAGGTGCAAACATGCAACTCTTTTGTGTCGGTTGTGAATAAATAGTTGCCACTATTTAAGTTCCAACCCCAGTATGTGCACTGCCTGACCTGAACTGATTTACCGAACGTAAGTGGAAACGATTGAAAGACACAGCGTTCCCCTCCTTTACAAGCTCGTGTGACCATGATTTGCTTGACAGTGTTCACAATAATTGTAGCGCGTGGTAAAATGCTGATAATTGTGAGTGCACACATCGATTTTACAAGGTCTCGTGTCAATGTAACTGCCGCCTATGTTCGACGTCAGACTGCAATAACCACTCACAGACGACAGATGGCAGTACTAGCAGTGGATGGTATCCAAGGCGGGTCCACGGGACGCAGAAACTGTGCAGTCGTAGCTGTAATGTGGAAACGGAGCGATTTATCTTCCAAAAGAGCTTGATCATTGGCTTTTGGGGCGAGGGTAGTAGCATTTCCGAAACATCTAAGTTTGTAAACTGTTCGTGTGCTGCTATGGTTAAAATATAGCCTACCGTGCATGGTAAAATGGCGCTACCCAAACGCAGCGCCGAGGCAACTGTGGTGCACCACAAGCGTTAGATGACAGGGGTGCACGACGCCTCCTGAGCTGTGTACAGGCGAACAGATGTGCAACTGTTGAGCAAGTGGCGGCCCAGATGAGCCAACGGGCTATCAAAAGCGTCTCCTCAACGACACTGAGGTCTCTGCTGCAGGAGTCAACTGTTCAGCAAGTGGCTGCCCAGATGAGCCAAGGGGATACCAACAGCGTCTCCTCAACGACACTGAGGCCTCTGCTGCAAGAGTCAACTGTTGAGCAAGTGGCTACCAACAGTGTCTCCTCAACGACACTGATGTCTCTGTTGCAGAAGTCAACTGTTGAGCAAGTGGCCACCCAGATGAGCCAAGGGGCTACCAACAGCGTCTCCTCAACGACACTGAGGCCTCTGCTGCAGGAGTCTGGTTCAAACACCCATGCTGACTGCTGTTCATTGGGAAGGGTGGTATTTGCGCGCTAGTATCGCAACTGTATGTCCACTATCGACAGGTGGCCTTTTCAGATGAATCAGCTTTTATGCTCCATAAGACTGATGGCTGTTGGTGTGTACGGCGTGAAACCTCTGAAAGCAAACATTCTACAACCATCGTCGGAAGGATTAAGACTGGACGTTATTCTGTGGTTGATCTCACCATTCAGGAAGGCACAGGGACTCAGTACAAGTACGCATCTAGCCTTGGGGACCATGTCCAACCCAACATGCAGTTTGTTTTTCCTCATCGCGATGGCATCTACCAACAGGACAAAGCTATGTGTCACGCAGCCCGCAGAGCACGTGAGTGGTTCGAAGAGCAGCTAAATTAGTTAATCGTACTCCTCTAGCCACCAAACTTCCCGGATTTAAGCCCAATCGAGAATCTGTGGGACCACCAAATCGAGCTGTCTGCGCCGTGGATTCTCAACCGAGAATCCTAGCGCAGCTCGCCACGACACTGGAGTCCGCATGGCACAGTTGGTGCCTTCCAGAGCCTTATTGACCCTCTTCCTGCCAGTCATGGACTGTGCGGCTGATCCCGGCGGAGGTTCGAGTCCTCCCTCGGGCATGGTTGTGTGTGTTTGTCCTTAGGATAATTTAGGTTAAGGAGTGTGTAAGCTTAGGGACTGATGACCTTAGCAGTTAAGTTCCATAAGATTTCACACACACACTTTCTTCCTGCACGTCTCGCAGCGGTCCATTCTGGAAAAGCTGGTTATTCATGCTCTTGACAGGTGGTCGCAGTAATGTGACTGTAGAGCATATATTGCATAAATTATGAAGTTGGCATACTTGTGAGAGCTCATCAAGTCAATTACATGTCTCATTTATCCATTGAATTGTTGAATGTATGCTTTCCTTCTTTTTCGTTAGCGTTTAGCGTGTTTAGCTGCCTAAAACCGCCTAAAAATCATACTCAGGGAGGCTGGTACACCAGTCACAGTCATTAATCCACCGCGTGGATTTAATTCGGGTGTGTCTCAACCTGTCTCGCAAACTAGCGCGCTGCGTGTTTATCTGCGGGGTCCGTTGTAATCAAGTTTTGGCAAATTTCTTTTTTATTTAACTTTGTTGTCGGATGCCCTTTACGTCACCGCAGTCGTTAGCTACGCAAGGGAGGGCAGCTGTATGCGCCACCTGCCCGCGAACTGTGTAAACGTTATACGTGGGTTCGTATTTTAACTCTTTGTGTATCACATTTTCTTTGGAAAAAAGTGGGGAATAACTCAGTATTTGCCTAAAACCGCATAAAAATCACACTCAGGGAGGCTGGCGCACCAGTCACGGTCATTAATCCGCCGCGTGGATTTAATTTGGGTGCGTCTCAACCTGCCTCGCAAGCTAGAGCGGTGCTTCTACGCTATACGAACAGATGGATGCGTGCTTTTTCAAAGGTAATGTTGGTCTATCGATAAATAAAAGAAGAAATACTGGATTGTAGTTTTCTCTGCATTACAATTCCTTCTGCATGACCAGTTCAACTAACAGTAGACTACGCAATTTTTTAAAAAATGAATAAAGGATAAGTAAAATATGTACTGCTCCTCACTTGCCAGAGTCTTTTGAAAACAGACGTTGTGATTAATAGGCGCTTACATGTGGGAAGATGAACTGAATCCCTCCTCCGCTACTCCTCCTCTGGTGCTGCCATTAATACCATTTCATTTCTGTTCTTCCTGACTCGCATCTCTGAATTAATTTTGTTCTGATTTGTCTATAACTTATTTAATTTTTCCCTCATTTCCTTTTTTTTCTCGGTGTTTAAGTCATGGTCAGTAGAATTATTAATAATAAGGTCATACTGAAAAATTGGACCAAACCTTATTTTGGAGCTGAAGCAGCTAATCTGTTCTGCACGAACTGTGTATCAAGTATCGTCGTATTTCAAACTGTTTGCATTCCATCAACTTTATTTATCGTAAAACAATCTGTGGTACGTTAAAAGTGAGGGTGGCAGCAAATGAACTCACCGCCTTCCCCGAACCCAGGATCCTCGACTGCTTCAACTTCCTGTGTACACTGAACAGCCAAAACATTATAAACACTGCCCACTGCAACGTTGGATGTCACCTGGCGACATTACCGGCTCGTGATGCGGTAATAAAAGTAAGTAGGCGGAGTAGACAAGGACGGGGGATCACCCTACCGAAGATATGGGCTGCAAATAGGGAAGTCCATTGAGATAAGCGACTTTGACAAAGGGCAGATTATTATTACGCAGAGCATGTGAACGATATCTCGAAACAGCGAAGCTGGTCGAACGTTCACGCGCAACTCTCGTGAGGATCTACGGAAAGAGGCACTAGGCGCTAGGCGCTAAATGGTTGGACGTCCACGACTCTTCACAGAACGTGGGTTTCGGAGGCTTGTGTGCTCGGTAAAGTAGGATAGATGATGATCTGTGGCATCTCTGCCGAAGGAGCACAATTCTGGTGCACGCACTATTGTTTCGGAGGACACCGCTCATCGTACATCGTTGAATATAGAGCTCCGCAGCAGACCACCCTTACGTGTTCACATGTTGACCCAACGACAACGTTAGTTACGATTGCAGTGGGCACGGGACAATCGGGATTCGACAGTGATCAGTGGAAATGTGTCGGCTCTTCGGGTGAACCACATTTTTGCTACACTAGGTCGATGAATATCTTCACAAACGCCATCATCGAAATGAATGGCAGCTCGAAACGCGCAGTGCGATAACTAAGCAGGCTGATGGGAGCAGTATATTCTTTGAGAGACATTCTCCTGCGTTTGCATGGGACCTATGGTAGTAATTGAAGATACGCTGACAGCTGCGAACCACCTGAATCTCTTCATGCTTGATGTCTTCCCTGACTGTGATGTCATCTTCCAGCAGTATAGCTGTTCGTGTCTCGGCGCCAGAAACGTGTTACAGCGGTTTGAGGGGCACTGTTGTAAAGTCATGTTGAAGTCTCGGCGACCAGATTCGCCTAATGTAAATCCTATGGAACACATCTGGGTTGCTATCTGGAGCCATAACCGCGTACACAAATCAGCGGCCTGTTATTTACGCAAATTACACGACCTGTTCATAGATTTCTAATGCCACATACCTCCACAAACGTACAAACAAACTGTCGGATCCCTGAAACGCAAATGGAATTGCGTTCCAAACTCGGACAAACAAGCTGTTAAGCATGTGGTCATAATGTTCGGGCTCATCAGTGTATCTATCCCTCAGAGATTGTGTAGATGATGTTAAGCATGTAGCAGCGCTACTACGTAGTTAGTACATAATAGTAGGCTACCCTCTGCTACGCGCTTCAGAGTGATACCCTCAATATAAATGTAAATTCATCGTATCTTTGAGAAGGCTGTTACTGCTGCGGTTCTGGGCAATAACACATAACGACCGAGAACAGGTCGTTCAGAATTCAGCGAAGTGGAACAATCTGGAAATGTGTATTCCAAACACAACAGCGTGGCCAATGTTGATACGTGACATTAGGTTATGACCGTATAACATTCGGTCATACAGTAGCTTACAACGGAGAGGCTATGTTTTTCACATGTGGACACGTGAACTGGCGGAGAAATTTTAGGTTGCGGAGAAAACACTCTTCTTACGTTAGCATGAACTGTGCATCGTTAGTAATGAATGGAAGCATGCTTAGTGACCAATGGCCATGTGATTCGCCCATAATTTTTGTAATAAGGTTAGTTATCTATCTACAGATGTTGGAGCAGATTGCTCTCGATGAACAGGCATCAGAGAAGGCATTGCTGGCCAAGGCATTACGGTATATTGATAATTTTTGTTTATGGACCGTCTGACAGCAACTGAATAAAACACAATTTTAGTGCCATACATGTTTCGCCTTTATTTTCTGCAAGGCGTTATCAGTGGCAGATTGCGTGGACATTTTCTTACATATTACGTTCCTGTTGCATTTTTGGTGTTGTTGTTCTTCTTATGAATGCCAATTTGCGGTTTTTTCCAACATTCCACAGCACTATGAACTGAACGATTGTTTCAATGCAATGTTTTGGTATCTGTTGCTTATTATGCAGAGTCTGTGTTTTATTCAGTTGCTATCAGACGGTCCATAAGTAAAAATTATCAATATACCGTAATATTACACGTAACTGAGGAAGACAGGACTACAAAAGTTGAAGATGGGCGAGGCATGCCTGCTAGTACGAAACATTGATCTTTATCTTAGCAAGAAATTTTCAAGAATGCATGTTTGGAGCACAGCACTGTAACATAGTGAATTAAGGATTGTGGTAAAGCCGGAAGAAAGAGAATCTAACCGTTTGAGATGTGGTGTCGTAGAAGGATGTTACAAAATAGATGGGCTGATAAGACGAGGAACGAGGAAATTCTCCACAGGATCAGCGAAGAGAGGAACATATGGAAAACACTGACGAGAAGAAGAGACAGAATAATGGGGTGTGTTTCAATGTTTCAGAAATAACTTCCATGGTATTAGAGACAGCCGTAGAAGTTTAATTGTGTAGCGGAAGGCAGACTGTGGAATATATATAGCAAATCTGATACAACGAGGTTGGCGCAGGAGAGAAATTCATGGCGAGCCGCATCGAAATCGTCAGAAACCTGATGGCAAAGAAAAGAGATTTACCTTTAACCGATCACGATAAACTAAATCGGAAAAAGCAGGCAGGGTCTTTGGCAGAATCCTAAAAAAGCAAAAGTATAGCGATCCTTTGGGTCCCATATGAAGTACTAGTAAATAGAGGAAATAAGAGACGAACAAGAGCAGCGCTATTCTTCGCCGAATTACCACAGGGGTGCTCATCCAATTCCATTGGAAGGCATTACAAGAGTGTAACGGATATATTTACTTTAAAATTCCGAGAGTTTCTCACGATGGACAGTATATCTCCGAGATTAATAACCATATGGTTGCCCGCAGGTTCATATGCCGTCCAAAATTGGGCCACAGTCACTTCCGAATGCTCCGCAAATCTGGATTTCACATGATTCGAGCAATTGGCTAAAAGGAGACCCATAAGGAGGCCCATTTCAAATTCCGTCAGATGCTGATGAGGCTGTCTCACATGAATAAGACGTGATGGGTGTCGCATTGTCCTGTTGGAATTATCGAAGTCCGTCGGTATGCACAATGCACATGAATGGATGCAGGTGATTAGACAGGATTCTTTCGTAAGTGTCACTTGTCTGAGTCATATCTAGATGTATGAGGGAGCCCATATCACTCCAACTGCAAACACCCCACACCATTACAGAACCTCCACCAGCTTCAACAGTCCCCTGGTGACATGTAGGGTCCATGGATTCATGAGGTTGTCCCCATACGTGTACACATCCATCTGTTCGATGCAATTTGAAAAGAGACTCGTGCAACAAGCAACATGTTTTCAGTCATCAACAGTCCGTCGGTGTTGATGAGTCCAGACCAGGCATAAAGCTATGTGGCGCGCAGTCATCAAGGGTACACCACGTTCAAACTGACTTAAATCTTGGTAACCTGCCATTGTAGCAGCAGCAACCGCTCCAACAACTGCACCAGACACTTGTTGTCTTATATAGCCGTTGTCGACCGCAGCGGCGTGTACTGCCCATTTACATATCTCTGTGTTAGAATATGCATGCCTATAGAAGTTTCTTTGGCGCTTCATTGTATATAGTAGAGTAGGAAGCACTATTATCTCAAAAATATAAAAAAAGGTGATTCACGTAACCAAGGAAAGGAACAGTACAATTTCATTATTAAAGTTATAACTATAAACATAAGAAAATTTGAATGACGAGCAAATAAATAATCTGGACCTATCACAGTAATTATAGTGGGGCAAATACGAAAAAAATAAAAGAAACTGAAAGAGAAATAGTCAATCAAATATGACATAGGGATATACATAATCATATTCAGATCAGCATATGGATGTACAAAAATAATAAGAATCGGACCAGACAGAAACACGAAGCATTGAAACAATCGCCAAGAATAATTTAGTAGATAAGGAAGAATCAAAAGTCATTATAAATAGACAATTTTTTTACACAAAAATAAGCCAAAAGAATTTTAAATAATCAATATCATGACAACAGAGTACAGAAAATAAGGAGGCCTAAATGCCTTCAAAACCGAAAAAACTAAAGAAAACACAAGGTAAATATTGATAAATTCTTTGTCTGTATTTTCAGACCTTGAATCCAATGTTTTTCCAGGGGAGCTGATATGAGAACACACGATTTTGCTACTAGAACGTTGACTATATAGTTCCCTCTGCGCTGTGGAGTGTGATACAAGTTCAAAAAGAGCTCCGTCCTCCATTACGCTGATGGAGCACCAGCGAGCATCAAGCGAGATCCGTTGCGTCAGCCTTGCATATTAAAGGGATCGTTCTGGAGGAGCAGCGAGATGGACAATTCGCTGTAGGTGTACCAGCCGTAGGGGAACATGTGCCGATATGCCAGAAAACAGAACGTGACTTTAGGCGAGTTTTGATAAATACATGATAAGGTGAATTCGCAGGTAAAGGTCATTCTTATTTCCAAAACGATTTTCGGCTGAAACTGAGTGATGCATGCGCACTGCATTAGTGTGTCTCAAGTATTTTATGTGAACGTACAAGAACGTAGGCGAGTATGAACAATAATTCAGTTTCCTCTACAAAGTAGCAGGCACAAGTTTGTTGAAAGACAGAGCAACGGACAATCCTGTGAAAAACTGCTGCTGAATAGTCTAATAGGATCAGTACCCAGCTAACAGCAAAGCATGAAAGTTTCAGTTGCAGCATCAGGTTCACATATTTTGTGAAATTCAGAGTTCACGGGTTGTGTGACTTGCAGATTGTGTCTGAGATCGCTACTTGAAGTAATAGATACCAACAATCAGTACTGTAAATTATTTAAAGAAAATGTAGTTCAAGCTGCCACTCTACTCACCTTAATAATCGGATGTGCCTCATGCTAATCACCATCTGTAAAACTGAGACTGTTTTTACTGTCGCAGCATCTCGTCTAATTGATGAAGTAAAATGAAACTCTCTGTATCAGAGCAGCATCATGGAGAATTTGTAGGAGTCACTAAGTTGCAACTGTCCGTCAACTTTTGACACTGACAATAATTTTATTTGACAAACCTGAAACTAAAATTTCAGAAACAAATCGTTCTAATGCCGAGTAATGTACGAGCTAGTAGGATCTACTTTTCATCTATAGGACATAATCTGATCGTCTGAAAGACTGCAACCAACCTCTCATTCAATATTAAACAGGAACGTTTAAGAAACGTACAAGTGAGGCACTTTTATTATTGAGCGAAAATGTGAACTGTTTGCGCTTGGAACAACAGAAAAAAGAACAATTCGTCGGTAATTAGAGTACAATTACAGAAGTCGGCAAGGAATCCACAGACCAAATAGGAAGAGACTAATTTGGAGCAGAAAACTTTTATGAAATCACCCAGTGGCTATTAAAGGGGATATTGCACATATCTTACTATCTCATACCAGCATTTTCTCATCTTCGTGGCTGCAGAACGAAAGTCCTCGACATTTCTTTCTGTGTATGCTAAGTGTCGTCTTTCCTTTCAATTTTTGGCGTTCAGTGCTGCTTCCAGAACGGAGCTAATTATTCTTGAGTTCCTCTTGTTTTGACAAGGGAATTCGACAGATTTCCTTCCTTGCCCGTTGTTTAAGGCATCTCTTGTTTTCCCATTTTTTTTATTTCCACTTAATTTTAACAGTTCTTTTTATCATCTTATAACGTTTTAAATTTCATCTCCTCTGATTTCTTGACATTCCATATTTCATGTCCACAGAAGCTGTGCTCCATTGGTTATATTTTAGAAATGCCTTCCTAATTTCCTTGCCAATATTTGATACCTATGCAACTATTTTGAAGTTTATTTAATATCCTTCAAATGTTTTCTTTGATTTGCCCTTCACTTACTAATATGAACATAGTGTTAAGATTAAAAAGAAGTCATTGAGTTAACATGTCCTATAATTGATGCAATTTGATTATATATAACGTACAGGTGCGAAAAAATACAGTGTCTGCCGCTCACGTTCCCTGTTTGATTGTCGATCATAACGCAAAACGGTATTGTATGTGTGCTTAGAAATCAATTAGTTAGGGTACCTGTGTTGATAACCTCTAAGTAATGAGCAGCATGATATTTGTCCGAGAAAAAAAGACCATCAATACTTTGCTAACTGTTTTTATTCTCTATATGACTATAGTTTTCCTCGTGGTTTCTCAGTGTTGATGGAATGCTGAGAGGTATTTTAGGCCACAATCCTCAGATGAGCATTATATGATATATCCATGCTGTCCTACATACTTGTTCTTCAGACATTGATTACATAATGGTTTTTATCACTAATCTATTGATCCAATAGAGGTGACGTTGGTGAATACACTTTAATTGGTACTTACTGTCTTTGTTGTTATTTTAAGTCAGTACAAACGAATACCTGATTGGTTACTTGAGTTAATGCAATAGCTGATTTTGTCGTCAATGCTCTATCTGTAATAAACTAAATGCGACGGGACTTGGAACAAGAAGCTCCCTTTTTATTTATTGCTTCCACTTTTGCAACAATTCTATGTACAGAGATATTTATATATCACGTAGCGATCTTCTTTAATGACCATGTTATTGAAGGAACGTAAACCCTAATCTTCCTTGTATCTCTTTGTAGTACATATACAGTACAGCACCAACACCCCATACAACAAGTAAAATGTATTAATTATATCAATGAAAAAGTTTAATTGCATCAAAGTTGCAAGTAAGTTAAAAATAATTGTTACTTTCTAATTACAAACCTAATAACTAAAGATATTAGTAGAGTTTCACTCCCCAGTCGACCCTAAAATGGTTCAGAGATTAACCACATGAGATTCTTTTTAAGTACGCTACTGCTTTGTGCAAGAATACTTAATACATGTCAGGTAGTATGATTTTTGACGTTTCAGCTAATACTGTTATTACGCAGCGAGCATGTTTTTGGTATTGCACCCAGTAGTTCATTTTATGTGCAACAACCATTTTCTCAGGTTCAGCTTGTCGTAAGACAGCGATCAGATTATGTATTAAGTGATATGGACAACATTTTAGAAATATTAAAAATATATAGAATTTTTTTAACACCTTCATTTGTGCAAGCTTCCAGACTTAAAATATATTGTCACCATGCTTTATTTGTTATATCCTTCTTTTCCCTACTGCTTCCTTAGTTTTTACGCATTGCTGGTTATGTAAGTGGAATATTGTTACACAAGACCGGTAGATTTTTAATATTACGTTCACAATGTTGGCAAGAGATCTGCTAGGAGAAGGAGATTTTCAGATAGTTTTACTATTGGTGTTTGTAATAGATATGACCAACTGTCAGAGTCTAGTGGAGAGGAATCTCTAGTAGCTGTAGATGTAGGAAGTATGCAGCAGACCTCAGCAGTTACGGTGGCTAGGACAGTTGCAAAGTCTAAGAGAAAGAAGAAGGTTCTGCTGTTAGGTAGTTCTCATGGTAGAGGTGTAGGCCAGCAGTTGCAGGAAGTTTTGGGGAGTGAGTACCAGGTCACCAGCATTGTGAAGCCTAATGCAGGATTGGCTCAGGTGACTTTTAACATGGGGGGGTTATGTAGGGATTTTACTAAAGAGGATCAGGTAGTGATTGTGGGTGGGGCTGGTAATAGTATTGATAGGGATGGGGAGTATGACGTAGATGGTGACCTGGAAAAGATAGCCACTCAGACTGGCAACACGAATGTGCATTTCGTGGAACTGTTTCAGCGTCACGATCGGCCTCATCTTAATACAGCCGTCAGGCGTAATAACATGAGACTTGGGGGTGCGCTGATGACAGAAGGCATGAGTCACATTTCAGTGGTGTCGGTGGAGTCTATCAGTAGGACGGGTTTCACTAGACATGGCCTGCACCTCAACAGGTATGGGAAGGGGAGGTTGGCAAAACTTATAGGTGACAGCATAGGTGGGGGTGTCGGGATCAGTCATGGGAAAATTCCGGTAGTTGTGGGTGTTAGAGCTGTACCTTTTTTAGATTGAAGTCAGCTGATAGGTATTCCTGCTTAAGGGAAGTCTCTCTAACAAAGAAACCACTTTCTACAAAGCTTGGGTATTCGATTAATGAGGGAATTAGTATATTTCATCAAAATATACAAGGTATTAGAGATAAAGTTAGTGAACTGCTTATAGATGTTGATTCTGAAATTATTGGTATATCTGAACACTTCTTAAATAAGGAGATAATTCAGAGGCTTCCTTTACCAGGATACAGGTTGGCTGGCAGCTTTTCTAGGAGCTCTTTGCGGTGTGGGGGAGTAGCCATGTATGTGAAAAACGGTATCCCATTTGAGTCAATTGATGTTTCAAAGTACTGCACTGAAAAGGTGTTTGAATGTTGTGCAGGTGTGGTTAAATTTAGTGGAGCTAAACTTCTTACTGTTGTTATTTATAGATCCCCAGACTCCGATTTCACAACATTTTTGCTAAAGCTAGAGGAGGTTCTTGGTTCACTTTATAGGAAATACAAAAAGTTAGTTATATGTGGTGACTTCAATATTAATTGTATAAGTGATTGTGCAAGGAAAATGATGCTGGTAGACCTCCTTAATTCATATAATCTTATGCAAACCGTATTCTTTCCAACGAGAGTGCAAGGGAACAGTAGAACAACCATAGACAATATTTTTGTTCATTCGTCATTATTAGAAGGGCATTCTGTTAGCAAAAAGGTGAATGGCCTTTCAGATCATGATGCACAAATTTTAAGTCTAAAAGATTTTTTTGCTGCAACATATGTTAAATATAGTTACCAACTTTTTAGGAAAGCTGATCCAGTTGCTGTACAGACTTTTGTAAACCTTATCAAGGAACAAGAGTGGCAAGATGTTTATAGTGCTGATACAGTAGACGATAAATATAACGCTTTCCTCAAGACTTTTCTCGTGCTCTTTGAAAGTTGCTTTCCGTTAGAACGTTCAAAACAGGGTACTAGCACAAACAGGCAGCCTGGGTGGCTGACTAAAGGGATAAGAATATCTTGTAGAACAAAGTGGCAATTATATCAAAACGTTAGAAACAGTCAAAATCTAAATGCAGCAGCCCATTACAAACAGTATTGTAAGGTGCTTAAAAAAGTTATTAGGAAGGCAAAAAGTATGTGGTATGCAGATAGAATAGCTAAGTCTCAGGATAAAATTAAAACCATATGGTCAGTCGTAAAGGAAGTGGCTGGTCTGCAGAGACAGGTCGAGAATATAGAATCAGTGCGTAGTGGGGATGTCCGTGTTACTGATAAGTCGCAAATATGTACAATACTTAATAATCACTTTCTGAATATAGCAGGTGAACTAAATAGAAACCTAGTCCCAACAGGGAATCATATAGCGCTCTTAGAAAAAAGTGTTCCGAGACTGTTACCTGAAATGCTCCTCCATGATACTGACAAGAGGGAGATTGAGTTAATAATTAAATCACTAAAGACCAAGAACTCTCGTGGATATGACGGGGTATCTAGCAGAATACTGAAGTATTGTTCCACGTATGTTAGCTCAGTACTTAGCCATATCTGTAACTTTTCCTTTAGGAGTGGTCGGTTTCCTGACCGATTAAAGTACTCGGTAGTGAAGCCACTTTATAAAAAGGGAGACAGGGATAATGTTGACAATTATAGACCTATTTCTATGCCATCGGTGTTTGCTAAAGTTGTCGAGAGGGTTGTATATACAAGGTTACTGCAGCATTTAAATTCACATAATTTGCTGTCAAATGTACAGTTTGGTTTTAGAAATGGCTTAACAACTGAAAATGCTATAGTCTCTTTTCTCTCTGAGGTTTTGGAAGGATTAAATAAAAGGTTGCGAACGTTAGGTGTTTTCTTTGATTTAACGAAGGCTTTTGACTGTGTTGACCAAAAAATATTACTGCAGAAGTTGGAACATTATGGAGTAAGGGGAGTAGCTTACAATTGGTTCGCCTCCTACTTTAAGAACAGAAAGCAGAAGGTAATCCTCCACAATATTGAGAGTGGTAATGATGTTCAGTCCCAATGGGGCACTGTTAAATGGGGCGTTCCCCAAGGGTCGGTGCTGGGGCCACTGCTGTTTCTTATTTATGTAAATGATATGCCTTCTAGTATTAGAGGTGATTCAAAAATATTTCTGTTTGCTGATGACACCACCTTGGTAGTGAAGGATCTTGTGTGTAATATTGAAACATTATCAAACAATGTAGTTCATGATATAAGTTCGTGGCTTGTGGAAAATAATTTGATGCTAAATCACAGTAAGACTCAGTTTTTACAGTTTCTAACCCACAATTCAACAAGAACTGACATTTTAATCAGACAGAATGGGCATGTTATAAGCGAGACGGAACAGTTCAAGTTCCTAGGCGTACGGATAGATAGTAAGCTGTTGTGGAAAGCCCATGTTCAGGATCTTGTTCAGAAACTAAATGCCGCTTTATTTACCATTAGAACAGTATCTGAAATAAGTGACATTTCAACACGAAAAGTAGTATACTTCGCATATTTTCATACGCTTATGTCATATGGTATTATTTTTTGGGGTAATTCTTCTGATTCAAAAAGGGTATTTTTGGCTCAAAAACGGGCTGTTCGAGCTATGTATGGTGTAAGTTCGAAAACCTCTTGTCGACCCCTATTCAATAGTGTGGGAATTTTGACATTACCCTCACAGTATGTATTTTCTTTAATGTCGTTTGTTGTTAGCAATATTAGCTTATTCCCAAGAGTTAGCAGCTTTCACTCAGTTAATACTAGGCAGAAATCAAATCTGCATGTGGAATGCACTTCCTTGACTCTTGTGCAGAAAGGAGTGCAGTATTCTGCTGCATCCATTTTCAATAAGCTACCACAAGAACTCAAAAATCTTAGCAGTAGCCCAAACACTTTTAAGTCTAAACTGAAGAGTTTCCTCATGGCTCACTCCTTCTATTCTGTCGAGGAGCTCCTGGAAGAGCTAAAAAATTAAGCAAATTCCAGTGTTACATTCTTGATTTCTTTATTTAAACTAACGACTTGTCGCCTGAATATGTTTCTTATATTTCATTTTATCTGTTTCTACAATCCTGTTATAATTTCATGTATTGACTCGTTCCATGACCATGGAGACTTCTCCTAAATGTGGTCCCACGGAACAATAAATAAATAAATAAATAAATGTGCTATAGCTCACAACCTGTGAAGCTGCTTGCACTTTGTGCATGATCACATGATTTGACAGATGTGAATTTTTTAACATTTATCTTGAGATGTGTACAAATACACATTCATCTTCTGTAGTTCTGTCCTTAGATACATTACGTTTGGTATTACATTTGATTCACTGATACTTGTCTTTGGAAAATTGTTACATATTGAATACACTTTCTGCCATTTTGAGTGTAACTTTGTAAATTTTGTTTCATCTTAAGGCTGGCATACCAATATACCTATTGCAACGTTTTTATATATGCATTTATGGATACTAAATTATCTATCTGTATCAATTTATTATTTTATTGAACAGCTAGATGTTCACTTATTTTAATTACATTTTCATACATTAACGCAATCTTGCGGTGATAATTTTCGTCAGTCTCCTTGCAAGAGATGGTTAGAAAATAAAATGGGTGGTGTAATAGATACAGCAAGATATTATTTGTCATTTACAAGTACATAGTATCAATCAATTGTATCAGTACTTCTGTATTTCAAAACAAATACTTTTCGTAAACATCGTATAATATTGCCATCTGGCGATCTTCTTCACCTAATACTTCGCTGTGTACAGTCATCAAGTAATGTAGACCAGATATTTTGTATCCATGATGAGAAATTCAGTTCCGTTTTACCCAAGAATGTGTTACAGGTATTTTAGTTACTTCTACCTCCCTTCGTTTTTTTCGATGTGTTTCTCATGCATTTTATCAATGTTTCTTCACTTAGTGCTTGCTTCTTCCGTTTTTAGGTTATGTAACTGTGCCAATATTTCTTTTCTGATACCCTTTAATGTATTTCTCTTATAGAAGCTTTGAAAATGGCCGAAGTACGCAATGCATGAGACAGCGTAGAATTAATAGATACAGTGGCCAAGACTAATACTAATTTTTTGTGAAGTAAAAAATGTTCTCAGCATCTCACAAAGGATTTATGCATTTTGCTGCTGTAATATGGTTGTTAGGTACGGCAGACCTCTAAACAGTCATCTAAATGTAGAACAACACCACATTTTTTACACTGTGACGCGCTTTCACTTCTGTTTTTTTTCCATGACTGCAACTCGTCGTTTGACGCAACTGGGTTAAGTATTATGTTCATGTTGGACGCTTGAATGTGCTCTTTTTTTATCTGGCAAGATACGAACAGAAATCTTTCGTTAACAACTGATTCGCGCAGAACGATGTTTGAGTCAAGTCTAGGAATTAACGAAAACTGATTCATTCATTGAAGAACACTCAGCACAATGAAGCTGTGGTAATGCACAAAATTGGTACAGGCCCGTATATGGGTGCGAGCTATTTCACGTGGGAAGTTGCGGGTCTGTCTATCCGTGAACATGAACGTTGTGAGCGAAGTACTGAGAGTCCAAATTGTGACCAAGCCGAAATCCGTTAACACGGCAAAATCAGCAACTCAGTACTACTACACTGTGCAACTATTAAGTTTCATGGCGTATGAGAACTGGTAAATGCAGAACTGGCTGTTAGAATCTGGATCCATTGTAGAGTCAAAGTCATTTCAGCCAAATTCCAGGCGAATTGGTAGTGTGGAAACGCAGTTGTGAGTATTTAGGACGGGATGTGCACTTCCAGCATTAGCTTAACAACTAAGAAAAACCGTCAAAAAACTTTTGTCAGTATTGGGTTATGAGTAATATTTTTTAATGTAATTTTAGGACAATGTGCGTCAGACAAAAATATGAAGTCCTAGTGTCTGTTTAAGGTGTTAGTTAGTGTGTAGACAAAGTAAAGAGGAGAAATTGCTCGAAATTTACAGTATACTTACGACAGTGATGGTTACAGGGTTACATGCATGACTGATATCAGTGGTGAAAATCTTGTGATCTGTCATGTGTTGGCAGGGGATTAATGAAACCACAAACCACTGCTAGTTTCGGGTAAAATGATTTGCTTTACCAAGCGAAAACGAAAGTAGGTCAGCACACAGAACATGAAGAGGAAATATTGAGCAGAGGATCATTAACGTAAGTAGTGATGGAATCGAGTAAAATGAATACAGTGTCTCAAACTATGATTTTATGTTAAGGCGTGATGTCCATATCGACCATACATAAAAAGGAAATGCATCAATTATCATGTTGAAAGTGATTTTGTAAATGGCAGATAACTCACACGTAGGGGTAAAGAAGATCACTGATAGAGAAGGTGGACGTGGTGGATTGCCAGCGATGTCGACCGCGCCCGCTTTCCGAGAAGCCAGAGGCGTCGGCTACTGTTCACGTAACGCAGGTAAGCCGCTTAGCCAGGGGCTGCATGTTACGTGAGCGTCTGTTGCGTCACTAGGACGAAGCTATAAGAACGTTACAAATACGATGCTCCTGTGGATCACGGTTCCAACCACGAGACCATTAGCTAATTTCATTACCGCTGCCTCTATGCCTACCGAATCAACTACACTTTATATTTTTCTCGTAAATTGTAACTAATTAAATCGACCGAAGAAAAGAAACAACATAATGTTTAAATGCGTTTCAACTTTTTCTTGTTATTTGATTGTATTATTTATTTTTAGCGCCTTTTATTCGGTTTTTAGTTTCTTTACCAAAACGCTTCGCAAGTAAAAGAAACAAATTTTCCCTTTGGTTAGCAGCTAACGAATTTTGAAAAGAAACAGATGTGTTTTGTTCTGTCATTGTTCATGGTCAAACTTGATTTGTTACAGGTATATGCATATTCTTGAGGTATATGTGTGTTCTGTCACTGTTCACAGTAGGCATTTTTGAGCCAAATTTCAAACGTACGATCAGAATGGAAGATAATTATGGGGTTTCTAGAAAGAGATGCTTTGATTTTCTTGCGCAGTGCATAAGGGGCGATTAAAATGTTTCAGTTTGAAGACATTGCTGCAGCATTTATTCGCAACCAGGCGACATGGCAATGTTGCCGGCCGCTGTGCCCGAGCGTTCTAGGCGCTTCAGTCCGGAGCCGCGCTGCTGCTACGGTCGCAGGTTCGAATCCTGCCTCGGGCATGGATGTGTGTGATGTCCTTAGGTTAGTTAGGTTAAGTAGTTCTACATCCAGGGGACTGATCACCTCAGATGTTAAGTCCCTTAGTGCTTAGAGCCATTTTTGAACCATGGCGACGTGGTGTATAAACATCTATATCTAAGCAAGGCCTTAGTGTGGCCTTCGAACGGAAGCTTTTTGATCGCCGCTTACAGATAGCGAAATGGCCAGGTTGTTAAAATCAGGGAAATTCTGAGAATTATTGCCATGCTTTCTGCACACCAACCTTGAAAGTGAGTTGAAAGAGACGATGTGACTGTGGTACGTTCATCCACACGCTGTAATGTCACTTGCGAAATGAACATATATGTAGAAACTTTTGAAAGAAAGTTGCACATGTCGTTCCATACTACAACAAAAGTTTGGCATTGTCAGGAAATAATACATGTTATGGGTTTCTTGCAGCCGCGGTTCTGCTGCGGTACGGTTAGCAGGGAATAAAGATTAAATAAGGCAGAAGAGATAGACAGCGTTCCGTCAGAATTTCTAAAATCACTGAGGGAAGTGGCAACAAAACTACTATTCGCGTTTGTGTGTAGAATGGATAATTCTGGCGACAGACCATATGATTTTCGGAAAAATATCATCCTCTCAATTCCGAAGACTGCAAGAGCTGACAAATGCGAGAATTATCGCACAATAAGCTTAACAGCTCATGCATCCAAGTTGCTGACAAGAATAATGTATAGGAGAAAGGAAAAGGAAATTGAGAATGTGTTACATGCCGATCAGTTTGGTTTTAGGAAAGATAAAGGCACCAGACAGGCAATTCTGACACTGCGGTTGATATTGGAAGCAAGACTAAAGAAAAACCAAGATACGTTCGTAGGATTTGTCGACCTGAAAAATGCGTTCGACAATCTCAATGATGCAAGATGTTCGAAATTCTAAGAAAAATATGGGTAAGCTGTAGGGTAAGACGGATAATGTACAATATGTTCAATATCCAAGAGGGAATAACGAGAGTGGACGACCAAGAACGAAGTGCTCGGATTAAAAAGGGTCTAAGGCAGGGGTGTAGTCTTTCATCCCTACTGTCCAATCTGTACATCGAAGAAGCAGTGATGGAAATAAAAGGAAAGTTCAGGAGTGGAATTAAAATTCAAGATGAAAGGATATCAATGAATCGATGCGCTGATGATATTGCTATCCTGAGTGCAAGTGGAGACGAATTACATGGTATAGTGAATGAAATGAACAATTTAATGAGTACAGGATATGGATTGAGAGTAAAACGAAGAAAGACGAAATTAATGAGAAGTAGCAGAAATGAGAACAGCGGGAAACTTAACATTAGGATTGGTGGTCACAAAGTAGATCCAGTTAAGGACTTCTACTATCTAGGCAGCAAAATAACCAATGACAGACGGAGCAAATAGGACATCGAAAGCAGACTATCACTGCCAGAAAGGGCATTGGTAGCCAAGAGAAATGTGCTAGTGCCAAGCACAGGTCTCAGTTTGAGGAAGAAATTTCTGAGAATACGTTTGGAGCACAGCGTTGTATGTTAGTGAAACATGTACTGTGGGAAAACCAGAACAGAAGAGACTCGAAGAATTTAAGATGTGGTGCTACAGGCAAATGTTGAAAATCAGGTGGACTGATAAGGTAAGAAATGAGGAGGTTCTATGCAGAATCGGAGAGGAAAGGGATTTGTAGGAAAAATTGACAAGGAGAAGGGACAGGATGATAAGACATCTGTTAAGACATCAGGGAACGACTTCCATTGTACTATAAGGAGCTGTAAAGGGCAAAAGCTGTAGAGGAAGACAGACAGGAATACATCCAGCAAATAATGGTGGACGCATGTTGCAAATGCTACTCTGAGATGAAGAGCCTGGCACAGGAGAGGCATTCGTGGCGGGCCGCATAAAACCAGTCAGAAGAGTGAAGACTCGAAAAAAAAAAAAAAAAAAGAAAAGAAAAGAAACAACAGAGTGGGAGTGAGAAAGGGTGGAAACTGGAAACATAAGCCCCAGATGAAGTTCGCGGGACATTACGATTTTTGTGGACAAAACGTCTAAACTGCATAGACATTCACCGTGAAGTCCCAGCGGTATGTGGGTCAAATACAGTGTGGCGTCCAGCCGTAGAGGAATGGTGCCGACAATTTGACCAACGCCAACGAGATAGGAAGGAAGGCTATCGACATCGACCGCAGACGACAATGTCCAGCTAATCGAGGAACTGGTTTGTAGCAATTTCAGATTGTCCAACTATGAGGAGCCGGTCGGGGTGGCCGAGTGTTTCTAGGAGCTACAGTCTGGAACCGCGCTACCGGTTCGGTTGTAGGTTCGAATCCTGCCTCGGGCATGGGTGTGTATGATGTCCTTAGGTTAGTTAGGTTTAAGTAGTTTTAAGTTCTAGGAGACTGATGACCTCAGAAGTTAAGTCCTATAGTGCTCAGAGCCATTTGAACCATTTGAATTATGAGGACGTTTACACAATGGTTGTCAAATGGCTCCGCGGCCAAGGAATTCTATCGATGTGGCACTGAATAATTGGCAGAACATTCTGACTATTGTTTAAAGATACTTGGTAGCTACACTGAAAAATAGTACCATGTATCTAAGTCACATTGAAATTTAATGCAGCAGTCAATAAAAGTTATAAATACACTTTTTAATTTATTTTCTATTGTTCCTTTGTAAACGTAGATGGTGGTCTGAAAGACAAGAGCTGTTATTGCATCTTAATTAAGGGCAGAAGTAAGGCCCTCTCTCCATTATAGAAGACATTGTCGAATGATTGGCTGTGAGGTTTATTGTCAGGTCACCTGGAACTGTCGACGTCTGACGGACAGTGAAGACCGAACAGCGCTGGCGGGACTGGTACACGTGGCTACTTCTGCCGAAAGGAGCATTTAATTTTCCTCTGGAGGAGATTACGTTCGATCGCTCGAAGGCCGTGCAGCAGGGCTGGCGATAAGACGAAGCCTGTTTTGCCAAGGAGTAAAGAGGCAATCGAAGTCTGACAAAAGCATTATGCAGGAAGAAGATTGCACAGGTTCTACCGCAACAGGTCGTGAGATAATCCTGGGACTAAAGAGTCTTTCTTACTTTCAGAGAGAAATTACTCAGGCTAAGAGCAGACAATAAAGAACTGTAAAATGTACTCAAATTACTGCTACAAAAGTGTTGAAATTTTTGTAATTGGGGGTACAAGAATCTTCATACAGAATTCAACTGAAGTTAGTATATTATGTGTCATATAATCATTTTCTTTCCAAAAGAAAATAGTGGAGTCTTTTAAGGTCAGCGGCGAATGAATCGTTTCTGGTAAATCTTAAATGACATCTACATCACCATTAGATAACATGACCAGCGCTACGTGATTCAGAACTAAGCAATATGTTATGTTCTTTGAAGCACAGTCTTTACTAAAACATGAAGAATGTTACCGTAAGACGTCAGTATTGGGATGAATACTACTATCGTTGACAGTGCGGAAGCGCTGTAAGAAGTATGTCTGAGAAGATCGCAAGCAGAACTGCGTTTTGGGAGCGGGGGAGGCCTTCGTGGTGATCGGTTCCTATTTGGGCCAGGAACATGGGGTAAAAAGTTCTTGATTTATCCCGGACCAGCAGTTATTGATATAGCCTTTATAACATCTGTCTTTCAGTAGCTATGTTACAGTATATTAACCAAGATTTGAACGACGAACCGGATCTGACATACAGCCAAATTGTGTCAATCCATTAATTCCTTTTGTAAAAGATTTTAACTGGGCTGAAATTAATGCTCAGCTAATGGCATTGTTCGGATTTTACGTGCAAAAACAATCACAAATTACACCGAACTGGAGAGAGACCGTCGGTGTACCGGACCTCGGTTTAAGATAGGTTTAAAAAAATCTTGCTTCGTTTGGATTTTACGTGTAAAAAACACATTCTTCTAGGAGGTTTCTGATGCGCGCCACTCCTATTCTTTAAAATAGTACCAATCGGTTCAAATTTTGCACAAAAGTAGATAAATGGATAAAGCCAAAACGAAATTTTTAGTCCACTAATTTTTATCCGTTGTCGAGATACGGTGGTTAATGCTTTTCTCTGAGGTTTTCGAAGCGAGTCACTTTTATATTTTAAATTTGTACGAGTCTCTTCAAACTTTGCACGAAGCAAATAAATATATAAAGTAAAAAAAAAACATTAACTTTTTTTGGGATACTATGATTTATAGTCGAGCTTAATGTAACATGGAAGATTCCTTCTTACGTGAATTAAATGTACGGAAACGGTTTAAAGAAAATCTAATAAATAAAAATATGCATTATTACGATAAAACTGAAAACTCGGTTTCAAAAGTATAACTTAATTGAGATTTTATGGGCAAAAAACAAGGTTTTTGTGAGTTTTCTTCGCGTGCCACTTCCATATTTCAAACTTGTATGATTCCGTTCAAATATAGTGAAAAGGTAGACAACCACATGTAACGAATGACTGTCTTGTTGTTTTATGAAAGCTTTACCCGTTGTCACGATATAAGCAACATGGTTCGACAGATAATTAAAAACCTACCTTCTCAGTCGTCGTCCGAGTCAGCAAAAATTTTCATCGGCTGCCGGGTTGTGGCGGTCTAATATCAAAATTGTGGTAGAGCTGAAGTTCGGAATCAGAATGAAAAATGCTCCTATCGTAACACAAAAAAGGAAATATGTCCTGGACAGTATGAGGGATGTAAAACAAGATAACTAGCTTTTCGACTTACATGGCAGCTTCAGAGACATTTAAATCAAACTATCTTGATACGCCTGCGCTTTTCTAAGAGTTAACCGTATTTCCCCAGCACCATGAGCTTTCTTAGACCCATCCCTGTAAACAGGTACGGTGAGAGGTGTAAGAACAAATAGACACAGATTTACGTGCTTCTAAAGAGTGAAATACATCTATAAATTATACGAGAGTCGGGATGCATGCATCCTGAAGTTTAATGACACGTTTTATCACACTGGACGACAAGACAAATGCCATGTTGGTTGACATGAAGGCATATGTCATGTTATACGACAGGTTGCTATGAATTATATTACATGACATAGGTACTAATACTAATAAGTAAAAGCGCGAATATGTCAAGATGTTTTGATTTATATGTCTTTGAAGCTCCAAGATAAGTCGGAAAGCTACTCTGTCCAGGACATAAGCAAAAGCGCGAATATGTCAAGATGTTTTGATTTATATGTCTATGAAGGTGCAAGATAAGTCGGAAAGCTACTCTGTCGAGGACATATTGGCCTTTTTGTTCTACAATAGGAGAACTTTTTATTCTGGTAATTTAATCTTTGAATTAGAAGGCACATTTCTGACTTCTTACCATATCGTTTTCAAGGAGTAAGCAGCATACTGTGATATAATGCTTTATTATGTAACTTTGTAGGCGTATGTTTACAGCACATGATTGACTTGGTATCTACCACTGCCTAAACTTGTTTTCACGTATTACTATGATACACCTAGGTTTCCTGTACACTATTTTTCGTCACTAGACTTCCAGCTGATTTCATGTGGCCCTTCACGACTTTTTTCCCTGTATCAGACTCTTCATCTTAAAGTAGCGTTTGTACACAATGGCCATGGATATTTTTGGATATATTGAAATACCCACCTTCCAATAATGTTTTGCCCTCTGCGGTTGTCGCTAATGTCATGGAACTCATTCTGCAATTTCTTAGCTCGAGTGAGATCTTCCCATTCCTTCTTATTCGTCGATTCTGGAGAGAATTTTCTCATTTCTTTTCTTTTGAGTCCATTTGATTTTCAGCATCCTGTGTATATCACCACATTCATATGCTTCGATTTTCCTGTCTTCAAACGCTTCATGATTTACTTTCATACGATATTGTCTCTCAGATGTACATCCTGAGAAATTTAAGTTAAGACCTATGATTGTAACTAGCGGACCTCTTTTGGCGCGGAGAGATCTATATGCTTTTACTCGTCTGGTTCTTATATTCTCCTTGCTTCTTCCTTCATACATTATTTTGCTTCAAAGACAACAGAATCATTCGTTTCATCTACGACATGGTCCTCAGTTTTGATGTTAAATGTATCTCCGATTTCACTTATACTACTTCTCAAACTTTTTGCCTTTTCTTGGTTTTCTTTCAGTCCATATTCTGTCGTTCTGTACACTGTCCAATACAAACTTCTTCCACAGACGCAAAAATGAAACTTGCAGAAACGACGGAAAGAAGGCGGGAAGGATTACATGTCTCGTTGGCATAATGGTCATTCGACAAAAAGAAACATTAAGATTTAACTGCTCGCCACGGACGAAACAGAGGTTAAGCATCGAGAAGAAATAATCCCATCATTCACATAGTCGATTTAAAGAAACCACGTTTTGTATCTGACAATGATTCAGATTACCCATCCAGTTCGAGCAACGACAGCGACGTGCGGTGAGAGATCACAGGGCTTTCTGTCCGTTGAGTCGACCCAGAGTCTCTGGAGGGTGCAGTTGGCATGTGAGGTGGGCGTGGCTGGTGACGCGACACCGCTGATAAATGGCAACGTCTCGGCAACTCTCTCGTTTGGTCTATGTGTCAAACGATCATTCTTAGTTCCACTATGCCTGTTTACGTTTTTCGCTTTTAATTTTCTTTAGGAGGCTTTAATTCACTGTTCGACAACCTTCGGTGTATTGTGGGCCACATATCTGGTCAGCCTTTCACTACGTGGACTCTGCTATGAGGAGTAGCCTGTTTGCTCCACCGGACCCTTGGACTCCAAGTCTCCGTCTGTGTGAGTGATCCCTATTCCGTTTCTACCTACTATACAGCTGCCCCTTACTGAGATACCCGTACCAATGCCATGTTATGCAACCCGCAGTTCTGTATCTGGTCTTCATAAACCACACGCGAGATTTTTATATTCTCTCTCTTAGTACGCGCAACCTATTAGTCTTGCACGAAAAATAAACATTTTTTATTGGAAATTGTTTTCCCGAGAGGCTCTTGTTTTCGAGTTACTAAAAAAAACGTATAAAAGTGACTTTAAACGCACCCCCACGCCCACACGCACCTCCCAGACATGTTAGGATATCGTCTGCATTGAATTTTCGTTTATAATCTGACCATTAAAATACATGTTCCGGTAAAAATCGTGGTCTATACCCGTTTCTGTTCATACCATTGCAGTATCTGGCTAGACCTGAGCGGTGGCTGGTTTGTATTTTTATACCAAACAAGTTTTTCGATGTTTTTGTGTAGCTGACTGACCTGTAAACATGAGTGAAATTTTTTGCGAAGCTTTGGTGTGGAGAACTATTAGGTAGTATTCATTGATTATATTTCGTATTTTGACAATGTTTACTCACGTTATCTATCTATATTTGCTAAATTAAATTGCCTACAAAAAGATGTTGTTCATTTTTTCTGTAAAACTAGTACATTACTGGTCATTAAAATTCTACACCACGAAGATGACGTGCTACAGACACGAAATTTAACCGACAGGAAGAAGATGCTGTCATATGCAAATGATTAGCTTTTCGGAGCATTCACACAAGGTTGGCACCGGTGGCGACACCTACAACGTCCTGACATGAGGAAAGTTTTCAACAAATTCCTCATACACAAGCAGCAGTTGATCGGCGATGTCTGGTGAAACGTTGTTGCGATGCCTCGTGTAAGGAGGAGAAATGCTTGCCATCACGTTTCAGACTTTGATAAAGGTCGGATTGTAGCATACCGCGATTGCGGTTTATCGTATCGCGACATTGCTGCTCGCGTTAGTCGGGATCAAATCACTGTTAGCAGAATATGGAACCGGTGGGTTCAGGAGGGTAATGCGGAACGCCGTGCTGGGTCCCAACGGCCTTGTATCACTACCAGTCGAGATGACAGGAATCTTATCCGAATGGCTGTAACGGATCGTGCAGCGACGTCTCGATCCCTGAGTCAACAGATGGGGACGTTTAAAGGACAACAACCACCTGCACCAACAGTCCGACGACGTTTGCAGCAGCATGGACTATCAGCTCGGAGACCATGGCTGCAGTTACCCATGACGCTGCATCACAGACAGGAGCGCCTGCGATGGTGTACTCAACGACGAACCTGGGTGCACGAATGGCAAAACGTCATTTTTTCGGATGAATCCAGGTTCTGTTTACAGCATCATGATGGTCGCATCCGTGTTTGGCGACATCGCGGTGAACGCACATTGGAAGCGTGTATTCGTCATCGCCATACTGGTGTATCACCCGACGTTATGGTATGGAGTGCCATTGGTTACACGTCTCGGTCACCTCTTGTTCGCATTGACGGCACTTTGAATAGTGGGCGTTACGTTTCAGATGTGTTACGACCCGTGGCTCTACCCTTCATTCGAGCCCAGCGAAACCGTATATTTCAGCAGGATAATGCACGACCGCATGTTGCAGGTCCTGTACGGGCCTTTCTGGATACAGAAAATGTTCGACTGCTGCCCTGGGCAGCACATTCTCCAGATCTCTCACCAATTGAAAAGTCTGGTCAATGGTGGCGGAGCAACTGGCTCGTCACAATACGCCAGTGACTACTCTTGATGAACTGTGGTATCGTGTTGAAGCTGCATGGGCAGCTGTACCTGTACACGCCATCCAAACTCTGTTTGACTCAATGCCCAGGCGTATGAAGGCCGTTATTACAGCCAGATGTGGTTGTTCTGGATACTGATTTCTCAGGATGTATGCACCGAAATTGCGTGAAAATGTAATCACATGTCAGTTCTAGTATAATATATTTGTACAATGAATACCCGTTTATCATCCGCATTTCTTCTTGTTGTAACAGTTTTAATGGCCATCAGTGTAGTTTCCATGTACAGAGTGAGAGAATATGAAAGGCAAGGCATTAAAGTTTATTTTCCCCTGGACGGCATTTCTGGTATTGAAGTGTGGATGCATGGAGGAAACGGGATAATCTATGCTGACAGGCGTAGTCCACTTCACGGTGTGCTTATCAGGCCGTGCTGAAACATCAGGTAGTAAATTAAGTGATGTGTTAGTGGGAAGACAGTTACACACAAAGAAGAAAGAACTTACACAGTACAGATGGTACATATTAAGATAACAATGATCAAAATATCTGTACCTATACCTCTAACACCACACGTATACATAGTGTGAACATTAATAAAACTGACAATCGGAAGTGACAGACTTCTGAGTGGAAATGGAGGAAAAAAGATCCTACGAACAAGTGTCTAGAAATGCATTGTTGTCACAGTATACGGCGCTGACGAATGTAAGTTCCTCTGACCATGTACCGTCAGTGCCTTGAGTTTTTCAGGCTATGTGAAAGGCGCATCGTACTTTAAGCAGTAGAATGGCCCAGTATACATCTCGGGGACGAGCCGAGATGGGGTTTGTGTACAGCTAAGCAGATGGAAACAGTCGAGAGGCAACACGGCTATACCAAAACAGGTAACTTCAGAGACACCAAGCAGATCGACAACATTTCAAGCCCTTTTTGGACGTTTATATGATCTTGGGTCCTTTCAGACATACGAACGAGCGGGAAGGCGGCGACTGTGCGTACACCAGATTTGGAAAATCGGGTTCTACAGGATTTTGAGACGAACCCTAGTACAAGCTCCAGGGAAGTGCCCCGCCAACATGATGTAAGCTAAAGTACGAATATGCGAATTCTGCATGACAATCGCTACTATTCCAGTCACATGCAATCCAATAGAGGGCACTCTGGACACTGTTGTGGAGTGGATGAGATGCAGCTCTTTACTGTGTTCACCCTGTGTGTGTATGTGTGTGTGTGTGTGTGTGTGTGTGAGAGAGAGAGAGAGAGAGAGAGAGAGAGAGAGAAAGAGAGAGAGAAAGAGAGACGAGGCGTCCTGAAAAATAATGCCTCCGAATTTTTTATGTGAAAACTCTTAGAGCTTTTGTAGTAAAACAAACGTTGTTAACATTCTATATCTTTCTTCTTCGTGTCTACACACTTGCAAACCTCTGCCTCTGGAGGGTTCTGGATTTTAGCATCTAACATGGCGGCGTATAACTTAACTATGTCGATGCGATAGAAACAGCGCGCTGTAACAGAGTTTAGAATTCGAAGATTTTGTCGACAACGGAGCACATTCTCCTTCAACATGATAATGGCAGACCACAGATGAGTGTTGCGACATCTATAACAATCCGATGCTTTGGGTTCACTGTCACTTATCATCCTCTAAGCAGTGCCGATTTCGCCCCATTCAGTTTACATTTGTTCCCAGTACAAAAGGAACACCTTCAACGACTTCACTTTGATAGTCATGAAGCGGTGCAAGCGGAGGTGATGTTGTGGCTCCATCAACAAATTCATACCTTAGACAAGGTATCCAGGAACCAGTCTGTGGTTGGGCAAAAAGTGTCCGTCATTAGGAAGGCTATGTTGAGAAATAAATATGTAGGCACTGAAGAATAAAGATGTAGAACGTTAATAACTCTAGTTTTATTAAAAAATCTTTAAGAATGTTATTATCAGAAATTTGGAGGCATTACTTTTCAGACGCCCTAGTATTATACGCTACTGGCAATTACAATTGCTACACCACGAAGATGACGTGCTACAGACGCGAAATTTAACCGACAGGAAGAAGATGCTATGATATGCAAATGATTAGCTTTTCAGAGCATTCAAACAAGATTGGCGCCGGTGCCGACACCTACAACGAGCTGACATTAGCAAAGTTCCCAAGCGATTTCTCATAAACAAACAGTAGTTGACAGGCGTTGCCTGGTGAAAAGTTGTTTTGATGTCTCGTGTAAGGAGGAGAAATGCGTACCATCACGTTTCCGACTTTGATAAAGGTCGGATTGTAACATATCGCGATTGCGGTTTATCGTATCGCGACATTGCTGCTCGCGTTGATCGAGATCCAATGACTGTTAGCAGAATATGGAATCTGTGGGTTCAGGAGGGTAATACGGAACGCCGTGCTGAATCCCAACGGCCTCGTATCACTAGCAGTCGAGATGACAGGCATCTTATCCGCATGGCTGTAACGGATCGTGCAGCCACGTCTCGATCCCTGAGTCAAAAGATGGGGACGTTTGCAAGACAACAACCACCTGTACGAACAGTTCGACGACGTTTGCAGCAGCGTGGAATATCAACTCGGAGACCATAGCTGCGGTTACCTTGACGCTGCATCACAGACAGGAGCGCCTGCGATGGTGTACTCAGCGACGAACCTGGGTGCACGAATGGCAAAACGTCATTTTTTCGGATGAATCCAGGTACTGTTTACAGCATCATGATGGTCGCATCCGTGTTTGGCGACATCACGGTGAACGCACGTTGGAATCGTGTATTCGTCATCGCCATACTGGTGTATCACCCGGCGTGATGGTATGGGGTGCCATTGGTTACACGTCTCGGTCACCTCTTGTTCACATTAACGGCACTTTGAACAGTGAACGTTTCAGATGTGTTACGATCCGTGGCTCTACCCTTCATTCGATCCCCTGCGAAACCCTATATTTCAGCAGGATAACGCACGACCGCATGTTACAGGTCCTGTACGGGCCTTTCTGGATACAGAAAATGTTCGACTGCTGCCCAGGCCAGCATATTCTCCTGATCTCTCACCAACTGAAAACTTCTGGTCAATGGTGGCGGAGCAACTGGCTCGTCAAAATACGCCAGACACTACTCTTGATGAAATGTGGTATCGTGTTGAAGCTGCGTGGGCAGCTGTACCTGAACATGCCATCCAAACTCTGACTCAATGCCCAGGCGTATGAAGGCCGTTATTACAGCCAGAAGTGGTTGTTCTGGGTACTGATTTCTCAGGATCTATGCACCCAAATTGCGTGAAAATGTAATCACATGTCAATTCTAGTATAATATATTTGTCCAATGAATACCCGTTTATCATCTGCATTTCTTCTTGGTGTAGCAATTTTAATGGCCAGTAGTGTATATTGTTTTATATAAAGACGAGTCCCGTTTCTTGTGCTGTATTTCTTAAGTTGTATAGCGAAAGCAAAAAGCAAAGTAAAGCTCCACATTCTGGCCCTTAGAAGCCATTCAGGCCGCAGGTCATCCTCCGCCAATGGCGTCACTGGATGCACACCGCTGTCCCGGCCGTTGTCACTTTTCTTGATCTTGGAGCCGGTATTTCTCAATCAGGCAGCTCGTCAATTGGCATCACGAGGCTGAGGGTACTTCGTTCCATACCTCCCACCAAGGGAAACGCACTGGCAGCAGCAGGAGTCGAATCCGGGTTCTCTACACAATAGTACCATCCCTTGAATATAAAATACTGTTTAGTCTACACCGCCGTGAGAGCGTCATAGCACACTTGACAGTCTTGCTGTGACCTTGTCCACATAAGTGTTAAAAAGTTTTAGGGATAGACAGTAACCCTGTATAACCCTGTTTTTAGTGGTACATTTAGTTGCCTGGTATTTCGATATGGACATCTGATCGCTTTTGCTAGGTTGTCTGGAAAACCTTTTCTGATCAAAATTTCCCCGAGCAAGTCTCTGTTCAAATGCCTTTTGAAAAATCTATCAAGGCGATGTGAATTCTCGCTGATGATAATGTCTGTTACACCGTTAAGCCTATAAAAATGTTGATGATGCATATTTTCTTCCACATTGTCTGATACTACTAGTATAAGTTTGTGGTATCACGTATCAATACAACCACACGGGCGTCACAGTTGGGAATGGATCTGCAAGTTTCCGTCAAACGCTGACAGCGGGCGCGCGAGATCTGGTGGACCCAATAGTGTGTGCCTGCTGAGCCACAGCTCCATTGGGCCTGGACTAAGAGCGTCCTCTACCGCCGCAGTATAGGACAGCAGGCGGCAGCCAACCACACCACTTACACTTGCACTTGGAAATGGTTATGTTTCCAGCCATTCATGAAATCCATGTTCCCAAACAACGATGGGATTTTTATAGATGACATTGCGCTGTGTCACCGAGCCATAATTGTTCGCGATTCGTTTGAAGGACATTCTGGACAGTTCGGGCGAATGATTTGGCTACCCAAATCGTCCGACATGAATCCTCTCGAACATTTATGGGCTGTAATCGGAACGTCAGTTCGTGTACAAAATCCTGCACCGACAACACTTTGGCATTTAAGGACCTATATAGAGGCAACATGACCCAATATTTCTGCTGGGGACTTCCAAAGACTTTCTGAGTTCTTTCTACGTCAATTTGCTGCACTACGCCGGGCAAAAAGAGCTCCGACACGATATTAGGAGACATCCCATGACTTTTGGCACTTCAGTGCATGTAAAAAAAGGAAAATACGTCCAGTATGAAAGATTCAGTCTTAGCTCAAAATGTAAACAAACAACGTTGTAAATAAATCACGTGACAATTTGCGTTTGATGTTGGCGACCTGTGCAGTACACTATGCTCACTCTATAGAGATTCCTGCGCCACCGTAATTTACATAGAAACACTTGTTGAGTTATGATCAGTTGAGGATGTCTGATTCACACAAAGCGAAGTGACTGTGATGACGTGGTGCAGTCCCAGAAGGGGGTGCATATCTACAGTCGTAAAAGAGTAAGTCCGTCTCCTGCGCGCGTTGCAGTCTGTGACTGCAGTGGAAAAGAGCGAGGCAGCGCCTGCTTTCATAACGTGCAAGTGTTACCGGGAAACAGATGAGGGCGCATGAAGGCGTGGGCGCCGAATTCGTGACGTCCGAATCTGTCCGCTAAGCGCTAGTTTATATGCGCATTTTTATGGCCTGCCTCCGGCTTACATACGTAGAGCACAGGAGTTCACCATCGGCTTCCAGCGTTTTCCAATGGAATGAGAAGGCATTTCAGGGTTTGTTCTAAAGTGTGCGATTTGATTTAAGTTTATGCGGCTACCACTAGCAGGAGAAATGTGAAATAATAAAATCCGATGTTGCAGTTTCTTCTTTTGTTAACGTGTGTTCTATGGTAGAGTCATACTAGAATTTGGAGAACATACTAAATTGATTTATGTTATATGAGGGACATCTCATAAATAATGTTCAGGTTGGTATTACTGTGGACTGTTTGATGCGACAACAACGAAAATTATGTCAGATGTAGTTGGAAGCCTGGGAAGAAGCACGTGTTTTTTTTTTCGCTGTGTACCCTAACATGAAATTGGCGGGAGACAGAAATGGATCCTGAAGGGATCTCGAGTACTGTGACTGTTGAAGACCAGAGCTCGCACATCAAGATCGAAACATTACGTAGATGAAACCCGACAGATGAAGATCCACCGTTTGTGATGAGATTACAGCGGACCGTAGTGCAGTTTCATGCTAGGTTAATCGTTTTCACCGTGGAGGCATGAGAATGGACAATAAACCAAGCCACGGTAGCCGAAAAACGTCAACAGATAAGCGAAGTGCGAAACTTGGGGCAGATGCTCTCGAAGAAGATTGCAAAAATGGCTCTGAGCACTATGGAACTGAACTTCTGAGGTCACCAGTCCCCTAGAACTTAGAACTACTTAAACCTAACTAACCTAAGGACATCACACACACCCATGCCCGAGGCAGGATTCGATGAAGATTGCAGTGTGACTTGCGAGGAACTCTCTGAAGCAACGGAATTCCCTTAACATCGGTATTCCGTATTCCGGCAAAAGATTTGAAGAAGAGAAAAATTTCTGCTAGATGGGTCCGAAGCTATTTGACTGCTGAAGAGAAGCAGAAAAGCCTGAACATTGCAGCCTTGCTCAAACATCGATTCGACTGTGAAGGTCAAGGATTCCTCTACCCAATTTCGCTACTGGTGAAATGTGGATTAGAGACTTAGAACCGGAATTGAACTCATAGTCCAATGAGTGGGGAGCTTCAGATTCTCCACGTCCAAAAAATATTTCGCCGCGCTCAATCAATGCTCAAGCAAATGATGATTTTTGCTTAAGATCACCAGGGAATCATCATAACAGACACAGTCCCATGTGGAACAAGTGTCACAGCAGTGTACTGTCGCAACTTCATGCAAAACCGGCGCAGAAAAATGCACAAAATCCGACCTCAGTTGCTCGAGGCTGGGCCACTCATTCTCCACTACAATGCTTGCTCCCATATCGACAATATCATAGCCCAAAAACTGAAAGAATACGGATGGTAAATATTGCCGCATCCTCCCTACAGCCTAGACATGAGTCCGCCCGAAATTGAGAAAACCTATTCATGGACGCAGTTATCGTTCTCTGGAAAAGCTTTCAACCGCTGTTACTCGAGCCATTGGACAAATGGAAAGAAGTGGTGTCCTCGATGGAATAACAGAGCTCCCAAGTCGTTGGGATTCAGTCATAGGGAAGCAGGGAGACTTTACTGAAGGACTGGAAAGGAATATTGAAAAAAATAGTGTGAATTATTTATGAAATGTCCCTCGTTCAACAGGTATTCGTTACCATGGATAGGCACACGAGAACGAAGTCTATGAAGCTACACTTTGAACAATATCGTGCGACGACATGAAATGCAATGTAGTCCCCAAGACTAAGGTCATGGTAAGAAATTTCTGCTCTATTGTGTAAATAAATTCGGTATATTACCATGCCTGCTGTAAGAAAAAATACTCCAGAGGGAGAGGCCAGGACTGTGATGTACAATAATCATCAATCCAGTTGCCGAGAAAGCGCTATGGCGATGGAAATACTAAATATTTGTTTATGGTTCCATTTCACCCCTCCGCTGTCCCACACCGAACCCAGGGTTACTGTGCGGTTCGGCCCCCGGTGGACCCCCAGGGAACGTCTCACACCAGACGACTGTAACTCCTATGTTTGCGTGGTAGAGTAATGGTGGTGTACGCATACGTGGAGGACTTGTTTGCGCAGCAATCGCCGACATAGTGTAACTGAGTCGGAATAATGGGAACCATCCCTCATTCGCCGAGGCCGATGGAAAACCGCCTAATAACCATCCACAGACTGGCCGGTTCACCGGCCCTGGACACAAATCGCCGGGCGGATTCGTGCCGGGGACCAGGCGCTCCTTCCCGCCCGGAAAGCCGTGCGTTAGACCGCACGGGCAACTGGGCGGGCATGGTTATATGTACTCATTGTGCTACCCATATCAGTGCTGATGTGAAGCACGAATTGCTTTTACGTTCATTCGGTTCGAAACATTTGACATCTATTTACCTTCTTATTAGTCTCAAAAGTGAAGAATGTTGTAGCTTGGAAATGTTTTGAATGCAATGAAAATGTCATGACAGAGACGGATATTGATCAGAACTTCGAGAATAGCACTTCTGTGGCCAATAGAAGCAATTTTTAGGCATAGTGCATTAACCTATTGGGAAATTACATAAAAAATGCACATGTGAACAAAAAGCACATTTTTTACTCACAATTGCCACGACAACGGCCTTGCCACAATGGTAACACTTACTCCCATCAGACCACCGAAGTTAAGGGCTGTCAGGCTTGGCCAACACTTAGTCCAGGTCTGCCGAGTGCTTTGGCAAGCAAGGTGCACCCAGGCCTTGTGGGGTCAATTGAGGAGGTACTTTTCTGACAAGTAGGGGCTCCGGTCACGAAAACTGACAACGGCCGGAAGAGCATTGTTGTGCTGATTATATGCTTCTCCATATCTGCAGCCAGTGACAACTATCGGCTGAGCCTCCCGAAGCCTACTCTATCAGAGATAGTTTCATTTTGTTCTCATATGTTTCGTTGATGCCTAAAAATTTGAAACAGTTTAATGATCAATGTCGAAGAAGGTCATTGTAGGCTACTTTGAAAAGCTGTTAGGAAACTTGTGCTGGCGTTAGCTGTCGCCAGCACATCGGTCGGCAAAGATGTAGCGCGAAGATCGATAGTAGGCGCTGGATAAAGCGCGCCTATCATGAAAGAGGCCAGAGACACACCGACAAGCAACAAGCCGCCAACGCCTTCTCGATCGCAAGTATTTAGGCCGCTGCCGCTGACTAGAGGGCCTCAGTTACTCAGTCACTAGCTCACTGACTCGGACTTATTCGCATCCCAGTTGACATCTGTTAGTTCACACCACAGATTACGACAGTGCATAGTGTCCAGATTAGTTGTAATAGCAAGTATACCGATATTGTCTGCAAGAGGACTATTAACGGATGAGCTTGTATCTCAACATATAGACCCTATTAAAGTTATGTAGTAGCTATCCGTTCATCTAAATAAAGAACCGTGTCAATTCACCTGTGCATTTGTGTTGTAAGAAGAGAATACTGGCCACCCATAATAAAATACTCTTCCTGGCTTCCTACAGTACAAGACACTACAAAACTAACTGTCAGTTCTGTCAAGATTAGAAACTACAATTCTTGTTCTACTCTGGAGGAGATGCCTTGCTTTCATGCTGAAATACATTTGTATAGCATAATGAATACATATAACCAAAATAAAGATGTACTATCAGTAAGCATTCTAATAAATGCAAATAGATAAGCTGCATGGAAATGGAGTAAAATAAAAAGACAAACAAGAAGGGAAAGTATAGCCAAAATTCGTAACTAATTCTTAGAATGAGAGTGTGTGAAAAATTACGAATAATATTGCACAGCTCACGTGAAACTGAAGTACTGTTACTTCAAGAGAGAAAAAAAAAGGATGATTAAAGCATATGAGTAAAGATGTGAGTTCACGAACATTCAACACTTTATTCAAAACTTTTTTGCTTTTTTGTTTTACAAAGCAAGAGGACTTGGAATAGACGAGTCTGTCATAAGGAGGAAGTGCGAATATTTTTCAGTAAATGAATTGAACATGTCACGCATTTTATTCATGAAGAAAGATGACGGCTGTTCATAATATGTATTCTACATTGGCATCGCAGATCGTTTATTTTTCTGTTGAGATTCGTTATTTGTGAGAGGCAGTTTTATGAAAAGTGTTCAGCAGTGCAGCATCTAGTGGTCACCGTGTGAGAAGAGAAATGGGCCGTGGCACTTGTGGGAACGACAACCTTTCTCCTTGTAGCGCAGCCAGCCTCAGTGTGCCTTTCAAGCGGTATACCACATTCGTCTGAGTGAATGTCGGGCTAATTCCCATAATTGACTCAGAAAATTTTTATAAATTATACAAATGTTTAAAATTTTTTTCGATTAACACAAATGTGTAGAAAATTGTCCTTCCGTATTTGGGTAGCGGATGGAAATAATTTCCAAATTTATGGAGGACAGCAAACTTGTGTTAATCACATTGATGAAGAAAACAGCCGAAGTAAAGAGATTCAATTTTTTATTTAATTGACGTCTAGTTTCGGGTTAACTGAACCCGTTTCAAATCATTCAAACCGGCAGTATAGTATAGACTATGCCGTAATATTGTGCAGCCGCGCGGGATTAGCCGAGCTGTCTAGGGCCTGCAGTCATGGACTGTGCGGCTGGTCCCGGCGGAGATTCGAATCCTCCCTCGGGAATGGGTGTGTGTGTGTTTGTCCTTAGGATAATTTAGATTAAGTAGTGTGTAAGCTTAGGGACTGATGACCTTAGCAGTTAAGTACCATAAGATTTCACACACATTTGAACAATGAACGCTGTTGAGATTCTACATACATGTATATCAAAGTCAAGTTTCTGTATGAACATTGGCAGGACGAGTATACATCTAATATGAGTTTGTACTGCGAGAAATCTGTAACGCCCTCCTCATTCAATTTCAGTTGTCATTCACATATCCATACCATATTCACAACCGAAATGCTAGCCATATCGCTAACGAATTCAAGCTGCAACCGATGGAGCTGAAGAAGCTAAATTTTACATCCTCTTTCAGAAGTCAGGGATACTTGTCAGTCGGATACACTGCTATGAATTAAAGTTTTTTCAGGCGTTGCTGATAGGATATAGCTGGCGAAAGCGTTTGCAGCGAAGATAATTTCCATATACCGTACAAAATTATTGAACACGTCTTTCACATTACGCTAAAGTCTCGTGGAATTCTCTTGCTCACTTTATCACCGTTATAAATTGTGGAACTTTTAGTTTCGGTGTAGTGCTGCTTCATTATAAGTTTCGGTTTTCCAGGAGACTTACAGCACACGAGCCATTTATTCTGCTCTGTCACATCTAAGAGTTTCGCGATTATGGGATTTATTTGCATACTTCCCGTTGGCGTAAATCGGAGTGTGCTTACTGCCTGTCACGAGACCAGATGAATTTTTACTGCTCTCACCCACTGTAAATTAAGTCTTTCACTGATTTTTATGTGAGCTGAGGAGAGAAAACAGCGAACTCCACAGTATTTAAACTTAAAAATCAACAGTCGAGATCGCAATAATATTTCTTTATTAACCGGTTACGGCTTATCTACAACTTGTTTGGCCCCCTATGGCTGGTGCTGGTGCCTCCTCGGATTTTTCGTGATAACAAGATAGTAGTGTACGATCGAGGAATCACGAAAAATCCGAGGAGACACCAGCACCAGCCATAGGGGGCCAAACAAGTTGTAGATAAGCCGTAACCGGTTAATAAAGAAATATTATTGCGATCTCGGCTGTTGATTTTTAAATACAGAATCAGGTCGCTGCTCTCCGTGGACTATGTTGTCAAAATTTATGAGTATCTAAATGCTGTTGTCTTCAGTTCGTAGACTATTTTTATTGAGCTCTACATCCTCTTTAACCTGTTTACTACTATCACTCTTTCGTGTCCGTATACAATTTTTGTCCCTCAAATTTTGGTCCATAACAAAACTAACTATTCCCTGACGTATCAGGGTATGTTTCATCAATGTTTTTCTTCTTTTAGTCATGAAGCAACAAATTTCTTTTCTCCTCGTTTCGGTCCCATACCTCCTCATTACTCATCCAATCAACTCACCTAATATTCAGCGCACCTCTGTAGTACCACGTTTCTATTCTCTTCCTCTTTGTACAACTTATTGACGTACAAGTTTCTAAATACCATCGTTCGATTATTTCTTTTGATTTGATCCATTAGGTTCAGAGGATGAGGCACTGGACTTGTATACACTAGGAGAGGTGAGAGAGGTTGCAAATTCTCCTGCGCCCCCCTACAGTTCAGATTTACGTTTTGCAAAAAACCTATTAACGTGAATGTGGGAATGGCTCATTTTGAAACGATATCCGATTTCTTTGCACGTCGTTGTCGTATCCTAAACGGTCCTTCTAAGATGACCGCGTTGTCGATGATGCCAATAGCCATGTATAATAATAGAGGTTTGTTTACGAAATATTACTACTTGTCATGCAATTCCACTCAGGAACGTAAACAACGAGATAAACTCTAATGAGAATTAAGAAATGATTCGCAAATTGCGATTGTGGTTCCGCATCAAAATATTTCAAAACAAACGAAAATGTGTGCTATACCAGGACTCGATTAGGGATAGTCCGCTTGTCGCGAGCGTTTACCTTAACAACTAAAGCTATATGAGCGCGCTTCCAAGAGCCGCCAAAACTTACATTTTCCCTATTTCCCACACTATACAACCGTGATTCCCGCACAAGTTGTTTTTCGTTCGTCACATTGCTCTGGTAGGGTGTGAAATGCTACACTGTAGAGCACTGTCTGTGTTACTCTGTATAGATCGAAGCTGTGTTGCTTCGGACATGCATGCACGTCTCCTTTGCAGCAGGCAGCCAAATATCTCATTCTGAATGGTCTTAGAAACGCCTTTGAAGACAGCGCTGATTTATAAGTTAGTCTTGAAATATGAATATAGTTTAGATGCAAAAAATGCACGATAAAGGCGACCGCCCACAGCAAGCGCGAAATCTGGTTTGCGTTCTGCTCCAGTATAAATTTTTATTTGTTGTGAAATATTCTACAGCTGATGCGGAATCATAATGGCAATTTTCGAATCATTTCTTAATTGAAATGCGGCTGTTGACCGTCAAAGCAGCGTTGCTTCGAGCTATATAGTGCAACACAGGTACTGCACTACAATACTGTAACTTTGTGTCATGTATTGAGAATATCCAAATCACAGTTCTTACGAACAATATGTGTAATTAACAAATATATGTACCAGAAGTTGAATGTAATCATTCCAGTTTCCTCTATACTGGGGCAATCAAAACGACGTTTCGATTTCAAATTAGTAATTGTTACTGATAATCTAGCACATTAGATTAAAAGCGGTATTGGAGTACAGAAAGCATTGAATTTGCACGTCCCCTGACGCACGACACACATAATACCGCTAATTAGACAAGTCCCGGTCCAGCTCAGTGCGACATTTCATCTGGTGTGACAGCGGTTGCTCACCCGTGCTGCAATTATAGAAGAAGGAGAACAGCATCAACTTCACATTTTAACAGGACAGCATGCGTCCACACTTTCGTCACAAACTACAATGCTCGCATAATCCTATGACCGCTACGCTGACATCCGTGCCTTGGAGGCGTATGCTGAGACCTGTGGGATCGGACCTCCGGTACTGCGGCCAGCTTGGAGTCAGGAATGCTACTTAACGACAGTATTCTTTATTCCAGAACGAGATTTTAACTCTGCAGCGGAGTGTGCGCTGATATGAAACTTCCCGGCAGATTAAAACTGTGTGCCGGACCGAGACTCGGACTCGGGACCTTTGCCTTTCGCGGGCAAGTGCTCTACCAATTGAGCTACCCAAGCACGACTCACGACCCGTCCTCACAGCTTTTCTTCTGCCAGTACCTCGTCTCCTACCTTCCAAACTTTACAGAAGCTCTCCTGCGGAACTTGCAGAACTAGCACTCCTGAAAGAAAGGATATTGCGGAGACATGGCTTAGCCACAACCTGGTGGTTGTTTCTAGAATGAAATTTTCACTCTACAGCGGAGTGTGCGCTGATATGAAACTTCCTGGCAGATTAAAACTGTGTGCCAGACTGAGACTCGAACTCGGGACCTTTGTCTTTCGCGGGAAGGGTAGGAGACGAGGTACTGGCGGAAGCAAAGCTGTGAGAACGGGCCGCGAGTCGTGCTTGGGTAGCTCAGATGGTAGAGCACTTGCCCGCGAAAGGCAAAGGTCCCGAGTTTGAGTCTCGGTCCGGCATACAGTTTTAATCTGCCAAGAAGTTTCAGTATTCTTAGTCGTTCAATGCTTACATACAAGAGGTCTACGACTGCAGCTCAGGAGCTGGGAGTGGCTAGTGGGCAGTGGGTGAGTAGGTGAGTGCACCGAGGCAGCGGACTGCTGTCGTAGCGCAACAGCGGCCGGCGGCGACGGCGCCTTGCTCACGGAACTCAGCTGTTGGCTCCGCAGTTAGAAACGTTAGGTGGCTGGCACGGCGTACACTGCCCGCGGCCAAAGGTGGATGTCAGGGGCGTGCACACGCACCCAGTCGAACCTAGGACTCTCGGAATCTGGCTGGATCGTCAGGTGATAACACCCAATGGGTAGCCTCACCGCGGCAGATTCAGTTCGAATCCCGGAACCATCAGGGCTATCTGGCAGCTGGCAGACCAGAGATTTCGCCTGTTTAATGACGCTGTTCAATCACGCTGTAGCTACTTGCCTATACATTCTATCAATGACTTTTATAGAGAAAATGAGCGTAAAGAGAGCAATAGGAGAAGCGTTCAGTGACTTTCAAAATAAATTTTTGTCAGCCGACCTGAGTAAAACCCTAAGATGTTCGACATCCTCATTCACTCAGTGACCTTACTGGCACCGAAAGTCGTGCGGTAGTGTTCTCGCTTCCCACGCCCAGGTTCCCGGGTTCGATTCCCGACGGGGTCAGGGATTTTCTCTGCCTCGTGATGACTGGGTGTTGTGTGATGTCCTTAGGTTAGATAGGTTTAAGTAGTTCTAAGTTCTAGGGGACTGATGACCATAGATGTGAAGTCCCATAGCGCTCAGAGCCATATTTATTTATTTATTTATTTATTTATTTTTGCACCGAAACGGATGATAACAGAGAGAAGACCGAAACACTCAATTGGGTTTTTCCAAATTTTTTCGCCGCAGAAGATTGTAACACAATACCTCCTTTCAGTCATTGTACGCCCGTTGAAATGGCAAATATTGAGACAAGCGATCACGAAACAGAAAAGAAGCTACAATCGCTTAGTAGTGGAAAGGCATCAGGGGCAAGTGAGATACTTAAAACATTCTACAATGGTTATGCAAAAGAACTTGCTTCCCTTCTGGCAGCAGTCTAGCGCTGGAGCACCGAAGGGTACCTAGAAACAAGAAAAAAGCGCAACTCATTTCATTTTTCAAGAAGGTTCTTAGGACAGATTCACACAATTATAGACGTATATCGTTGCCGCCAATCAGTTGTAGAATTATGGAACATGTTTTATGCTCAAGAATTATAACATCTTTGAAGAACGAAAATTATAAAAATCAACCTGGATTTCGCAAACAGAGGTCTTGCGAAATGCAGCTCGCTCTTTTCCTTCGTGAGATCCATCGCGCTGCTGACAACAGCGCTCATGTTGATGCCATGTTCTTTGAAGGAAGGTAATCGACAGCGTCCCGAAACTACCGCTTAGCGAAAAAAACCGCATGTTGGGAGTTGAAAGCAATTGGCGGCGAGCCCATCCCTCAGTAAATCTTGCCAGACAGGCCCACAGCCGTACAGGGCAGACAGGGCAGCCCTCTCGACACAGGTCTCCAGCAGAACAATGCTGAGCCACCTGCAGTGGTGCCAGCGGAAGCCTGGGCTAGGGGCAGTGGACTGAAGGAAAGTGTCTACACAGTGGTGTTATAAATTGGGCATTGTGTGCAGAGCCAAGCGTAATAAAAATTCAAAAGTTTTCGTGTTTGCCAATCCTGCAAATAGGTCTGTGAACCACTTCCATTGCCCACCTCAGCTGTATAAGAAACTCTGGCGTCTGAGAAACATTTGGAAATAGAACCTTTATTACACTTCATAGCAAGGACTAACAACCTCCAATGAACAGGAGATTTAGATAAAGATCTTTAATATCATATCTGTTTACTTGTTGGCATTGGAATCAACACGAGTTTGGAGAAAATCATCTTCCCCCTCTGCAAAAACTTATAAAAACCAGTAATTGGCTGTTTCTTTTTTTTCCAGAGATCCAAGTCTCTTTAACTCTTGCCCTGGTTCGACATGAGCTTGTGCTGTCGTGAGGGAGGGGAGATTTAGTGCCTGTAGAGCTCTGTGATTGGCTCAAGACGGCGTGAAGGCGGTGTCGTTTGTGCGCTTTGCGGGAAAACAGATTTTTTTTTTCTCTGAAGAAGTGGGGGGCACACGGGTGCTGGACTTTGGACTGGTAAGACTTCTGGTCGATGCTCTGGCGTGTGTGGTCTGTACTTAGGACCTGTCCTGAGACTGACTTCACTTTCGAGTAGTTTGGACAGGGGAGCCTGTGGTGAAGTTCTTACTGTACAGACAGTGTGACTTCAAATGTCTCTGACTACTCGTTTGCCGAGGGCACACTTATTCGTTTTGGTTTACCAGTCTTGGTGTTTGGTATTCTTGTGCGCTCTGTCGTATAAGTGAGCCAAATTGGTCCTTGGTACGACCAGTGAATGAGTGTGCCATACAGTGAATTCTACCGTGCTTTCAGGACTCTGGTAGAGAGTAAATTGCGGTCCGTCTGCCTGATCGCTAGACCGTGAGATTTTCGCATTTCTTTCATGGCCGCGATCGATTCACAGGCGCCACCTCACGTCTCGCTTCCACTGCACACATTTCGCCAGCTGCAAGTTACATTACTGCACGAAGCAAACAGGGTAACGTACTGCCGCTCCGACATTGTCAAGGCCTACAGATCTCAATCGCCACTTGCTTTCAGCTGCACCTATATAGCAACTTCTGTAGATCTGCTCAGTCAAAGTCTGCTCAGCATAAGATCAATTCAGATTGCGTTATCCACATTTTTAGGGCCAGAGTACTTGACTCACTTCTGCCACCCAGGATACTTGTCCATTGTACACTTAAACCACCTGTTAGTTGTTTACAGGATTCAATCAGTAACTTGTTTAGCATAATTTATGTCTGTTTTTTCGGGGTTAACTTTCTATATCTAAGAGCAACTATCCACAGTGGCCTTAAGCGGAATGACTACATCAACCAAATAGTATGAAAAAGCAGATACCAGACTCAGATTCATTGGAAGAATTGTAAGGAAATATAACTTATTCACGAAGGCAGTGGTCTGCGAGGCACCTGTTAAACCGATTCGTGAGTGTTGTTCACTAGTCTGGGATTCTCACTAGGTAGGAGTGGTAGAAGGTGTAGAGAATATTCAACGAAGAGTGGCACGTTTCGTGACAGGTTCGTTCAGTCAGCACGAGAGCGATACAGAGATGCTCATCAAAGTCCAGTGGCAGGCGTTACAAGAGAGGCGCTGTGCACCACAGAGAGGATAAGTATTGAAATTTCTACAGAGTAGTTTCCGAGAAGAGTTGGACAACATTTTACCTTCTCCCACATGTTGTTACTGTGATCTTCAGTCTGAAGTCTAGTGTGGTGCAACTCCCCGTGCTACTCTATCTTGTGCAAGCTTCTTCATCTCCAAATGACTACAGCAGCTTACATCCTTCTGAATCTGCTTAGCGTATTCATCTCTATGTCCCTGCCTACGATTTTTATCCCACACACTTCTCTCCAATATCAAATTTGTGATCCTTTGATATCTCAGAATGTGTCCTACAAATCTATCGCTACTTTTGGTCAAGTTGTGCCAGTTCTTCCTTGACCAATCTAATCTTCAGCATTCTTCTGGAGCACCATATTTAGAAAGCTTCTACTCTTTTTTTACCTATTCTGTTCATCGTCCATGTTTCACTTCCATACATTGTTACACTCCAGACAAATACCTTCAGAAATGACTTCCTAACACTTAAATCTATATTCGCTGTTAACAAGTTTCTCTTGTTCAGAAATGTTTTTCTGGCCATTGCGAGTCTGCTTTTTATATCCTCTCTACTTCGACCATCATCAGTTATATTGCTCCCCAAATAGCAAAACTCCTTTACTACTTTAAGTGTCTCATTTCCTAATCTAATTCCCTCAGCATCACCCGACTTAATTCGACTACATTCCATTATCCTTGTTTTGCTTTTGTTGATGTTCATCTTGTACCCTCCTTTCAAGACACTGTCCATTCCGTTCAACTGCTCTTCCAAGTCCTTTGCTGTCTCTGACAGAATTACAATGTCATCGGCAATCCTCAAAGTTTTTATTTCTTCTCCATGAATTTTAATACCTACTCCGAATTTTTCTTTTGTTTCCTTTACTGCTTGCTCAATATACAGATTGAATAACATCGGAGATAGGCTACAACCCTGTCTCACTCCCTTCGCAACCACTGCTTCCCCTTCATACCCCTCGACTCTTATAGCTACCATCTGCTTTCTGTACAAATTGTAAACAGCCTTTCGCTCCCTGTATTTTACCCCTGCCACCTTCAGAATTTGAAAGAGAGTACTCCAATCAACATTATCAAAAGCTTTCTCTAAGTCTACAAATGCTAGAAATGTAGGTTTGCCTTTTCTTAATCTTTCTTCTAAGATAAGTCGTAGGGTCAGTATTGCGTGTTCTAACATTTCTACGGAATCCAAACTGATCTTCCCCGAGGTCAGCATCTATCAGTTTTTCCATTCGTCTGTAAAGAATTCGTGTTAGTATTTTGCAGCTATGACTTATTAAACTGATAGTTCGGTAATTTTCCCTTAGCATCACTTAATTCAGTTCCACTAGATTCCATTATCCTTGTTTTGCTTTTTGTTGATGCTTCTTATACCCTCTTTTCAAGACACTGTCCATTCCGTTCAACTGCTCTACCAAGTCCTTTGCTTTCTCTGACAGAATTACGATGTGAGCGGCAAACCTCGAAGCTTTTATTTCTTCTCCCTGAATTTTAGTTCCTGCTCCAAATTTTTCTTCAATTTCCTTTACTGGTTGTTCTGTGTACATACTGAATAACATCGGGAATGGGATGCAACTCTGTCCCACTCCCTTTTCAACCACTCCTTCCCTTTTCCTTTTCATGCCTTTCGACTGTATAGGCCACAAGGGATAGCCGCCCGGTCTAGGGCGCCTTGCCACGGTTCGCAGCACTCCCCCTGTCGGAGGTCCGAGTCCTCCCTCGTGCATGTGTGTGTGTGTGTGTGTTGTCCTTAGCGGAAGTTAGTTTAGATTAAGTGGTGTATAAGCCTAGGGACCGCTGACCTCAGCAGTTTGGTCCCAAAGGAACTTACCACAAATCTCCTAATCTCGACTGTACATGCTGTAAATAGCCTTGCGCTCTCTGTATTTTCCCTCAGCTACATTCAGAATTTCAAAGAAAATCTTCCAGTCAACATTGTCAAAAGGTTCTCTAAGTCTACAAATGCTATAAATGTAGGTTTGTCTATCCTTAGCCGTCTAAGATAAGTCGTAGGGTCAATATTGCCTCATGTTTTCCAACGTTTCTATGGAATCCAAACTCATCTTCCCCGAGATAGCTTTCTACCAATTTTTCCGTTCTTTTGTAAAGAATTCGTGTTAGTATTTTGTTACCATGACTTATTAAACTGATACTTCTGCATTCTTCAAACCGGTAAACAACTGATTCTTTAGAATTGGAAGTAGTACATTATTCTTGAATTCTCAAGATATTTCGCCTGTCTCGTACATCTTGCTCACCAGATGGAAGAGTTTTGTCATGGCTGGCTCTCAGTATGCTAACAGTTCTGCCGGAATGTCGTCTACTTCTAGAGTCTTTTTTCGACTTATATGTTTCAGAGCTGTGTCAAATTCTTCTCGCAGTATCACATCTCCCAACTCATCTTCATCTACGTCCACTTCCCGTTCTGTAATATAGCTTTCAAGCTGATCATCTTTGTATATACCCTCTATATACCCCTTCTACTTTTCAGCTTCCCTTTTTTGCTTAGGACTCCCTTACCATCCAGGTTCTTGATATTCATACAGCTGCTTCTCTTTTCCCGAAATACCTCTTTAAGTTTCCTGTAGGCGGTATCTATCTTTCCTCTAGTGAAATATGTTTCTATATCCTCACATTTGTCCTCTAGCCATTCCTGTTTAGCAATTTTGCACTTCCTGTCACATCATTTTTTAAACGTTTATTCCTTTTCGACTGTTTCGTTTGCTGCATTTTTAAATTTTCTCCAGTTAAATTAAATATCTCTCGTATTATCCAAGGATTTCTACAAGGCTTTGTCTTTTTTGCCTGTCTGATCCTCTTCTGCCTTCACTATTTCATCTCTTAAAGCTACGCATTCGTCTTCTACTGCATTCCTTTCCACTGTTCTAGTCAACTGTTGCCTAATGCTCCCTCTAGAACTCTCTACAATCTCTGGCTCTTTCACTTAGTCAGGCGCCATCTCCTTAATTTCGTTCTTTTTTGCAACTTTTTCAGTTTTAATCTACAATTCTTAACCAATAAATTGTGGTCAGTCCACATCTACCCCTGGAAATGTCCTACAATTTAAAACCTGATTTCTAAATCTCTGTCTAGCCATTATATAATCAATCTGAAACCTTACAGTATCTCCAGGTCTCATCCACGTATACAACCTTCTATTATGACTTTCAAGCCAAGTGTTAGCGATGATTTAATTATGCTGCACGAAAATTCTACCAAACGGCTTTCCCCAGTCCATATTTAATTACAATTTTTCCTACTCTTCCCTTTTCCATTATCGAATCCCAGTCCCTCATCACAACTAAATTTTCGTCTTCTTTAACTATCTGAATAATTTTTTTTATCTCATCATACATTTCTGCAATCTGTTCATCGTCTGCGTAGCTAGCTGGCATTTAAATTTGTACTACTGTGGTAAAGGTGAGCTTCGTGTCCATCTTTGCTAGGATAAGGCGTTCACTATGTTGTTTATAGTACCTTATCCGCAGTCCTATTTTGTTATTCATTATTAAACCCACTTCTGTATTATCCCTATTTGACTTTGTATTTATAATCCTGTATTCATCTGACCAGAAGCCCTGTTCCTCCTGTCACCACCGAGCGAGGTGGCGCAGTGGTTAGCACACTGGACTCGCATTCGGGAGGACGACGGTTCAATCCCGTCTCCAGCCATCCTGATTTAAGTTTTCCGTGATTTCCCTAAATCGTTTCAGGCAAATGCTGGGATGGTTCCTTTCAAAGGGCACGGCCGATTTCCTTCCCCATCCTTCCCTAACCCGAGCTAGCGCTCCGTCTCTAATGACCTCGTTGTCGACGGGACGTTAAACAACACTAACCTAACCTAACCCTCCTGTCACCGAACTTCACTAATTCCCACTATATATAACTTCAATCTATCCATTTCCTTTTGAAAATTATCTTACCTACCTTCCCGATTGAGAGATCTAACAATCCACACTCCATCAGTAGAATTCCAGTTTCGTTTCTCTTGATGAAGACATCCTCCTGAGTAGTTCCCGCCCGGAGATCCGATTGGGGGAAATATTACCTCCGGAATATTTTACCCAAGAGGACGCTATCATCATTTAATCATACAGCAGCTGTACATCCTCCGGGAAAATTACGGCTGTAGTTTCCCCCTGCTTTCAGCCTTTCGCAGTACCATCACAGCAAGGCCGTTTTGGCTGATGTTACGAAACCAGATCAGTCAATCACCCAGACTGTTGCTCCTGCAGCTACTAGATAGGTTGCTGCCCTCTACAGGAACTACACGGTTGTCTGACGTCTCAACAAATACCCCTTTGTTATAGTTACACCTACAGGATGTTTATCTGCATCGCTGAGGCATTCGAGCCACCCCACCAAAGGGAAGGTACTCATGAAATTACCACGACAAGAAAATTCGAGAAATTAGAGCTAATACAGTGGCTTACGGACATTCGTTCATTCCATCCGCTATTCGCGAGTGTTAGAGGGAAAGGGGGATCAGTTAGAAAAAACCAGAGATATCCTCCACCAAACACCGTTAGGTGGTTTGATCAGTTTGATGTAGATGTACCGGGTGCTTATAACTAAAGCACAAGTACTCAAAGTGTCAGGTCTATCGTATGGCAGCGAAACTTGGTAGATATTGTAACGCGTTAATACGGAACCGATTTACGCTGGAAAAAAATTAGTTCCAATTTTGGCCACCAGGTGCAAATCTGGCGCTGTAAATATAAGAAAGACGTATAGAAAAATTTATATATTTAATAATTAGGAATGGAACGCAGGCACAAAATGTCAAACATGAGAGAAAGGCATAATGTTGATTTTATTATATCCGACACTTACACAATTTGGTCAATGTAAGCACCAGAGACGTCGACGAGATGATGCATCCCGAAAATGCATCCGTTGCTAGCAGCAGTCCCGATGGAATCTGAGCAACATATTCCTGTACAGTGGCCTTCAGACCAGGTCCAGATTGAACATGTCCATGGAAACGCGTTCTTGTAGATAATCCCGGAGCCAAAAGACACATGAATTCCGATTAGGTAACCTTGCAGGGAACGCATTTGGAAAACATCCGGGGTTAATACATCCGTGGAAGGTTAGATTAAGTAGACCTTTCACTGGGTGAAAGACATGATGTGTTGCCCCACTTTTCTTGAAAACAGTGGTTTCGACACAGCTGTGCTCCTCAAAAGCAGGAGAATCTCTTGCTGTGGAGGGAGAGCTGGGTAACGTGCAGATGTTAAGATACTCGTACATCTGATAGGCCCTCCGGGTGCCTCCTCTTCAAGCACTCCACACAGTGACACATGGTAAGTGCAACGGCTCTTTGTGCACGATACGCTGTTTAATACACTCCTCGAAATTGAAATAAGAACACCGTGAATTAATTGTCCCAGGAAGGGGAAACTTTATTGACACATTCCTGGGGTCAGATACATCACATGATCACACTGACAGAACCACAGGCACATAGACACAGGCAACAGAGCATGCACAATGTCGGCACTAGTACAGTGTATATCCACCTTTCGCAGCAATGCAGGCTGCTATTCTCCCATGGAGACGATCGTAGAGATGCTGGATGTAGTCCTGTGGAACGGCTTGCCATGCCATTTCCACCTGGCGCCTCAGTTGGACCAGCGCTCGTGCTGGACGTGCAGACCGCGTGAGACGACGCTTCGTCCAGTCCCAAACACGCTCAATGGGGGACAGATCCGGAGGTCTTGCTGGCCAGGGTGGTTGACTTACACCTTCTAGAGCACGTTGGGTGGCACGGGATACATGCGGACGTGCATTGTCCTGTTGGAACAGCAAGTTCCCTTGCCGGTCTAGGAATGGTAGAACGATGGGTTCGATGACGGTTTGGATGTACCGTGCACTATTCAGTGTCCCCTCGACGATCACCAGTGGTGTACGGTCAGTGTAGGAGATCGCTCCCCACACCATGATGCCGGGTGTTGGCCCTGTGTGCCTCGGTCGTATGCAGTCCTGATTGTGGCGCTCACCTGCACGGCGCCAAACACGCATACGACCATCATTGGCACCAAGGCAGAAGCGACTCTCATCGCTGAAGACGACACGTCTCCATTCGTCCCTCCATTCACGCCTGTCGCGACACCACTGGAGGCGGGCTGCACGATGTTGGGGCGTGAGCGGAAGACGGCCTAACGGTGTGCGGGACCGTAGCCCAGCTTCATGGAGACGGTTGCGAATGGTCCTCGCCGATACCCCAGGAGCAACAGGTCCTCTCTTACATCGGACTAGGGTTTCAAACATACAGTAACTTTTTTACATCATAGTAACCTAAGAAATAAAAAATTTAAAATGACAAATAGAGTTAAAATGATTTGAGTGTCTGAAGCGGTAATTTGGGTAAATTATATTGACTATGAACTAATTAAGTTAATACCGGAAATCTTATACTAATGCAGTTCCTGCCACAAATAGTGGTAATAATAATAATAATAAGAACAATAATGATAGTGCCAGATACAAGAAGACTTTATACGTGTACAAAACAGATGTTTTCTGGTATAGCGAATTCCGGGTACAGGAAATTTAAGGAGACTACTTCGGATAAGAATACTGGAAAATGAGGAAGATCAAGTTGGAAAGAGGAATGTACAGGATACATACGATAGTAGTCAATATTTTTGCTTTAGCAGATAATTCATTAACTGTCCTCCTAAGTTGGATATGTTATTCAGTTATCTAATACGATGCGGGAGGCTATTCAAGAGTCGGTTCTTGTCATTAAGAAGGACTTGGAGAAAGTGGATGAACGATGGAGTGGGACAGAAGGATTTTGCTCTGATGGGAGCGGATGTTTCTGCCATGTTGTTCAGGCAAGAGCGTAAAGGTCAGCGGATATGTAAGGGACAGTGTTAATTGATAAGGCAGTAGAGAAGACCGAGGGTATGACAATCTCTGTGCTGTCTGCACACAGCGATGTTAGTTGTGCATATGATGCTGGAATGTGATCAAAATGTAGAACATTACAGACATAACGAACACAGGTAGTGTGAGCTTTCTTGAGAAAAGTTATAGGAAAAGTGAAATTGCGTTGTTTACCTTTTATGCGGGATAGTAGAGTATTTTAACTACAGAGGAAGTGGAAGAAAGATGTGTTCCTCCGATCAAACAGAACAGAACGCAGTGGAATGAAGCGACTACTATCCTACTGAAGGTACGTATGTATCGCCACGACACTTGCGAAACAAGGCAAGAATTTTGATGGGAGATTATAGCCCCGTGAAGAGTTGCACATCGCCAGAATAAAAAGCAATGCGTATTTGATGTGTAAGAACACTTGGCAAGGCTCGCCATAAGAGTTGTTACTAAACATTTCACTGTGTGGAACAGTGTCTAATTTTTGTTGCTTCATTTGACTGCCTGTTGTACATTTGACTGTCACAGAACGGATCGTGAAAATCTTTCGTGATACACCGTCAAGAACCATTTCATCTTTGTCCTAGATCTCAAGCGAGCTGTTAAATGGGGAATGATTGAAAGTTTTTCTGATATATAAGTGTAATTTGTGTTTAAGCATTTGTAATTGGAAAAGGATAGACACTAGATCATTTTTCCAAACAAAAAGAGAAAGTAGGTTAATCAACAAATCTGTTCCTTTTCAATTGTGCTCTTGTCGTAGCTATTTCGTGGAATCTACTTACGACTCGTAAGAATGCTGAATAAGTATAGAGGCTCTCAGCTTTGTCAGAAGGAGGCTGTTGATAGCAGTGCGCATCAGTAATTCTCAGCTCTTCGAATGATACCTAAAATGGGGACATAATTTCAATGAAGTATTAAAAAAAAGTGGAAGTTGTTCATTTCAGCACAGTGTTGGCCAAAATTTTACATCTGTGACATAGAATGGAAGTTCATAGGACTTTATGAAGAACAACAGATTAAGCAAAAGAATATCGTTGAAGCAATACAAGGTATTTAAAGAAGTATAAAAGAGATCTGAATAGTTTTAGCGTTAGCAAAAAGTGGCAGGTTTACTCTACTGGTGTTATCGTCCATCACAACGCGACAATCGACAATACGATGTCACATCTGATCTGATGAAGTAATCAACAAATACTATTTCGGCTCAGAGCAATGCAAATTATAATTAGTTTACTAATACTGAAAAGAAAATGCTCATTCATACACACATTCTACTCATCTCATACACACGGTACATAAAATTATGATGCTGCAATAATTAAAGCAAAACAAAATCTGCTGCAGTGAATGTAATTTCTACAGCATAGTGCGATGTTGTCTACACAGTAAAGCCGATATACTGTAAAAAGCTTAGTACACTGTAGCAAGAATGGTGGAAATACGAGGGGCGTTCAATAAGTAACGCAACACATTTTTTTTCTGAAATCAGGTTGACTTTATTCAGGATTTCGATACACCATATTATAACCCACTCTCTTGGCTACAACACCCCATTTCTCAACATGGTTTCCGTTCGTTTCGACGGCCTTACGCCACCTTACTGGGAGGACCTGTCTGCCAGCATGGTAGCACTCTACTGGATGACGTCGGAGCCAACTTCTTGCCCATCAATAACCTCCACGATCAGCCTCGTAACACACTTGCAATTCCGCACAGATGGTCCTTCGTTGCTCCTTATAGTCTTCCGTATGGCGGCGATGAATCCAGTAGGTACACACCTTTGAGTACCCCAACTGGTGGATGAGTATGTCAGCACTAGCAACAGGGACGTCCAGTTGAGCAGCGAGGTGTTTCACTGTGATCCGTCGATCATATCGAATGAGAGTGTCCGCACGTTCCAGCATTACAGGAGTCACAGCTATGCGCGGCCGAGCGGCACACGAGATATCGGTGGTCCCGGCGGAGGTTCGAGTCCTCCCTCGGGCATAGGTGTGTGTGTTTGTCCTTAGGATAGCTTAGGTTAAGTAGTGTGTAAGCTTAGGGACTGATGACCTTAGCAGTTAAGTCCCATAAGATTTCACACACAATTGGACATTTGAACGAGAGATCGAACGAGTTTGCACGACCTTGTTGCGATGATGACAGACGCTTCATCCAACGACTCACAGCGCTTTTGTTGACTGCCAGGTCTTCGTACATGTTCTGCTAGCTCCTATGAAACGTACGATGCTACGGTTTTCCGTCAAAAGCAACTCAGTGACAGCCCTCTGCTTGGGACGCACCTACATTATAGACCTCATTTGAAGTCTACGTATAGCGCAGCCACCTATCGAACTTCATGAAACTATAAGGGCTAAAGTGGGAACATTCCATATGACCCATAACAAATTCCGCATTTTTTCAACCACAATTACCCACACAGAAAATGTGCTGTACTACTCATTGAACGCCCCTCGCACATGTATGAATATTTGAAATTGGCTGACAGTAGCATACCTGATACTACAAACAATATAGGTGCTGCAATCACTACCAATCAACGTGTGTTGCACATCCGATGAACGGGACGATTATCTGGGAGAATGTTCATGTGACTGCTGAATTATCATTTAAAACTATTAAAGTAAGAGGATGGTTTTGCGTATGGTCCAGCTATGCTTGTTTGGAGAGACTATAAAGCAGCACTTAGATAAAACTAGGCAACTCAGCTTACTTCAGTTATACATAAAGAGAGAATTGGAGCGGCGGTGAAAGCACCAGTGACATTTTCGAAAAGAGAAAGATTCAAGTCTACATCTACGTACATACTCCGCAAGCCACCATGCACTGCAATGCGGAAATTACTTTGCAGCACTACAAGTAATTTTCTTTCCTGCTCCACTCGTAAATAGAGCGTGAGAAAAACGTCAATAAGCTTCCGTACGAGTCCCAATTTATTTCATTTTATCTTCGTGATCCGGACGTGGAATGTACGCTGGCGGCGTAGAAACGATCTTCAGTTGGCCTCAAATTCCAGTTCTCTAAATTTCCACGATACTGCCTAGCGAAAAGAGCTTCGCCCTCACATAATGGATTCCAGTCGGAGTGCATGAAGCATCTCAGTAATACTTGCATGGTTATCGAATCCAACCGTAACAATTGTAGCAGTACACGTCTGAATTGCTCCGATGTCTTTCTTTCATCCGACCCGGTGGGGATTCCAAACTCTCGAGCAGTACTCAAAAACGCGTCACATTAGCGTTCTACATGCCGTGTCCTTCATAGATGAGTTACACTTTCCCAAAAATTCTCTCAGTAAAACTAGGTGGAGCATTCGCTTTCCATTTCATTGTATTTGATTTCGCTTTGCAGCGTTAGGGCAAGATATTTAACCAAAGTGACTGGGTCAAGCAGCACAGTGTTAAAGCTCTATTCGAATGTTACATGATTGTTTTTCCTACTCATTCGCATTCTGTATTTAGAGGAAACTGCCGTTCACACCAACTAGAAATTCTGCCTAATTCTCCTTGTTTACTCATCCGCGTTCTACATTTAGAACAAGCTGCTTTCATTACACCCACTGGAAATTCTGAGTCAGCTTGTATCCTCCTACAGTCAGTTAACGACGACATTTACCTGTACTACACGGTTCTATCAGCAAACAACCGTAAATTGCTCTTCATCCCATCTGTCAGATCATTTGTGTATGTAGAGAATAAGAGCCGTCCTATCACACTTCCCTGGGGCGCTCCTGACGACACCATTATCTCTGATGCACACCCGCCGTGGATGAGAACGTATTGGATCCTATAACTTAAGACGTCTTCAAGCCACTCATATATCTGGGAACTTAATTCGGAAGCTCGGATCTTCGTCAACAGTCTACAATGGGACACTGGGTGAAACGCAATTTGAAAATCACTGCCCGTTCGGCTGTCCAGATTACGGTTTTCCGTAGTTCCTCTAACTCGATAAAGACAAATTTGTTGGAATGGTAGCCATATAGATGAAGTGTTTCACAACCCTTTCCACCCCACTCTCCCAAAAAAGGCATGCCGTGACATCAGACGAGGTTGTAGGCCAATGCTGTAATGTGAGATTTGTAGTAGTAGTAGTTGTAGTAGCTTTATTCACTCGTAGATCTCTTTTTACAAGGATATAGGGCATGTCAAAGTATTTACAAGTTTAGACCAATTTAAAATAAGCTAATTCGTATACACACACATTTACAGACCTCTAGTTAGACATAATCATTAGATTTACTCCTGATATACAATACTTTTTTTTACAAATAACTTATTAAATAATGTAATGCCACACCGTTTACTCATATCTCACTATCCGTCACTGCACACGCACTATACACACATCGTTTCATAATACTTCGCTCACTACACACACACAAACGGCCGTGGTGTAGCTCAGTGTTAAGAAATACACCAGCGCAAATACACACACGACGAATAGCAGTCTCATGGCTGGCACGTTCGCCCCCACCCCCTCCCCCCCCCTCCCCCCCCCTCCCCCCCCCGCCTCCCGGTAGCTGAGAGGTCAGCGCAACAGAACGTCAATCCTAAGGGCCCGGGTTCGATTCCCGGCTGGGTCGGAGATGTTCTCCGCTCACGGACAGGGTGTTGTGTTGTCCTAATCATCATCATTTCATCCCCATCGACGCGCAAGTCGCCGAAGTGGCGTCAAACCGACAGAATTGCACCCGGCGAACGGTCTATCCAACGGGAGTCCCTAATCACACGACATTTTATGGCTGGCACGACGAGTAGACTTCTGTGACATGAAAAATTCAGTGAATGCGTTTCACGTCTTAAACGAATACACGAGGGCGACCTGTGTATTTTTCCTTAAATAAATAACCATTGCTTTGAAATTGCTGATGCCATCGTAGAACGCTTTGAGTTATAGGAGGTGAAACCTCATACTATCGACGAAAATCATGCAGCACATTTGTAACTGGGGCGATCTAGGTGCAGCAAGAAACCATTACCGAAACCAATCGAACTGTCAACTCAGATCTGGCGCCGAGGTAAACACTTAGTCCCAGTGGGTAAGTTAAAAACCTATCCTCACTTTGTATCTTCTTCTAATCTCAGAAGCTTCAGTTTTGCGAGAATGGAAGAGTCTTGTTGAGACAACCCCTGTGGTGTTTGCACAGTGCGTAGAATGTGGGCTTGTCACGGACGCGTTGCCCAACCTGTAGAAACGGGAGCCTTCCGCTGCCGCGCTAGACGGATCATCTGTCCACTTGAAATGTCGCTGAGAGCACCAAGAGGGAATTAGCGGTTAGTGTGGGGGAAGACCGTGGCCATTAAGCGGGGCGACCCGTTCCGGCCGGGAAATGCGTCAACGGTGCTAATGGCCGCCGACGCCAGTGCAGGGTCGGAGGCGCCATCGTTTAGTTCGAGGCGTCGCCACAGCGTCTGGCGCGCTCCAGTCGGACCTGGCAATCACACTGACCGCCCTACTGACGGTATCTGCCTGTCAGATGGCAAAGTACGTCAGATTCCGTAACAGTTTATTTACGATATAAGAGGAAAATATAGTACATCTTCATACATGGAGCGCAAGCTACTATGCGAAGCATGGCGGAGGGTACCTTGTGCATTGTTAGTCATTCCCCATCCTTTGCCACTCGCAAATGGAACGAGCGAAAAACGAGTTTTTACAAACTTCCGTACAAGCCCTGATTCTCTTGCCTTCGAGGTCCTTGGACGAGATGTATGTCGGTGGTGCTAGGGTCGTTCTGCAATCTGTTGCGAATTATGGTTCTCTAAACTTTCCGCGAAAATAACATCTTCCCTCCAAGCGGTCCCGTTTGAGTTCACGGAGCATTTCTGTTATACTCAAGTGTTCATCGAACTTTCGGTAACAAGCTTCTACGTCTTTTTTTAATCCAACACAGTGAGTACTTTAAAAGTTCGAGTAGTACTCAGGAATGGGTCGCACTAGTGTTCTGTACGTGCTCTCCTATGTGGATGAGCTATACTAACCTATAATTTCCCAATAAAATAGTAGACCAGTCCATTTGCCGTCTCTGTGACTTATATTATATGACCGTTCAACTTAAGTGCTCTTTGCAATGTTGCTCCTAGATATTTAATAGATGTGGTGGTGTCAAGCTGCACACTACTAACACTATATTCGAACTTTATAGGATTATTTTTCTTAGTCATGTTCAATAATTTACATTTTTCCACATTAAGAGTAAACTACTATAAGTCATACCACATGGAAATTCTATCTAATCCTTCTACAGTTACCCATAGACGACACATTCCTGTACACTACAGCGTCATCAGCAAACAGTCGGAGGTCGCTCCTACCTTGTCTATCAGACAGTTTAAGTACACAGAGAACAAGAGCGACAATGTCATATTTACATGCTGCAGTCCTGACGATACCATGGCCGCCGATGAACACTCGGCATCCAGAACAACGTACTGGGTTGTATTACTTAAAAAGTCTCCAGCAATATCTGGGAACCTATTCCGTAGGCTCGAATATCTGATAACAGTCTGCAGTGTGGCACTATGTCAGATGCACCATTTGTATTGCTATATAATGAGGATCAAATTTTAGTATACAAAACAATAATATACAGGGTGTTACAAAAAGGTACGGCCAAACTTTCAGGAAACATTCCTCACACACAAAGAAAGAAAATACGTTATGTGAACATGTGTCCGGAAACGCTTACTTTCCATGTTAGAGCTCATTTTATTACTTCTCTTCAAATCACATTAATCATGGGATGGAAACACACAGCAACAGAGCGTACCAGCGTGACTTCAATCACTTTGTTACAGTAAATGATCAAAATGTCCTCGTTAGCGAGGATACATGCATCCACCCTCCGTCGCATGGAATCCCAGATGCGCTGATGCAGCCCTGGAGAATGGCGTATTATATCACAGCCGAGCACGAAGAGTCTCTACATTTGGTACCGGGGTTGCGTAGACAAGAGCTTTCAAATGCCTCCATAAATGAAAGTCAAGAGGGTTGAGATCAGGAGAGCGTGGAGGCCATGGAATTGGTTCGCCTCTACCAATCCATCGGTCACCGAATATGTTGTTGAGAAGCGTAGGAACACTTCGACTGAAATGTGCGGGAGCTCCATCGCGCATGAACCACATGTTGTGTCGTACACACAAACGCGCGCGCGCGCTCGCGAGCGCGCGGGCGCGGAGAGAGAGAGAGAGAAAGAGAACGCAGAAGCCCGTTTAAGGCAAGGATGACGAAGAAAAGTGCCCGTATTCTTTTCAGAGGACCAAAACGGCATTCCGTTTGATCGATTTAGACAACTCACAGAGACGTCCTTCTGGATGGTCTCCTCTGAAATGCCGGTTAGATGCATAGACATCAACCATGGAGTCTAGGTTAGGAGCGTTTCCGTTTACACTACGCCGACCTTCACAATTGAAATGGAAATGAAGTCCCATGCTTCTTGCTAGAGTGTAGGGGAACGATGCGGGAGACCCGCACCGCCGTACTAGGCAAGTTTCTAATGGAGGTGATTTTCCGTTGCCCTCCTCCGACCGTAATGGCGATGAATGGTGATGAAGACGACACAACAACACCCAAGACATCTCGGGGCAGGTGAAAATCCCTGACCCCGCCGGAAATCGAACCCGGGACCCCGTGCTCGGGAAGCGAGAACGTACCGCGAGGCCACGAGTGGCAAACCCTCACAAGCAGTGATTAATAAAAGTCATCTCTGCTGTATTATTACACATTTGTTGTCCTACGAATGATTTCGTTTGTAGAACATCTTCAGGTTGCCGAGTTGTGCTAAAGTCATGACATTAATGGTCTGGTAGTCGTAGGTAACGTTGAAGACCAGATCCAAAAACACGGAGCACAAACATTCTGCTGACTGCCTAGCCGAAGTATGCTGAGCAAACACGGCATGCTACGGGCGGTTTAGGCGCGACATGCTGTGTACAGTTTAGACACCGTACGCTGCGTACAGTTTGCTGTAAGGTTTTCGCTACTTGTTCTGCTCCGACATTTACTTTTGTTGGGAAGTAGAAGACATCAGCTACTGAAATATCTCGATATAATGGTAGTCGACATATTGGTAGTACGCCCAAATGATAGCATATGTTGGTGTTCTTCGGAGTTTAGGTAGAACGACCTTTAAATCTATGGAGCTTGTATTTAATTCTGGTTTTAGGGTAGTATTTATTCTCCGTCTATTCATATGTTCGTGATATACTGTCCAGTTACATTAATGTGATTACCTGTCAAAAGCCTGAATAAGCATGTTTCGAAGTGCCGACTGTTGTGTGACGTGCAGGAAGAGAGTCAGTGAAGTTCTGATAGGTGTCGACAGGGATGCGGAGCCATACTGACTCCAGTGCCGTGACAGCTGCGACAAGTTTCTCGGTTCGGGTCGATAACAGCCCAATTGATGTGGTCGCACATATTCTTGATTGTTTTAAATCCGGGTAGTTTGGCGGCCAGGGGACTAAGGTAATGTACTGCATTTATCAAGAAATACGCGTTAATTTTTCTTTATGGCTAGTTTGCAGATGACATGTTGTTAGAAAAAGTCGAAAACTAGCACAAAAACAGGTGTGTAATAATGCAGTTAATTTAGCGATGTAAAATGTTCAAATGTGTATGAAATCTTATGGGACTTAATTGCTAAGGTCATCAGTCCCTAAGCTTACACACTACTTAACCTAAATTATCCTAAGGACAAACACACACACCCATGCCCGAGGGTGGACTCGAACCTCCGCCGGGACCAGCCGCACAGTCCATGACTGCAACGCCTCGGACCGCTCGGCTAATCCCGCGCGGCTTTAAATCACAAACACAGAAGAACATCAAGAGGACCTTCAAGCCTTAGTAAAATGAATATGCAAAGATGAATCTCCAGGGCTCAAAATGAATCTTGTATTGAAATAAAAATCACGATTCGTGGCTGAATGCGTTTGGTTTTAATTTCTAAAACCATTAACTTGATAAATAATTTAATTGTGGTCAGAGGCGTACATTATGTAATTTCTCTCGATATCTGTGAAACCACCTATCTCTCTCCTTTTTTTTTTTTTTCCTGTGACATTTAACGTCATCTTCGATGCAGGTTTCTTATGATCATATATGATGCGATGCTCCTCTCTTCATGTTATACATAATTACTGAAAAACATTTTATTTCTGGATTTCAATAACGAAAAGGCGTGAATACATTTTTTTTGTGAAATATTTGATTGTTCTAGACAAACAGAAACACATAACGCTATGCAACGTATAATACTTGAGACAAATATAGCATCGTGTGTCAATTTTTCAGAGTGCTTGCTCTGTCTTGTAACAGTGGCCCTCTCAAATTTATTACTCGAGCCGGCCAGAGTGGCCGAGCGGTTCTAGGCGCTACAGTCTGGAACCGCGCGACCGCTGCGGTCACAGGTTCGAATCCCGCCTCGGGCATGGATGTGTGTGATGTCCTTAGGTTTATTAGGTTTAAGTAGTTCTAAGTTCTAGGGGACTGATGACCACAGAAGTCCCATAGTGCTCAGAGCCATTTGAACCATTTAGGTTGAGGTTAGGATCTGTATTTGGCCGATAAGGATTAACTAGCTATACTGTATGATTAATGTGATCTCGTGTGTCTCTCTTTGCGATTGGTAGGTGAAAAACTACTACCACCAAAAACAAGAATAGCAAAGTTTGTATTAACATAGTCGTCATATAATCGACCACACTAACGTCGTAACACTCTCTATCGACTTAGACAGATTTACTTCGCATGAACTGCAAGCTTTTTTTCTTTGCAATAAAGATTTGCAAATTAAATTCGATTTCTGTAGCTATCGTTCAAGACGTTGAAGGCAATATCAATGAAATCAGAATACAGCTACAAAATGAAGCGTAATGTTCGCTACCTTGTGCTTTGGTTACTGAAAATCATATAATCTTACAATTTTCCAGTTTTTCAGCAGAAATTTAAATTCTGTTTTGCTGCTGTGAAATTTTTTTTGTATGAGTCACATAGTGGTTTTTAAGAAACCACAAGCTACGAAGCCTCGTCTAGAAGATTGTGCATCAGTTGAGGAATTTCGTGAAGAAAAGAAGCCTTGCTGATTGTGAGCGAGAAACCGTAGCGTCCCGTTTCACTGTCTCCTCCTCTACCGCTATTCAGGCTGAAGCTTAACAGCAGTCCCCGGAGCAGATGGAAATCCGTGTGGTTTCCGAAAATAACTTTCAATACCGGGAACTGTAACAACAGAACTGCATTTCCTGTGCCCCTGCATTCGTCCCTAGCCTAGCAGCTGAGGTCATTTGAGTGCCGACTCGGCGAAACAACATCCCTTTTCTTTTCCTTTGTTTCTCTGTTTTTTGTTCCTCGCTTCGCTGTTGCGCTTCAGGTGACTTTGTTATCGGACTAACACTGGGTCGTCCACGCTATGTTTCTTTCTTACTTTTAAGCCGTCCTAGGAATATGGAAAAAGTTATCTTACAGTTGGATATATGTTTGGAAACAACGCAGAGAATGCGCCAGGGTTTTTCTTTGGTAGAAATCTAACACACTTAGATATAATTATAAACTGAAACGGAGTAATAAATAGTGCATTTTTAACCACAGAGCAAATAAATAGGGTGACACTAACTAATACTATATGGGTTCGAAATTTTACTTCAATATGTTAAATATACGTACAAAAAGCGTAGAAAATTTCATTTAAAATTTTGTGATTATAGAAAACATTGGCTCCCTTAAGTTGGTAGAAAAGAGGATGATTGCAATCACAGACTATAGCTGAAAGATATAGATGAACGACGAATAACTGCACACCTCCAAAAGTTCTTTCCTGCCTTAAACAGAAAAAATTCTCCAGGTGCCAGTACGTCTTGTGCACAATGGTTCCGAACAAACTTAATTGCTACGCGGTGTAGCCGCGTGGTCTTAGACGCCTTGCCACGGTTCGCGCGTCTCCTGTCGTCGGATGTTCGAGTCGTCCCTCGGCCATGAGTGTTAATGTTGATGATGATGTTTGGTTTGTGGAGCGCTCAACTCCGCGGTCATCAGCGCCCGTACAAAGTCCAATCTAGCCACTATCACGAGTGATTATGATGATGAAATGATGAGGACAACACAAACACCTAGTGCCAGGACAGAGAAAATCCTCAACCTAGTTGGGAATCGAACCTGAGACCCGGTGATCCAGAGGCAGCAACGCTAGCCACTAGACCACGAACTGCGGACGGGCATGGGTGTGTGTGTGTTGTCCTTAGCGTTAAGTTAGTTCAAGTCAGGTTAAGTAGTGCGTAAGCCTAGGGGCCGATGATCTCAGCAGCTTGGTCTTACAGGAACTTACCATAAATTTCCAAACTTAATTATATGTGTAGACAGTTCATTCATTCCGGCAATCGATGTCTCGACGATTTTTGCCTGTTATCAACGTTGATACTGGCAAGATTCGGTCCCAAGTACTCAAAGACTTTCGAGGTTGTTTTAATTTCAAGTTTGTTCAAATTGTTTGAAATGGCTGTGAGCACTATGGGACTTAACATCTGAGGTCATCAGTCTCCTAGAACTGAGAACTACTTAAACTTAACTAACCTGACATCACACACATCCATGCCCGAGGCAGGATTTGAACCTGCGACCGTAGCAGTCGCGCGGTTCCGGACTGAAGCGCCTAGAACCGCTCGGCCACCACGGCCGGCTCAAGTATGTTGTCAATAACAAATGACAAAAGAAATATCTTTTGAATTACAAAATTACAAATTTACAAGTTTATGTTGTTTTTTTTTTTTCGTTGCTTGTACTGTGAAATCTTTCTTCTTGCCAAATTTCGTGATTCTACGTCAAGGGGAAGTACTCTATAGGTTTTAGTGGGTGAGCTTGCGAGTATCAAAATGTGTGACACACATAGCCGTCTCTGTTGATTGCATTGACTTAATAGCTTAACATTTTTATACCACCAAAGGATCATAGACCTCAGTACGTTATATAAACTTCAAGGTGTTACGCATACCTATTCCTGAGAAAAAAAGGGTCATAAAAGACGGAGGCACAGACAGTCTGATAACAAATGATAAAAATTTCGTATAATATAAATATAAATTAACAATTTTCCGAATTTTTCCTTTGGCTGTGATGTGAAATCTTGCTCCTTGATAAATTTCATGATTCTAGGTAAATGGAAAGTACGCTGTAGGTTTTGATGACTGAGTTTGTGAGTACCAAAATACACTGAAGGCAAAAATATCGCAACACCAAAAAGGAGTTGTTCGACATAAACGAGAGTTGATGAGCGTGTTTCCACATCTGAGAGATGATGTCTATTCAGATTTCGAGCCAATCACATAAGAATAGCGCTAGTTGCGCCATTATGAGGCTGCAAATCAGGTTTGCATTAAATAAACGCTGTAACGGTCGAGAACGTTAGTTACCTTACAGGCAGGACGTGGTGAAGAATGCCTTTAAGGCGACAAAGACGCCATTATCAACACCTCGCCGAGTTTGGGCGAGGTTGTGTGATAAGGCTACGAGAATCTAGTATTTTCCTTCTGCGATACTGCAGAAAGACTTGGCAGGAATGTATCCGCTATGATGATTGCTGGCAGCGGTGATCTCGGGAATGTACGGTCGGAAGAAGACCGAGCTCCGGACGGCCACGTCGCATTACCGAGAGGGGAGACCATTGTGTTTGGCGTATGGCTCTGGTTCATCGTACTGCATCTGCAGCAGCATTTTGAGCAGCAGTTGGCGTCACAGTAACACGACGAAGTGTTACAATTCGGTTACTTTAAGGGCAGCTCCGAGCTGGACGCCGTGTAGTGTGCATTACATTGACCCCAAACCATCTCCGTTTGCAACTTCAGTGGTATCAGGCGAAAAGGTGGAGGTCCGTTGTGTCTTATGATGAAAGCTGGTTCTGCCTCGGTGCCAATGATGGACGTCTGTTGGTTAGGAGGCCAGTTGAGGACCTGCAACTAACCTGCCTGCGTGCTAGACGTACTGGACCTACACCTAGAATTGTGGCCTGGGCTGCTATTTCTGATGATAGCAGGAGTACCCTTGTGGGTATTCCGCACAACATGACTAGAAATTTGTACATCAGTATTGTGATTCAACCTGTTGTGTTGCCATTCATGAAGAGCATGCCCGAGGGTATTTTCCGACAGGATAACGGTCGTCCATATACCGCTGTTGCAACCCAATTTGCTCTACAGAGTGTCGACATGTCGACTTGGCCTGCTAGATCACCAGATCCGTCTCCAATCGAGCATGTAAAGGACATTTCTGGATGCCAACTGCAGCGTCATCTACAAACAGCATTAACCGTCCCTGTGTTGACCGATCAAGTACAACAGACATGAAACTCTTTCCATAACGTGACATCCGGCACCGGTACGACACAAGGCATGCACGTTTGGGTGCTTGCAGTAACAATGTGGGGGCTACACTGGTTACTAATGTATCAGCATTTTACATTTGCAATGGCTTCGCTTACATTAACCTTCCAATGTTAATCACTTTAAAATGTTACCTAGACAAATCTATTCCAGAAATATCGTTACTCTATGTTAATTATTTTTTGGTGTTTCGATTTTTTTTCAGTCAGTGTGTGTGACACAAATGGCTGTATCTTTTGATTGCATTGACTTAAATGCCTCACATCTTTACATCGCCAAAGGACTGTAGACCTTAGTATTTCACACAAATGTCAACTCGATAGCCAACCCGTTCCCGAGAGAAAGGATTTTGAAGAGTCGGACAGATAGACAGACATAGACAACAAAATAATCCTATGAGTGTTCCGTTTTTACCGACTGAGGCACGGAAACCAAACAAGAAGTTAAAGGAAACAGAGCTCTGAGGAGCCGTCACGAATTTTAAAAGGGGGATTTGTCTAGTAAGTGACAGAGCAAAATGGCAAAACAATTTTGCAAATGATTTTTGAAGTGGGCTGTGAATTTTGCTATAAAACCCGATCTTCTGAATCGACTCAAGGATTCTATTTTGTCACTAGTTCCTCTCCGTACCATCCAGGTTCGCCAGTGAGGCGTGCTGAGTTACTACATTTTGTGTCGTGTTCTCTGCGAAAGGAATACTGATTTGTTGGAAGCATTCGTCAAAGAGTATACTCCACTAAAAAGCAGAAATTTAATTTATTCGGCGTGGGCAACGTAGTAGTTGAAATTTAATTTCTTCCGCGTTGACAGCCTCGATAAATACACTGAAGCGCCAAAGAAACTAGTATAGGCATGCGTATTCAAGTACCGAGACATGTAAACAGGCAGAATACGATGCTGCGTTTGGCAACTCTTATATAAGACAGCAAGTGTCTGGCACAGTTGATAGATCGGTTACTGTTGCTACAATGGTAGGTTATCAAGATTTAAGTGAATTTGAACGTGGTGTTATAGTCGGCGCACGAGCTATTGGGCACAGCGTCTCCAAGGTAGCGATGAAGTGGGGATTTTCCCGTACGACCATTTCACGAGTGTACCGTGAACATCAGGAATCCGGTAAGACAGCAAATCCTGCAAGAACGGGATCAACGACGACTGAAGAGAATCGTTCAAGGTAACAGAAGTGCAACTCAACCGCAGATTGCTGCAGATTTCAATGCTGGGCCATCAACAAGTGTCAGTGTATTGAACCATTCAGCCAAAAATTATCGGTATGGGCTTTCGGAGCCGAAGGCCCACTCGTGTACGCTTGATGACTGCACCACACAAAGCTTTACGTCTCGCCTGAGCCCCTTCAACACCGACATTGGACTGTTGATGACTGGGAACTTGTTGCATGGTCGGACGGGTCTCGTTTCAAATTGTATCGAGCGAATAGACGTGTACGGGTATGGAGATAACCACATGAATCCATGGATACTGCATGTCAGCAGGGGACTGTTGAAGCTGGTGGAGGCTCTGTAATGGTGTGGGCGTGTACAGATGGAGTGATATGGGACCCCTGATACGTCTAGATATGACACTGACAGGTGACGCGTACGTAAGCATCCTGTCTCATAACCTGCATCCATTCGTGTTCGTTGTGCATTCCGACGGACTTGGACAATTCCAGCAGAACAATGCGACACGCACACGTCCATAATTGCTACAGCGTGACTCCAGGAACACTCTTCTGGGTTTAAACACTTCGGCTGGCCACGAAACTCCCCAGACGTGAACATTGTTGAGCGTATCTGGGATACCTTGCAACGTGCTGTTCAGAAGAGATCTCCACCCCCTTGAGCGCTCGATTAGTTCTGCTGCTTGGGCAGCGAAATTACTAACGGCGGCCGACGTGTAAAGGATATTAGATGCGGATCGCCAATAACAAGAAAACTATTTGTGGACAAGAGACATTTATCAACATAAATCTCGCATCTGAGTCGAAGCCCATTTATTCTTTGCGATCATTGGTCGAATGGCCGAAAGTCCTCAATATTGAATCAGGTTTGGATGTTGGTTGAAGACTGCAAACTGTACCATTGGATCGGGTGGCCATCCCGTTCGCAGAAGGTGAGTCATTCTATGGGGCTGGGTCAATGTGATGCACAGTGCGCTGACATTTTCAAGATTTATCGTATGCATTCTCAAGCGTGGGCTGGTTTTCTAGCGAGTGTTGGGATTTCTGCGTGCCTACATGACAGGCCGGCTGTGGTCTTGTACCAGATCGTGGAAAGCTGGAGCAGTTGTTGGAAGGAAAGGTGCGCTTGTAGAGGTTTGCTCAAAGTCAATAAGCGGCACTTGTTTGTGTGTGTTGTTGGTGTATTTCGATTTTGACCTACATCACTTGCAACTGTTGTTCTGTTTTGGGTCTGAAGAGACTTCTGCGGAAGTTACGAGGAACCTGTTGGGGGACTGTATGTTGGTTGTTGGAAGCGCTCGTTTTCCAGTGCACAGATATTGATACAGATCTCACATCTTTGGTTAGTAGTTGTGATTATTTTCCCGTTGTCTCGCGGATAAAATCGTGACTGACGACTATTTAAGACTGTTTCGTAAGTAAATCAAACCCTCGAATTGATCTCAGTTCATCGATAACCCGTTTCCTTTGCTAAGAATGGTGTAGCACGTCGCATAAAGTTAATCGGGCACCGCTCGTTGTCAGAGGTACGTGAATTACCACCGCGGGTGCGCAAGGGACTGCGCACAAGTATATCATGAAAAACGACAGAAGGACGTTGCAGTAAACATGGTGGATATTTGTTCGTCTATTAATCGTACGGACACGACAGAACAACCAAAGGCTCCGAAATACACGTAGATTACGAAGGCTGAGAGAAGGATGTTGTAGTACACAACATGGATATTTCTTCGTCTATTAGTCGTATGGCCACGACAGAACAATCAAAGGGAAGTTTAGCATTTCTGATGCAATACGGTCCTTCCCACCTCGTCAGGTACAGAGTAGATAATACTGTGTAGAATAATTTCATCCTGCAATGGAGATCATTAGCTTAACAATTACAGGATAGAAATGAAGAGTGTCAGTGGACCAAAATCTTTGTCGCTTATTGTGAATAGCATGCTAGACAATATACTCGATACTTAGTAATTAACAGTGAAAACATGGGTCAAATTGTGTGATAATAGAAGCAAAAAGTTCCAGTGAATGTGTGTCTGTAAACGAGGTAGTGGAGCGTGTATGGTTACGAGCCGCACGTGACTTCAGTGTGAAATATTGTCCTAGTTATCTAAAAATGTTTTTGTAACGTGAACTCTTTGATTAAGCCTCATATAATTAGGTTCAAAATTTCATGTATGGCCTACTTCGACAGGAAATACAATATCACTTCAGCACATTATGTATTATATAGAGTGGCCCAGAAAATTGTCACAAACTTCGAAGGGTTGTAGAGGGTGCCTCGAGGAACAAATTGAGGATAGGAACCCACATCCGGAAACGTCATCCAAAGACACTACAGGGCATCGAAGATATAGGCTCTGGCACCTTTCATAGGCCTCCCCTTCGGTAGAAAACGTGACTTTGTATGCTGACGGACCATAAGTGGAATGTCTCGCAATGTTTTTAGCTATTCAGTGTGCGGGACTAATCGCCATGATCGCCAGTGGAGAAGAAAGGCCTTGTCTCCTATGAATGCGATGCGCTGTTGCCTTGGTGGGTGATGGCTCTGGACACGTGTTCCCATCTGCAGTTTATTTTTCTCCCGGAATCCTGTAAAACTTCCAATGTTTTTCGTGCATAGTAGAAAAATGAACTGCAGAGGGAAAAGCATGTCCGAAATTGCCAACAGAGCGCCACATTCATAGGAGATGAGGCCTCTCTCAGCAGCAGTGATCGGGGCAATCAGTCACTGAATAACGCCTACAGTCCGTCAGTGTACGAAGTCACGTTTGCTGCTCAAGGGGTGGCCTACTGGCAGGCGGGCAGGCGCCGACGCCAATAACTTCGACGCTCTGTAGCGTCGTTGGGTGACGTTTCCGGACACAGGTTCCTATCCTCAATTTGCTCATGAGGACACCGTCTACAATCCGTTCCCTTTTGTAGCTACATTTCTGGGGCAGTCTGTAATTTACTGAACACTTTCACCCGCTAAAGAAGTTGTTCCACTTGGCACCCACGCAGTACAGCAGTGGTTTATACGAATTCTTTCAAATACCTATGGATCATTTCGCTAATCCCATTTCAATGTTGTTTGTTGGTGAGAAGACCGTGTTAGGGCTCATGACAGAAGGGCGAACTTCTACCACCATGTGTCGGAACTCGAACGTGGCAGTATCGTCACTGATTGAGACAGCGGTTAATAGTTCCACAGTATTTTGGCTTGTCATGATCTGATCAAACTGCTGCCGTCAGTTATAGAATCGATGGGTTCAGGAGGACCATACTCAACGTCATTCAGTATCTCCACGACCCAACGCAACTAGTGCACGAGAGAATATGCATATTGTTCACTCGGTCGTGCGTGCCCGTTCAACCACGTCATCTGCAGCGGTTGGAAAAAAATATAGAAACATGGCGAGAAATGCACGTTTGAACATAAATGCTGATGCTAGCCAAGCCTACAGCTGCGTTATTGTATTTCATCACGACCGGCACCTGTGCAAAGTCCTCAAGTGTCAGCCGTCGTCAGAATAGTGTTATTGGAGTGGCTTCTCTTGGCGAGGCAGCAGAAAGAAATACTCCCACAGTGGTGCACCCATTGCCAACAGCCGTCACACTTCGTCTTTCTACAATGTAGCCAGCTTTTAAGATTGCTGAAATGAGGTACAGAGTTGAAACAACATTGAATGACGTACTTGTATCTGTCATTCTTGTTCATGTCGATGCAATTCCCAGCTGGGTTAAAGCACTTGTTGATGATAAAGTTGGTAGCTCTGTGCACTAAATTTCGCATCCTGTATGCCTTTAACCGACCTAGAAATGTTAATCATGTATTCTACCTATTATGCAGTCTACGCGAAACAAATAATACAAGCTGTTACTTGTAAATCAGTAATTCCGTTACGACTAGCCTTAGTGAGTAAATATGCTACTGTATGTGGAATAACGTCAGCTGTCCTCACGTGTCACCTGTTCAAATAAGCATAGCTTGTGATGTGCACTCAACCCCACTCGAGCAGTGTGGAGGGTCATGGGCAAGAGCGTGTCACTATCCACTGTGCTACTGAAGTAGCTATAATTGGTGCAATGAGCACATTATTCAACAAGTGAAATGATTTTTTACTTGGTTTATGTTCACTGATATAAAAAAAAAATGTGTTCTACTCGCTATTTCACCGTCTCACAAGTCGATTTTTTTGTTTTACTTTTTAAAGTCCGCTATGTTCTTCTTCAGGTTTCAAGCTACCTTCATGATAAATTTCATCAAAATCGGTTCAGCGATTCAGTCGTGAAAACCTAACAGGCAGACTTACTTTCACATTTATGAGCTTCAATGGATTAGAAAATACAGCCACCCAGTTTGTAAATACAGGTTTATTAAACCTTGACAATAGTTTCTATAATTTTAAAACTGTCTTCTACAGAAGGTATTGTATGTAGAATCACATATTATCTGCAGCGTGTTTTACATGGGAACCCATGTCCGGAAATGTCATGCAGTGACATTACGGAGTGTCAAAGTTATTGGTGCCGGCGGCTGTAAATGTGTGTACATACAGGATGATCCCGTGACGATGTTACAAACTTTCTAGAATGATGGAGAAGGATAAATGTAGCAATTTGAGGTAAAGTCCCTGTACCGGAAACGAACGAGTCGAAAAGTAAAAACGAAAATCGTTCTGCTACATCTGACAGTTGAATACATGTACTGATACTGTTGTTACTAAGATTGTAAGGAAGGCAAATTTCAGAGGTGCTAGTATGGACGCAAACAAGAGTAAATGTCCAGTAAATATGGCCTCTAAACTGCATACCTTAACAGCTATGAGCACTTGCAGATTAGAGAAGACAGGTTTCACAGTAGCGAAGGTGATGAACAAGTGGTTATACCTCCTCCGGCATGCATTTTAGAGCCTATTTTTTCCTTATTTTGATATGAAAGTTGCCTAACCTACAATCGTAGCGACAACAGTACCATTTCATGTATTCCGCTGTCAGAGATATCAGAAGGGTTTTCGCTTTTACTTTTCGACTCGTTCGTTTCCACTGCAGGGACCCTTACCTAAAATTGATATATTTATCCTTCTCTATCATCCAACAGTCTGTAACATCATCACGGAATCACCCTTTATATACGCACATTTACAGCCGTCGGCGCCTGTAGCTTTGACGCTCTGTAGAGTCGTTGGATGACATTTCCGGACATTGGTTTCTATGTAGAACTTGTTCTACAAGGCCCCTATACAACCCCTAGAAGAGTGTAACATGAATTGTGAAACACCTTGTGTATACGATGTGGGAGTCCTTGACTCTATCCAGCACAAGCACCTGTCATCCACATAATCACTACGTAACGTACGTGGTTTAAACGTAGTAGCTCTCTATTGTAGAGCTTCGTCTTGAAACTATTTGAAAAGGTTTAAGGCAAAGCTCTACAACAGAGAGCTACTACTATTAAATTATGTATTTTAAATGGTAATTAAGTGGTACTGAACAAATCAACGACTCCCACATCGGATATAGGCAATATGTGATTCTACGTACAATATTTTCCGAAGAAGACAGTTCAAAACTACCGAAACCATGGCCAAGATTTAATAAACATGTATTTTACAACTGGTTTGCCCTTATTTCCAATTCACCGAAGCTCTTGCATGCACAGTTGCTGAAATACAGCCATGTTCAAAATCTTTTATAATTATAACATCAGTATGGATTTTATTACTTGTTATCCTACTCGATCAGCAGATCTGTCTCGAATTAAGCATATATGGCACATCATCGGACAAAAAACCCAGTGTCATCCATAGATACCATTAACTGTCTCTGTACTGACCGAGCAAGTACAACATGCATGGGACTCCATCCCACAGACTGACATTCAGCACCAGTACGACAGCATGCAGACATGTTTGCATGCTTGCATTCAGAATTCTGGTAGTTACATCGGTTATTGATGTACTTGTGTTTCACATTTACAACGGCTTATCTCGCGATTACATTAACCTATGATGTTGCAATGTTAATCACTAGAACTTGTTACCAAGACAAATGTATTCCCGAAATTTCATTACTGTAAATTAATTATATTTTTGTGTAGCATTTTCTCTTCCGTCAGTACATTAGTATGGCATTGGCTCTAAAAGTGCCACCAAATGGTGGAAAAAAAGAAAAAAGACCTGCTACCTGCTAAATATTGAACGATTAAAACATAGAGAGATCCAAAAGAATTTCCAGAACATTATGAAGCAAAAGTTGCCTGCTGAGTATCCTGACAATGTTGAAAAACACTGGTCAGTGCTGAAAACCGTCATGTTTTCGGTTTTCCAAGAATAAACTGGATTCATCGAAAGAAAACATGGAGGCTGGTTTGACGAAAATGATGACGGAATTCAAAGCACGTTAGATTAAAAAGAAAGGACTACAATGCCTGGTAAAATGATCCAAAATCAGTCGACAAAAAGCAACCTTATCTCCATACCAAAGTTGACGTTCAAAGGAAAGTAGAGCTCTCAAAAACCAATGGTGGACTATAAAATCAACCGAAATACAAAATTTAGCAGCAACCAACAACTCCAGAGTCTTCTCCATAGCCATAGAAGCAATCTATGCCCCACAAAAAGGGTTAAACCCCCTTCGATCGGAAGACGGTACACAACCTTTTAAAGACTCGGCATCTATCGGATCTCGGTGGAAGGAACAGGAGGACGTTTCCACAAAAATACTACAAAACCTATTCCAGACCATATGAGTGATGCCCCTTCCCTTCAAATGGTTGAAGAAGGTATCCACAAACCGAAAAATGACAAAGCCCCTGGACTGGATGGAATCCCAGCTGAACTATTTAAAAATGGAGGGACCGAATGAAACAAAAACTTTCACATCCTTATTACCAAGATATGAAACACTGAGACAGAACGTACAGATCTGCGTGACGCCGCTATTGTTACTATATTCAAAAAAAGCGGTAAGACCCTATGGAAACTAACGAGGAATATCACTACTTTCAACAGCTGGTAAGACCCTTTCTAGGATTCTCTCCAAGCGACTACTTCCTCTGGCTGAAAAAACCCTACCTGAAACTCAGTGTGGCTTTAGAGCTAATCGAGGGACGGTGGATATGATTTTCAGTGTAAGGCAAATGCAAGAAAAATCTAATGAACAGAACCAACGCCTGTACGTGGTATTCATAGACCTTGTTAAAGCTTTTGACTCTGTTAATCCAGAAGCACTCTGGAAAATTCTGGCATCAAATGGATGTCCTAGAAAATACATGAAAATACTTCGGCTTCTACGTGACAACACGAATGCCGCTGTCCTTGCCAGCAATGGATCCGGAGAAATGTTTAAGATTGCCACAGGAGTCAAGCAGGGATGTGTTATTGCACGTAGCCTATTCTTGATATTTGTGTGGAACCATGCTTGACCTTGGTAAGGAAAACCTACTGTTGGGCTATAGGAGTGATGGCAACCTATTCAACCTTAGCAGAGTCTGAGCTAAAAACCAAATAACCACAACTGCTGTCATCGAACTTCAGTACGCTGATGATGACGTAATCTTGGCAAACACAGAGGAGGATCTACAAACTACCCTAAATGCATTCAGTCCGGCATACAAACGAAAGACCTCTATCAGCTAGCTCCAAATTCCACTGCAGCAGAGATTGTAGAGTATTTTCTATAACTCGAAAGTCATCTTTCTGTAAATTCAAACATAGATGCAGAAATTCAACACCGACTGAAGTGTGCAAGTACTGCATGTGGTCGTCATTTGAAAAGGGTGTTTGATAACCATGATTTGAGAGTTAAAACTAAGCTTACAGTGCTATTATCATGCCTACGCTTTTGTATGGATGTGAAACCTGAACCACCTACAGGCGTCACTCAAAGTCCTTAGCAAACTACCACCAACGATGCCTAAGGAGAAGTGGGAGGATCGCTGAACAAACAACAGCATTTTGGAAGAAAGCAACACCACCAGCATTAAAGCAAAAATTGTCATACACCAACTTCGCTGGGCTGGTCATATCATCCGCATGCCAGACTTCCGTCTTCCTAAGCAAATCATGTTCTCCCAATTGAACAATGGTCATTGCAATCGGGGAGGGCAAACAAAACAATATAAAGCCGTCCTCAAGTCAAATATGACAAAATGTCAAATAAGCAGAAATGATTGGTAAACTGCAGCCCTAGAAAGATCCAAATGGTGACAAATTGTTCACCAAGGAACACTTAATTTTGAAAAGCAGGAGGATAGAAAGAAATACTGTGTGTGAAATCTTATGGGATTTAACTGCTAAGGTCATCTGTCCCTAAGCTTACACACTACTTATCCTAAATTATCCTAAGGACAAACACACACACACCCATGCGCGAGGGAGGACTCGAACCTCCGCCGGGATCAGGAAAGGAAGAGAGAACGTAGAAGAGAAGAAGAGCTCTTGAGAGGAAGAAACCTGTTACACCAGTCAACACCAACTGGGTATGCCATTACTGCGGGAGAATCTGCAGGTCTGAAATAGGACTATTTAGCCACCGAAGAATCCACAGATCGAACAGATGCCTATGATCATGATGTTAATGATGGAATTCGTCATTTGCTGTCCTTCCTAGCTGTGCAGTGCCCAGCAGTGTACAACCTGGCCACTTTATTGCGTACTGTTATCGAGAGGAAGTGGCTGGACACGTCGTCTGGAGGTTTCCGCAGAATGATTAGATCTTGCGGTGAATGTGTCTCACGAGGTGTCACTGTTTTTTGTTTTCAGAATAAGTGAACCGAAGTAACCTAAAAATTTCAGTGGATTCTTTGCATTTGGCATCAACATAGTAAAGACAGCTGCATATTATACAAATTATTTCCTTGCATACACTCTAGTTACCGAGAAACAAATGGCCGGACCAAGAGGCAGCCATCCGTTAGACGGACAAAAGTCGCAGCAAGTTTGAATGGAAATACCTAAGCTGCCTCGGAGGGCGGGCGCGCCTGTTTGCTGCGCATTCAGGGTGGCGCTCGGCGTCGCTGCGGAGAACAAAGGCGCTGCAGCCGGCCGTCCAATCAGCGCAACGCTTTTCAGGTCCGCCGGCCGCTTCTGCTCTCAGCCCCGTTCTCGCTGCCTATTGTCGTATCGCAGCCGACACGCTACTGGTGCCGGCAAAGATAACGCAACACTGACATTCGGGATGTTTATTCGTCCGTCGTCCATTTGACATCGCGCTGTCGGATTAATGGCGCTGAACAGATTTGTTTGATGGAAAATCTGGTGTCGTCCGCAGAGCGAGGTCCCATGCAAAATTTGGTACATCATGGTGGCACCGCAAGTATAGACGGCCGCTTCGAGAATCTGTGACACCGGTGTAGACGCGCCTCCGACTGCGTCCTTAAGATGCCGCAGTGACGCTCAGCCCGGTCTCAGCGACCACTTGTAATCATCGCTTACGACGACAGTATTGCCTTGGCACAGATCCGGTTGCGTGCTAACAGGACAGTTGTGCAGGATTTTATATCAAGTTATAAACAATTGTACTTCGATGTGAAACCATCATTCAACAATGAACGTAGTGCTAAATGTTATAAGTATCAGCGACAGTATCAAATACGTCATCTGTGAGGATATAATTGCTTCCAAAGTTAAGTATTTGGCATTCAAAAAATGGTTCAAATGGCTCTGAGCACTATGGGACTTAACTTCTGAGGTCATCAGTCCCATAGAACTTAGAACTACTTAAACCTAACTAACCTAAGGACATCACACACATCCATGCCCGAGTCATGTTCGCGCGGTTCCAGACTGTAGCGCCTAGAACCGCTCGGCCACCCCGGCCGGCTATTTGGCATTCTCAAGTTTTAGTAGATTACTAACAATTTGTGTGTGTGTTGTAGAGTCTGCTCGACTTCCTCTTGAAGTAACATAGACTTGCTACAATACACCGCAAAAACAGCATGCATTAGTCATAGACGTATGTTCTGTCTTTGAAATTGAATGAAAGGCTTGCATCTTGCTTTTAGCTATTAGAATTTCGGCATTTAGCCATTTTCAAGCGTAAGATTTTGATATAAGGGCAGAAATAACAGCTCAGTATCTCTGCCTATATCTCAAAAGCTTAGGCTTGAAAATGGCTTAATGCCGATGTTGCCATCGGACAGTAAAATTCTAATAGTTGAAAACAATCTGAAATCCTCTACCAAATTTATAGAAGCTTGACAGTGAAGAAGATGACGAAAAAAGAAAACTTGCATATGACAAACTGTAAAGGAAAACAGACACTGTAAAAACGTAACACAGCAGGAAAACCACACCATGTGGTAAGAAACCATAAACAAAAAAACCCACTGATGATGCTACAACTGCAGTGAAACATGTGTGCGACAAAAAACGAAATTGCCGGCTAGGGTGGCCGAGCGGTTCTAGGCGCTACAGTCTGGAACCGCGCGACTGCTACGGTCGCAGGTTCGAATCCTGCCTCGGGAATGGATGTGTGTAATGTCCTTAGGTTAGTTGGGTTTAAGTAGTTCTAAGGGAGTGATGACCTCAGAAGTTAAGTCCCATAGTGTTCAGACCACTTGAACCACTTGAAAAAACGAAATTGCGTTTTGCTAAAGGCGGACCCCACCCAAAAACGTATGTTATTGAGTCAAGTATTTACTTGCATTTCTGAGTTGTCAAGAAGGCGCCCAACAAACAATAAACTTGCTTGTTTGTAACGGGAATGTTCGTGCTTCGCTTAAACTTCGCCAGGTACTAGTGACTTGGCGGCATTCCTCTTGCTGTCTGTCAAACTTTACACTAGGCAACCCTTTTCGAGCGAGGCAAACGCTTTCGTTTTCTGGCTTTCGGGGAAGTCTCACGTACTGTTTCTGACGTACTGTTTAGTCAGTACGTGAATCAGCTTTCAGAATATGAACGACTGTGTTAATACTTTTACCAAAACACAGGAACAGCTCACACCGCCTTGACAACTTCGTTATGATTGCATGAGGTGTTCAATAGTGAAGAGAGGAGAAACAGCAGAGGCAGTACAGTCTTCTGGCCACTGTCGCCCGATAACTCTCCATGTGATTTTCAGCTGTGGGGCAAATTGAAGGGTGAAGTGTACTCAAATAATCCTCAAGTAATGGAAGAGCTGCAGCTCAACGATGAAAACGCTCAGGTAGAGCCACTGTACTACAATTTGATGCAATGAACACAGCGGTGCATCAGTCTCAACAGTGGCTATTTCCAGCATCATCTGTGACGCTCATAAATTAGTATCAGTACTGTGTCAGTTTTATTGTAAACATATTCCGGGCCACTTTCATTTTGACCACCCAGAACATTCCGAGGTGACAGAATGCGAAATACGAGGTACTCCTGAGTGTACTAAGCTAGCTATAATAATTTGGGTTGGAGTCCAATGAATTAAAAAGATGAACTCGACACATATGACCATAATTTACACATTTCATTACCTAGTTTTACTGTAGTAATTTCGTGCTCTTAGATTTATGAAACGTTTTACATTCTTACGAATTCATTGTCTCTGAAGTGAGATGCCATCAGATATGCTAAATCATTTAAACAAGATAATGGAACCCAGACTGAAAAATTAGTGTGACAAGAAATATGAAAGATTACTATGGTGACTCTACTTGGGTCGAATTGGTGGGAGTGAGGTATTACACAGTAAACTACGACAGTCGCTTCCAGATGTGTTTTTCGTTTTCTTGCTGGCAACTGAAACTGAGGAGATAGCAGGGATAAGATTGCAAAAGCGTGCTTCTAATCGATGCACTCTGACGAAAAAATTCAAACGCTACTCTGATTACGAAACTAAATGCTTTATTTCTCAGTTAGGGGAGATGTGATCGATTTCCAAGTTTAGCTGAAAATTAACTGTAGTTTTCGTTTGTGCCTGGCATAACATGATAATAATATTAAATAGGAAGCACTTCCTAATGTTCTGCAAAATTATATTTATTTGGTCACGAAGCGGCTTTCGGCTTCTTAGGCCATCATCAGGTAACATCCGAGAGTCGCAAACACAGATAAAATGATGTGCGACTTACATAGATATTATTTGTACATACGATACAAAAATTTTTTGTCATATAAAAATAAAAACAGTAAATAAAAAAGCAGGAAGGAAAGTATTTATGCGGAGATACATTTAACAACTGACGAGATATATGTTAAAACTTCTTATTCTATACCATATGAATGGTTTTCTGTTAAGATATGACCGAGAAATAATGACCCTTTCTTTCTTAACCTCCAGCTTCTCTTGTGTTCAGATTATCTAATTGCCACAGCTCTGTCTGATTCACCGGTATATACTTTTCCATATTTTTTGCAAACGATTTTATGCATATGACTCTGTGGTGCAAGTGGTGTGGAAAAGCGTGAAGTTTTACATTCCATTAGGGAAAGCAGGAAGACCATACTGGTAGTACTGGAAATCAAGAGCTATATGACAAGAATGACAGCTTATTTTTAAATGATCAGACTCAGTTTCCTTTTTCCCTTTTGTTAAAGTAAGTTTCCGCTACAGATACTATATTCATATGGGGAACTCAACTTATTTCTCATCAGTTGTCAAATTCATCTCTACACAAAAGCTTTGTTTTCCCCATTTTTAGTTAACTGATTATTTATATGTGACAAAAAGTAACATTTCTATGTAAACACTCTTCGTCATTTTTGTATCTTCTGTACAAATAACGTCTAAGTCGTACATCATTTTATCTCTTTTTGCGACACTCAGCAGTCGTTTGAAGATGGCCTAAGAAGCCGACAGCTGGTTCGTGATCACAAAAATATCATTTTGCAGAATATTAGGAAGGCTTTCCCATTTAATATTTATATTTTCTCCATGATGTTGTAAGACTATTCTATTGTTTTTCCATGGCGAATTTCTTATACATTGTTTCTGCCATTAGCACATACACGTTGCAATAACTGGCGGTCTCAGTCTTCAACTGATGCTATTCTTGCCTACTGGTCATAATTAACTCTAATTTTGTATCTGCGCCGGACACAGACATTAATAGCGAGATGGATGCACCAGGGTTGGGTGGCCAGACCTGATTGGTTACGCGACCGCACCATGGACGACGTGGATTTCATGTCAGCTGGCAGCTGCCTACAGGTGTTGTTGATATACCTCGATGGGGACAGCCGAAAATGTGTGTCCCAACCGGATCTCGAACCCGGGATATCCTGCTTACATGGCACGGGCTTTATCCATCTGAGCTACCGAGGACACAAACGAATAGCGCGACTGCAGGGACTTATCGCTTGCACGCTTCCTGTGAGACCTACATTCCCAACTGTTCACAATACTACATATATAATGTACCTAATAGATATTTGCCCATCCACTCATTACTCGCGCACACTTTGGCGATGCCCGTTAGAGTTCGGGCAACCTCTGCGCATTACGTATGTAGTATTGTGGACAGTTGGGAATGTGGATCTCACGGGAAGCGTGCAAGAGATAAGTCCCTGCAATCGCTATATTCATCTGTGTGCTCGGTGGCTCAGATGGATAGAGCGTCTGCCATGAAAGCAAGAGATCCCGGGTTCGGGTACCGGTCGAGGCACATGTTTACAGCTGTCCCCATCGAGGTATACCAACAACACCTGTCGGCGGCTGAGGGTTTCAATTAATTATCATTTATTCTAAAGAAAGTTGCACGGTCATCAATAGTATCCGTTCTTTCGAGAACAGTTACTGTCTTCATATGTAAGCCATTATATGGCCCAATTGTGTTGATGTTCCCGATGCTTGGTCTTTTTCTATGTCTGGTATTGTGGCTTTTTTTGGATGCTGTTGGCGATGCTTGGCTTTCACGTTTTGGATTACTCTCGGTTCGTCCTTTTGGATTTGTGTACGGTTTTTGGCATCCATCGCTCGGTCCTTTCGGCGACTCACCGTTTTATCAGAAACCGGCTCGTGGCACCCCTGTACCCGGTTAGTGCTATACTATACCTAAGATATCAGCGGAAATCTCCCATGTAATATGACTGACAATTTGTCAAGTGTTTATAAGTTTTAATCGTTCGCGTGTTGTGGCTTTGGATATCAGCCAGTCATTCGCCTAGACAGCTCTCTAAAAGCACCTAAAAGTCACATTCAAGTTGCCAGAGAATCAGACAACCATTAATGCTGTGCTTGATATGGTCGGACTCCAGCAGCGTGCAAGAAGCGTCTTCAGCAACCTGATCATCCACTGCCATTCAGCTGACTGATTTTGATGAAACTTATCGCAGCTAGAGGACACAGTTCGGGTCGAAAAATCGTCACACACTATTGCCATTGGTTTGATCGTGGTCTTTAGCCTGAAGGTTCGTTTCGGACAGTTCTCCACGCTAGTCTAACCTGTGCATGTTTCCTCATCTCCACGAAATTGCTGCAACACACACACATTTGAATATATTTTCATTGTAGTTAAACGTTTGTCCCCTTTACAATTTTACCCCACCCCCCTGTCCCGTCCACCGCATTTCCAAACTGAATATTCCTTGATGCTTCAGATTGTGTCATATCAACCGATTAGTCCTTTTAGTCAAGTTTTAGCACAACGTTCTTTTCTCCCCAGTTCTACTCAGTATCCTTATTTTATTATTCCATCTGCATATCTAACATTCAGCATTCTTATTTAGTGCTTTATTCCGAATACAATTGATCTCTTTTCGTCTGAACAATGTGTCGTCAACTTTTCACTTGCGTACAAGGTTGCACTCCATACAAATAAAAGAATTCAGAACACTTAAATTTATATTGGATTTTAACGAATTCCCGTTTTTCAGAATTTCATTTTTCGCTATTCGCGTACTAATATAATACGATAAACGATTTGTTTTCATTAGAGCACTGCCATTTCTTTTTTGTCAGCCTTGATGCCTATTTTTAGTTTTATATGTAACAGCAAAACATTAAGAAAGATCTGTATTCTCCACGACTCATAAGTTAATGAATACGACGTATTTTTCTTTGTAACTTATAAGGGGGGATCAAAAAGTTATCGTCTGAGGGTGTTGCTGCAGCCTGTATACAACGTACTGCGACTACGATGCGGGTATACAAGTACCGACATAAGCAAGGGATCAAAGTGGCTTTCGTATCTTTCCGACGTACGTGTAGCAAATGTGGAAACGTGAACTATGACGACGTTATTACCTAATGCATCCAGACAGGGTGCAGAAGGACAAACACGGTTAGACATCCATCGGGGAATGAAGAATGTGTATGGGGCGGCATGTCTGTCGGAGACAGTCGTTGAGGAATGGTGCGCCAAGGTCCGTGCTGATCACGATGCGACACTAGAAGCCGGTAGATCTGCGAGGACAGCCTCATCCATTACGGACAAGTGGGAGACATTCGAGCAGCCGCCCTGCAGTCCTCATCTCTCCTCATGCGATATGCACGTCTTCGTTTCTACAAAAAAAAGCCTTGAACAGTCGACGATTCCCTGCCGGACGAGGATGTGCTGCAGGCAGTTATGTTCACGCAGCAGGACACAGTATTTTACGAAACTGGAATCCTCAACCTGGTTTGTCAGTGGGATGATTGTCTCAGTGCTCACTGCGATTTTGCCTGAGTGGCATAACGATTCTGGTATGCACGGCCTTCGAACGGAAGCAGTTTGGTTGCCCCTTACAGCTATAACATAAAAGTTCCCTGTTTTAGTGAAATTTAGGTATTGGAGAAAAACGTTTCTATTTGTAAAATTACCCTCACCTTTGGAGCATTGTGAGTGAAAGTAAAAATTTTGGTCGGGTAAGACAACGACAGACTTCTTTTGATGGTAGGAATGTAAAAACAAGGTGTGAACTGTGATCAACTGCGGATGACGATTCGCTATAGTTCGCCGTTTTTGGACAGAAATTCGACAGACTAGAGCAGCGGTAATTAGACCTTTCCCTGTAGCACACTAGTGGGCGTTGCAGCTTTCTTGATGGGCTGCAGGTGGTAGAGGTTTTAAGAATATTTACATTTGTTCTTCGTAAAATTTTGACATAAAGTATTTGGTAAGTAATTATTATTATGTGGTTTAACTTGCTATAACTCTGCCTTACAAATTTTGTAAATTAATGCCCCCCATATAAAACGCCATTACTATGGAACTGGTGGGAGGTTAGAAAATGTTACTGATAACAGTGATAGAAAAGTCGGCGCAGGTGAAAAACGTTGACTACCCCTGCACTAGAGGGTGGGACTGTGCATTACGTATATTCTAAAGTCAATAGATAGAAGCTTTAGTTTGCAAAACGATAATTGCCTCACTTACACATTCATTGCTTCTAAATATGTAACTGTTTCATGGCGGGTTACATACATCATTGGATCACAAGGTTGTCTCAGATGTAAGGCGTAAAGACAGCAGGTGACTATATTATTTTTCGTTCATATACGAGAAGAATTTGTTGCGAGAGTGTTTTGGAGGCTTCTAAGTAAATGTGACCATTTTAGCAGTTGCTTGTAGTTGTGGGATATGCTCCACTATCTCCATGTCCTCCTGATAGGACACACATCAAAAAAAGTTTTGCATCACCTCGGTTCCGAGAGTTCCGAAACCTGTACAGAAAATGGAATAGAGATCAACCATAATCATCATTTCAGCCCTTTTTGTTGCTCATGAAAATCACGCATTGCATGTTGTACTACCATACAGCAAGACCTTCAGTGATGGTGGTCCAGATTCCTGTAGACACTGGTACCTCTAATACGCAATAGCACGTCCTCTTGCATTGATGCAGGCCTGTATTCGTCATGGCGTACTATCCACATGTTCTTCAAGACACTGTTGGTCTAGATTGTCCCAGTCCTCAACGGCGATTTGGCGTAGATCCCTCAGAGTGGTCGGTGGGTCACGTCGTCCATGAACAGCCCTTTTCAATCTATACCAGGCCTGTTCGATAGGGTTCATGTCTGGAGAACATAGTGGCCACTCTAGTCGAGCGATGTCGTGATCCTGAAGGAAGTCATTAACAACATGGCCACGATGGGGACGGGAATTGTCGTCCATGATGACGGATGCATCGCCAATATGCTGCCCATATGGTTGCACTATCGGTCGGAGGATGGCATTCACGTATCGCACAGCCGTTACGGCGTCTTCCATGACCACCAGCGGCGTAGGTCGGCCCGACATAATGCCATCCCAAAACAGTAGGGAACCTCCATCTTGCTGTCTCCAAACACGTCTCCAACAATTGTCTGGTTGAAGGCATATGCGACAGTCACTGGTGAAGAGAACGTGATGTCATTCCTGAGCGGTCCGTTCGGCATGTTGTTGGGCCCATCTGTACCGCGCTGCATGGTGTCGTGGTTGCGAAGAAAGACCTCGTCATGGACGTCGGGGGTGAAGTTGCACATCATGCAGCCTATTGCACACAGTTAGAGTCGTAACACGACGTCCTGTGTCTGCACGAAAAGCATTATTCAACATTGTGGCGTTGGTGTCAGGGTTCCTCCCGGCCACAATGCGCAGGGAGCAAGTCATCCACTGCAGAAGTTGCCCTTGGGCGGCCTGAGAGAGGCATGTCATCGACAGTTCCTGTCTCTCTCCTCCATGTCCGAACAACATCGCTTTGGTTCACTCCAAGACGCATGGACACTTCCCTTGTTGAGAGTCCTTCCTGGCGCCAAGTAACAATGCGGACGAGATCGAACCGCGGTATTGACCGTCTAGGCATGGTTGAACTATAGACAACACGAGCCGTGTATCTCCTTCCTGGTGGAATAACTATAACTGTTCGTCTGTCGGACCCCCTCCGTCTCATATGCGCTGCTCATGTATGGTTGTTTACATCTTTGGGCGGGTTTACTGACATCTCTGAACAGTCAAAGGGGCAGTGTCTGTCATACAATATCCATAGTCAACGTCTATCTTCAGGAGTTGATGAGTGTGTATTTTCTTGTAGGTATAACGTATACAACCCCCTTTGCCCGTCGGGTAATGCGTAGAAGTTCACTGAATGCCGGACGCAACAGTCGTTTGTCCTTTGCTTTTATCCCGTACGTACACGGGGTCGGCATGGTTATTACCGGATTTAGAGAGTGATTGGACGCCCTTTCTGTCGCCATCCACACGAGGTAGTCAGTGTTGGTAAACTTCACGCGTAACTTCTGTACAAGATCGATGTGTTTTGCATTTGTTAAGAGACAGATTCTGGCTCGCTGAACGGTTTTGCGTGAATAAAGAGTTTTATTGGTGTGCCATGACTTGGTGAGCTGTAGTTGAAAGGAAGAGGCCAACTGCCGTCTAGCCTGTTGTTCGCAGTAGCTATCACATACGGAATGGCACTGCAGCGCTTCCGCACCAAACCGTTAGAGGGCAGTAGCTATGTGATTAGGGGGCAGTGTTGAAACCATCTGCAATCTTTGCATAGCCTTCATTCATCTTCCAACGGTTCAGAAATTCGTTCAAACCAACAAAGGAAATAAAATGTTTCGATAACTAAGAAGGAAGAGTTCTTCATTAAAAAGTGTTGTATCGTGAAGCTCAGAAGCAAATTTGTGCTTTAACAAGCATCAGTTCATGATATTTATGCTTACAGAGACCTCATTAGAACTTCTTTTTTGTGGGGCTTCGCTACAGTTATGTAATAATGTACTTTTGGGGAAACAATTGACATGTATCATTAGAATAGTATTTTTTGTCTTAGTTTTTAACATAATTGCCTTTCCCGAACTCTGGCATTTACTTCGTAGGGCATCGGGGGATAAAACTTCCACTGGAAACGAGGAAGAGGAGATAACTCTAGAATTTATGGAATTAAAAGGATTGTGGGAACTTAGGTGAATGTTTTAATCATTTGTAAAATATTATCTATAGGAAAAAAAGAACTGTAGCGTCTTAGACAGTGTGAGGGAAATCAACAGCTTATGTTATAGAATATTAAAATAGCATAAAATACTGTGATTCCGGAGACTTTCACGACGTAATAACTGCTGATATTCTTCACAGGTTTGCCGTCGTCCAGACACGATATTTCGGCGGATCATCTGGCCGCCATCTTCAGGTGAGTTAATGCTCGTGCACTGCCTCGCCGGAACTGAATTCCAGCCACAACGACGGAAACCTTTATACACCACGGACAGAGCACCGCGCGCGCGTGAGATGATGGACATCGCCTCCTGGTGGCAAGTAGGCACGCAGCGCGCCGGTGGGAGAAGACGACAGAAACGATAAATCGCGACAGCACTAGTTGAAAGAATCCAGAGATCGAAAAGAAGACCGTTGTTTAATGTCGGACAAAATCGGATTCCATATCTTACTTAAAGGAAAACCTTCATCCCTGTTAAAAATATTACTTGATAATCTAACTTCAATGGATTCTTTAAGAATACATTTCCAATAGCGAGAAGCAGGACAGATCAATTGTGTCTTGTCATACATCGTCCTGTGTCCTGTGTTAAGGCAGTGATCCGCCACTGCGGACTTCTCGGGCTGGAACAACCGAGTATGCCGATGATGTTCCACACACCGGTCCTGAAAAGTCCGAATAGTTTGAACAATATACTTCTTTCCACAGTGACACGGAATTTCATAAACCCCGGGCTTTCTCAAGCCCAAATTATCTTTAACTGAGCCAAGAAGGGCTCTAGTCTTGGCCACCGGGGTAAAAACACTTTTAATATCATATATTCTTAAAATTCTTGAAATGTTGGATGATATACTTCCCGCAAAGGCTAAATAAGGAACAGCTTCAAAAGTATCCTCTATTGGCTCGCGTGACGGACCAAACTGAAGAGCACAGCATATGTGTTGTTCCGTATATCCATTCTGTTTAAAAACAATCTTCAAATGATCAAGTTCTTCTTTCAAATGTTTCTCGTCAGAAATGGCATAAGCTCTTTTCCCTAGAGTCCGCAAAACTCCAGTGCGTACTGCCTGAGAAGTCGGTAGTGGCGGAACACTGCCTTAACGAAGGACACAGGATGATGTATGACAAGACACAATTGATTTCTCCTACTTCTCGCTATTGGAAATGTGTTCTTAAAGAATCCATTGAAATTAGATTATCAAGTAATATTATTAACAGGGATAAAGTTTTACTCTAGTAAGAAGGCACGTCGCGTGGTGATCAAGGCAGTGTGAGGATTGACAATATGTTTCGACTGATTTATTAGAATATTATAACTCGATATTTTCGAGAGAGAAAAACTTGCTGTTGCTACGACTGGTCTATTCGGCTACCTTTCTTTGAAATTTTGTTTCGAAGTGCAGTAACATACGGTTGTGAGATGGTAAAGTGGAAGAATAAAGATACAGGAAAGTGAATCGGCAGAATCGGCTTGTTGTTGAGGCCAAACACTTGCGGATACTCCTTAGTCACAAAGAGAACACAGGCCAGATGAAGCCTGTTGTTTCAAATAACATGCTGTGGAAGACTGCCGCTTGGTACCAGACATCTTTAGTTCTTGTATTCTCAGCAACGATCTGAATGTGACATGACTCATCTGTGTTTGTAACGAGTATCCTCAGGATTTATGTTCCTGATTTGGCTCAATTAGGTTTCTAATTTTCTAATGAATTCTTATTGACTTTCAGCATTTTGTACTTGATATAGAATCATTTCCTAATCTTCCACTTGCGAGGTACGTACGAGGTGTGTTCAAAAAGTATCGGAAATTGTGGAATTTAGCGGGCTGTATTAGTCCGATCCGCGCTGTTTTTCATTGAAGTGTTGGTAATCATGAGTGAAACAACACTGATAGCCATATTGAATGTTTAGTCTGTCGTCAGTTGTAAGGAATGTTATATGTATTTGCTTACGAATGGCCGTTTTAGAATTGTTTTAAAAATCGAGCAGAAAATTTACATTACATTTTGCTATGAAAATGGAATAGGATGTAACGAAGTTTTATAAACGTTGAATATTGCTTCAGGTGAGACTGCAATGAATAAAATAATGGCTTACTAGTGGTAGAAGCTTTCCCAAGATGGCCGTGAAGACGTTGAAGACGCTGGACGCTCCATCACTTCAACAACCGATAAAGAAGTGGAAAAAATGAAATAAATGATAATGAACGATCGTCGAATCACAATCATAGCAGTTGATGATGTTGGTATATCGATTGGCTCATGCCATGAAATACATTGTATTTTCGGATGTTTTGGGTATGAAACATGTGAATTTTTTCATGGCTTTTGCACTACGATGATTCATTTGATCACACTTCATTGCTTGTTCGTGAATTTTTGGCAAAAAACAACAACGTAATGTGGCACAGCCTCCATATTCAACATATATGGCACCGTGTGTGTCTTTTCTGGTTCTAAAAATAAAGAGAATCTTAAAGGGATGTCAGTTTAGAAGCACACATGAGATTAAAAGCTCATCGCTTGAAAAGCTGAGTGCTGTACCAAAGATCGAGGTCGAGAGGTGTTGCGGAGATCGGAAGAAGCCCTTGCATTAATCTACAATATGCAATGGAGACTACTTTGAAGAAAATAATATTAATGTAGATGAATAAATGAAATTATTTCCAAAAAATGTAAAATCCCAAACCTTTTTGAAATGTCACATGACTTCCTTTCCGTTTGTAAATTATGAACTGCATCCAAGATGGCGGCTTCCAGGTTCCCCTCCGTGTTAGTAACGTAGCTTCAGAGGTTTTCCTCTCACCCGTATCGTAATACTTGATTTTAAATTTCTTTTTAACCAGCTACTTTTGTTTTATAAAGGTGGTTAGACACCTTTACCTCTCGATCAGAGTTATCGTAGATGTGAAGTCACTGTGTGGCTCTTCGTTATACGTTCCAACGACAGGTACATCTTGCTGCTAATTGGTCAATAGCCAATCAATTTTTTTTCATTCTGATCTTGCTATTATATTGGGACTGTGCTATCCATAAATAATGTCGTTTTTGATGCACATATTTCTTACGTATTATATTATTTGTTGTAGTGGGAAGAGAGTCATAATAGGATGAAAAATCGCCACCATTATATGTAGCAATACATGAAGAAATATTGTTGGAGAAAGATAAGTATGTTACAAACGGAGCGGCGACACATCGTTAACCTCACAAAAGGGATACTCGGAATAAACAATTATTTGAGATACGCCTTCATTATCACCATCATCTACGTACATGGATTAGGTTCGAGGAACCTGTTCCGTGGCTTTAGCTTCTTAGCGTAATCGATTCCTGGGCCGACTTGCGTTTCTTACCCCTTTCGGTATGTGCTGTAAAGCTTTTTTTAGTATATGTGCCTTGTCGTATTCTGTTTGCATGTTATATTTATGGCTGAACGTATTGCATTCTTCTTTTATTACAAATATGTTATGCTCATTTCTAATAACTTCGTTTCTTAATCTATCTTCGTCACTATTCAATTTATGTCTTTCTTGTTTGTTATCCAAGTGTCATATCCGTAAAGTATCAAAATTCTAAAGACAAAATTTTATTTCCTAAAGAAAAGTTTAATAAAAGTGTTGTCTTTATAAACTGTGTATGTTGCTTATGTGGCGCGACCCTCCCGCTCAACAGTAATTGCCTGATTAGGGTGGATTGACCACCACACGACAGTTGATGGTTTTATGGAATTTCAATGGCGTTTCTTCAGTTGTCTCTTTGTTTAATATTCTTTTTACTGTTCCACAGATGAGCTGAAATTTTGCTGTTTTACTCCTTTATATGTTCGTTAAGATGAAAGGAAATGTCACAGCTCCAATAGATAAAACCACTTACTTAGCCGACTATATTGTTTTCTATATTTTATCGCACCTGTTCTCTTCCTCGGAACGCCATTTCTTTTGTCTTTCCCATAGCCAGCAATTTAATCAAGTGAGTCGATACAGCTGTCACAAATTCGAATAATTTCATGTTTGCCATCAACTGTGCTGTAGTGGTCAATCCACCCTAATCAGGCAATTACTGTTGAGCGGGAGTCGGGCCACATAAGCAACATTCACGGTTTATAACAACAACATTTTTATTAAACTTTTATTTAGGAAATAAAATTTTATCTTTAGAATTTTTGTGATAAGGTATGTTAGCTAAGAATCCTTACAAGCATAGGCAAGCGCCCTATTCAAACAACAACATTAATCTTTAAACAGGCATTAAGTGATTCGCAAGTTATTCTGTACACAGTAAAGCTCGCAAAACGAGACTACAATAATGAGATAAAGTTTAACTATCATGGATATCACAATTTTTTAAAATAAATACAAACAGATACACCCCTTCGTGACACATTTTCAAAACATGTGACGTCACATGGGCACGGGCTAATTCAAGTAGCAGAAAGGGGGGAGGGGGGGCTCCACTGGACCCAGACCAGAGGCGGCTAGACCCAGAACCCACAGCAAGCGGGCGAACTGGACAGGGTGCCGCACACAGTACACTATAACACACTGAAAAAAGGTCTTCAGAGCCTGTGCTACTACACAGTTTCAGAGGAAAGGGGGGGGGGGGATAAAACGACAAACATTAATTGCTCAAACGTAAAATAACTACGATGTATAAAATAATAGTCTATTTCACGAACATTAAGATAAAATAATCAAGGGTGAATAAGTAACTAATGCCCTTGACGTAACATTAAAGGACGAGGGCGAATAGCATAATACCAAGTCAGCTTAGAAATTTAAACTACACTAGTAGGTTAACATAAGCTCACCGAAACTGGGGAGCTCATTTAAATGACCCCTTAACAGGATATTGATAAACTTAAACAGTCAAGTAAGACTGCCATTTCACTGTTTACGAGTGACCAAGTAATGCAATTAGATAACACAGAACGTACAGATTCAATGTTAAGCCTGTGCTTTGAAGCAACTATAACAACGTCCACACAGCTTAGTGTACCAGGAAAGATATTACAGTTTCACCATACTGGCTTATGCCGTCCGTCACTCCGAACAGCAATAGTACCAATTAATACACCTCGCTTACGCGGACAGTATCACATCACAAAATCCAGATAAATCTTTAACCGAACACAATAACACGTGTTTACTTAAACAGCACTAAATAGAGGGGACGTTTTGGTTGTCAAGACAACAGTTTCCAGTCATGGTGCCGATACTTGGGAAGCAAGGATAAGTATAACATGCGCACCAAAATTACAAGCAATTCTGACCAAATCTTTTTTTAAATCCTTTACAGATCCAAATCAGGGCCGCACGATTCGATTCGGGTAATGTGGCCGAGTCCAGTTCCCACACTACAAGCCAGGTTCGGTCTTGCAAACGTGTCAAACACACTACAACCTCTCCGTCGTGCCCCGGCCTGCTCAACCTCGCTCCCTCTGATTCTCCAGCGCCGCGCGACTCTCCGGCTGTCCCCTTTCTAGCTCCCACGCCCGTCGCGGCCAAAAGCGGCGTCAAACGGCCGAGCCCAAAGATCACACCTTGCCGAACCGATCGATCAATCGATACCAGCCGGCACGGCTCATGTACAAATGTATTATTTACCTTCTACCGGTTTCAGTGGTAGCGATACAAAAAAAAAAAAAAAAAAAAAAAACGAATAATGTAGACACAAAATAAAGCGAATAAGTTAACAAGTTGATCAAGATAAACGTGTGGAAGAACTTGGAAAAAAAAAGCAATTTGAATATGTGATGAGATATGGCAATTGGAATTTTCATGTTGCTAATAAACTTGTACAACTTTCAACTATAAATGATATATATATATATATATATATATATATATATATATATATATATAGTAGTTAGTTATTAACTATAAGGCACGAAGTCATAGTAGAGTGGTACCTTAAACCCACACAGTATAATTTCTGCGATCTAAGTGAGACATTGGCCGAGTTCTAGGTCACGAAGTGCCTGAGGTCCAGGTTATTTTAAAACCGTGATCTAGGTTGTAAGGTGCTTGTGGCTGAGGTCTAGGTTGTGCGAGGCCAGAGGTGTAGATTTGTGTTGTTCGTCTCTTACGCATTCTTGCAGAGCTAGATGCTTAGGTCAGTTTTGTGCTGGTATCGACATCATGACTTATTATATGCGATCTGTAAACATTTTATAGCTGTGATGGTTTTCAGTTTATCCAGTGTAAAGATAAAATGCATATCCAGTTACTGTACGGCTTGCTTGTCCGAAAGAACAGACACCACGCAGAATCGGCAGCTGTGAAACATCATATGAAAATTGAAGGGTGTCACTAGTGCCAGCTGCAGCGAGACATTACGCGGCATGGGTACCGTAATGGGATCTCCTGCCTAATAGACAGAAGTGTTAACCACAGAGCCATCCGGGACACAGCGTTATAGGAACAGCAAGGAATATTTCGCCATGCCTCACGGCTGATCCATATTCCTACGGAGCGCTACCTATCCGCAGTCCGTGTCCATTTTACTCACTGTTCGCTACTCTGAGAATTCCGCAGGAGGTAGGACGTATTTGTGCATGCGCACTGAAGAAAGAGGATCCATTGCCCGGCTGAGCGTATCAATTATATGATCGCGTGGTGTCTGTTCCTTCGGAGATGTCCTACATTGATTGAAAAAAAGCGCACGTATAGATTAACCCTACCAGTTCCGACAGGAACACGAACGGTAAAACAGGTCGGTCTCAAACCTTCTGAACGGCGGATCAAATCTCCACACGGGTATCCATTATTCACATTTAAGTTTTCAGTGGTTTCCGTAAGTCGTTTAAAACAAACGTCTTTCAAAAGGACACGGCGGATTTCCTTCGCCAAGTTTCTCTTACCCGAGCTTGTGCTCCACCTGTAGTGTCCTAGACGTCAACGGGACATTAAGGGCAGAAGGTATCTCGGAAATGATGAAAATACGAACTTCATTTTTATTAGTGATTATGACCATTTAAAGTATGCTTTGTGAGAGTATAAAAGTATTTTGTACCAAATCCTTATTTAAAGAACCCAAACGTCAGTTTAAATGGCAGCTTGCACCGCGAGAGGCGACCACTTGTTGCTCTGTGGCTTCTCTTTTTTGAATTTATAAGCCTAGGGACTTTTTTCCATTTATTTGAGCTTTCAGCTATTAGCTACACGGATTGTTGTATTGCATTTCCTATAGCAATAAAGCAACATGCGTTTTTTTATGTTCTGAGCAAAGAAATGCCGAGGTCGACCTCCAGAACTGTCAAGGAAAGGTCTGGAGCACCTGGAAGATCGAAAACGGTGAATATGAGGAAAAAATGTTAGATCTGTATATGGCACAGATACTATTGGAAATGGGTTAACAGTAGAGAAAGTCTTATTTACCATTATAAACTTAGCAAGCTCTCCACATAAAAATTCATAAATATAATGCTTTGCTGCATGCTGCTTGCAAATCAGTGGCAGAATAATCTATGACAAATGCTGTCAATGTATTAAAGACTCAGTGAGTGCAATGAAACTTCCGGCTGTTTCCCGTAACTTTTGTTTATTCTAGCCTAATGTACTCTTCCTCTGAAACCATTTATCCCATAGTAATATTCTAACAGTCAGTTGTCTTAGTACACGTACATGAAGTGACACCTTTTAGCTTTCTAGCTATATTATAAAGGAAACTTAAAATTGCAATTTTCATATACTAATTTGAAAAAGAATGTCAGATTGTTATCGAATAGTGTATATGTATGTGAAAAAATTTCAGTGTTCCACTGAGAAAAGGAACATTGGAAATAGTTAGTTTCATATGGCGGAGACACAAGATACGTTCTTCTCTGAAACTCTAATTAAGCTACCTTCCACTAAACTTTCTAACGCGTAAATATCATCATTTGAAGAACAAGACGAGATTTGAAAAGGATAGACGTATGAAGCAAGGAAGGAAAAGTCACTCATAGCTTGTAAGCGGTCTCAAACTCCCACTGTTTCTTTGCTTACGTGCTGTCGGCGGGGTGCTTGCTGAAAGGCGTTATTTTCGTGGCAGGAAAAGGCGAGTGTACAGGTAAAAGGCGAGACGTCTTGCTTGAAAAGTTTATTTAAGAGAGGACGACCGTTCAGTAGTACCACCGTTACAATGCACAGCGTTTAAGAGTCCGGGCACAGCTTGTGGTCAGTGAGCAAGATCTGAAAAACTGTGCGATGATTGTAGTCCACAAACTTTGTTTAAAATCGCGGGGACCGACCGAGGTGGCGCAGTGGTTACCACACTGGACTGGCATTCGGGAGGAGGAGAATTTGCAGAATGGCCTGTAGAGAATTGATGAATGGTGCAGACTCTGGCAGTTGACCCTTAACGTAAATAAATGCAACATATTGCGCATACATAGGAAAAGAAATCCACTACTGTTCAGCTACAGTACTGATGAAAAACAGCTGGAGACAGCGTCTGCCATAAAATATATTGCCGTAACTATCCAGAGCGTCCTTAAGTTGAATGATCATACAAAACAGATAGTGGGAAAAGCAGACACCAGACTCAGATTCATCGGAAGAATCTTAAGGAAATGTAACTCATCCACGAAAGAAGTGGCTTATAAGGCGCTTGTTCGCTCGATTCTTGAGTATTGTTCATCTATCTGGGATCCCTATCAGGTAGAACTGATAGAGGAGATAGAGAAGATCCAATGAAGAGGGGCGCTTTTCGTCACGGGATCGCTTAGCTGACGAGAGAGCGTTAAGGAGATGCTAAACAAACTACACTGGCAGACGTCACAAGAGAGGCGTTGTGCATCACGGAGGGTTTTATATTGAAATTTTGGGACAGCACTTTTCAGGAGGGGTCAGACAACATATTACTTGCACCCACATCCATCTCGCGTATAACAGCCAATACAGAGGATTACCGACAATCATTCTTCTCACGCACTATTCGCGAGTGGAACAGGGTTGGAGGGATCAGATAGTGGTACCGAAGGTACCCTCCGCCACACACCATTAGGTGGTTTTCTGAGTATGATGTAGATATAGATGTAGAGGACGGTTCGCACCCGCATCCGGCCATCCTCATTTAGGTTTTCCGTGATTTCCCTAAATCGCTTCAGGTAGATGTCTGTATGTTTCCTGCGAAAGGGCACGGCTGCCTTCCTCCCCCATCTGTCCCTACTCCGATCGCACCGATGACCTCGCTGTTTGGTCCCATCCCCCGAATCAACCAATCAACCTGAAACTTCGCAGTCTCATTGCACTCTTTCGCAGTTGCAAAGGAACATTCACAACTGTGCTGAAGTGCTTGTTAACAAATTAAATGATCACATGAACGTCTAGAGAAATAGCCAGCTGTACTTAAGCAATACAGAAAGAATTGCTGAATTGAGAAAAACAAGAAATAGAAAGCTACATTAAGGCCATATCGTGCAATTACAATTATTAATCTTTACACCCAACGGATCAGTACGTATGTATTATACCAAGTTCTGGTATCTGTTTCTGATAATCATGCATAGCCGGCCGCGGTGGCCGAGCGGTTCTAGGTGCCTTAGTCCGGAACCGCGCGACTACTACGGTCGCAGGCTCGAATCCTGCCTCGGGCATGGATGCGTGTGATGTCCTTAGGTTTGTTAGGTTTAAGTAGTTCTAAGTTCTAGGGGACTGATGACCTCAGATGTTAAGTCCCATAGTGCTCAGAGCCATTTGAACGAAGCCAATCACGCGTAAGTAGATCAGTTCTGTATGTATATTGTAGAGTTGCTCTCTGCAGTTTGCACAAACATATTTCATGAGAAAAGTGTGGCACAGTTGATTTGTAGGTTTCTGGTCTACCGAATATGCAAAAATATCGAGTGTGTTGATACCACTGATGTCATCGATATGGCGGACAGGAAATACTCACCAAAACCTAATACGCGTATAATAATTGGCATAAGAGAGCTATAGCTATGCTCGTGATAGCGTTTCATTTTCATGTTCTCATCACACATTGACAGTAAACACCGTCTCCTATTTTGCAACTTGCAGAGCACTAGTTTGTGAACAGAAAGGGAAGTCAGACCCGGATCAAATCCTCGCGGTGGTTAGGACAGCAGTCCGTTCGCCGACCAAGTGGATGTTAACCATTTTGCCATACCCGTTTAGGCTAATTCTGGACTACTCTCACATCTCCAGCCCCACAAAAAATGACATACGAACTGTTAAAATATGATCACATGGAGAACAAAATTTGCACAATTCATAGACAAACGGCGCACACGAGTTCCCTCCGTTAGATATCTGATGATTACGACAAAGGTAAATAAAATAAATTTACAAATTTTGAATACAGCGGCGCCCATACGAGACGGGATTAAGGCTAAGAAGCAAATCATACAGTGACATTAAAATCCGTCGTTCTCTGCAGACGGGAGTTGTTGTCTATTGTCGGACAAGACATACTGCTCTGTGGAAATACTGAACATACGTCTCCACTATATCAGAACAGAAGCATTTCTACACGATCCAGTCACGTTAGTGACTAACGTCACACCGCCTGTGTTAGACGTCAAACGACCATTGGTACCACTAGTAGTGGAAGTTACATAAAGCATGTGAGGGGGACGCCGTAATGCGGAAATGCCCGAATTTATTAGGCGTACGAAAGGGTATGATCATTGAATTTGGGGCCAAGAGTGGAAGCATTACAGAAACGGTTAAGTTTGTAAACCGTTCGCGTGCCGCCTTGGTTAAAGTATACCTCGCGTGGCAAAATGGCACTACCCAAATCGGCGTCGAGGCAACTGCGATAAACAGAGGGCCATACAAGATAGTTGTGAACGATGGTTGCGGAGATGTGTACGGGCCAATAGATGTGCAGCTAATGAGCAACTAACCACCCAGATGAGCCAAGCGGCTACCAACAGCACCTCCTGAACGACATTTCACCGAACATTGCGGCGTGTGGGCCTCCGCAGCAGACACCTGAACCATGCGCCCATACTGACTGCGGTTCATCGGCGATGAAGACTTGAAGTTGTGCTCCAATAACGCAACTGGACGTCCACTCAGTGGCGACAGCTGGCCTTTTCAAATGAATCAGGTTTGATGCACCATCGGACAGATGGCCCTTGGCGTGCACGGCATGAAACACCTGAAAGGAAACATCCTGCAACCAGGTTGGAGCGTTATGATCTGGGTAACGATTTCATGGCATTCCCTGTTTGATCTCGACATTCTGGAAGCACAGTGGATCAATATAAGCATGCATCTACCCTTGGGGATCAGTTCCACCCTTACATGCATTTTGTTTCTCCTCGCAAGGTGGTATCTACCAGCGGGACATTGCAATGTATCATGCAGATCGCAGTATACGTGCGTAGCTCGAAGAGCATAAGGATGATTCACCGTACTTTAGTAGCCACCAAGTTCCCCGGATTTAAAGACAATCAAGAATCTGGTGGACCATCTCGATCGGCCTGTTCGCGCCATGGATCCTTAACCGAGGAACCTCGCGCAGCTGGTCACGGCGTTATCGGCACCTTTCAGAAGCTCACGACACTCTTCCTGCAGCCTCGTGCTGTTATTCAGGTTGTGGCAGGTGATCAAATGAGTATGACTGGACAGTGTATGTGATCCACCCTACTGGGAAGATATGCGCCGATCTTATAGCGCTGATAGCGACCTTCACAATATCCACCCACAGTTTTTTCTTTGCATGCAGCAACACTTACCTCGGGCTCCTAAAATCGAGGTATCATCTCTCCGATAGGGACGAGAAGCAGTTGTGGTCCTGTGGATGATCGGAGCTGCGCCGCTGCCAAGTAGCCGTCTTTTGTCTTCACCACTCCCGCAATATGGTAAGAGAACCCATCACCGACACTGAGCCGTCGAAAGCGCATGTTCCGCATGAACACTGTACGTGTCAATTATGCGAACTCACGAGCAAATTTTTCTTTCCCAAGGAATTTTTCATTCTACAGCTTAGTGCGCGGTTTTTGAGGCTTCATGTCAAATTAAAACTGTGTGCCTGACCGGGTCTCGAACTTTTGTCCTTGACTTTTGCGCGCATTACTTCAACCGACAGTCACTCAGACACGTCTCTCGGCCAATCCTTACAGACCGAGCTCCGCCAGTACCTCCTCCCTACTTTCCAAACTTCGAGGATGTCAATTATTATAAGGCTACCAGTTTCGGTGCTTGAGTGCATCATCTTCAGGCCTTAGCTGACGCCGAAGGGAGTTGAAGTTAACCCCCTCAGCGTCAGTTAGGGCCTGAAGATGACTCACCGCAGCACCGAAACTGGTAGTCACAAAATCAATCACATCGTAAAGACGGGTGTAGGTGTTCCAGTTTATTAGACACGGAGAAATTTATTTAATATTTATTTATTATGGTTTGTTAATTTTTGGAATGAGATTTGCACTCTGCAGCGGAGTGTGTGCTGATATGAAACTTCGTGGCATATTAAAACTGTGTGCCGGACCGAGACTCGAAATCGGGACCCTTGCCTTACGCGGGCTAGTGCTCTACCATCTTTTTTCCCCTTCTTTTAGTTGATCTCAATTTGTTCTATATTGTTCGTTGAATTTGTTCGGGGCGGACGTCCGATGACACCCGTCCAGGTTCTTCGTTGATCCGTTCACTCAGTTTCTTTATTACAGATGGTAACTAACACTCTGGCCGAACACGCTGAGCTACCGTGCCGGCACCAGCTGAGCTACCAGAGCACGACTCACGACTTCAATTCTGCCAGTACCTCGCCTCCCACTTTCCAAACTTCACAGAAGCTCTTGCGAACCATGCAGAAGGTCCCGAGTTCGAGTCTCGGTCCGGCACACAGTTTTAATCTGCCAGGAAGTTCCAAATGTATTTTTGTTTATCTTTGTACTGAATCATGGATCATTTTGAAAAAGAGAAAAAAACTGTATTAAAATTCGAACTTACTTCGTTTGCGTATTTTCCATTCTTCAAGTATGTCTAGCTTCATTTTTTGAGGTGCCACGTGCAAAATTCTTGTAATACTCTCACTACCATCCGCTGCATGTTTTGTGCTTCGCAAATGGTGGTAAAAAGCAGTATTGTAATTTGGGATGATACGCGAAGAACAAAACATGCAACTGATGGTGTTGAGAATACAACGAAAATTCTGGACTTCACACCTAAACGGACGAAGTACATACTTGCAGAATGGGAAATTTGTAATCGGAAGGTAAGGGAGCCTGGTCTATTGATGAACGAACAGCCCAAATTTAAATACAATAATTATTTTGCTCTTTTTAAAAATGATCCAGGATTCAGTAAAGCAGTTAGCTTATGATACACCAGTAATTTATAAAGTAGGGCGACAATGTCGGATACCTTTATCAGTACATCATCTATGTATTGAGTTACGAGATTATGATCTCTGAGAGACAGAGCATATGGAAACATGATAAATAATTGCAGGCGCCTGTCAGGTTTTTACGTATAGACAACTCAAGACACCTATCGAATATTGACTGTACCACGACAACGATAATACTGTTAAGTAACATTTGAGATGTTGATCTATTGTAAAATCAAACGTGTTATGCACAGTAAATATTACAAATGCATGTACGTCATAAGTGATTTATAGCACTGCTGTAATCTGTGCACACAAAATGTTTGAAAATACTGTATTTCATGTTTTGTTAATAACATTGTACCTTCTAACATAAGTAGTTGTTTGGGAATCAACGAAAATGTTCCAGACAACTCACTCGAAAAAAAAAATTTTTTTTATGCTCTGACGGAAATCTTAATTAATAAATTACAAAGCCGACATTTTGTCGATGGACTTAGTGTCCACTTCGTGTGCAACGTACTGGTTGGTTGTAATTAAAATGTTACGGTGGTCCAGCGTGAGCTGTAATTGTCGTATGGCAGAGAAACGTGGCAGATATTCTATTGCGTTATTGCAGGACCGATTCACGTTGGAAAAACCGAGCGAGGTGGCGCAGTGGTTAGACACTGGACTCGCATTCGGGAGGACGGCGGTTCAATCCCGCGTCCGGCCATCCTGATTTAGGTTTTCCGTGATTTCCCTAAATCAGTCCAGGCAAATGCCGGGATGGTTCCTCTGAAAGGGCACGGCCGACTTCCTTCCCCATTCTTCCCTAATCCGATGAGACCGATGACCACGCAGTCTGGTCTCCTTCCCTAAACCAACCAACCACGTTGGAAAAAATTAGTAACAGTTTTGGCCACCAGGTGCAAATCTGGCACTGTAAATGCAAGAAAGACGTACAGAAATGTTTCTACATGGGACGTGAGCAGAAAAGATCACACAAATGAGAAAGGCATAATCCAGATTTTATTACACTACTGGCCATTAAAATTGCTACACCACGAAGATGACGTTCTACAGACGTGAAATTTAACTGACAGGAAGAAGATGCTGTGATATGGAAATGATTAGCTTTTCAGAGCATTCACACAAAGTTGGCGCCGATGGCGACACCTACATCGTGCTGACATGAGGAAAGTTTCCAACCGATTCTCATACACAAACAGCAGTTGACTGGCGTTGCTGGTGAAACGTTGTTGTGATGCCTCGTGTAAGGAGGAGAAATGCGTACCATCACGTTTCCGTCTTTGATAAAGGTCAGATTGTAGCCTATCGCAATTGCGGTTTATCGTATCGCGACATTGCTGCTCACGTTGGTCGAGATCCAATGATTGTTAGCAGAATATGGAATCGGTGGGTTCAGGACGGTAACGCCTTGCTGGATCTAAACGGCCTCGTATCATTGGCAGTCGAGATGACAGGCATCTTATCCGCATGGCTGTAACGGATCGTGAAGCTACGTCTCGATCACTGAGTCAACAGATGGGGACGTAACACCCGACGTGATGGTATGGGGTGCCATTGGTTACACGTCTCGGCCACCTCTTGTTCGCAATTACGGAGCTTTGAACAGTGGACGTTACATTTCAGATGTGTTACGACCCGTGGCTCTACCCTTCATTCGATCCCTGTGAAACCCTACATTTCAGCAGGATAATGCACGACCGCATGTTGCAGGTCCTGTACGGGCCTTTCTGGATACAGAAAATGTTCGACTGCTGCCCTGGCCAGCACAGTCTCCAGATCTCTCACCAATTGAAAACCTCCGGTCAATGGTGGCCGAGCAACTGGCTCGTCACAATACGCCAGTCACTACTCTTGATGAACTGTTGTATCGTGTTGAACCTGCATGGGCAGCTGTACCTGTACACGCCATCCAAGCTCTGACCCAATGCCCAGGCGTATCAAGGCCGTTATTACAGCCTGAGGTGGTTTTTCTGGGTGCTAGTTTCTCAGGATCTATGCACCCAAATTGCGTGAAAATGTAATCAAATGCCAGTTGTAGTATAATATATTTGTCCAATGAATACCCGTGTATCATCTTCATTTCTTCTTGGTGTAGCAATTTTAATGGCCAACATTGTGTTAAGGGCGGCTTACACAGTCGTCGCCTAGATGCTGTACAGCGCCAGATATGCACTTGGCTGCCAAAATTGGAACTTATTTTTTTCCGGTGTAAATCGGTTCCTCATTAATTCATTAGCATGTCTGCCACGTTTCGCTGTTATAGGATAAATACAGCCCAGACTGGACCTCGGGACTAGCTGCACTTTAATTATAACCACCTGGTACGAAGCTGCTGGTGTATTTGTGGCAAAGCACAGCTCTGGCATCTACCGAAGAGGCGATGGCGCGGTGAATTTCCTCGCACAGAGAGGCGACTGCGGAAGAGCAGCCAGAGTCAGGCCTCACCTTGGGTATAGTTGAGGCGCGGTTGCGGGCCGGCCGCCAGGTGGCCGTAGCGCGGGCCCGTGCCGTGCGGGTCCCAAAGGAAGACGTAGTAGAGCGACAGCATGATGGCCGCCATGGACACGGACATGACGTAGGCGAGTACGGTGAGCAGGCGCAGCAGCTTCTTCTTGCCGCCGCTGGGCTTCTCGTACAGCTTGCTGTCCTTGTTGCCGGGCGCGCCGCCCGCGCCGCCTCCGCCGCCTCCGCTGGCGGAGCCCTCGCCCCCAGACGAAGGGTCCTCGCTCGATGGCTCGCTCATGATCCTGCGGCAAGTGAAGGCCCTCAATCAGTTTCTCGATTACGAGTGGCAGTCACGAGGTTTTATTTATCACACAGAAAAAAATGAAATCTCCAATCCCAAAGAAAGCAGGTGTTGACAGATGTGAAAATTACCGAACTATCAGTTTAACAAGCTACGGCTGCAAAATACTAACACGAATTCTTTACAGACGAATGGAAAAACTGGTAGAAGCCGACCTCGGTGCAGATGAGTTTGGATTCCGTAGAAATGTTGGAACACGTGAGGCAATACTGACCCTACGACTTATCTTAGAAGCTAGATTAAGGAAAGGCAAACCTACGTTTCTAGCGTTTGTAGACGTTGACTGGAATACTCTCTTTCAAATTCTGAAGGTGGCAGGGGTAAAATACAGGGAGTGAAAGGCTGTTTATAATTTTACAGAAACCAGATGGCAGTTATAAGAGTCGAGGGGCATGAAAGCGAAGCAGTGGTTGGGAAGGGAGTGAGACAGGTTTGCAGCTTATCCCCGAAGTTATTTCGTCTGTATATTGAAGAAGCAGTACAGGAATCATCATCATCATCGTTTAAGACTGATTATGCCTTTCAGCGTTCAGTCTGGAGCATAGTCCCGCTTATAAACCTACCGTCTTTTTTTTTTTTTTTTTTTTTTTTTTTTTTAATAATGTGTGAGAGTGGTAGAAATATTGAGGCGATAAACAACTTTTGAAAGGCAGAAGACTTTGTATTCAGGGCAGCCACAGCCTGGATATATCATTTTGAAGATAAAACCGCTTGAGCTGTACGTACTTTATTTATGAGCACGACCGCTTTTGTTGCATTATAGCTGCATCATCAGCTGCAGTAAAATGAAGTCATGTTCTGATAAAAAAGAAAATGGGATGTCCAGAGTTTATAGTCAGCAGTAAAGGAAACAAAATAAAAATTCGGAGTAGGAATTAAAATCCATGGAGAAGAAATAAAAGGTTTGAGGTTCGCCGATGACACTGTAATTCTGTCAGAGGACAGCAAAGGACCCGGAAAAAAATGTTCAAATGTGTGTGAAATCTTATGGGACTTTTTTTTTTTTTTTAATCTCATTTTGTTCGCTTTTGTTCGTTGCATCTGCTCGGGGCGGACGTCATAAGACGTCAATTAAAGTTCGTTGTTGATCGATTAACTCAGTTTTTTTTATTACAGAGGGCAGCTAACCCTCTGGCCGAACACGCTGAGCTACCGTGCCGGCAATGGGACTTAACTGCTAAGGTCATCAGTCCCTAAGCTTACACAGTACTTAACCTAAATTATCCTAAGGACAAACACACACACCCATGCCCGAGGGAGGATTCGAACCTCCGCCGGGACCAGCGGCACAGTCCATGATTGCAGCGCCCCAGACCGCTCGGCTAATCCCACGCGGCACCCGGAAAAGCAGCTGAACGGAATGGACAGTGTCTTGAAAGGAGGATATAAGATGAACATCAACAAAAGCAAAACGAGGATAATGGAATGTAGTCGAATTAAATCGGGTGATGCTGCGGGAATTAGATTAGGAAATGAGACGCTTAAAGTAGCAAATGAGTTTTGCTATTTGGGGAGCAAAATAACTGATGATGGTCGAAGTAGAGATGATATAAAATGTAGACTGGCAATGGCAAGGAAAGCGTTTCTGAAGAAGAGAAATTTGTTAACATCGAGTATAGATTTAAGTGTCAGGAAGTCGTTCCTGAAAGTATTTGTATGGTGTGTAGCCTTGTATGGAAGTGAAACGTGGACGATAAATAGTTTAGACAAGATGAGAATAGAAACTTTCGAAATGTGGTGCTACAGAAGAATACTGAAGATCAGATGGGTAGATCACATAACTAATGAGGAGGTATTGAATAGAATTGGAAAGAAGAGAAATTTGTGGCACAACTTAACCAGAAGAAGGGATCGGTTGGTAGGGCATATTCTGAGGCATCAAGGGGTCACCAATTTATTATTGGAGGGCAGCGTGGAGGGTAAAAATGGTAGAGGGAGACCAAGAGATGAATACACTAAACAGATTCAGAAGGATGTAGGTTGCAGTAAGTACTGGGAGAGGAAGAAGCTTGCACAGGATAGAGTAGCATGGAGAGCTGCATCAAACCCATCTCTGGACTGAAGACCACAACAACAACAATTACTTTTATGCTTCCAGAATGACGTTTCCACTCTGCAGCGGAGTGTGCGCTGATATGAAACTTCCTTGCAGATTAAAACTTCGTCCCGGACGGAGACTCGAACTCGAGACCTTCGCCCATCGCGGGCGAGTGCTCTACCGTCTTTTTTTTTTTTTTTTTTTTTTTTTTTTTTTTTTTTTTTTTTTTTAGTGATGTGTGAGAGCGGTAGAAATAGAAGTACTGAGGCGATAAACAACTTTTGTAGCATTATAGCTGCATTATCAGGTGCAGTAAAATCAAGTCATGTTCTGACAAAAAAGAGAATGGGATGATCCAGGGTTTATTGTCAGCAATTTTTCGGCTATGTTCCGGACGTCAGTTATAAAATAACATTAATCAACATGGACGCTCCCGACATGCCAGTACCTGGTGAGTTAGCTGGTCCCCATATACCGAAAAAGTGGCTGTATATGATCATCTATGGGATTATTTAAAATTAATCGGCACCGGCCCTTCATTTATCATCGCAAGCGCTCGCACTAGATGTGTAGTAACAGGCGCCTATTATTACACTCAGAAACCTCAATATATTCAGATTATGAATCCCACCGTAATTCAATAAATGTGTAGTAATACAAATGAGGTGGTTTTCATTAATCTTTAACTCCATAACTGCTGATCTCTTATTACATGTAATCATTTGCCTAAGAATCGATATCTAGAAAAGTTCGATGTTCTCAAACGGAGCTCACCATCATTTTGAGGGTAACACGGACCATATTATGCGCATGTGTAGAGGAATACTTTTTCAGAAATAGAAGATACAGCAGAGCACTGGTTCAAGTTAAAATCTCGGGATTTCAAGGATCAGCATTGAAGTTTGCGTGTCACTGCAACTAGGTTTCATAATATCAGCACGTATAGAACATCGATTGGGCAATAAACATTTAAAAATTAACATCTAAGAGTTAAAAATCAGAAAGTTTCGGAAGGTGGCATAACGAAATCTTTGGGCGTCGGTGGTCACTTCCGCAGTCAGGAGGGTTGCAGCCGCGGCGTTTAGTGTACAATGTATCTCCTGGGCAACCTCGGCGATGATCTCCGGAACCGGCAGGTACTTCTTGATAGAGAAGTCTGTAGTGCGTTGTGAAGGCATCCGCAATGGAAACTTGCGAAGTCAATCGTCGTCCATTAAATAGGTCTAAAGTTATCATTAACGCCCATCGGCGTCGGCGAACATTTTGAAAAGTATGATGCATTGAATGTTCACCACCGTTAATCTTATCTTGGCCGCGTGTTCGTATAATGGCTCCTTCCAGACGGTACCTGGTCAAGGTTAAAATATTTTCCTTGGAGCTTTGAGCTTCTTTTAGACGGTCCGGGGACGGGGGATGAGCCGTGAACTCGCCTAGAGCGCTTTAGTAGAAATCTGTTGTGTGGTGATTCCACCTGGCTTTGGCTCTGTCATAGTGTGCCAAGGTGCGTCGGATGGCCGGTTTGGCGCACAGTAACCACCACTGCAGTGTGGTCTCGCAACGCATGATGCATGTTAGTGACCTGCTGCCAACATTCAGGGTCCTGCAGTAGTGTAACGTTGAGTTTCCAAGCTCCTGCACTCGCCATATGGATTGTCTACGTAGGTTGATGGTACAGATGTAGATTTCATGATCCGAAGAGGCAGACGGCCAACGTTCCTCGTCGAGAAGAAAGGGTTTTAGAGCGTCAGAGATGTATATTCCATCGAGTCGGCTGGCGAAGTGGCTCGTGATGTGTGTATGCCCCGGGCGGTCGCCGTGTACCGCTCTCCAAGTGTCGAGGAGACGAAGGCGGCGGACGAGGAAGCGAAGTTCCGGACTTGTCGTGAAATGGGGGTATTGGTCTGTACGCTCGAGAACACAGTTTAAATCTCCATTTACGATGAGGTGATCGTATCTGCCGAAGAATAAAGGTGTCATATCTCCTGCGTAGAGCAGGGAGATATCCCCCCGTTGATCTGTGCCCGATGGGGCGTAGAGATTGAAGATTTTGATTCCCTCACCTGTTATGGCCACCCCTCGCGTCGTTGGGAAATATGCGACATTGGAAACTGCAATCTCTTCTCGGAGGGGGATGGCTGCGCCTGTGTGTTCCATAGCCGGCGGGGCAGCATACGTCTCGGATCCATAGCACCGGGACCAAGTTGCTGACCTTAGTTCTTGCAGTAGGGCGATGTCGATGTCCGCTGCTCTTAGCATGTCACGGAGCAGTTGAAATTTAACGTGGGAACCGATACTATTGGTGTTGATGGTAGCTATTCAGTATGCCTGGTGGGGGATCCGTGCTGTGGATATGTTCGTAGCTGATGAAGGATGCTGTGGTGGATTATGGAAGTCCATAGTAGTCGCAGGAGTCGTCGTAGAAATATCCTCTATTTTCCTCCTGGTCTAACGGAGGAACAGATCTCATTTCCACATCAGTTGGAGATGGTAAATCCCTGTCATCCGCCCATAAATATGTCCTTCAGTTTCAACATTGGTAAGAGGTGGCAGCGCTGGCCGAGTCGGCTCAATGGCTTCGGTGACGACGGGCATGCTATGTTCATGGTTTCTGGGCGCGGGTCTTGGTTACGATCTCTGTTGGACGGCTCACCGTCTTGTGGATGACGCGTCTCTGTGGCAGAGGAAAAAGAGTTATCGTGTACTTCGTCAGATTTACACGTCACCTCTTAGTCCTGCGGAGGGGACTCAGTGGCCGATTCTGATGTCTTGCGGCGTTTCTTTTTTTTTTTTTTTTTTTTTTTTGTCGTCGTTTGCGTGACTTTTACTTCCGGCAATTTGTATCAGTGTCCCAGCAAGGAAGAGATTCGCGTCGTTCCGGTACAAAAGCGGCGGGTGTTATGATGCGGTCTTCAGTCTCTAGTCGCAGGTATCCTTGTGATCTTCTAGCGTGGGTGTGTCCGGCTGTAAGTCATGTTCGCGGGTGGCACTGCCGGTGGCAAGGTGCTGCGCCGCCTCCGGGTGTATCGGTCCAGAGAGACGCTCATGAACTGCGTCTTGTGAGGGCTGGACGTGCGGTGTCGAAGCATAGGTGATTGGAAGGGCGGTTGTGGTTCGGTCGGTGTTCGTATTGTCGTTCAGTAGTTGTGTGATGCGGCGTTGCAGGCATTCATTACAAACATTCTTGGCTACGACCGGACATGTTCGAGGTTGTCCGTCGTAAATGACCACCGCGCGGCTGCCGTCTTTAGAAATGTACGATGGGACGTGCCGTTTGAGATCTATGCTAAGCACCGGACACGTCGTAAACTGTGCCCATGTTTCAGCTACGTGGCTGTGGACTTTTCCGTACCTGCTTAGCGCCGCGATGACTTCATCTTCATTCACCTCGAAAGGTAGTTCGAATACACGGATCATTCGGAGCCCAAGTCCTGCATGGTCCACACAGGCCCGACGTTGCCTACGGAGTGTTGAAATTTAAGTCCACGTCGCGTAGTTGAGTAATTTCGTTGCAGGCAGCGTCGAAAGTCATCTAACATAAACGACGCTGCTAACGGTGTATGCCGACGAGATCGTCACGGGGCATCTTCACATTTTCGCATAGGAAGCGTTCGACGGCCACTCATTTGGGTCGTGCGTATTCATTTGAAAAGGTGAACTTAAGAGTGTTCTTCCTGTAAGAGTTGGTCATTATAGCTTGTTCGACTGAAAAACGCAGTGACGTAGAAGTAAACAAACACTCCACGCGTGCAGCGGCGTGGACGGCCGAGGTGGTCCGCACGGCTGCCCTGCCAAAGGCAGACTGCCGTCTGAGCTACCCAAGCACGACTCACGCCCCATCCTCACCGCTTTACTTCTACCAGTACCTCGATTCCTACCTTCCAAACTTCGCAGAAGCTCTCCTGAGAAGCTCTCAGAACTAGCACTCCTGGGGGAAAGGATACTGCGAAGACCGGGCTTAGCCACAGCCCGGAGAATGTTTCCAGAATGAGATTTTCACTCTGCAGCGGAGTGTGCGCTGATATGAAACTTCCTGGCAGATTAAAACTGTGTGCCGGACCGAGACTTGAACTCTGGACCTTTTGCGGGCAAGTGCTTCATGTCAGCGCACACTTCGCTCCAGAGTGAAAACCTCATTCTGAAAACATTCGCCAGGCTGTGGCTAAGCCATGTCTTCGCAACATCCTTTCTTCCAAGGGTGCTAGTTCTGCAAGGTTCGCAGGAGAGCTTTTGTGAAGTCTATAATGTAGGAAACGAGGTACTGACAGAAGTAAATCTGTGAGGACGGGTCGTGAGTCGTTCTTGTGTAGCTCAGATGGTAGTGCACTTGCCTGCGAAAGGCAAAGGTCCCGAGCTCGAGTCCTGGTGCAGCACACAGTTTTAATCTGCGAGAAAGTTCCACTTTTATATTTGTTTGCAGGTATATGCCTGCAATCACTGAACACACTGAAATCCGAGCGCCATAATATGCCGTTAGAGGAGCAAAAGCAAAATAGGCAGCCTATTGAAAAAGTGAAGTATTGTGGGGAAACTTTTTTTTTTTCAATTTTATGGGTAACAATGGTGCTGCAACTCATACAAGGTTCTAGAAGTGTAGCCGGCCGGGGTGGCCGAGCGGTTCTAGGCGCTACAGTCTGGAATCGCGCGACCGCTACGGTCGCAGGTTCGAATCCTCCCTCGGGCATGGATGTGTGTGATGTCCTTAGGTTAGTTAGGTTTGAGTAGTTCTAAGTTGTAGGGGACTGATGACCACAGCAGTTAAGTCCCATAGTGCTCAGAGCCATTTGAACCATTTTTATAGAAGTGTACAGTAACAATGCATCATATGACACCTTAGTTAAGTGGGCACTGATGATGTCAGTGTGGCCAAACCAGTCCGAATGACGAAGACGAAAGTGGCAGACTTTCTCTTTGTGAAAACTCGGGAATCTTGGAAAAAGTGGTGCTGCTCGGAAATCGGCATTTCATAATCGACACGGTAGTGGAAAAAGGTGTAAATCAGCTATGGGTTCTGCGACTGTTCACTCCAATTTAAACAGTTCACCGAAATAAGGCACCAGCGGAAATGTTACTGCTGTTGAGGCCAGTGCAGGTGACTTCTTTAGCTACGCAATACTCTAGGATGTGTGCTGGATGTAGTAACTGTTATCCTAAGGCAAATGAGAAAAGCAAGCAGTGTCAGTATGTGGATTCACCATTGCCGAAAAAGGCAAACATACTACGATCGTCGGGAAAGGTGGTGCTGAGTATTCCTTGGGACTGCTATGGTGTAGCAGTAATAGATTATGCAAAAAGTCACCGGGGCATTTCATTACAATCTTCTGACGATGTTACGGGAGACAAAGCGTCGCAGGGAGCTGTCCAAGGGGTGGTTTCGCTCTCCACGACACCGTCCCAGCCCATTCTGCGCAAGATCAATCACACACTCTCAGATTTTGCCTTGTCTCTCCTCCTCCCCTATCCCCTCCCCCCTCCCCCCCCCCCCCCCCCCCCTCCGTATCAACCAGACATCGGACCTCATTATTTCTTCCTCTCCCCTTAAACGAAGAAATAGCCAAAATGCTACCTTCGTTGGGAAAATATATGGGGCAGTGAAATTAAAACAGAAAACCAGCTACAACGGGCCATGGAATGGGTCCATACTGAACACGACGTACACGCAAGTCTTTCTTCAGGTAGCCAAAGACGTGAAAATCACACGGAGAAAGGTCCGGGCTGTAAGGAGGATGTTACTATGTTTCCCAACGAAATCGATGAATCGTAGCCTTCTTCCAATTAACAATATGGGCAGGGCGTTATCGTGCAATAGGATGATTACATCCGACAACAGTGTTGGGCGTTTTGACTTCATGGCGCGTGGCAGCTTCTGCAGAGTTTCTTCATAGCGCTTCGCACTGGTTGTCGTTCGATGCTAGAGGAATTCGACGAGCATAGACCCCCAGCAGTCGAAGACGAAGGTGAGATGCCCCTACCGGTACTAGTGTGAACAGCTCTGGATGTCTTTGGGTGGAGAGAAGTGGTATGTTTCCATTGTTGCCTTTTCCGTTTGCCCTCTGGCTGTTGGAATGCTGTCAAACGGATTCATCCTATTGCGCGATAACTCTCGCTCCCACACTGCCAGTGCTTACTTTTGAATGGAGTCATTCCATGGTTCCTTTGTAGAGGGTGCCCAGTTTTCATTTGACTTTCCATCATATGTCCCACTGAAGTATGAATATGCAGAGAGCAATTAGCGTCACTACCAAGTTTCATGATAGCCATTTGATATAATTAAAACTTGATGACTGCTCTCGTAGTGGTTTTGATCTATAAATTTTTTTCCGTGAAGCAAACAGGAAAAACCTAGATCAGTATGACAGATGCAGATTTCGCGATCTAGAGAAGCTTACTGTCTTTTTATTATATTCTGTTTATTCAGTCCGTTTGCAATCGAGTTGTGGATAGTTAAACCGCATCCTCAGGCATCTTCTAGGGAACGGCCATCAATAATTATACCCCTTCTACTTTGTAAACAATTGCGACTACAGAAATTTTTCCCCTATTAGATCTTTATTGGTCTTCGTTGACTGAGCTAAAGAGCAGGTAGACTTCTGCGACGGCGCTACGGTATTAAACCACGAGACAGGAATATGCCGCCATGAGCGGACCATGTGTTAACCTATTCCTTCACCCTCCCACCTGCACACCATGTCATAAACCAACCCGTCATCTACAACCAACCAACCAGTATAACCAATTTGTTGATCAGGAACGCTCAAGTTTGATGCACACACGTAAGGTAAAGACGCAAGCGAAGGGGGGATTCGTGACTGTAACATGCCGATTAAGAATACTTTTGTTTCTAATATGCCGTACTCGCCATCAAAATGTTATTTTTTTGTTTTAGTACAACACGTTTCGGTCCTACAGCTCTATTCTCTAGCACTACTGTGACGATTTTTGGGCGTTACACCTGCTAAGACAAATGTATCACATTATTTCAAGTACAAACTATGTGGAAATGTGTAAGTTTTTCACCTATACAGAAGATAATTTCGTACACAAATAAAGGTGATAAGCGGAAGCCCTAAAACGTCATCGTAGTTCTTGTATCATGTAGCTCTAGCTCCTAAACGCGTTGGACTTAAACAGAAAAATAAAATACTGTGACCGATGACGAGACGTCAGCGTATCCATAAACAAAAATACTCGCAAGAAAGACACTTTGACCAGTGATGCTGATATATGGATATAATTAGCTTAGCGGCGCTTTGCGAGACTTTCGTCTACCTCCATGATACGCTTAAGAGAGTGAAAGTTGCTAGTCACAATTTCAACTTTGAAAATTATCCTTTATTCAGCGTATTCTCAATCACAACCGTATTTCAAAGATGTTACGCAACCAGTGGTCGATAACTAAACGTATCGCAGCCTTCGACTAGTTCAGACGGCCTCTCTGTCAAGAGGAGAGATGCGAAGCAATAGGAAGCCAGAACAGGCGCTTAGTCTCATCGTATGACTTTTTGGAACGACACAAAACAGTTTAGTCTGTTACTGACTGTACTTGCGGCTGGTCTTCCGCGAAAAGCTGTGACTGTCACTTCAACGTTTTGCCTATGAACGACTGATGTAGTGACTTGCTTTGAAACTCTCTTCTAATGGTCATTCTCATGCTGAGAATTAAAAACGTATAGTGAGACTATGGGTTGCCGTTTGGTATCTTATTGGCTCAGCTGTTCAGTCGCATAGTGCTTAGAGCCATTTGAATTTTTACTTGTGTTCAAACTTAACGTTCCTTGTTCAGTGAGGTAGTGACGTTTCGATAAACGTGGTACAGAATCGGGTTTTCATTAATTCATCTGAATAGCAGGGGTGTTGAGTAAATCACACGCGAGTTTATTTAAATGATTCCAGGGTTTTCTAGTGTATTTAAAATTCTTTTTTGTGCAGTTCATTATGGTTGTCCGAGCGCCACGTACGGACGGACAATTTTATCCATTTTTGAATCAGTGATTATGATTTGAGTGAAAGTAGTTACAAATTGAACAGAATATTCTATGATTTATTTAAATCCGAGTGTTATTGATGAGATCTTCTTTAAAAAATACGACTAATTACGATTGAACTTAACTTTCAGTATGAACACTCAATCGTATTCTGCCTTCAGCAGGAATATTAGCTACGCGAGGCATAATTTCAATCAATATAAACTTTTTTTCATAATTGCAAACACCAGAAGCTTTTTGATAGTCTTTGCATGCTTTGGGGGCTAGAAGGTGACGATGTAGAGGTTTCGGGACTGCTTGCTGTTTATCATATTTATATTTCAGGTTTTGTACGGAAAGGTGTTAGGTATGCAGACTGGGCCTCGTATGCTCATTGGGCATAATTCATCAATAAGGCAGATTATGGAACTGGTTGAAGTGACTGTGATCACAAATTCACTCAAACATGAAATTTTTTCCGTTGTGTAAGGTAAATGCTAAGTACCCTTTTGAAGTATGGCCAGACTGCGTCATAAATAATTTTTAGCTCAAACTTTTATGCAGAAAGGAGTGCATATTCAGCGTGTTCTTTCTGAATACATACTCTCATGTAGTCAGAGAATTCCACAAAGTAGTAGTTGGCTTACTAGCTTCTGGATTATTGATTTTACGAAATGTACTGAAGTTTGCAGTCAGTGCTGTAGTTCAAATGGCTCTGAGCACTATGGGACTTAACTTTTGAGGTCATCAGTCTCCTAGAACATAGAACTAGTTAAACCTAACTAACCTAAGGACATCACACACATTCATGCCCGAGGCAGGATTCAAACCTGCGACCGTAGCGGTCACGCGGTTCCGGACTGTAGCGCCTAGAACCACTCGGCCACCCCGGACGGCGCTGTAGTTCAGATCTAGGATCTTATATGTTTACGAGATACTAGTGATGAGTCATTTATGCTCACAGTAATTGCAGATTTACAAAGAGCTTTGGATATAAAAAACATAAAAAGTCATAAAGCGAGTCGCATGAATGACGTCAGGTTTACTTCTAGATAATGTCAACATAAGTACTTCAAAATTATTTTGAAAATGTTGCAACCGACATTTGTTGGTTTTTCGAGAGTGAATATTTCTAGGATACTGTTTAATTCTTTATTAAATTTGCATATTTGACCATTTGGTACGTTTCTATAGGTTTAAGTAGTCTACATTTGCAATAAGCTCACGCTATATGACGCATAGAATCAATTCAGAAAAATAAATGATTTAAATAAACAATATCTTGAGGGGAGAACGGGAGACTGTTCGGCCGGCCGGAGTGGCCGAGTGGTTAAAGGCGCTACAGTCTGGAACCGCACGACCGCTACGGTCGCAGGTTCGAATCCTGCCTCGGGCATGGATGTGTAAGATGTCCTTACGTTAGTTAGGTTTAAGTAGTTCTAAGTTCTAGGGAACTTATGACCACAGCAGTTGAGTCCCATAGTGCTCAGAGCCATTTGAACCATTTTTTGGGAGGTTGTTTTTCACTACTGTGGAATTAATATTCAAATCTTCAACGGGTTGGGCTCTGCTTTGACATTTTGTGACAAATAACAAGTGTGTGAGCGGTCGCGTCTCAACCCTGACCGAGCGAGGTGGCGCAGTGGTTAGCACACTGGACTCGCATTTGGGAGGACGACGGTTCAAACCCGTATCCGGCCATCCTGATTTAGGTTTTCCGTGATTTCACTAAATCGTTTCAGACAAATGCCGGGATGGTTCCTTTGTGGGGGCACAGCCGATTTCCTTCCCCATTCTTCCCTAATCCGAGCTTGTGCTCCGTCTCTAATGACCGCGTTATCGACGGGACGTTAATCACTAATCTCCTCCTTCTCGACCCTGGAACATTGCGTTTCTCCCACGTCCTCTGGAAAACAGGAGACTGGCAGAATGGATGCTTTGAGGGTGGGTGGTGAGTTATACTTAGATAGGTGCTTTCATATTTTTCGATAACACTCAAATCCCGTCCAACGCAACTGTCGTTATATTCCCTGCAAACTTACGGAAAGGAATGAATGTTTTTAGTTTAAATTTCTTTTTAGAAACTTTTGTTTTAGACACGAACATTTCAACGGCCGTCACTCGGGGATTTTGTATCAAGAGAGCTTTTGTCGTATTTTGTTTTCTTCATTTACGAGATTGTACTGTAAAGTTGAATGACGATAATTGTCAGTATTATTCTATTGTGCCAGTAGTAAGACAGTTCAGTGTATTTTGGGTGTGACAGAGGACAGATTAACAAGCAGTTTTTAGACGCTATTAGCCCACTCGGATCACCCACTTTGTAGAATCTTGAAATTTTCTGATGACATTGCGCAGATCTACAGATTGTCTCAAAATTTAACAAATTGAAACAGGTGATAGCGTGTCCTCAACCGATTGTACTGAGATAGGGGACCAATGGTCGGAATTGCATATTTATTGTGTTACGGCCATACACAACGTTCACCGCATAGCAACATAGCTCATACTAACTGTTCAAAGTGACGACAGCCAGTCCCAATGCATGTACTGCAATGGTGCGTGCAGACTGTACCCCTTATTGTCCTTGAAAGTACGTGATTTCAACACGATGGTGCGCCAGACCACTTCGATGCTAACGGCCGCGAGGACCTGAACAGTACCTCCCTCATCATTGAATTGGAACGGGAAACCCTGTTCCACTGCAAGCACGAAAGCCGGACCTCACACCTCCGGAGTGTTTCAGCTGGAGTTATGTCAAGACGTTGGTGTATGGAAACCCCCGTAGAAGACCTGCTTGCTAAATTCAAGCCGCCTGTCTCCTTGTACAATAGAGACAGGGATCTTTGAGAGAGTGCCGCAGAATTTCATGTCCTGTTGCTAAGCAACTATGCACTGAGCATGGCGGTCGACACTTTGAACAATTTGTATGAGCTATGTTGCTGATAAGCGGTGTACGCTGTGTATGTCCGTAATACAATAAATATGCGTTTCCGTCCATGGTTACTTACCTCAATATAATCGGTTGTGGACACACTATCATCTAGTGCAATCTGACCCAAAAACTGTGAGATATCCTATATATACAGGTACCAGACTAGATGACGCACTTGCAGCTCCCGAATGTATTCATCTAGACTTAGAACCACTGTTCGTCAATTTATAGACTGGTTTTCCACCTAAGATCGCTAGTATAGCTTTTCGTCAATAAACAGTTGCATGGAACTGCGTGTTTAAGTAACTCAGAAAGTAGTAATCCATATCGAGTTCTGAACAGTCGACCAACCTGAGTGATCCTTATTAACACTGAAACCACTTAAGTCTTAGAGGTAAAATTTCAGAGTACAGGATGTAATTATAGGGTGCAGACCATAGGGTTCTGTTGCTGATAAGGATGGTGGTGGTTGACTACTGGTGTATCGCACTGGTTGCTTATCTAGAAAACCATCTGCAAGCGAAGTGTGGACTACATTAAAAGTTTCTAATCCTCTTACACCGCAAGACACAATAGACAGAGTGACATTAATAAAGGGCAACGGCATAAAATCGTGATCTGAACACCCTCTTCTTCTCGTGCTAGGATATTTGTGGTGATGACAATTCTTCCTAACGACAAGGATTTGAATCAGCTACCTCCGCGCAGTATGAAGCTGCAACACCGCTGAACTCGGAGGGACGTACAGGAAGACATCACTCGTTACAACTTCCACCAGGGACGACGAATGAGACTGCATTAAGTTTCAGTGGCAATGTTTTACGTTTGGGACAGATAAATGAGATACTAAACTGTTTGCATGGTTACAGCGTAGGATATTCTCGTTTGATTATTCTGTGCCCCTGTGATCGACTTATGTAAACTGAAAAACTCAGTAATTCTGGACTGAATAACAAACTTCCTAACTGTAAACAATAAAAAACCTTGGCGCCAGTAACGACGCATTTTGCAGTATCTGTGTCCTCACTTTCGTAACATCAGAGGTTCCCTCATACAACTACGTGCCAACAGTTGCTGGAAGAATTCTTAACTTTCGTACTATCCAATACAGTAGTTCGGAAGTGTGAATACAGATTTATAGCCCGAACTGAAGTTCGTTGCTGTGTAAATTAACCGTTGTTTCTCGTTGCGCATGGTGCGATAAACATTTCTGGCGTTTTAACTGGTACTGAATTTACTGACAAGAGGGCGTCATATCCCACAAATATAGACTCGTGTTTCAGTCTACCACCCAGACAGCGAATGTGCAACGCACTGATTTCGGTGACATTCTGATAGAATTTCAAAGTCGTTCAAAGATTGGCAACGAGGAGAACATGATAAATGCCATAATCATATTTCCCAGTGAAAGAGGGATCAAAATAACCGAACGCGTGTCTCGGTTTATCTGTAGGTGCTCGATCGTTTCTGAAAAGGCGAAGGTCAATAATTTTGCGGCAAACCGTATATACCCATAATTTTTCCAAAAACTGGCGCTTGCCGTGTAGTAATCTTCTACGGATATGTGTAGATAAAAACAAAAATAAAAACAATAATCTGGTTGCGAACACGGAGCGCAAACGTCTAAAGCCGCGACGCTAGGCACTGTGCTACCGCTTCGGTTAAAGTTATTGCGCGCTAAAATGCAGATACATAAGCCTTATAATAGACGTGTAAAAGGTCTCTTGCAATTTTCTCAGAATTACCAAATTAGAGCACCTTAATACTTGCGCATTATGTTGTTTGAATTGCCTACTAAGGGTGTACGTAGTCTGAAGTAAATCTGTCATCCCAACGTCGTGGCCTCCTTTTGCAAGAGAGACAGGAAGCAACTGAATGAATCAGAGAACAGACTGGAAGAAAGGAATGACGATTAGTGGTTAACGACCCGTCGACAGCGAGGTCATTAGAGACGGAACAAAGTGGAGAGCGAGATATATTTATTATACTACCGAAAATGAAATAAAGATGGGCAGGACAAGCAGAATGAATGGTATATGGTAGATCGCAGGAAAAGCTGGTCAAAATTTTCGCATAGTGTAATGAGTGGTAGCTCTCTTAATTTTGGGTAAATGTTAGATAACGCCCGTAACAAAGAGAAGGAACCCGATGCTACAGGATTAGTGGTGAACATCTTGAGCAAATCGCATAGTATAAATATTTAGAATATAATGTAAATATATAGGGATAATACTAATGAAACGGGGAGATCGCGTAAAATCGGTTTGAAGGAAGGCGAATGGAAAGACTTAGATTTGTCGTTAGGGTTCTGGAGAAATGTAACGCATCTGTTAAGGAAATCATGTAGGTATAGTGCGACCAGTTCTAGAATATTGTTCCAATATTTGGTGACTTTGTCAAGTAATGACATCTAACGAATTCAAAGACTCAATGCTAAGTTTTTTACATATTGGCATAACCATACTTAAGTGTAACAGGTACGTTTGGGGAACTTCAGAGGCAATCCATGGACGAAAGATGACGTAGTTTCCGCGGAAGGGTTTTGGGTAAATTTAGAGAAGCTCTATTCAAAGAAGGTTGTGCGACCATTGTGTTGTCACCCTCGTATGTCTGGTGTAGACGTCACGAAAATGAGCGTGTTTAGGGCGCGTACAGACAGTCAAAACGCGAATGAGTTTGCAAAAAATCGCTTAAGCAGGTATGATGTACCCTTCACCATGCACTGTACAGTTGTTTGTGGAGTCTGTTTGAAGAAGCAGAATAGCACCAAGGAAGGATTGCGCTGGATTGCAATAGACAAGGACCGAGACAGCGACCAAATGTAAGGTGGTCCTGGAGAATAGAAAACAATCAGGAGCAACGTAAATGAAGAACACAATGTATGGAAAATTATACAGTAGCACAGATGATAAATTGTGAAAATGACGTTTCAGAAATCAGAAGACTTCTCTAGCGTAAGACTGAATGAAACATCTTTCAGTTAGGTACATATTTTAAGAACTTTTTTAAGAGCTGAGGGTCATTCCATTATTTACTTCTCATAAACTCCACGTAATAATAGAGGGCCATCCTAGTTTACATAATGCTAACCGTGAGAATTTTTTACTCAATAATAATAGCTGACACAAAAAATATCTTGTCTCCCTCGTGTTAGTGATGATAAATGCAAATCCGTAGAACGGAGCATCAGCTTAGGTTACTGTTTGTGGCCTCTGCAGGCAAGCAACTCTGCACTACAACTCACGCCGCAACCACTAAACTAAACTGATACTGGGGCGGTGAAGGTGGAGCATGAGGAGAAGGAGGTGGGGCAGTGCATCGTGGTCGATGGCAGAATACTATTCTGCCAGACCATTCCAGCGTGTTGTTCTTAGTGTGTGCCACAATTAGAAAGAAAATAAATGCCTCATGTGAGTCTGATCACACTCAACTTCGTGAATAATAGTACTGGATCGCTTAAGAACTTTTAGTACATTGTTGCATGCATCATTTTCGTCCATTGCCACCTTCACGCCCAAAATTTGAAAATTCCAATATAAATTTCGTACCCGATTTACAGGAAATCATAAGTCATTTGTCTGCAGTATACGATTTACTGCATACTGACACTGGACTATCATCTACATCTACATCTACATGATTACTCTGCAATTAACATTTAAGTGCTTGGCAGAGGGTTCATCGAACCACAATCATACTATCTCCCTACCATTCCACTCCCGAACAGCGCGCGGGAAAAACGAACACCTAAATCCTTCTGTTCGAGCTCTAATTTCTCTTATTTTATTTTGATGATCATTCCTACCTATGTAGGTTGGGCTCAACAAAATATTATCGCATTCGGAAGAGAAAGTTGGTGACTGAAATTTCGTAAATAGATTTCGCCGCGACGAAAAACGTCTTTGCTTTAATGACTTCCATCCCAACTCGCGTATCATATCTGCCACACTCTCTCCCCTATTACGTGATAATACAAAACGAGCTGCCCTTTTTTGCACCCTTTCGATGTCCTCCGTCAATCCCACCTGGTAAGGATCCCACACCGCGCAGCAATATTCTAACAGAGGACGAACGAGTATTGTGTAAGCTGTCTCTTTAGTGGACTTGTTGCATCTTCTAAGTGTCCTGCCAATGAAACGCAACCTTTGGCTCGCCTTCCCCACAATATCATCTATGTGGTATTTCCAACTGAAGTTGTTCGTAATTTTAACACCCAGGCACTTAGTTGAATTGACAGCCTTGAGAATTGTACTATTTATCGAGTAATCGAATTCCAACGGATTTCTTTTGGAACTCATGTGGATCACCTCACACTTTTCGTTATTTAGCGTCAACTACCACCTGCCACTCCATACAGCAATCTTTTCTAAATCGCTTTGCAACTGATACTGGTCTTCGGATGAACTTACTAGACGGTAAATTACAGCATCATCTACGAACAACCTAAGAGAACTGCTCAGATTGTCACCCAGGTCATTTATATAGATCAGGAACAGCAGAGGTCCCAGGACGCTTCCCTGGGGAACACCTGATATCACTTCAGTTAATTCCGGAAGTTCCATATTATGGACACTAACATGGCAAATGATGAAAATATGATATATAGAATAGACAATAGAGATTATTATTGGCCTTCAGAAAATGAACCAGGTTCGTGAATTTCCAATGTTTTGTAACACTTAAATTGGAACAAATAAGCTGGGTTCAGCGTGTATGCAAAGTAGTTCTAAACATGCTTGGTAACACCGTTATACCAATTATCGATACGATTATCGCAATTCGATCGCAGGTGCTGATCGTACATCATGGATACGCAGTGATTGTTATAGGCAGTTTCATGATGCAAAGACGGAGGGGAGTAAGCATAAGAAGGTGCGCTCGTTAAACTTATCCGCAGCTAAAAAAGATTTATTGATAGAAATCGTCTTGAGCCAGTATGAGGGCACAAAGAATCTAAATGAAGTCAATAAGACTGACAAATTAATTACAGTCAACAAAGATTAGCTTGGAAAGATGTTACTGTTGACTTTAATGTAGTAAACATAAGAACGAATCCGAAATGAAAAAAAAAATTAAAAATAAATTTCGATAATTTAAACAAAATTGTCTGAAGCAAACAACCGTGCATGATGAGGTATTGTTTTAAGAGGCACTTTAAATGCAGAGAATACATCGTACGACAGCAGACAGATCACAGCCATTTGCGTTTGTCTGTAAAATGGTGTAGCCAATTTGGCTTCAACCGCAAACTATAGTCGACTTGATAGTGTCAGGCTCTCAACTGTTTTTACGCGGGTTTTAGAGTGGACGAAAGACCCTGCTTATTGGCTGATGAAAACGTCGTTAATGATTGACCTACACGAACGTCTGCACACTGTTTCGGTTCATTAACGCGCGCGCAGTTGTCAGAATCATCCAGCTATTTGCCTTAAGCTTTTTAGGGAAATCACGGAAAACCTAGATCCGGATGGCCGAACGAGAATTTCAACCGTCGTCCTCTCGAATGCAAGCCCATTTTGCTAACCACTGCGCCACCTTTCTCGGTAAGATGTGGGCGTTCGGTAATTAAAGTGTAGCCATCTTGTGAACACCGGCTTGCGAAGCAGTTAATACGAAGTGTACAGTTACTGCTATTCAATCTTAGAAAGTATTTTTGAGGCATGTCCAGTCTTTATTGCCTGCTGTAGAACTTAAGCTGTATAATGATAACTGAAAATACCCTGCCTGACAACAAAAATGAAACACCCAAAAGTCGTGGTCAGATATCAACGTAACTTTGTACAAGTACGCACAATTGCAGGAAATATACAGAAGTGCAACATCCTGTGACAGAACGGCCACCAGAATGCACTGGTGTTCTTCTTCTTTAGTGTTGTTACCAGGTGCGGTACTGTATAATGGGCGTGAACAGCGACAGATACTGAGTAATCATTATGAAGGAGACAGAGATGCCGCGTACTCGTATGCGATAGTGTTATCAGCGCCTAACAGAGTTTGAAAGGAACATTGTTATGGGTCTTCATTTGGCAGGCTAGCCGAAACATGCGACATCCAGACTTTTGGGGTATTCGGTTATGACTGTGGCCCGGTGTCGGACTGCAAGGGAACGTAAGAAATAGCATACTCGCTGTGAATGTTTCAGTGGACCACGTCTGAGCGCCACTATGCAAGAGCTCAATATTGCGCATCAGGCACATCGTCACTTCTTAACTACGCCTTCCAACCGACAACAAGTAAGGGAGTCGCTGTAGTATTCTGTGCCATTCCGCACCATTGGTCGGAGACTAACAGGTGAATTACCATCTTATGCGAGGGCTGCCGTTGACATCACAGCATTAACGGCTGAATTTGGAGCAGTGTGGTGCCGTGACCGGAAAGTGCAGACTAGTGATGAATGGCGTCGCACTGTGATCGGCGAAGAATCATTCTCTTGAACTATCCTGGATGACCCTCGTCGACGAATCCTTGGCTTCCTGGGGAAAGGTCCCATTTTTGCAATGCTTTGGAGAGACAGTGCGGCGTTATTCCTGGCGTTATGATGTGGGAAGTCACGATAAGTTCAGATTACAGCGGACAATAACAACTCTGACGGCACCTCATGTATTATCACTCACACGACCGAATCGTTGTACCATTTTTCAGCAGTACAATGCTCGTCTACTCTCGGAATGTGTTTCTGAGGTACTCTTGGGGCCAGCAAGGTCTCCAGATCCGTCCCCAACATAACATGTGTGGGACCAGTTCGGACTGGTACTCTGTCCCAGAGTCAGTATCCTGGATATCAAGGACCAGTAACAGTAATTGTGGGCCAATTTATCTCAAGAGAAAATACAACTGCCTTATGACACTCTTCCCAACCGAATCAGTGCGTGCATTAAGGTCATAGGGGGTGCAACGTCATATTGGTAGGTGGTCTTATACTGTCCAATTCTTTGAAAACTGTAATCAATGAAATAACATCACATACCCTCTCAACCTGTGAAGTTTCATTTTGTTTCCTCCTCCTCTTTTGGGTGCTTCACGTTTTTTATCTGGCGGTGTAGTTCGATGTTGCTCCCTTAGTCTCGCGCTAAATTTTTACAAAATGCCTTTAAATTAAGGTAGCAAAAAAAGAAAAAAAATTCGTTCTTCAGTTGTGTGTGAGCAATGTATTCACATATTTATTTGCTGTATTACAGTATCAACAATTATTCTTTTTTTTATTAATGATAGAATCTGAAGAAATGAATTAAAATTTGTACCATGGCCGGGACTAGAGCCTCCTTGCTTACTAGGCACAAATTTTAATTCATTTCTTCAGCTTCCGTCATTATCATGGATGAAGATGAGACTCAAATATCTCGAGGAAAATTTAATTGTGTTTTTATTGTTTATAGAATACGTTCTATTGTAGCGTCACAAGGTTGTGATACGACGACTACAATTGAATTTAAATAGCTCCACGAGAAGATGCCAGTCACAGTTAATCCCTTTTTACGGCTACATGAAGTGCGATAAACGTTTGTACAACTCAGATTTCCGAGTTTAGCATGATCGTTGTTTATCTGTGTGCTTATTCAGGATCAACTGCTTTGTACAGATGATCCATAACAGTCTTCAAGCGATCTATAGGTAGACATCTTTGTTCACAAAGAAAGCACGAAGGTATTACTTTGCTATATACAATTGCTTTTATTTTCTGATGACGGAATTCAAGATGCTTCATGATGTGTTTCATGGGGGAAGTCTTGCGATCACTAGATTAGATTATGCTTGTTGACGCCTACGTTGTGTCACTTGGTCGGCCGTGACGATACATCTCTTTTATGCTCCCATCACCGGCCGGGGTGGCCGAGCGGTTCTAGGCGCTTCAGTCTGGAACCGCGCGACCGCTACGGTCGCAGGTTCGAATCCTGCCTCGGGCATGGATGTGTGTGATGTCGTTAGGTTAGTTAGGTTTAAGTAGTTCTAAGTTCTAGGTGACTGATGACCTAAGAAGTTAAGTCCCATAGTGCTCAGAGCCATTTGAACCATTTTATACTCCCATTATAGTCGTCGACGGGATATTAAACAATTGTCTTTCGTCCCTGCTTTTCAACGTAACAAGTGTCGTATTACTACCTACGTTATATCAATTTCAACAGGATACCAAATAAAATTTGAGTGAGCTACATAGACTAAGGCGCCTTGTTACGGTTCGCGTGTCTCCCCCTGTGGGAGGTTCGAGTCCTCCCTCGGGCATGGGTATGTGTTTTGTTAGCGTAAGTAAGTTTAAGTTACATTATGTAGTGTGTAAGCTTAGGGACCGATGACCTCAGCAGTTTGGTCCCATAAGACTTTACGACATATTTCCAAATTTTTCATAGTCTGACACAACTTCCCATTTATTTATTTTCAATTGTTATTTTACACCTAGTAGTTCTAATTGCGATGACGAAAATCCAATCGACGTTATGGAATATATCATATCACACCAAGGATACGCGGACATTAGAAACGACGTAAGAAACTTCAGTTAAATAAATGTTACACAATATAAAAATTTGAAAGAATAAAAGTTCGACCAGAGACTATGATAAATTTTAGCAAAACAGTGGAAATTCCTATTCCGCTGTTTGGAAGTGAGGGGTGGGATGTAATGAAAGAGAAAGAATGATTACGGGCAGTAGAAATGAGGGGCTTAAGAATCCGCACAATAAGAGACGAGAAATGAAGAAAGAAGGACAGAATTACAAGACAGAACAGTTGTGTAGCACGGGCAGTACTCACAATCCCCCCTCCCCCCCCCCCCCCCCCCCCCCCAAAAAAAAATCTTGAAGTGTATCCAGGTGTACGAAGGTAATTGGAATGACAAAAAAAGACCAACACGGCCACTAACATGGTGAACTAACGAACTTGAATAGTCTAATATTTCATGAAACGAAAAGAACTCTGACAAAGGCTTCAGTCTGGAGCCGCGCGACCGTTACGGTCGCAGGTTCGAATCCTGCCGCGGGCATGGATGTGTGTGATGTGCTTAGGTTAGTTAAGTTTAAGTAGTTGTGAGTTCTAGGGGACTCATGACCTCCGATGTTAAGTCCCATAGTGCTCAGAGCCATTTGAGCCATTTGAACTCTGACAAAGGTGGCAACACATTGTTTTCTTTTGTAAAGTGGAGGGCCACGAAAATAAAACTCATGAGACAGGATGAAATCCGTAACAGTCGTTCATACTGTAATTATCAGGAGCATGAAAAGCTGAATTTTCCGTAAGTCTATTGCCGGCCGAAGTGGCCGTGCGGTTAAAGGCGCTGCAGCCTGGAACCGCAAGACCGCTACGGTCGCAGGTTCGAATCCTGCCTCGGGCATGGATGTTTGTGGTGTCCTTAGGTTAGTTCGGTTTAACTAGTTCTAAGTTCTAGGGGACTAATGACCTCAGCAGTTGAGTCCCATAGTGCTCAGAGCCATTTGAACCATTTGAACCGTAAGTCTATTGTTTGTGTCTTTTTCAAGGAGCAGAAAGTTTACACGCTGCACTTAGGGTATTTTAAAGGACTATAATTTACGCTCCTCATTAATGCTGAACATAAAATATCTGCATGATCTCAGAAAAACTGACTTGGAATTGCTCTCCGAAAATCGGACCCAGGATATCAACCGTATTGGCCTTCAGAATGAAATTTTCACTCTGCAGCGGAGTGTGCGCTGATATAAAACTTCCTGGCAGATTTAAAGTGTGTGCCATACCGAGACTCGAACTCGGGACCTTTCACTTTCGCGGGCAAGTGCTCTACCAACTGAGCTAGCCAAGCACAACTCACGACCCGTCATCACAGCTTTAATTTTTCTCTGCCTCGTGATGACTGGGTGTTGTGTGATGTCCTTAGGTTAGTTAGGTTTAAGTAGTTCTAAGTTCTAGGGGACTGATGACCATAGATGTTAAGTCCCATGGAGCTCAGAGCCATTTGAACCATTTTTGAACACCTTTAATTCCGCCAGTACCTCGTCTCATACCTTCCAAACTTCTCAGAAGCTTGATACTCATGAGTAGTGTTTTTATTTACAGTGTTTCAGTGTACCACCGATGCTCTTGTAACTGAGACTAAGCGAGCATTCATTCTGTTGCGCTCTCCGAAAAGTTTCAAATGATGTCTGACGAAGACGTAACGAAATAGGCTGAGTTTATATTCGGAGAGACCTCTATACTCTATAGTGTGTTTAAAATTAGTTGCGCCCTCTGACAGGTCAGTACGGACCGAGTGGAGGTAAGCGTAGTTTTCCAGCGTGTGCTGACGGTAACGCCATGTCTTCTCGGCGCGTAGCCCGTCAGCCGCACAAGCCGGCCGATCTGCGACCTTTCTCAAACTGTTTTAAAGAAACCATATGGTGATAAACTCTGAGGCTCGCACATCTTAAATCTTCATTCGTCAGCCTCATGATCAATTACGTATGATTTCGTTGAAGGTCATAGTTATTGTGATATTTCAGTATTAGCTAAACTACTGCAAGAACATTCTTACAGTTTGCAGTAAAAGATAGGCGTCGCTATGAATTTGCGTTTGGTGTGTTAGGTTATATATAGTTACATATTACATTTAGACAACATATTGAATTATTACTTAAACCTCTAATGATCTGGCTTTGTACCTCTAACGTCGAGGAAATTGAATGCATGTAAAGGTCTCTTCCACGAACGCACACGTCAGTGAAAAAGCCTGAATGGAATATTCATAATTTCCCCGTATCTCATAAACGGTCTGAGACATCGAAACAGGATTTTGGCAAATGATAGCAAGCAAAGAGGAGAGTATTTTGCCGAATAATTAATATGCGAAGCTTCCATATCTACCGCGAAATTCAAGCAACTTCAAATTTTTTACAATGAAATAATGAAATTTTTAAGGACCACCAACAGTCTCTGAAACGAGAATAGTTGTGGATTTTGCAACAATATAATACTTTTAGTTTTATACTGAGAATGGGCTTTCTCATAAGTATTGATATGTCAGTTTAATAATTCGGCGTTTTAGGATTCTGTCACGATTTCAACTGCATTAGAATGTTAGTGGGATGTATATCTGTAAACTCCGCTGCTTTTACGGACAAGAAGCAGGTGTTAACACAGCAACAACAGAAGTAACGTATTACTCAAACCTCGACACAGTCCTTCATGAATCCTCGCCTCAACTACATTCTTGGTGTTGCTGACCACCTGAGACCAGTCTTATGATGTAACATTTGCAGTGACTTCTTCTGTCAGCATTTCAAGCTCACTGAGGGTAAATATCTTGTTGTTTTTTGCCACATTACTTTTCACCTAGGCCCATATGTTCTCAGTCGGATTTAAATGAGCATAATACAGAGAGAGCCTGATTAAACTATGCCAGTTCGTCGACTTGGCAGCATAGAGTTTTTGGCTTGTACAATACTAAAAGTTCCATTAACTTCGCCTTACACAGGCTAGGTTCAACTTTACCCCACTGAACATTTCTTTCTACCCAGAGGAAAATAGCCGCTTTCCTCTGCTGCATTGTTGGAACTTTATCCATCACAACCGAGTGGTATTGTCCATTGCTGTTGTCGAATTCGAAGGAATATTTTCGAGCAGAACACGGTAAACGTGTTCTTGGACGACCACCTTTATTTCGAATCTCGTTTTCAGACGTGCTGCACTGTTGTTGTCAATGCAGCCCGAACACGAAACACTCGTTCACAATACCTGGCGACTGTAGAACACTTCAACGCCAGGAAATACCACTTTACAACGAGACACACTGTGGTTCTGTTTATCCATGGAGTGGCAACAGAGGCGCTTTACCAACCAAACTGCTGGTGGCTTGGTGGAGAAAGCCGGCTCGCCATTGGTGTTACCTGGACAACGGCGTCATTTCCTTCCGGTGAACCAAATGTCAAAAGTCGCAACTAATTTTAAACGCACTACAAAATTATTACTGGTTTCCGCGTTTTGTTGTCGGGTTTCATAACTCTTCGTGTCTTGGCAATGTCACATGATTATATTGCTGTCGTACAGATTTCTTTAAAGGACCCAGAAAATTATTTATTTAACGACCTATGGTACTGCTTTGCGTATTCTACTGATTTGTATCTTTCTCTTCTACACGGATCGATTAGTTATGGCCAAAGGACTGGTCACATTTCGCGGATCGATCACACACATATGGTGGCGTCATCTCCGTGGAGATGGCTGACGTATGTTAGCGACCCTCAAAGGAATTTCCATCAGCGATGAATGCGGAACGGAGCGATGAACAGTCGAGCTAAACTGATGGCGGTAAACTCGTGTTGAAAGTTATCGGACAAGTATATTGATGGTTTCCTGGAACGGTGCTGCAGTTAGCCTCATCCATTTCCTTGTCAGTCTTCTCTCCGCTATATAGTGTTTCGCTGACGGATCCTGGCTAGAATGAGTGACGGCCTTTAAGCCGGGTCTAATCTGTGAGTACTTACAAGCTAATAAATGGATAAAAGCGTCCCTACAAATCTCCCACAAAAGAGCTGTCGTGGTAGTAAGACATTGGTTGTACTGCTCTGAGGAAGGTGGTTCAAATCCCTGTCCGACAATCTATAATTTCACGCTTTCTGTGGTATTTATAAATAGCTTATGGAGAATGTCAAGACGGTACCTTGTAAAATGACACAGGTGGTTTCCTTTCTCAATTCGACCTTGCAACTCAGTCCCTAATCATCTCATCGTGACTGGACGTTAAAATTCTTGTCTACCTCGATATACTACCAAAAAACGAAAATGAATTTGAAGTAATCAAGCAGTACAGAATACCACCTTCAGGAATCATCTGCAACGTACGTAAATTATCCAATTAAAATATTTCTCAGCTTAAAATAACAGAATTAACTTGACCTTACTGCGTTTGTTTTTGTTGTAATAGTTGTGGTTTTCCGTCTGAAGGACTGGTTAGACGCAGTTTGCTACCATAGTCTGTCCTGTGCAAGCTTGTTGATCTCTACATAATAGTTGCAGCGTATATTCATTTGAACGTACTTACCGAAGTCAAACTTTGTTCTCCCTTACAATTTTTACCGAAATTACTATTCCTCGGTGCATCAGGATGTGTCCCGTCAGCTGATTTTTTAGTGAAACTGTCCTATAAATTTCTTTTTTTTTTTTCAGTTCGGTTCAGTACCACGTCGTTAGTTACCCAACCTAATCTTCAGAATTCCTCTGCAGCACCATATTTCAAAAGATACTTTTCTCCTCGCGTCTAAGTAGTTTATTGTATACGTTTCACTTCCGTCAAAGTCCACAGTCCATTCAAATATATTCAGAAAAATCTTCCAAATACTTGTGTTTATAAAATTCATCATCTATTAGAGCTTTCCAAGTTTGTTTTTTATGAGAAACGCAATTTAGTGCTATTTCCATTCTCCATTTTATCTCTTCTCTACTTCTGCTGTTGTTTTAACGCCAAAATTTTAAAATTAATCTACTGCTCTCGGTTTCTTATCCACTAATCCATTTTCCTCAGTGTTACATGTTTATTCGCCTACATTTCACAACCTTTTTTTTACTATTCACTCCAGTCAACGCTTTCCTAAGTCGTTTGCTGTCTCTGATAGAATTACATTGTCATTGGCGAAACTTAAAGTTTTTATTTATTCTCCTTGAAATATAGATCACTTTCGATATTTCTCCTTGGTTTCCTTAGCAGCTTGCTGTATGCTTTACATTTTATTGTTACCAAGGTCCCCATTTATATGAAAATTTTTGTGTGTTGGATAACACATCAAGTGCAAACATTTTATTAAACCTAATGTTCGCTACTGCTCTTGCAAGAGATTTCTAGAAATTCAAATATTTACCCAAATCCTCTTTTTACCGAGCCTGGCAGTCTTGAACATAAGTTGAAAATTGAATTTTCCGAGTTCCGCCAAAGGAGAAATTCTATAAATTGTTAATTTTTTATCATAGTAGCGAAATCATAGTAGCGAAACAATAGTGAAGTGATCAGTGCAGAAAAAGTCAAAGAGAGTTCCATTGGCAGAGAGTGAGCATACGGAACATCTAGGGATTCCGCTTTTAAAAGATGATGATGTAAGCCAGTATTAGCAAACAGACAACTCGTTTCAAGTACTGTCAAGGGGCACACATTCGTCAGACGAATTTCCATCGACGATGTCATGTGCCCTCATCCCATGAAAAGTTTGAAAGAGGTGTGAACGTGGTGTTGACACACGGCTTAAGACCAGATATTTATCAATAGAAACTTACGAGGAGAAACCGAGATTTGAAACAGGTGAGCGCGATCTTGCTAGTGTGTTCATGTATATAGTGATGAGAAATGACTGCTGAGAAAAAAAATCGATACGTTTCCGAGTTGATTAGCATTGAAGTAAGCCAATCACGCCGCTGAGATCCCAAATTGAAGCGGTCCTCCAGAGACAGTGTCGCCAAACGTGTCCTTCATTTGGTTCCCTAAAAGCGAACAAGGGAGCGATACAAAAATTGGACATGGGATGGTTGTAAGGACTTTGATTTGATTTCGAAGATGAAGGAACCACTTTGTGGCATTCGCTTCAGAACTGTTCCAGAGATTCGACAGGCAGTAGACCGCTCCATTCGCACCATCAACAGAACAGGCTCTGCTAACGGTATCTACGCATTCCACATTGCTGGCAACGGGTTTCACACAACGCTGGTGACTACTATGAAGGACAGTAACAGATTCAAACATGTAACTCTTTTGTATTGGCTGTGAATAAATAGTTGCCACTATTTAAGTTTCAACTCTCGTATTAGTAACATTAATCATAATAATTATTAACATTATTGCCTTCCGCACAGCTTCAATTTAAAGATAATGGTCTTTTTATTTACTCACTTATGTTATTGCTTCCTTTAGACTTGCTTTCTGTTTTTGCGTAACAGATGGTGTTTTAATATTTTTTTGAAGTTGTTACTTTATTTTATAGTTAGAAAGGGAAATATATATCGTACATTCATTGAGCCGGTCCTGATAGATTGTCCCCACGATCTCGTTAGGACGCGTTAGAGTCGTAACTCCGCGAAAATAGAGCACGCACGGCCTGGCGAGGTAGTCTCTGAGTCAGGTCTGAGAGCAGTGTTCTATCTGACGGTGGACAACTAGTGTCTGCACCACCGAGTCTGCTGTTGTGAGTTGTGCGGTGGCGCTTTAGCAGTTGGATGCGTGGTGTCGTTCCTAGACCGACGTAGTGTACCTTGCAGTGGAGTTAACGTGGTAGCCGTAGTGGATGGTTTGCCAGATACGGCCTACTAATAGAGGTGCTGCACGTGGGCTAACAGAAACACTAGAAACAGTTTATTAGTCGCCTGCTGTGGATGCTTTCCGAGTTATGTTTGCTGATGAAGAACCAAGCAATACTCCAGTGTATGACGAGCGTAATGTTTGCATGCAAATAGTTTTGCACTGGAATGGGGACAAAAGGCTCATTTGTGGTCTGAGAGTTCTGATGTGCGCCAGGGCTTTGAAATTCCTGAATTCGACTCGCCCTAAGGCTTTTGTTGGTTTATGAATTTGTTACTTTAAGAATGGACGTTAAACTGTTTGAAATTCATTATGAGCTTGCTCAGACAGTGCCTTTTAAACGTTATTAGGTGGTGGCCCACTTATTTTAGTGCCGTTATACCTTCTGTAGTTCATTTTGAATTTAAATGGTTATTATAGTTGAATGAAGTTACGAAAAATTACATAACTTGTGCTGCCTTCTGACTCTCCGTCAGCTGAGTGTACTAAACCAAAATCGAATTTACATAAGTTGGAAATGTTAAAACTCTACCTTGAGACAGAGCGCGTTTTTTGTTAAAAAGTGCTTAGCTCTCGTGGGCACAAAGTTTTTAGTGGATATTTAGTTCCATTACTGCTTCGTGTTGTTGCTGTTGTGGTCTTCAGTCCTGAGACTGGTTTGATGCACCTCTCCGTGCTACTCTATCCTGTGCAAGCTTCTTCATCTCCCAGTACTTACTGCAACCTACATCCTTCTGAATCTGCTTAGTGTATTCATCTCTTGGTCTCCCTCTACGATTTTTACCCTCCACGCTGCCCTCCAATGCTAAATTGGTGATCCCGTGATGCCTCAGAACATGTCCTCCTACCAACCGGTCCCTTCTTCTTGTCAAGTTGTGCCACAAACTCCTCTTCTCCCCAATTCTGTTCAATACCTCCTCATTAGTTATGTGATCTACCCATCTAATCTGCAGCATTCTTCTGTAGCACCACATTTCGAAAGCTTCTATTCTCTTCTTGTCCAAACTATTTATCGTCCATGTTTCACTTCCATACATGGCTACACTCCATACAAATACCTTCAGAAACTACATCCTGACACGTAAATCTATACTCGATGTTAACAAATTTTTCTTCTTCAGAAACGCTTTCCTTGCTATTGCCAGTCTACATTTTATATCCTCTCTACTTCGACCATCATCAGTTATTTTGCTCCACAAATAGCAAAACTCCTTTACTACTTTAAGTGTCTCATTTCCTACTCTAATTCCCTCAGCATCACCCGATTTAATTCGACTCCATTCCATTATCCTCGTTTTGCTTTTGTTGACGTTCATCTTATATCCTCCTTTCAAGACACTGTCCATTCCGTTCAACTGCTCTTCCAAGTCCTTTGCTGTCTCTGACGAAATTACAACGTCATCGGCGAACCTCAAAGTTTTTATTTCTTCTCCATGAATTTTAATACCTACTCCGAACTTTTCTTTTGTTTCCTTTACTGCTTGCTCAATATATAGATTGAATAACGTCGGGGAGAGGCTACAGCCCTGTCTCACTCCCTTCCCTACCACTGCTTCCCTTTCATGTCCCTCGTCTCTTATAACTGCCATCTGGTTTCTGTACAAATTGTAAATTGCCTTTCGCTCCCTGTATTTTACCCCTGCCACCTTCAGAATTTGAAAGAGAGTATTCCAGTCAACATTGTCAAAAGCTTTCTCTAAGTCTACAAATGCTAGAAACGTAGGTTTGCCTTTCCTTAATCTTTCTTCTGAGATAAGTCGTAAGGTCAGTATTGCCTCACGTGTTCCAACATTTCTACGGAATCCAAACTGATCTTCCCCGAGGTCGGCCTCTACCAGTTTTTTCATTCGTCTGTAAAGAATTCGTGTTAGTATTTGCAGCTGTGACTTATTAAACTTAGAGTTCGGTAATTTTCACATCTGTCAACACCTGCTTTCTTTGGGATTGGAATTATTGTATTCTTCTTGAAGTCTGAGGGTATTTCGCCTGTCTCATACATCTTGGTTACCAGATGGTAGAGTTTTGTCAGGACTGGCTCTCCCAAGACCGTCAGTAATTCTAATGGAATGTTGTCTACTCCCGGGGCCTTGTTTCGACTTAGGTCTTTCAGTGCTCTGTCAAACTCTTCAAGCAGTATCGAAAATCCCATTTCGCCTTCATCTACGTTCTCTTCCATTTCCAGAATATTGTCCTCAAGTAAATCGCCCTTGTATAGACCCTCTATATACTTCTTCCACCTTTCTGCTTTCCCTTCTTTGCTTAGAACTGGGTTTCCATCTGAGCTCTTGATATTCGTACAAGTGGTTCTCTTTTCTCCAAAGGTCTCTTTAATTTTCCTGTAGGCAGTATCTATCTTACCCCTAGTGAGATAAGCCTCTACATGCTTACATTTGTCCTATAGCCATCCCTGCTTAGCCATTTTGCACTTCCTGTCGATCTCATTTTTGAGACGTTTGTATTCCTTTTTGCCTGCTTCATTTACTGCATTTTTATATTTTCTCCTTTCATCAGTTAAATTCAATATTTCTTCTATGACCCAAGGATTTCTACTAGCCCTCGTGTTTTTACCTATTTGATCCTCTGCTGCCTTCACTACTTCATCCCTCAGAGCTACCCATTCTTCTTCTACTGTGTTTCTTTCCCCCATTTGTGACAATTGTTCCCTTATGCTCTCCCTGAAACTCTGTACAACCTCTGGTTTAGTCAGTTTATCCAGGTCCCACCTCCTTAAATTCCTACCTTTTTGCAGTTTCTTCAGTTTTAATCTACAGTTCATAACAAATAGATGGGTCAGAGTCCACATCTGCCCCGGAAATGTCTTACAATTTAATACCTGGTTTCTAAATCTCTGTCTTACCATTATATAATCTATCTAATACCTTCTAGTATCTCCAGGATTCTTCCAAGTGTACATCCTTCTTTTATGATTCTTGAACCAAGTGTTGGCTATGATTAAGTTATGCTCTGTGCAAAATTCTACCAGATGGCTTCCTCTATCATTTTTTTCCCCCAATCCATATTCACCTACTATGTTTCCTTCTCTCCCTTTCGCTACTTTCGAATTCCAGTGACCCATGACTATTAAATTTTCGTCTCCCTTCACTACCTGAATAATTTCTTTTATCTCATCATACATTTCATCAATTTCTTCATCATCTGCAGAGCTAGTTGGCATATAAACTTGTACTACTGTAGTAGGTGTGGGTTTCGTGTGTATCTTGGCTACAATAATGCGTTCACTATGTTGTTTGTAGTAGCTTACCCGCACTCCAATTTTTTTTATTCATTATTAAACCTACTCCTGCAATACCCCTATTTGATTTTGTATTTACAACCCTGTATTCACCTGACCAAAAGTCTTGTTCCTACTGCCACCGAACGTCACTAATTCCCACTATATCTAACTTTAATCGATCCATTTCCCTTTTTAAGTTTTCTAAGCTACCTACCCGATTAAGGGATCTGACATTTCACGCTCCGATCCGCAGAATGCCAGTTTTCTTTCTCCTGATAATAACGTCTTCTTGAGTAGTCCCCGCCCGGAGATCCGAATGGGGGACTATTTTACCTCCGGAATATTTTACCCAGGAGGACGCAATCATCATTTAACCATACAGTAAAGCTGCATGCCCTCGGGAAAAATTACGGCTGTAGTTTCCCCTTGCTTTCAGCCGTTCGCAGTACCAGCACAGCAAGGCCGTTTTGGTTAATGTTACAAGGCAAGATCAGTAAGTCATCCAGACTGTTGCCCCTGCAACTTCTGAAAAGGCTGCTGCCCCCCTTCAGGAACCACACGCTTGTCTGGCCTCTCAACAGATACCCCTCCGTTGTGGTTGCACCTACGGTACGGCCATCTGTATCGCTGAGGCACCCAAGCCTCCCCACCAAAGGCAAGGTCCATGGTTCATGGGGGGGACTGCTTCGTAAACTCACCTAATTTAATTTCCATTTTCACCCCAAGATTGGCTACGTAAGTGCCACGCAGGTTTCCTTTAACTAATGTTGAATGATTATTTCCCGGATTAAGTTTTGTAATATTTCAATATATGCATGTTTTAGGTTTTGCCTTTACCATACATGTATAAATGTATTCGTTGGAGGCAGCGGTTAACAAGGTCGAAGAGGCTGTTTGTTTGAGGGCTATGCCGTTCGTTGCGTGCCAAGGTCACTGTCATTTGAAAATATTTTAAACTATTCAGGGTGTTTTTATTGGTAATTTATTGTCAGTATATACACACACACACACACAATGTGTGTCCAATGTCCTAGCACGACAAAACAGAGCGTGCTTAGGTTTTTTGTCCAGTAGCTCGAATTAGCATTGCGCATTCACGAAAGTATTATGTTCAGTAGCGTATTAGTTGAGTGATTATAAGCATTTGTATTTGCTAAAAGCATGAAATGAAAGTTTAATAATGTTTAGAGTCGATAGCTGCGCTGCTTTTACCAGTCGTTTCGTCAAGATAGGTAGACGACTAGGCTGAGACCTCCGGTGGAATAGCATTCCTGGCACCAGAAAGACTCTGAGCAGTATCATTCCATTAATTTTCTTCATTTTCGTTTCGCTTCCGCTGATATGCTATAATTTCATCTTCCTGAGAACTTCACTTTTGTGACGGTTTAAGTACAACATCTGGTCTGGTACTAAAGTCATCTTGATGACTTCAGACTTACGCCGCACCATAGCTAGTGTCCATTTATCTTGAACGTAAGACCATTCTGGAGAGAAAATACCCAATAGACACGTGCTCTACTCTCAACGATTAGAAAGATATGGTTGTCTGAAACTGTAGTGAATAAGAACGGTACTGGTGTTGGAACATTTATATCTTTGCTTTGCAATCCACATTATGGCTTGTGGCATTGTACTACCCCGTTCCCTGTTGCAGATGCGAATGGTATGTGGGAAGAATGGCTGCCGTTTAGCCTTCGTATGAGGACGATTCTCTCTACTGTTACCTAGATGACCTTTCCGCGTGATATACGTATGAGTAAATAATATATTTATTGATCTTATATGAACGTACTCGTGTCTTACAGCTTTTGCCACTGGAGTTGAATGTTCAACTCCTTGTCACTTTAGCATTTGTTGAAAGGACGTTAGGATAAAAGCGCTGCTCCTCTTTGGTTCTTTCCCACTTCCTCTATCAATCCTATTTAGTGCGGCTCCGTGACTGACGAGCGATACTGAAATATCGATCCAAAGCGGGTATTGTATCATGCTTCCTTCCTGGGTGGATTGCACACCCTGAAAATTCTTCCAGAGAATCTCAATCTGGGGTTTGCCGTTCCTTCGATTAATTTTATGTGGACGTTCCACTTTCAGTCGCTCCATACCCATATTCTAGTGATTATTCGGCAATCGCAGAATCAGCTGATCTTTCCGCCTATACAGAGCATTTCAGAAGTGATGGTCAATGTTCAGGGATATGACGGGAATGATCATTCGAAACAAAAAAAGTCAAGTAAACATGGGTTCTGCGGACCAAAACAACAAAAAATGTCTAGTAAAGATGTGCTCTAATATGCATACCTTAAGAGCTATGAGCAAGTCTTGATCTTAGATACTGTGAAACAAATCTCTTCTACTGCAAGCTCTTTGCTTTCCATATTTTGGGAAATGGTAGTATGGACCAAAACAAAAAAGTCTTGTAAACACGTGCTCTGAAATGCATGTCTTAAGAGTTAAAAGTATTTGTTCATTAGAAGAGTTGTGTTTCAAAGTAGCGAAGAAGAAACCAAGTGCTCATAGCTCTTAAGATATGTGTATTAGAGTAGATGTGTACTAGACATTTTTTTGTTGTTTTGGTCCGCACTACCACCTCCCAAAATACAGGAAGCAAAGAGCTTAAGTGGAAGAGATTTGTTTCATAGTATCGAAGATCAAGAGCCCATGTTTACTTGACTTCTTTGTTTCGAATAATAATTCCTGTCATATCCCTGAATATTGCCCATCACTTATGAAATACCCTGTATGTATGTAACACGTTACATCAGTTACCGTTCAGAATTCACTGCCGGTCTCTGTGTCAAGCGTCATCTTGCGCTTCTTCATGCATTTCGGTAAAACTTTCTAAAAAAGAAAAAAAAACGCACCTTGAAGGAAAAATGATTACAATTTCAGAATAATTAGACGGTAAATTCAAGAGAAAGAGCTTCACAAATTGATCAAGTCAAAAACACGACGGCCGCTGTGGCCGAGCGGTTCTAGGCGCTTCAGTGCGGAACCGCGCTGCTGCTACAGTCGCATGTTCGAATCCTGCCTCGGGCATGGATGTGTGTGCTGTCCTTAGGTTAGTTAGCTTTAAGTAGTTCTAAGTCTAGGGGACTGAGGACCTCAGACGTTAAGTCCCACAGTGCTCAGATCCATTTGAACCTTTTTTTTTTTAAAAAAAAACGCGTTGGCCTACCTCTGACCCTTACGCAAGCAGTTATTCGGTTTGGCACTGATTGACAGAGTTGTTGAATGTCCTCCTGAGGGATATAGTGCCAAATTCTCTCCAATCGGTGCGTTAGATCGTCAAAATCCCGAGCTGGTTGGAGGGCTCTGCTCGAAAAACTCAAAACTTTGTTAACTGGGGAGAGATTCGGCGACCTCACTGGCCGAGGCAGCGTTTGGCAGGCACAAAGACAAGCGGTAGAAACTCTCGCCGTGTGCCGGTGGACATTATTTTGCTGAAAAGTAAGCTTAGGGTAGCCCCCCGTGAAGGCCAACAAAACGCGGCGTAGAATATCGTCGCCGCGGATGGCATCGAAAGGAGTCCTGCTACGGAAAGAGATAGCCTCAGGCCCTCACTCATGGCTGTCAGTCTGTATGGCGGGCTACAGTCAAGTTGACATGCCGCTGCTGTCTCGAGTCACGTCTTCACTAATCATCGGAGCTCAGTTCGAAGTGAAACTCAACACTGAATACAATTCTACTCGAGACAATAAGATTCCAGGCCAAAGACGTGTCTGGAGACGCCTTGGACCGTGGTGGAATACCAACCTGACTGTCATCCATTGTACTGCCAGACAATAATGAGTGCTGCGCGGGGTCGCCGCGCGGTCCTAGGGCGTCTTGCTACGGTTCATGCGGCTCCCCCCGACGGAGGTTCGGGTCCTTCCTCGGGCATGGGTATGTGTGTTGTCCTTAGCGTAATTTGAGTTTAAGTTAGTTTAATTAGTGTGTAAGCGTAGAGACCGATGACCTCAGCAGTTTGGTCCCATAGGAATTTACCACAAATTTCCAATTTCCGCAATAATGAGTGGTTTTCTGGAGTGCCATTTCTTTTCATAGCAGAATCCATTCGTACGTCATCTGCGGCACCCGTACAGCTCAGCGTTAGGTCAACGATATTCTACGCCCTGTTTGTTGCCCTTCATGGTTACATTTCAGCGAAATAATGCCCGCCCGCACACTGCGAAAGTTTTTACTTTTTGTCTTCGCGCTTGCCAAACACTACCTTGGCCTGTAGCTTCGTCGGATCTCTCCCTAACTGAGGACGTTTGGAGCATTATGGCCAGGGTCCTCCAAGCAGGATTATTCCTTCGTGATGTATCGTTCCCGATATTAGCCCTTGTTAATGAACGAAAGAAGTGCTTGTGGCAGAAAATATTGGAAACCGTCATGTCGACGCACAAATCAGTTGCTCTCGCATGTCTGCGCATACACATCTCCAGCGTGATTTCTCCCGAGTACTTTGCTGTTTCATAATGTTAGAGTGAGTGAGAGGAGCAGACGTGATCAGTGAGTAGATGAATGCAGCACAAAATGGTGCTTACTATAACACAGTGTATGTTCATTGCCGAGGGTTGTGCGAAACACACTTCGTGGCAAACCTGCGGAGAACTGTCTGCGCAAGTGATTAAGGCTGAAAGTATTTTGGAAAAACCATCAGCAAAGTGGGCAGTGCGAAATTTAGTGCCAAAATATCGCGAAACGGGTGCTGTAGAAAACGAAAACCATAACAATTCGAAACATTGCTGAGCCGTGCTGCGGGTCGCGTTGGTGCTGTAGTAGGTTTCTGTGCTCCGTTGGAGGCCAAACTGTATCGTTTAGTTGACATGGTTGCGGTTGTTTCTATTCTTCTTATGTTGACTGGCGCCACTCGGTTTCGCAAACGTTACCTGTCCGCTAGTGGCAGCAGCGGCATTATCGATATGTAGTAACTGTGGCCCTATCTTTGGAGTGACGCCGTTGTTCTTCCGGATCGTGTGGGTGAGCAGTTCGGTTGGGGACTCAGGAGGAGACAGGAGGGGAGTGTGAGAACATTCCGGGACCACTGACGGCACGCATACACTGCCGAATGGAAGGGCTGTGGTCGCGAGGGTACACGACATAGTCGTCAACCGGATCCAACAAGCTTTAAGTTGAGTAGATTTTAATCCTAGAAGTGAAACCTCCACCATTGTGAGATGTCGCAATTCTCCTGTGAGTTGGGTTCGTTTTGCTGCTCGCAGCGTCGCCGAGACGAAGAGCAGCGAGTGGAGTGCTTGCGGAAGGCGGATATAATTAGCTTTGCTCGACTTCTTGTTACTAATTGCTGCATTCTATGTGTTGCTATTCGTTAAGTTCAACCAGGGGTATTTTTCCTGCCTGGTAGCCGATAACGGCCCAGTGACCTGGCCTGGAGGTTAGTGTAAGTAACAGCAGTGTATGTTTCCTCGCCTTGCCGCTACTGTCCGGTAAGGCGTGTAGTTTTCACAGTTTCCTTGATTTGTAGGTCGGTTGGTGTTTCTTCTCCTCTGGTAGTAGTGGTTCCTTTCTCATTTCGGACGCTCTAAACACAGCATTCAGAAGATGTAGTGCTGACCGCCGGTTCTGGCTCTGGCGTGCTGTTGCATCCTTGCATTGGTTATCGGACGTTAGGTAGCTTCAGCAGATTATCATTAGTCACGGATAGTGTCTTGAAATGAGGATATAAGATGAACATCAAAAAAAGCAAAACGAGGATAATGGAATGTAGTCGAGTTAACTCGGGTGATGCTGAGGGAATTAGATTAGGAAATGAGACACTTAAAGTAGTAAAGGAGTTTTGCTATTTGGGGAGTAAAATAACTGATGATGGTCGAAGTAGAGAGGATATAAAATGTAGACTGGCAATGGCATGGAAAGCGTTTCTGAAGAAGAGATATTTGTTAACATCGAGTATAGATTTAAGTGTCAGGAAGCCGTTTTTGAAAGTATTTGTGTGGAGTATAGCCATGTATGGAAGTGAAACATGGACGATAAATAGTTTGGACAAGAAGAGAATAGAAGCTTTCGAAATGTGGTGCTACAGAAGAATGCTGAAGATTAGATGGGTAGACCATATAACTAATGATTAGGTATTTAATAGAATTGGAGAGAAGAGTTTGTGGCACAACTTGACAAGAAGAAGGGACCGGTTGGTAGGACATGTTCTGAGGCATCAAGCGATCACCATTTTAGTATTGGAGGGCAGCGTGGAGAGTAAAAATCGTAGAGGGAGACCAAGAGATGAATACACTAAGCAGATTCAGAAGGATGTAGGTTGCAGTAGTTACTCAGAGATGAGGAAGCTTGCACAGGATAGAGTAGCATGGAGAGCTGCATAAAACCAGTCTCAGGACTGAAGACCACAGCAGAATCATCATTAGCCATTCATTAGACTGCCACTAGTCTGAGTTAAAATCTTGTGAAGTGAATGCAGCTCTTTGCTGCCTTTCTCATCACTCGCGAAAGTGTTTTTGGCCTGACCTACTCAAAGGTCGTTTCCTGTAGCACCGTCTGTGACTAGCACTTGTGATTATTTATTGTGTTATTATTTTATTATTGTATTACCAAAATACCATCATTTGTGTCACCTATTTGGTGATCAGTTGCCTGTCTTTTAAATTAACTTTTGCTATTGCCTTGCTGTTTGACAGTACGTTTTTTAAATTTTTTTAATAATTGCCATTCTTGGCGTTAAAGGCTTTCAGCCATGACTGTCGCTACTTGTCTTAAAATTCTAAAGTGGCAATTGTATTTTAGCAGTTAACCTTTAAGACCTTGGTGATTTGTTTTCAGTATTGTAATAACTGTAGTTTGTAAGTTGCAACACGTTAAATAATTCTTAATTTATTGCCATTAAGGCCTTCAGCTATGAGTGTCGTTAATTGTCTTAAAATTTTAATTTGGCAGTTGGATTTTTGCAACGAATTTTAAGGCCTTGGTCATTTGTCTTTCATATGTTAATAACTTTATCGTAAGCTGCAGCAAGTTTAATCAATTCTTAATTTATTGCCATTAAGGCCTTCAACCGTGAAACAATTCTTAAATTATTGCCATTATTTTAATTTGTTGTTGATTTTAAATAAATGGTGTGTGATTAAAAGAAAAGCCAACCAATAGTACCTGATAACGGCCCCGTCCACAATCGTAACCGAATCCTGCCTTCCTTGACCACCAGGTCTGAATTGCTCAAGTGAAGGAAATCTTGCAAGTAAGTTCGACGAAATCCCATAGCTGTTTAGCTGGTTGGAATTGAGACACTGTCGTGTCGAGGCATTAGCAAAAAGGATTTGCATCTGTGTTCTTATAGATTTAATGTTGGACATGAATTAAAGCGTCCAGAGGGAACTTTCTGTGTTGGGTTCTGCCTGTGGTTTCTGAGTGAAGTACAATTAGGAGTACTGGATCATCAGTTTTCCAACTTTTGAGATGATACCTGGTTCAGCCTGTCATGGTATGTGAACTCACAAAACACAGTTTATTACTCACGAGAGAATCAAAATCAGTACACCGAAGAGGTGTTGCATAATCTCAAGATTGGCGGTTGGTACGTACTGTTTGGCGTCCACATCGTAACACGATATTTTGACCAAAATGTTAATGACAACGGGTGTCCAGTAACTGTTTAATCCATATGTGACTGTATGGATATTTTCGGTAAGCACACACTGCGTGAACTACTTGTCACGTCTGCATGAGGTGTTGGATGAGGAGAGGACAATTATGACCACTCGGATCGCATGATGGGTTGCTGTGATTTTTATCTGTGGGTCAAACTGAAGGCTCAGGTGTACTCAGACAATCCCCACACACTAGCATCTTCCGTGATATTCACAAACAAGGGTCAATCCTGCGTTAATCTTACTGGAAATGTATCCCAGGCCAGTTTTTTTTCCACCCTATATATCGTGAACGATGGTGATCCTCTAACGGTCTTTTGACGTATGCCCCAAGCGACGTCTACGTCTAGAGATATCGTACTCTCCGCACTTTATTGCAAATACGGGTTGTCCCATAAATATTACAACAGACTTATAGGGGAGATGGGGCACATCATAAGGATGGAGAATGAGTTAATAACCCACGGCCGCAAAATTAAGGGATAAGCGGTAGCAGAAGTCTAAGATCCGAAAGGAAAGAACAGAGTGATTAATTTGAAACATTTATTGGGATCAATGAGTATATCTGGTGTACGACAGAATAAAATTCTAACGTTAAACATATGCTCTAAGTTTGTACCATTAGATGCCACACATGTCTGACACTGACAGAGCAATAAACACAAAGAGAGTTTCTTTGTTTGTAGCAGCTGCGCAGATGATTCTTGCGACGAGATCTATTTCAGATTCCTTTGGATCGCGGTACATGAGAGATTCATGGCTCCTCACAGAAAGAAAATAAAGACTCGATAAATCTGATGATAGTGGGAACCAAGGAATCGGTCCACTAAGTCCATTCATTCGATGCGGGAATGACTTGTTGAAACGCCTACAAAGAGACCGTCCAAAATGAGCAGAAGCCACATCATGTTGGAACGACATCCTCCACCTAATACTTGCTGGAACATGTTCTAGTAAGCCGCGAAGAATCTGTTCCAAAAAAGTCTGGTAATTCCCGGCGGTCAGACTGGATAGAAGAAGGTATGGATAAAAGGTATGAACCGACTAAGCAGTCGCCGACCAAACCCGGCCACACATTAACAGTGAAACAATGTTTTGCCACGTGGGCTACACACCGTGCGGTTTCTTGGTGCCCACAAATGCTCATCTTGGTGACTGAATACGCAATGAATGCAGCCTCATCAGTGAAGAACACATTAGCTGGGAAGTGCAAGATTTCCAGAATGCTTTCGACACCGTTCCTCACAAGCGTCTTCTAGCCAAACTGCGTGCCTATGGAGTATCGCATCAGTTGTGCGACTGGATTCGTGATTTCATGTCAGAAAGTCAACAGTTCGTAGTAATAGACGGAAAGTGATCGAGTAAAACAGAAGTGATATCCGGCGTTCCCCAAGAAAGTGTTACAGTCTCTCTATTGTTCCTGATCTATATTAACGACATAGGAGGCAATCTCAGTAGCCGTCTTTGTGGTGTCACCGCCAGACACCACACTTGCTAGGTGGTAGCTTTAAATCGGCCGCGGTCCATTAGTTCATGTTGGACCCGCGTGTCGCCACTGTCAGTGATCGCTGACCGAGCGCCACCAGGCGGCAGGTCTCGAGAGACGGACTAGCACTCGCCCCAGTTGTACGGACGACTTAGCTAGCGATGCAACACTGACGAAGCCTCGTTTATTTGCAGAGAAGATAGAATAGCCTTCAGCTAAGTCAATGGCTACGACCTAGCAAGGCGCCATAGCAATTGATAGTTATCGTATGAAGCATGTCTCATCAAGAACGATGTATACAAATGATGGATTAAAGTTAAGTATTCCAGAAGCTACGTACTTTCCTTTATAGCATTCATTACGTATCCTGTTTCAGACCTCACGCCATTCTGCGTGAGCTTATAGCGTGCATTTCGGCTTCCTCAAATAACACGGTGTTGGCATTTCTGCCGACACTTCAGTCTTAGATTGTTTGCATTTACCGTCTTGTAAAGTCATCAGATGAGCAAAACGAATTGAAAAATGATGTAGATAAGATATCTGTATGGTGCGAAAAGTGGCAATTGACCCTGAATAAAGAAAAGTGTGAAGTTATTCACACGAGTACTAAAAGAAATCCGATAAATTTCGATTGCGCAATAAGTCACACAGATCCGATGGCTGTAAATTCAACTAAATTCTTAGGGATTACAATTACCCTAAATTGGAACTATCACATAGATTATGTTGTGGGTAGAGAAAACCAAAGATTACGATTCATTGGCAGAACACTTAGAAGGTGTTACAGGTCTACTAAAGAGAGCCCATACACCACGCTTGTCCGCCTTTTTCTGGAGTATTGCTGTGCGGTGTGAGATCCGCATCAGATGGGACTGACTGATGACATCGATAAAGTACAAAGAAGGGCAGCCCGTTTCGTATTATCGCGAAATAGAGGAGATAGTGCCACAGGCATGATGTGTGAATTGGAGTGGCAATCATTAAAACAAAAGCGTTTTTCGTTGCGACGGGATCTTCTCATGAAATTTCAGTCACCAGTTTTCTCCTGCGATTGCGAAAACATTCTGTTGGCACCCACCTACATAAGGAGAAATGATCATCACGATAAAATAACAGAAACCAGGGTTCGCACAGAAAAATTTAAGTGCTCGTTTTTCCTACGCGCCGTTCGAGAGTGGAACGGTAGAGAGACAGCTTGAAGGTGGGTCACTGAACCTTCTACCAGGCACTTAATTGTGAATAGAGGAGTAATCACGTAGATGTAGATAAGTCTCGGCCACTTTGTTGTAGATACCACTGTACGAAATACACACATGCAAGATGATCGTAGGAGTACAATAACCGCCTTTGGAAATGAAAGGCGTGGAAGGACTCGGCGGTCAAAACCCGTTGGTCTGTGCCACGAGACAATCGTAAGTGGGTCCGAGGCAATGATACGCATGTTGGTGCTTGGATTAGTCTCCACGGCATACAAATACAACACATTTTCTTCCCTAACGACTGAAAGCGAAAATCGTCGCCTGCTTTCACTAGCCCTGCCTCTTCCTAATGGCCCGTACTCACACAAACTTCGATGCAGACGAGCAAACATACTGTGGTGTTCAAAAATGGCTCTGAGCTCTATGGGACTTAACATCTGAGGTCATCAGTCCCCTAGAACTTAGAACTACTTAAACCTAACTAACCTAAGGACATCACACACATCCATGCCCGAGGCAGGATTCGAACCTGCGACCGTAGCGGTAGCGCGGTTCCAGACTGAAGCGTCTTGAACCGCTCGGCCACACGGCCGGCTACTGTGGTGTGTCCAGAGGCTAGTCCACTGCTCTCAGCTGTTCCATACAGTAAGTGCATGTCTGCAAGTTCGCTATTCATATACTGCTCCATACTCCTCATATGCTGGCTAAAAGCGTTCCAATAAGGAAATCCTCACATTACTCTCCAGTACCTATGTGTACAGCATGACCTAGAGGCGTACGGCGACGCTTGTGGCCGTGGGTTGCTGTGCAGTTCTCAATCCTTATGATATTCTCTGTCTCGCCTAGAAGTTGGTTTTAACATTTCTGGAACACCCTGTGTAAAGCTCAATTTTTAAAATTCTACCGCTAATAGGAGACGCAGTTAAAGTCGTTGCTAGCATATTAAACGACTGTGTGCTCATTTTAACGGAAAGTAGACATTAATTAGAAAAACTGTATCCCTCTAAAGTAGTTGATAAACGCAGTGGCGATAACGTGGAATTCTTGATCATTGTGTAAAGCTCATTTTTAAAAATTCGACCTCTAATAGGAGACGCAGTTAAAGTCGTTGCTAACTTTTTAAACGACTCTGTGCTCATTTTAACAGAAAGTAGACATTAATTAGAAAAACTGTATCTCAGAATGAGGTTTTCACTCTGCAGCGGAGTGTGCGCTGATATGAAAAATTTCTGGCAGATTAAAACTATATGCCGGACCGAGACTCGAACTCGGGACCGCTGCCTTTCGCGGGCAAGTGCTCTACCAACTGAGCTACCCAAGCACGACTCACATCCACTCCTCACAGGTTTAATTCCGCCAGTACCTCGTCTCCTACCTTCCAAACTTTACAGAAGCTCTCCTGCGAACCTTGCAGAGCTAGCACTCCTGGAAGAAAGGACATTGCGGAGACTTGCCCGCGAAAGGCAAAGGTCCCGAGTTCGAGTCTCGGTCCGGCACACAGTTGTAATCTGCCAGGAAGTTTCATATCAGCGCACACTCCGCTGCAGAGTGAAAATCTCATTCTGGAAACATCCCCCAGGCTGTGGATAAGCCATTTCCGCAATATTCTTTCTTCCAGGAGTGCTAGTTCTGCAAGGTTCGCAGGAGAGCTTCTGTAAAGGTTGGAAGGTAGGAGACGAGGTACTGGCGGAATTAAAGCTGTGAGGACAGGATGTGTGTCGTGCTTGGGTAGCTCAGTTGGTAGAGCACTTGCCCGCGAGAGGCAAAGCTCCCGAGTTCGAGTCTCGGTCCGGCACACAGTTTTAATCTGCCGGGAAGTTTCAAAACTGTATCTCTCTAAAATAGTTCATAAAAGCAGTGGCGATAACGTGACATTTTTGATCATGGACTGTGAAAGAAAACTGACAATGAAACACAGCAAGTAATACTAATTCATGACAGTTTCTGATAGCTACATGTCTCAAAGTGACGAGAATAGCTCATAAGTTGATATTTTGTTTTCTCCCCCACAACCTTACAACTTCCCTGTTTCAATGTATCTCTGTTCCCTGAAGAAACTCTTTGTCTGTGAGTGAATTACTTTCTAGGTAGAAGAACCTTGATAACTATCATGGAGTGCTGAAAGCATAATTCAGACTATTTTTAAAAATTTCGGGATTTGAAGTTTTGAATAAAATCTTAAGACTTTTATATGAAATAATCCTAGTGGTTTGTTACTGCAGCGCATGTTCTATTCCAGAATTGGACTGTTCGTATAGAGGCACTGATGAAGATTACAACATATCAAATGTTTGTTTAATTATTTCGACAGAATTCGGACGGAACGCATATGAGCAGATGGTTTCTATTCGTGACATGAAAGGTAAAGTCGCAATGTCAACATACTTCATTATCTCCCACTCTGGAACGTTCGCCCGGTCTTTACTACAGAATCGGTTTTCATACAAATGCTTCGTACGCTTAGGAGGAGGTGATGTTGAAAGAATCAACCCATGGCACTAGACTACTCACATTTGATGTTAATTTTTTACTCTGACAAAGAAAACGAATAACTAGGTTTATTGTTCATGGAAGTGAAGAATCATTTTTGATGCAATTTCGCGTTGTTTAATTTTTGTTGTATAGACTGTGAATTCATTGAATTATCTTATCTCCTTACAGAACGCACTTGTAACGTTAACGGTTGTAGCAATCTTGAATTCAGCTAGGAAACACTGTTCATGAATCAGTTACTGTGCCTCTTCGCAGCTTGTGAAGAGATTCTTTGTGAGGGACAACACTTGATGGTATGTCTATCGATTGAAATTCGACTCATAGGTCTCCCATTCATGTCTTCAGAAATATGTGTTAATGCAAATTGTCTGCTTTGTACAATAATAGATTTCAGGTTATAAAATTTTCATCTTATGAAAGTGACAGAAAAGTTAATTTATATCTCGGTGCTCCACTATATACAAAACGAAATATTTTTGTCAATAAAGACACAAATCTGATTGCTCTACATCATTTAGAAATTTATTTTTACGTTTTTGAATCTCAAATATGACCGTATGACAAAAAATATGAAAAATTATAATTCATTATATTCGTGTATAGTAATGCACACCATAGTGATAATAAAGTGTAAGATCCTGGTCGTATTTTAATAAATGTTGATATAAATAAATGATATACGTGCCATCTCTTTACAGAAAAGTGGTAGATGCCGTTTGCAACACATTTAACAAGCAGTGGAAGTGATGCGAGTATAGAAATCGCGGATAGAAAAGAACCTTTACTGATCTCTATAACAGTACTATATGGACAAGTTTTAAATGTCATGCTGACGTTTTGAAAAGACTAGAAGTGTAAGTTACGGCGCTAAGTTACGCAATATACGGTCAGCAGTAAAACAAACTTTCATATTTTAATTGTATTAATTTAAGAAAAAACATTCCGGTGAACCACTTTATGCTGATTATGGATTAACGGACGTAAAACATCGACTCACTAGCACTTTATGTCAGATAATGGGTGGATAAGAATTTAGGACAAAACATTCTGTGTTTTACTATGATAAGGTGAATAAATTATAATCGGTCGCGGCTTAAGCTTTTTAGCGAAACTTGCGCATAAATTTTGTATTTTGCTAGAAGTATATGACGTGTTCTCTCGATAGTTACTTTCCATTGTGTATACGTCCAGGGAGAAGGATCTGATAAAAGTATAATTACATCGACATTATTTTCAGAGAACAATTCCATTTCTGTCAGTTCTTCTGTTGATTAGTTAAATCGTGTCACTGAAGCAGCTGTTAATATAATCATTTACGTAACTTTCAACTAAGATTAAACTGAAATGCCAACGAAATGACTGCTCCGTGGAACCACTCTAGAGCCTTCAGTAATGTTGTGAGTTCATGTTCTGTGCCAAAACAATGCAACGAATAAATTATAATTAAGTATTTATCGTTCACGTGCCGTTTTGGTATGATAGAGGCCACTACCAACTGACAAACAGATGGATATGCTTTTCTTTAAAAGACTCTGACAGAAAAGCGGGGAACCAGCTGCCTCAAAATGGTTCAAATGTCTCTAAGCAGTATGGGACTTAACGTTTGAGGTCGTCAGTCCCCTAGACTTAGAACTACTTAAACCTAACTAACCTAAGGACATCATACACATCCATGCCCGAGACAGGATTTGAACCTGCGAGCGTAGCAGCTGCGCGGTTCCGGACTGAGACACCTAGGACCGCTCGGTCACAGCGCCCGGCCCAGCTGCCTCAGTCTTCGTTCCATCCATATGAACAATTTTGCTCTCTTTTAATACAGAACAATCTAAATTTTTTACCCAATCCCTTTTTGTAGTGAACCCTTCATACGCAGCAACTCCCTCTCAATGCAACTGTCTACATATGTCTCTTTCCACTGTCTCCTTTTTCTGCCATTGTCACTTTCTCCTATCTCTCTCTCCCACAGTCACTGTCTTTACCCATTTCTCTCACTGTTCCTTGCTACTGTCTCCTTGTCTGTCACTTTCACTGTCTCTCTGTCTCACTGCCATTGCCTTTGTCTCATTGTTTTCTCTCCCATTGCCATTGTCTCTTCCTTTCTTGCTTACAGTCTGCTCTCTTTTTCTTAAACTACCATTGTCTCCTTTCCACACATGTCGATGGTTTGCTCAGGGTTTTGAACCATAGACTGGGAAACTTCAATATGTGGGTACAGGAGTTGGGGGAAGGTGGGGAAATTTTTTCGTGTTCAAGTTCGCAGTTCGACGGTCTGGGAGAGGCAGAGTGTCTCCACTCATCTCTCTTGTTCATTTCCACTGTCTCCTCTCTCTTTCGCTCCCACTGTTACTGTCTCTATCCGCTATCTCTTTTACTCCCTTTGTCTCACTGACCATCACTATCCCCTACCTGTTTGGCCACCACTGCTATTATCTTCATCCATCTATCTTTCTCTATCACTGTCACTTTCTCTCTCCCACCACCACTGTCTCCTCTGTCTCTCCTCTGTCTCCTCCCTCTTCCACCACTACTGTCTCACTGCTATTCTTTCAATTAAATTCTTCATTTGTGTGGCCATGTTGTCCGTAGTTGCCTTACAATTCTTGAGGGTATTTTTGTTCTGTCGTTGCAACTACAAAAATGCGTGTTCCTTTTTTACCAGACGCGTTTCGCTTTATTGAGGTAAAGCATCATCAGTGATCCGTAAAATTAATTACAGACCACTGACAAAACTTTACCACAATAAAGCGAAACGCGTTTGGTGAAAAAAATACGCATTTTTGTAGTTGCAACAACAGAACAAACATACTCTTTCAGCACAAAAAAGCTTGAATATGTTCGCATGCCAAAATGTTTGGTGAGGAAGGCAGAATGGGGATTGAGGCAGCTGCTTCCCCACTTTGTCAGAGTTTTTTTCCCTCTGAAAGAAGCGTTTTTCAGCAGGTTCCCTCCTTTTCCCTGTTACAGCGGAGCTTGCTGTTTATATAATACGAATTCTGTAGGTCAGTAAAATGTTGACAGTTCTTTTATGTACTTCGACATTTTTACATACTTTGACACATATAAACAACAAATAAGTATGCATAATATAAGGTTAGCACAAAATCGTCTCCCATTCAACGCAAGTTCACTTTACACTACTTCGCATAGGGTTTTCAGGCTACACCTGTAGTACGCAAAGTGAAAGGATCTCGTACGACAAAATAATTTTTTCTGAGGTTTTTACACCACCAAGTGGCACCATCGAATATTTTCCAGATCAAGAAAGCCTGTATAGGTGTGAAATGCCCATTATTCGGAGATTGATGAAAAAATGACGTCTAAAGTATAGTTTGGTGACCACAGAACCCTTGTGATGAACTCAGAAGCCTTGCCATGTGTTCACTGTACTAATATAAACTACGTTTGTGGCCCAACCCGGTTTTTAAGTGCTTGTTTTACCTGCATAATTACGCTAAATTTGAACCTTTGGTATCGGTAACGGATCATATTATCGAAAAAAGATTCGATATTCCTCAAGAACATCATCTTAAGAATATATGATAAAAATTTCGACGAAGTACCATGAACAGGAGTTTTAGAAGTGGTCATCCCCAGTATTGGTACCTTTGATATCTGACTGGTACATTTGATATCTGAAAATCAAGCTTTGTCGCGGTTTTTTCAGGAACTGCCCATGAAAAGAAGATGCTTTTATAAGCCGTCTAAGGCCCACTCTAGACCACACGTAATGCAAAAGAACCAACGGACTTGCACAATTTTATTGGTCTGGAGAAAGTGTGTAACGTTTAAATTCTGATCCTGTATCGAAAGATACCTACAACATGCCCGTTCTTCCGAAAGGTATACCAATGATCCCTAGGCCAAGAGCTGTCCGAAACACTTGACTCCATACATCCGCGATCAATAGAAGACGAGATATGATCCGCTGAGAAATCGCATTTCGGGCGCAGCTTTTTGCGACATTTTAGCGCCGTGCACTGTCGTGCACGGACTGATTCCACACACGGATTCCGAAACACGTATCAGATCAACATGCGAAATTATCGCTAGATGTACTTAGCAATGTTATCAATGTTGCTGTTCTTAATGACGTTCACAATAAAGAAATGTAACTGTGCCGTAGGTCCCACCACACGTTGCAGGTTTTATGCTGATACTCTCAATTTTTATGTTTTGAATGTTATCACTCTGAGGAATGCACTGGTTATTTTGAAGTATAAAAGTAAAAAAAAAAAAATCAAAGAATTCATGCATTGTTCATTTTCAGTTACTGTTAATCGTATAAGTTTATACAAGATTTGTGACAATTAAATCTATTTCAATGAGATTTGAATTACTTATTTCTTTTATCAATAATCCTATTGTATTTTACGACCTCACAAAAAGTTTTTGTCATTGTTGTTACATACATCCGCAACAAAAAAAAGAGAAAACAGCAACATACGATTTGATTTGAACACAGAGCGAAAAATGCGAAACTGTACTCTTAGTCACTATGCTACCTACTCGCTTGGTTCAATGACTTGCGCGTGAATTGATGAAGCGGCATCAAAACCTAGGCTCTTATTTTTCTCAGAAACTATTAAGTGTTGGCATCTGAGACAAACTAGGTATCCCTTCATTTTCGCCCTTCTTTCATCAAGGCAAGTTTCGACTGTGTGAGAGAGCATCTGACGGCGGGTTCCATTCGTGAGCGAGTAATCCAGTGTAAAAAAACGGTACTCCCTGGTAAGGCGTCCTATGGGCTAACAGGAAGATAGCCGAGCACATCGCTCCGGAAATTCTGCATATTTTATGGCTGTTTTACTGGCGTCTTAAGCAAGCAAGTTTCGCTCGAATACTGCAGAGTCGAAGAACGTCGCTTTAAGCGCTGTAAGCCATTTCCGGAACATAACGGAAACGGCTGAAACTATAATGCAGATGTACACGATCCTGCAGGGTGTTTTTCTGCACAAAGTCAGTAAAACGTAGCAGAAACGGCAAGAGAAGTAAGGAAATAGCGACTTACATTCTTAAGTAATGTTGTTCTCCACCTTTGTCTGTTTTTACTCATCTTTAATGTATACGAAATCACTGTAGCGCACATTCTGTGTATCTTCTTTGCATTTTCTAGTCGTTTCTCCAATACTGTTCCCTCTGCTGCTCCTTCTACTGCCAATTTAACCATTTCTAGACACCATAAGAGATGTCCCTTTCTTCTGATAAAAGGTCTTAAATAAACTGAAATCCTCACCTATCTTTAGTAGTACTTTTTCATTTCGCACTTTATCTGCATACTTAATGTTTGACGTTTTTCGGTAAAACCGCATTTCGAATTCTTTCAGTTCCTTCTTCTTCGGTTTTCCTATGATCTACACTATCTAATCAAAAGTATCCGAACGCCCCTGCGTAATACGGAATTGACCACCAGATCCCACAAGAAGCGGACGCGCCAATATTGTCAGAAGAGACGCAGCAGCAGCCGAATGGGTCGACGAAGACAGCGTAGTGACTTCGGACGTGGGCTAGTCGTTGAATTTAATCTGAGTAACAAATCCGTAAGGTTCAAACTTGCTAAAGATGTCCTGCCGACAGTTGGTGGTGTTATTCTGAAATGGAAATGCGAAGGAATATCTCCAAGTCAACCAAGACCAGTTAGACCTCACATATTGACGGACAGGTACCGCCGAACATTGTGAGGGTGGCTGATAAAAATCGCATGAAATCAGCACAGGGATCACTCGTGAGTTTGAAAGTGTTGCCAGCAGTGCACCTTGCACAGTAACCGTGAATATGAAGTTAAAAAAGAACAGGACACAATGGGCGAGCAGCCCCTCATAAGTAGCAAATTTCTGTCGTCATTCATAAGCGAGGCTTGAGGTGATGTAAGGAACGACGCTTCTTTACAGTGGATATCTAAAAACGAATGATTTGGAGTGAATCACGCTTTAACTTGTGACAGTCCACTGAAAGGGTTCTCATTTGGGTTTGGCGAATGTCTGGTGAACGGTACCTGATATCGTGTGTAGTGGAAACAGTGAAATACGTAGGAGGTGGTTTTACGGTATGGGGATGTTATTTTCTTCATGGTTAGAATTGCGCTTAGGGAAAAGCTACATGCGAGAGGATAAGGAATCATATTACAGCTTTGTATACTGCGTGCAGCAGAGGAACAATTCGCACATGATGACTGTAGCAGAATGACAAGGTACATGTCATAAAGTAACATTAGTGAGCCGATGGTTTCTGGACAATAGCATTCATGAAACAGACCAGCCTGCCCAGAGTCCCAACCTCAGTAGAATGGAACTCGTTTGAAATGAGTTAGAACGGTGACCTCGTTCCAGAGCCAAGCCTCCAGCATCACTACCTTCCCTCGTTTCGGAATGGCCTGCTCTTCCTCCACAGACATTCAGGTACTTTACTGAAAGTATCCCCAGCGGAGCTGAAGCCGCCATAAAAGCGAAGGGTGCACCTACGTCACTAGTAATGAGACCTGATACGTTTGAGCGGATGGTCTACCAACATCTGGCTATAATATCAATGGGATCACGGTTTCCTGACAATATTCTGTCGATCGTTCAATCTTGTAATGTCTCGACTACCTTAAGGAATACGTTTTCCGAATCTGTTCATAAGAAACCATCAGAGTCAAAAGTATCATCCAATATTTCTGTAAAGTGTGTAACGTGTATGCGGTTAAGTCACACACACTTTCATAGTAAATCATTTAAACAAACTATTGAATATGCAAAAAACATGGCGAGAAAAATAGCTAGCTTAATACTGGATCGAAATAGGTGGTATTCGACAAAGGGCATTAGCGTAATTGGAGAAGACGTGCTTCTTTGTGCTCTACGATCCTCGCTGTTTCTGATACGATGAACTGACCCTTTAGTATTCATACTGAAGTAGAAGGTGTCAAGAAATCAGCAAAGTGCCAAATCTTTGTATTTTACCTCAATAGGCTCAAAAAATCTTCAAATGTGTGTGAATTCCTAAGGGACCAAACAGCTGAGGTCATCAGTCCCTAAAGGTACACACTACTTAAACTAACTTATGCTAAGAACAACCCACATACCCATGCCCGAGGGAGGACTCGAACCTCCGGCGGGAGGGACCACGAAATCCGTGACATGGCGCATCTATAAGCCAACATTCCGTTTTTCGTTGCCAGATTAACTTCGTTAGATTCTAACATTTTACGAGTGAACAAATCGTACTGTTTGTGCCGTTTCCCTGTTATCATTCAACACATTGAAGACTCATTCTGGAATCATTCCAGCGAACGGCAGAAAATGTGTACTCATGGAGGGTTAGTGTAAACTTCAAAGAAAATCCATTCACAGATGATAGATAGATATTCAGCGATCACAGGCCCTGCAGACCACGCGCTGCTTCCACAAACTGCCTCCATTCCTTCCTGCTTTGTGCCTGGTTTTTCCAGGTGTCTACCATTCCCAGGGCTGCTAGGTCCTTCGCCAGGTGGTCCATCCGGCGCTGCCTCGGTCGTCCAATGGGGCGTTTGCTGTTTGGTTTCTCCGCTGGTGCCATCTTCGCCTGCCTTCTATCTGGCATAAGGGCTACATGGCCCTTCCATTGTATTCTTTTGCTCTTTATCTTCTGTAGGATAGATGGATGTCGCATCAGAAGGTAGATTTCCTCGTTTTTCCTCCTCCTCCATTCTCCGTTATCTAACACTGGTCCCTATATATTCCTCATTACTCTTCTTTCAAATATTAATAGTTTTTCCCTTTCTCGCTTAGTCATGCTCCATGTTTCTTAACCGCACGTTACTGCTGGGCATATCACCGTGTCGTAGATCTTCATCTTGTTGTTCGCTGAGATCGATTTAGAGCCAAGCGTCTCTCTGAGGGAATGCATACATTTCATTCCCACTGCTATTCTTTCCTTGATGTCCATTTTTATGTTATTGTCCGTTGTAAACCAATATCCCAAGTATTTGAACTGGTGTACTCTCTTGAACCTCTTGCCACCTATCTCAAGAAATTCTTCCTGCTCTTGTCTTCTTCCTAATTGCATGAGAAAAGACTATTAAAATCCTAGAGATTAATTGCCGTAACATACACAACAAAGGGTCAGAATGAAGCAGTTCTAACAAACAGTGGAGCTCACGGAATACTGGGTTGAAAAAGCTGGCTAAAACCAGAAATTGAGAACGGTGAGATCTTTGGTGTAAATTTAAATAGATATTGACAGGATAGGCTAACAGGAAATGGAGGTTGTGTATTTGTTGCAGTACACAAGAAAACTAAATTCAGCGAGAAAGAAATTGAAATTGCACGGGAGATTGTGTAGGCAAGATTCAGTAAAAAGTACGGGTATAAACTTATAATTAGCCTCTTCTGTCGACAACTAGACTGACCCCAAGATGTAGCCTCAACTGCGACACCAGCCTCCAGTGTTATAGTGGGAGAACCGATACGTTTGAACAAACAGTGGAAACGCAGACGCTGTATCGGTGGGTCCCTCCGCGTACTGTTTCATCCCTGGAACTGCCCGGCTGTATCTGTCAGCCGGAGATACTGTTGACAGCGGCTGTCGTGTCTTAAATGATAGGTCTCTGTTGGTCACGTAGAGATTTCCAGTGACACAGCTGTATCGGGAGTGCTGTGAGCACGTGGTTGCTTCCTTTCACTCGTGCGAACTCATAACCCAGTGGTCTTCTAAGCTTGGGAACGCTGAGCAAAGGCATTGAAGCAGAGGGTCCGCAGTTCGACAAAATAAAAGTAACAATAGTCAGCATGCCGCCCCCCTCCCCCCCCCCCCCCCGCTCCCTCGCCTCTAAACGCCGTACAGGAAATACTTATTTATACTAAAAAGACTGGGAACACACGAAGGGAGACGAGGCATACTTCGGACGAGACATGCTCTTGGAAATCCGTAGCTCTGGACTGGCCGCCTGCGCCTGTCCGTATCTCAGAGGAAAGCGGTAAACAGAGATTATAGTGCACAATACTGTATTTTGTTTGACATACGATTCTCTCTGCGTCAGTCACAGGGGGCGCGAACTTGTAACAGTCAATTTTCGACTAGTGGTGTGCAACAGCAGCCCCTGAGCACCACCTACACCCTTCAGCTATAGTTTGTCACGTCAAATACAGAAAATACGTAACTATCGAACTGCTGCATAGGTTCTTTACGATTTTCCTTTCTCCGAAGATTTTCTCAATTCGTCGAGTTCGATACAGGTTTCTCTAGCGTAGCACATATAGCCAACTCAATTCCCAACGTTAACCTCGAAGAAGATTGATGTTGAACACTTGCAACGCTTGAAGATGACGCTCGGACCTTCCAGTCGCTGCTCCCCATCCAGACTGCGAACATTTTAATACAGGGTCGTGATGAAAAGTAACGGCTTTGAATTTTTTATTCTTTTCTGAATATTGATTGAGTTATCATGCCATCCGCATCATTCGGTCGACTTTTCTGCTTCGCTGACTCATGTTGCAACCCTCTGCCACTAGACGGCTCCGAATTGTAGCTTGTAACATGGGAATGTGTTATGTAACTCTGTCGGTGCCTGAGAAACAGCGTTCAGCAATACCTCTGAAAACTGAAAGCACCAGTTCGAAGAGTTCGTTCACACATGGAGTACCCTCTCCTTGAGCATGACAATGCCAGACCCCACATGAGCGCTTCGACTTGTACAACAATCCGACGGCTGGGTCACTGTCATCGATAATCTTCCATACAGTCCCGATTCGCCTCCATCCAATTTTCATCTGTTCTAGACTTAGAAAAAACACCTTCGAGGACTTCAATTTGATAGTGATGAAGGGCTGCAAGCAGTGATGAGGTTTTGGCTCTGTCAACAAAGTCAAACATTCTACAGTGATGGTATCATCAACATGATCTCTCGTTGAAAGAAACAAGAAACGTGAAAGAAAAAGAAGGGTGACTATGTAGAAAAATAAATATGTAGACATGAAGGATAAACATGTAGAAAGTTAATAAACTTTGTTTTATTTAAAAAGTCTTAAGAGATTGTCACAAAAAAATTCGGAGGCATTACTTTAGAGCACGACCTTAGACTTAGACCTGTTCTCTTTTTGCATTTCCACACATGAAGGCAGTTGTGGAAACAATGATTACCAAATAACAAAGGGAAGCTAAAACAAGTAGAAAGATGTATACATTCCGCAAACTATTTAAAGAGAAAGAATGGCCTTGAAACATTTACTCTGAGCAGGAACATATAGGGAAATTTAGTGGATAGGAGAATAGGGGCCCAACTATTGTTTTAGACATGGAGACTTAGTTGAAGAGTTTATCATAGGAGAGTATATCCACGTCATACAGTCACAGTAAGTACACTGATGAGCCAAAACATTGTGACCACCTGCTTGATGGCTTGTTTGTCCGCCTTTCGAACGAAATACATTTCTGATTCTGCGTGTCGAGAATCTAACAGTTTGTTGGAAATTTGTGGCAAGGGTTTTGGGTTATTTGGGGAAGGAGACCAGAAAGCGAGGTCATCGGTCTCATCGGATTAGGGAAGGATGGGGAAGGAAGTCGGCCGTGCCCTTTCAAAGGAACCATCCCGGCATTTGCCTGGAGCGATTTAGGGAAATCACGGAAAACCTAAGTCAGGATGGCCGGACGTGGGATTGAACCGTCGTCCTCCCGAATGCGAGTCCAGTGTCTAACCACTGGGCCACCTCGCTCGGTTTGTGGCAAGGACTTTGGGACCAAACTGCTGAGGTTATCGGTCCCTAGACTTATGCACTACTTGATGTAACTTAAACTAACTTACTCTAAGGACAACACACACACCCATGCCCGAGGGAGGACTCGAACATCCGACGGGGGGAGCCGCGCGAACCGTGACAAAGCACTCCAGACCGCACGGCTACCCCGCGCGGCACATAGTTTGTTGGTAGGCTTGTGGAAGTATGTGGCATTAGATGTCTGCGCACAGGTCACATAATTCGTGTAAATAACAGGCCACTGATTTGCGTACGCGGCGATGGCACCCGATAGCGACCCAGATGGGTTCCATAGGATTTACGTCAGGCGAATTTGATAGCCGAGACATCTACATGGGACCTCTATGATGCTTCTCAAACCACTGTAGCACCGGTCCGGCTCAGAGACGGGTTCAAATGGGTCTGAGCACTATGGGACTTAACATCTGAGGTCATCAGTCCCATAGAACTTAGAACTACTTAAACCTAACTAACCTAAGGACATCACACACATCCATGCCCGAGACATGATTCGAACCTGCGACCGTAGCAGTCGCGCGGTTCCGGACTGAAGCGCCTAGAACCACTCGGCCACAACGGCCGGCTTTCAGAGACAGCGACAATTATACTGTTGAAAGACGGCATCACCTCCGGGGAAGACATCAAGCATGATGGGCGGCAGGTGATGCACAGTTGACAGCTTGTCTTCGATTACAACGACAGGTCCCATGCAAGCCCAGGAAAATGTCTCCCATAGCATAACACTGCTCCCACCAGCCCAGTCCGTAGCGCGCTGCATGTTTTGGGCCGCCATTCATCTCGATGACGGCGGTTGTGGAGACGACCATCGACTTAATGTAGCAAAAATGTGATTCACGCGAAGAACTGACATATTTTCACTGCTCTACGGTCGGATACCGATGGTCCCGTGCCCACTGCAACCGTTATCGACCATGTCATTGGGTCAACATGTGAACACATTGGGGTGGTCTGCTGGTGTGCTCGATGTTCAACATGTACCATGAACGGTGTGCTCCGAAACAATTGTGCTCTTTTGGCACAGGTGTCGCAGGTCACAATCTGTCCTACTTTACAGAGCAGATAAAAGTTCTATGAAGAGTTGTGGAAGTCCAACCATTTAACGTCAAGTGGTAGTTTCACTGTCCTTCTGTCTCTTCCCGTAGATGCTCACAACAGTAGCATGCAAACATTCGACCAGCTTCGCCCATTCCGAGATACTTGTTGACAGACCCTGCGTAACAATAACCTGTCCTTTATCAGAGTCACTTATCTCAATGGACTTCCCCATTTACAGCCAATACCTTCACTAGGGTGATTCCCGTTCGTGTGTGCTCCGCATACATGCTTTTGTTACAATGTCACAGGCGCGACGCCACCAGGGGCATCTAATGTCGCAAAGGTTAGTTTTTGTAATGTTCTAACTTATGTGTAATTATAATGCTATAGGCGGGTGATTATATCGTACATTTCATACAGAAAAGCATACGTTCGTGTGTTCTCTAATTCCAATGGTGAGATGTGGTTTGGTTGCTGTTAGCTTTCTTCTATTTGGTTAAAATCAGTGATTTATCGTAGAGATTTTTCTTGAAGTTTATTTACATTACAACAGAATAATGTAGTTCCATTAAAAAACAAATCTGGTATCATAATTCGGTAGCTACGACAGTTAAAAATTAGTTGAGCACGTCAGAAAATTAACTAACTAGCTAATTAGCGATAAAGGCATCTCAGCCTACAGTGTGTGGACAAAAATATGAAAAGATCAAAAACACACACATTACCATGGCTGGTATTCAAAAGAGGTTCCAGTCGTCTTGGAATGGATAAATACAGCTCCTGTACGATTTTCAAAGGAATCTTATATCGATGATGGTGGATAGCGATCACCACGCTCTCCCCCCTCCCCCCTCCTTATTAAGTAAACTATAGAGACTCAACAAAACTGAGATCTAGTGTCTGTAGTGCCCAGGGGAGATGTGACAATTCATCCTTGTCCTCACAAAATCTGTCCTGGAGGATGCGATCTGTGTGAACAGGGGTCCTTCTGTCTTGAAACACAGTAGCACCAGTGGCGAACAATTATTGTACCAGTCTCATCAGCCAAAATGGCCTATAATCCTTGAAAATAATGCCACCTTGCAGAATCAGTAAGGGGCCGATGGAAAACCACGATGTGACTGTCCAAATCATCACTAAACTCACGCTATGTTTTACTCTTGGGACGGAACCTCGGTGAAAAGTTGGTAGCAGTGTAAAATAAGACTCATTCGATAAAATGGCAGTCAATCCGTTGCTACACAGGCCAGGTTTTGTGGCTTCGTCTCCAAGTTTTCCTGTAGCGGACATTTGCATCACGGATGAGTGGTTTTCGAATTCCAGCTCTCGCTGTAGTTTCCAGTAGCTGGAACCCTCTTTATGCTGTTTTGTTGCTGACGGGATTCAAGAGTGCAACATTCAGTTCTGCAGTGATTTTTGCATCTGCCATCCTCTTAATTTGCACCATAAACCTCTTCAACGACTGTCCGTACCATCACTCAACACGCACTTATCGGATGATGTTTTTTCGCTTTTCTTGTATGAATATAAATCTTCGACTCGGTACCTCTTGAAACATCAAAAACTTCGGCTACTTTAGTTACGGCAGCACCCACAATACGAACGCCAGCAGTATGACCACGTGGAAAGTTATATCTTTAGCTCCGACATAACGTAAACACAACTACGCAGAACACTGTTCTGACGACGACAGACACATGCGAGGTGCTGAGAACCTTGCAGAGATGCCATTCATCGTACAATACAACAGCGCAACATGCAAGCTTGGATAACATCTAAATTTATAGTCAAGCATGTATTTCTGACTGTGTTTCCATATTTTTGCCAATCACTGCTAACGCTAGTTCGTGGTATACACAGCAAGAAAAATAAAAAAAGAAAAAGAAAACTACGCACAAGGAAGTAACTGCCTGAAGGCATGGAAATAAGTAGATGTGCTATACATGTACAGACAAAGAAATGATTGTAATTTCAGAAAAACTGGATTATTTACTCAAAGAAAGAGCTTCACCAACTGAGCAAGATTATAAGGCCCTGGTCCACCTCTTTCCCTTACTCAAGCAGTTACTCGGTTTGGCATTTATTGATAGAGTTGTTGCATCTCCTCCTAAAGGATATGTTGCTGCATCTGAAATTTAAATTTTTATTTAGATTTAGGTGGGTTTCTCTATCTGTAGGTAGATGTCTTTACCTGTCACTAATCTCGAGAAAAATGATCTGACGTAGTCCACTCATTTATGATTATGAGCGGCAGCAATAAAGCCAGAGTGAAATATCCACAACATTCCTCATATTCCATAAACGGTTTGAGATACTGAAATGAGATTTTAGCAAATGATAGCATGCAAAGAGGAGAGGACTTTTCCACATGGTTATTACACAGAACTTCATTATTACCATGTTATTCCACTAACCACAAACTTTTTCAATGAAATAATGCAATTTTTAAGGGCCATTGATAGCTGGTGAAGTGAGAAATGCTATGGGTTCGGGAACTATGCAAGCGAAGACATTGCACATTTATTTTTGTACCACGACGTGCTTTTTCATAAGTTGCTGATCTTGCTTTTCCTCAGTTCCTTACTTGATAAACTATTGTTTCGGAATTCCCTCGCAATTGCGTCTGCACAACATGTTACTGAGGTGACACTGTGTAAACGTTGCTGTGTTTTAGCAAAAGAAACAAATTTTAGTGTGGCAACAAGAGAAATGTGTAGTTTTACTCAAAATTTGCCACTCATTTCGCTTTGTTAACAAGCCAAGCGAAAATAAATCACTGTTTTTCTTGCATTTTCCATGGAATTCTTTTTGGGTACTAACAAAAGCAGAGATGAGAGGTCTTTTTGAATGATCACCACGCAAGTGTGGCCGTGAGGACACAACTTATTATTTACAAAAAATGAAAAATGTGGGTGTAGACTTCAGTATGGAATGGCACTTTCCCTCTAGTGCTTGGCATTTCACCTTCAGGATCGGCCCGTAACCCCCACCACTATCGCTCTCTCCACATGCCCTGCTTATTGTGCAATTTTCCAAATGGCGGGTGACAAGTAGGTATACCACCGCCGTGTGGGACGTCCCAGACACGTGTTCCCCTATCATCGATGCCTGGAACCTCATTGACTGGAGCAGGTCTTCAGTGATGTGTGCTTCTTCGAACTGAGCCCCGATGATTAGGGAAGATGTGTCTGGAGATGCCCCAGACAGCGGTGGGACATCAAGCTGTCACCCGCCATACGGCCTGACAGCCAGGGATGATGGTCTGGAGCGTCGTTTCAGTTCATAGCAGGACGTCTATGGTAGTCATCTGCGGCACCCTTACAGCAAAGAGGGACGTCGGTAATACTGTACACCCCAATTCGTTACCCTTCATGGCAAACCATTCTGGGCTTACATCTCAGCAAGGTAATGCCTGCTCGCACACGGCGAGAGTTTCTACTCATCCTAGTGCTTGCAAAACCCTACCTTACCCAGCAAGGGCACCATATCTGTCTCCAATTGAGAACGTTTGGATATTGTGGGTACAGCCCTCCAACTAGCTCAGTATTATGACGACCTAACGCGCCAACTGAACAGAGTCTGGCACGACATCCCTCAGGAGGACGTCCAACAACTCTATGTCAGTGTCAAACCGAATAATTGCTTATAAAAGAGCCAGAGGTGGAGGAACGTGTTGTTGTCGTGCTCAACATGGTAACCTCTTTCTCTTGAGTAAGTCAACCAATTTTCTTAAATTATAATCATTTGTTCGTCTGTACATGTACATCATATCTACCGGACAATTACTTTGTGGTATGCTTTTTTGTTTTAGAGTGTACTTGAGGCAGTTTATCTATTTGCTTCATCCTACACTGTGACAAATATAGATATAGCTGAACTGGTTCATTATATCACAAGTTGTGGAATACTGCGGATACAGCATGTTTTTGTTTCACGTCCATCGTAGTTGTGCCCGCGGTTTCTCACTCTTAGTATATTTGAGGCGTTTTATAAAGTTTTTCCCTCGTACGAAGAATTTGTGTGTGTGTGTGTGTGTGTGTGTGTGTGTGTGTGTGTGTGTGACATTTTGATGATACGCATCCCCGATCAGTTTTCCAATACGTAACAAATAAACTTTCGCGTAAAAATGAAAACACGAAGAAGATATTTTCCTGCGTCGTTTACACTGTCGTTAGTGTTGACTGGAACGTAGCAGGATGAGTGATTCTGTTGCAATGGCGTCGCACGTGAACAGTGCTCGTATTCACGGAGCTGGGCTGCCGATCGGCAACCGCGCGTCCGGTGTTGACTCGTTCCGTCCAGCGAGGGGAGTCGCTCCAACGTCCCACCACTCGTGATAAGGACGACGAGCCGAGATTATGATCGATCACTCGCGTTTTCTGCTGCCGCCTCTCTTGCAAGCACAGGAAGCCCCTCTGCCGGAAAATTCTCTCTCGCTGACAAAGTAGGAGGAATGGAAACCTCTGAAGGAAACAAATATTGTTGTTTGAAACAATGACACTGGGACTCAATTACACGATACTTAGAAAAAAATCAGCTAACCTTGTCACTGTATTGTAAACTATGTAATGTAAACTTCCTCCTGTTTTTCATCGTGTGTGTTTTCAGGATTCTGTACGTTGATCGAAACCCTTTTAGGATCACTTTACTGTCCGTATGTCTGTCTGTTCGACCGTTAAGACTCCTTTTCCTCAGCAACTGGAAGAGGTATCAAATTAAAACTTATGTCGCATACTAAAGTCTACGGCCCTCAGCGGTGGATGATATTTGATCTTCAAAGTCAGTGCAATCGAAAGATACAGCCACTTTTGGATACCCTCAAACTCACTCATGAAAACCTATCATGCATTGCTTGTTGACCTAGAATCATTAAATTCGCAAGAAGCAAGGTTTCGCAGTTCAGCTAAAGGAAACAAAATCGGAAAAGTGTTACTTTGTAACTATTTATCATAAGAAATATTTTTTTTTATCCTTGCAAACATACATTGCATTAGTAAATAATAGATTTCAGCTATCAGTCGTCCCTCGCAATTTTTTATTGGCAGATCCAGATTTCAGCTAGAAACTAGCCATTCTCAATGCACTGTCATTTTTGGTCAATGCATGTAATGCCTGTTGGTCGGGCTCTGTTCACAGTTCATTGAATACTCAGAATACTGAGTATTCAATGAACTGTGAACAAAGCCCGACCAACAGGCATTACATGCATTGACCAAAAATGGTAGTGCATTGAGAGTGGCTAGTTTCTAGCTGAAATCTAGATCTGCCAATAAAAAAATTCCAAAGGACGACTGATAGCTGAAATCTATTATTTACAAATCAAAAATAACTGTCGCTGCTTGCAACAGCCTCTGAGCACTATGGGACTTAACTTCTGTGGTCATCAGTCCCCCAGAACTTAGAACTACTTAAACCTAACTAAGGACATCACACACATCCATGCCCGAGGCAGGATTCGAACCTGCGACCGTAGCGGTCGCGCGGTTCCAGACTGTAGCGCCTAGAACCGCTCGTCCACTCCGGCCGGCTGGTAACCTGATACATTGCATTAGTTATACATCAAATATCTCATGTGCTACTGTAATAATTTTGATATAGTTTTCGGTAATACGTAGAGTGATTCACGAGGGAGGTTTGTGTGCATAAGTATTTCATACTAACTGGGGGAGCTACAGTAAAGTGAAGTCCCAGTCACTGTGAAAACAACGCCTTTGCCGTCTAGGGCTGATAGATGTAAGGCCGCAAGACTATCGTGGTCGTAGGTCTTCATTGCGAACGTTTCCTGAGAGTCCATATCGGTAGATGCGCGGTCAGCGCAGGGGACTGCTAACCGAAGAGGTCTGGGTTCGACTCCCGACCGCTTCGGAGAATTTCTTTGCTTGAAGACTGGGTGTTATGTTGTCCTTACGTTCCTATCGTTATAATTGACGTTACGCTCTATAGATGGCTGTATGGGCACATCCCAAAAGCCAATAATAAAAATAATTTAAAAAATCCCAGACAGGCTATGCCTATGACACGTACAGTATTTATAATGTTTCAAAGCAAAGCAGTACTTGTAACTGACGCGGGACTGAACCTTCGTTGTTTGAGATGAGGTTTCGATATCCAATAAAATATCCTTTGAAGCATTCCACAGAACAATTAGACATTTGCATAACAACAATAGCCCTATGGTCAGCTGTACCATTTTCGTCTCTCGAGATTTCCGGCAAGTCTTACCAGTAACCGCAACAGGGACGAGAGCAGAAATTCAATACATCTGCAACTGCCAGTTAACGGAGAATGTTAATAAAAGTCGAAAATTAATAAAATAAATGAAAAATTACAACAGCGAATGAGTAATTACACAAAAAATGTAGACTTGAAATCAGAACATTCTCGAAAGTCTTGGAATTTCCAGGACCGGTATCTTGCCAATATCGATATCGACAATAGGCAAAAGCCGTAAAGATTTTCGGTTCCCTGGATGAATGAACTATCTATGTACATAACTGAGTTTGTACGGCACCTTTGGAGCGTGAGTCCTACGAGAACGCACAAGGATTTTCTTTATTTTTTCGACTTTTTGACCATGATTTTCTTACTAACGTGTATCAGACAATATTTGGACTAGAGCGATTTATCACAGCATGGAGCAGTACTGGACTGTTCCTTTCTCCAAGATAACTAACACTCTTAGAACTGCTAGTTCCCCAAGACAAGCAGTAGAACTTCCGTCGGTTATGGAAAACAGGATAGACGAGATCGCAGAAGTGAAACTGTGGGTGCCCTTAGTGATTCGTTTCTGGTTAGCCTGGACGATAAGAGCAAGTTTCAAGCTGGCAAGAAGTAACAAAAATGTACTGATGAAACCAAAGACACGTGGCAATAACCATGGTTTACTTCCCATCACGTAAGACCATCGACAAACGCAAAAATTCTTCATTTGTGTGGCCGTATTGTCCATAGTTACTTTAGCGTTTTTGATGATATTTTTGTTACAAGATGCTATGACAGAACAAAAATACCCCTATTTGCAATAGGCATTTGCTTAATGATAACTCTAAAAAGTTAATTTGACTCTTCATGAAACTTGGATATCAATAAATTCTGGTTTGCGATCCCGTGCAAGATTTTGATTATTTCTGATTGTTGTTGTTGTGGTCTTCAGTCCTGAGACTGGTTTGATGCAGCTCTCCATGCTACTCTATCCTGTGCAAGCTTCTTCATCTCCCAGTACTTACTGCAACCTACATCCTTCTGAATCTGCTTAGTGTATTCATCTCTTGGTCTCCCTCTACGATTTTTACCGTCCACGCTGCCCTCCAATGCTAAATTTGTGATCCATTGATGCCTAGATGTTTAATTTGCAACTCATTTATCTCCCTTTAAATACTACGAAGCCAAAGTTCTTGCTGCAGTGGTAAACCCGATTCCCGTCAGATAACCGAAGTTAAGCGCTGTCAGGCTGGGCTAGCACTTGGGTGGGTGACCATCTGGTCTGCCGAGCGCTGTTGGCAAGTGGAGTGCACTCAGCCCTTGTGAGGCAAACTGAGGTACTACATCATTGAGAAGTAGCGGATCCGGTCTCGTAAACTGACACAAGGCCAGTAGAGCAGTGTGCTGCCACATGCCCCACCATATCCGTATCAAATGGCGTCCATGGACTGGGGATGACGCGAAGGCCGGTCGGTACCGTTGGACCTTCATGGCCTGTTCGAACGTAGTTTAGTTTCAAATACAACGAACTTCCCTGGAAAGTATTCTCCGAATAAAGTGCGTGTTCAACTAACAGCTCAAAAATAGCATCCTCAGCAAAAGCTCCCGAATTCTAAAAGCAACAATGTTCGCTTTACATCCCTTATCCGTGTCCGAAAATCAAGCGTATCTTTCATTATGCTGCCCATGCTATACGGGCGCTATCATTTTAGTCCAATAAATCGACAATGCTTCTCCTATCTTTGCGCTCTTACCGAAACATCTTAATACACTGCTTTGCAAAACTTGAGGACAAGACAGATAAAGTAACACAGCATATTCACTACTCGGCGAAAACGAATAAAAGTGCGAGAGCATATTGCCGGAGATCTCCCAGTCGTGCACACAGACAGCAGGACGTCACATCTCTCGTGAGGTCTGCGTGGTTATAGAGCGAAACGGTGCTGGCCCCGCAAAACGAGGCATTTGAAGGAACGGGAAAAGACAGTGTGTGTGTGTCAATCAGAGGGCAGTTACGGAGCTCTGCGTTGGTGTTCCCCTATACAACAAAGCAGGGAGACAACACCTTGATGATTTCACATGGGAATGAAACATGGGGAAACTGGAAGAAGGACGAAGAGTGACGAGTGGATAGTCCAGGAGTTTGGTACTGCCCGTAGCATTGCTTAAGGTGTGGGCATCATTCCGAGGTACTGTTGCCCGAAAAAAAGGTGGTGGTCGACCACGCTGCACTGCCAGCAGGAGATGACCATTAAATTGTGCAACGGGCAAGAAGTCCCCTACGTCAAACAGCGAGTGGAATTGCAATCACGCTTAACAGGACTGCAAGTCATGCAATCTCATCCTCCACAGTGGCGCAGCTACCGCATGAGGGTGGTCTCTTTCTCCGACGACCAGTACCTTGTGTTCCGTTGACCCTCTAATATCGAAGACACCATTGGCGATGATGCCGCAAGCACAGGGACTTGACCAACGAGAGGTGGTTCGCGTATCCTCTGGGACGAGAGCAGTTTCAATCTGAATAGTGATTCAGGCCAACCCTTATACGGCGAGAGGTGGGAACACCTTGGAGCATTGTCGAACAAGGTCATTTCGCTGGTACAGATGTTATGGTCTGGGGAGGCGTAACGTTGCATGGGCATACCGACCACCAGATCTTTGAGCACTGTACACTCACCGGTCAACGATATTGTTACACTGTACCCATCCATACGTCTTTTCAGGGATTTGTTCGACCCTGGCTTCATTTTTATTGATAATTATGTGGGACCGCATCGGACAGCACAGGTAAACGAGCTCTTGGAACGAGAGGATGTCCAGCGAATGGACTGGCCCGCTACTTGTCTCGAGTTAAATCCAATCACGCACGTGAGGGACGCGGGCCGGCCCGTGTGGCCGAGCGGTTATAGGCACTTCAGTCTGGAATCGCGCGACCGATACGGTCGCAGGTTCGAATCCTACCTCGGGCATGGATGTGTGTGATGTCCTTAGGTTAGTTAGATTGAAGTAGTCCTAAGTTCTAGGGGACTGATGACCTCAGATGTTAAGTCCCATAGTACTCAGAGCCATTTGAACCATTTTGAGGGACGCGGTGGGGAGACGTACTGAAGCCAGAACGTCGACATGCACCAAACACCATCCAACAGCTGTCAATCGCACTGCTGGAGGCATGGAACGCTCTGCCACAAGAACTCCTGATCAACCTTGTGGAGCATGAGAGCACGTTACGGAGGATGCCCTGCTGTCTGTGGTGATCAAGCACCCTATTGAGAACCATGGTTCCCTTGTGGAATATCCAGAGGGTCATCATAAATCGTGTCTTTGAATAAAAGAGTCTCGTTGCGCACTTCTTTCAGTTAGGGGAACTCGGAGCGAAACGGGATACTTCATATTTAACCAGTTTTGTAAAATTAGGGAGCTCAAGGAACACTTCTTAAATGTATAAAAAAATCACATTGTCGTATTAGCTAACATCCCTTACTAGAAAATCTCTTAAGACTGCTTGTTATGTATTTCTTACACTTTTTCAAAGAAACGCTTGCGTATTTCCCGTTCTCTCCCAACGAAAACCCATACAATCAGGCACTTCTTTTTTAATTATTGCATAAACGTTGAAATTATTTGGGATATCATCTTAAAACCAAGACATAAAGCTGTTTAATGAACATTTTAGACTGAGAAATATGGAATCTTGAAAATAATCCTCAAGAATAAGAAAATATTTAGTTCTCATTTTGAAAATTGTACAATTATTATTAAAGCTGACTACAAAGTTAATGGTACTTAAATGAATTTTATCCATAGTGGATGCTGTTATAACTCCGTGATTGTTCCTTTATAGGGTGTAGAAAAATTTCAGTTTGTTTGTATGTAAACACAGTGCATTTCGCGAGTGCACATCGTAATAGTGAAACATGCAGCTAAACTTTATAAAACTCGAATATGCACCTGAAAATGATTACAAGTGTGTAACTAAATGGAAAAATGGTCACCACAGGCTATCTATAATAATGATGCTTCATCTTTATGTAAGTACAGATATATTTTCGACAAATGCTGCCTTGCCACTTACAATTGTCCCACTTGTATCTGTTTAGTCACCAGCAAATAATTTTTACATATATACAGTGACCTCCAGCATATAAACATGTACATGAATGTATAAACACCTGAAGATGGGTGCAAGCCCGAAACCGGTCGTGTGACAAATAAATAATCTTTTATTGTGACTAGTAGCGGAAATTTTTTTTAAATGTTACTGTCACTTTGTTGAATCCCGCCGCTCGTTCATAAGATTTATTTTCTGGCTGGCGAATACACAACATAGGATACCAAGAATTCCTTTGTCAAATCTGTGTGGTAAGCCGTTTCTTTCTGCTAGCTGGTAGTCTAATGATATGACAATGAGCTGTTTCCCGCTGGACCAAACAAAATCTGCTCTCCATTGGCTTAACGTAAGCTATCAGCTCGTCTTTGTTTTATCCAATGAGCACATTTTTAAATTTACCACCTGATTTGTCAACTCTGTAATTGGGATTGTCTTAGGTTTGCGGAAGTATCTTTCCAAGGTTGACCTGGGTACGTTAAGCTTCTTAGATGGTTTTAAAACTCCAATTTCAGAAGACAAAACGGCTGAAACTGCCATATCAATTGATTTAATATCCAGCTGCTGCCCATGAGCCTTTCGAATGTAAGTTCACATCATCTGATCTGGAAAAGTAAGGAAATAAAACGAAATTTGTAGTTCGAAGTGTACTTGTAGAAAAAAAAGGCCGTTCTGTCCTAAGAGCATATTTCAGGTTAACAACATTTATTGAGTATAATAAGTGACGGATTTAAACGTATTATGCAGCTAACGTGTAGCGAATGGTATGCACTTTCAGACTACGTGTAATTTAAGGGCATACAATTAAGAATTAACGCAGAAGACTCATAGAGTCAGCAACAGCTGGGATCATTTTGAAGATAAAACAGCTTCAGCTGTAATGTCTTTATTTGTAAGCACGACCGGTTTTGCAGCGTTTTAGCTTTATTATCACGTGCAATAAAATCAAGTCATGTTCTGATCAGAAACGAGAATGGGATGACTCAGCCTTCATAGTCAGAAATTTTCCGCGATTTTATAACTGACGTCCGCTACGTAGCGAGAAATCGCTGACTATGAACGCTGTGTCATCCCATTCTCTTTTCTGATCAGAACGTGACTTGATTTTATTGCACGAGATAATGCAGCTAAAATGCTTCGAAACTGCTCGCGCTAATAATAAAGTTCATAGAGCTGCAGCCGTTTTATCCTTAAAAAAAAAAAAAAAAAAAAAAAAAAAAAAAAAAAAAAAAAAAAAAAAAAAAAAAAAAAGAGTTAACGGCTTACCTCGCTTTTAAATTCATGGAAAGCTGTAAGAGCACAATCGATAACGCGACGGACAGCCATCACTTAGAAGTCTCTCTCCAAACTAACTCGAAATGGCTCTCGCATTTTCCTTTCCATTCAGAGACATAGCTACGTGCCACTACAATGGGTTGCAGCATTCTCCAGTCTAGAAACAGCACAATCCCGTTGAGTGTCGCTATGCCGTTCTGCACCGAGTACCCCTATCTTTTGTATTACACTTGTAGTAGTCCTTTGTATTCATGGTCCAAGTTACACTGAGGTACGTTACGTGGCAGTGACACGTTACGCGAAAGTTACTGGCATCCTTACGTGTTACACACCAGCGCATTCCAACTAGAAGATACGAGGGCTGTCCAGAAAGTAAGTTACGATCAGTCGCGAAATGGAAACGACTATGAAAATTCGATAAAGCTTTGCAAAGATGTGTTGGGCAGTGTCTCTAGTATGACTCTAGGTAGAATTATGTCGCTCTTTTCATTCTTGAGCTCTTAGTGAGCGCGTAAAGATGTTACAGAAAATAGTGTCTCCCGCCAAGTACGAGAGCCTGGTGAGAATTTTCCCCTGAAGCTATGCAACCAACATTACATAACTGTGGTGCGGTTTCTTCTTCAAGACAATTTTCAGCCTCATTCTGCATGGGCAATGAAGATGTTCCTGTATCGTTTCAATTGGAAATGTTTGGTTACACACATTACAGCCCTTAACTGTCTCCCACTGAGTTTCATCTCTGCTCAGACGAACCGCTGGCTATGAAGACAACATTTTGGCACAGACAACGAGCTTTAGGCCAGGGTAGAGAATTGGCGGAAAGCGCTGGCGGCTGCCTTCTATGATGAGGGTATTGGAAAGTTGGTACAACGCTACGACGAATGTCTGAGTCAGAAAGGCGACTAAGTAGAGAAGTAGCTGAAAGGTGTAGCTAACTGTTACAAATGAAACATTTCTGATTTTCACTGTGATTTTCATTTCGCGATCAATCGTAACTTACTTTCTGGACAGCCCTTGTACGTTTATTCAGACAGGGTCACAGCTAGCAGAGTGGAGGATCTGACAAAAGTTTGAGGGGCTCATACTGTGTGTGCCTTTCGCATCTCCACGTTCTTTTCTGAGAGAGAGCATTACACACATAACTCGCTAAAAAGCTAGCTGCAAGGTGGTAATCACATTAGCCAGCAGCGAGACGAAATTTCGCTCTGGTGTCGACGTCGGAGAGAGAGAGAGAGAGAGAGAGAGAGAGAGAGAGAGAGACTCACAAGGTAACGAAGTTATAGGATCTGAGCTGGGAGGGCTCTGCAGAAAACCTCTAAAGAAAGGGGCCAGAGCTGGTGAGACTCGCGTGAGCGCTATCGATTCAGCAGGGCGCGCGCCTTCAAATCCCGGCAATTTTGGGACGCATTACGGGGAACCCCCGCTGATCCCTCCAGAAGGGTCGTTCGCCGTTTCTGCGCTCGGCAGCCCAGCGGCCGCCGGCAGGCCCGTCCCCTCTACTGGCGGATCGTGCCGACAGACGGCGGCGGGCGCCACAAATAAAGCTGAAATATGACGCCCGCTGCCCGCAATAGAAATAAACCAGCCCGGCACCGCACAGCCAGCAATGACCGGCGCGGTCAGTGTGCCGCGCTGAGCCAACACATGAAGGGCGGAGCGCTGCTGCAAACGGTCAGCGCCAGAGGAAATTACACAACAGGACGGACTCCGTGCCGGTTAGATTACGGCCGTCTCTCGCCTCTATAGAGCGCTTCGGAGCACGCCTCTGTGTCCCAGGTCGATAAAGCACGACTTTACAACGGCGCTCGGTTCTGTTGTAAGTGGTTCGAACCCTGCTGATTGTACCCTTTGTCAGTGGACGACGGATGGTGTGTTAGGTTCATAATTGCCGGAGTAAGCGTCAAGTACGATGATTAGACAAAAATTTATTACTATCACCTCGAAAAAAAGGAAGCTGCTACCATAAAACTAGTTGTGATTCTTGAGTTTCTCCCGGCGTATTTGATAATCAAAACATCCACGGGTGTACTGCCGGTCTACAGTGTCCAACGGGCACAATATTTCGGCGATCATACATGTCGCCATCATCAGGTGAACTGACGGACTGAGCTCCTGTGAAGGTACCGGTACGGAGATCAGTACGCTATGGCTGCTCAGGGGGAACTGGGTTCGGTCGCCGCGGCGGCCGATTTAAATACCCTACGCCCGCGGCGCACTCCCTCCGCCGTCCGCGCCCCGCGCCACGGTCACGCGGTGGAACAGACTGCGACGGCTCGGGGAAAATCGCCCGCATTTTGAAGAAACACCGGGTCGGAACTGTGTTTTGTTCTCCGAATAAAACTCGTGCACTGGTGGGGAGCGCCAAAGATGACCTCGGTTTGAGGAAGGCCGGCGTGTACCAGATTCCGTGTCAATGTGGCAAAGTCGTATATTGGTCAGACGATGCGTACCGTAGAGGATCGATGCCGTGAACACCAGAGGCACACTTGACTGATGTATCCGAGCAAGTCGGCGGTCGCTGAACATTTTTTGTCGGAAAATCACGCTATGGAGTATGAACGCACGAGGATTCTGGTACAGACGTCGAGATACTGGGACAGCGTTGTTAGAGAGGCCATCGAAATTCGCACCAATAACGACCTCATAAACCGTGACTGTGGCTATAATTAGCAAGGCTTGGGAACCAGCGATTGGGTTAATCAAGAGTAAATCGAGCAAACGTATAGTTGTGACGACCACGGCGGACAGAGCCATCACACCGACGTCATCTCAGACGCCGTCGCAATCTGTTCCACCGCGTGACCGTGGCGCGGGGCGCGGACAGCGGAGGGAGTGCGCCGCGGGCGGAGGGTATTTAAATCGGCCACCGCCGCGACCGAACCCAGATCCCCCTGAGCAGCCATAGCTTTCGGATCTCCGTACCGGCACGTCCACAAGAGCTCAGTCCGTCAGTTCACATGATGATGGCGACATGTATGATCGCCGAAATATTGTGTCCGTTGGACACTGTAGACGGGCAGTACACCCGTGGATATTTTGATTATAAAACTAGTTGTTAGTTCTTCTCTACATTGACACCCTCCAAAGCGACACTTTTTTCCCAGCACTGGGTGATTTGGGGGAGGCTTTGGTTGTAGAAATCTTCATTTTTATACATACGTATGATTTCCACTATCAACTCTTTGTGATTCTGGAAGTAAAGGGGGTTGACAAAAATGTGGAAGTACCAAAAACACAACATATTACCATGCCTAATACAATACAGAGGGGTCCAAAAATGCATCCACTGTATAAAAGTCCATAACTGGCAAACTAATTGACGGAGTTGTCTCATCTTTGGTAGAGTAATAGTTTGTAGTTCCGACAATCGCCACACAAACGCTGTATTGCGTTGTTTTGTTTTGTCAGATGACAGTCGCCAGAGATTCAGTTTTTTTTGTTCTTAGTTGCACCTAGTTACTCGAATAAACATAGGAAACGTTAGCGACAGCCCCGGACATTTGCCCAAGCCCCGCCCATTTACCCCTCTCCACACCTATCCCCCGCCACACCAACCAAGAGCGCATCAATATGATCTTTGGTAGTTCTCGTCGCTGTCGTGTTTTTCTTCGTCGTTTTTTGTTTTACCGCGGGTATTGTGCTGTTAGTACTTCTTAGCAGTTTCTGTAATACTGTCAAAATGAAACATAGATATGCACTCTCAATAAAGTTATCATACACAAGGTACCTAATCTTCACTGTTGTGGCCAACTGCTGTCAAAACTGATATCTAACAGACATTAAAGTACGATAAGATGTGTTGGAATGACACTGACGAAATTATGTACATAGGTTTAACAATAGACAGCTCTAAAGCTCTGAAACACTGAAGAACTCAAAGTAATCTCGTGTCTGCTATAAGCAAACAGTCATAAGAGTTCACAAGTAAAAATTAACCCATTACACAGGCAAATATTAATGAAGAATGTCACTGTATAAATATCTGACTGCTTGCATTACGCATTTCTGCATTATCCCACTCTTATATTCTTTAGTCTTAATGAGGTAATCAGAAACAAACCAAGACATCGACTTTGCCATGTTTATGCACAACATTGACTTTAGACAATCGAGATAATGGACAGCATCCTTGGCGGTACTACCAATTAATATTTCCCAACAGAATTTCTTACACTACGCGAAGTGACGGAAATTTGCGCTCACTGCAGTGCAGATGAAAGCTCATGAAATAAAAAAGACAGTGTGGATGCCATATTTATTTTTCATTCTTATTGATGATTTTTCAACTCGCATATTCAATGAACATGTTTCCAATTCTATTGACAATGGTACCGGAAAAACTGTATTTCGTACTAACTACTGATTTTCCCCCTTGTTATGACTGGCATATCTGTGATACGAACAACTTTGATGTTGGAACATGGGGCAGACCATGCGCGGAGCTTAGGATATGGATTGGTGTGGAGGGGGGTGATTGGGCGGGACTTGTGCACCGTCTGGGGCTGTCGCTTACGTTACGTAATAAACATGGCTGGCGCAAGGCTTACATTCGATGAAAGGAAGTCAGTTTTGAAGTGGTATTTAGAGTACGAGAACATTAATGAGGTTCAACGGCAATGGCGAAATGAGTATCAGGCAGAGCCACCGACACGATTAACGATTCGTCGCATTCGAGACAAATTTGAAGCCGAAGGCTGTGTTAAAGATGTACACAAACAACGATCTGAACGACCTGCAACAGTAACAAGTCCAGCTAACTCCAGTCGTGTGTCACAACAATTCACTCGCTAACCACAGAAGTCTGTGAGACAGTGTGCCCGTGAAACTGGAGTGAGTCGATCAAGTGTTTGGCGAATTTTGACGACAGCAAAGTGGAAGTGCTACATCCTACGATTGCTACACGCAATGAACGAGGACGACCCAGATCGTAGAATGGAGTACTGTGAGTGGTTTACTAACATGGTGCACAACGATGAAGAGTTTGCAGAGATGATTGTGTGGTCTGATGAGGCACAGTTCAAACTCAGTGGCACAGCAAATCGCCACAATTGCGTCTACTGGGCCGCCGAAAATTCGAACGTCCATGTAGACAAAGCCATGAATTTACCAGGAGTAAATGTGTGGTGTGGGTTGTCTTGACAGGCCATTCTTCTTTGACGGCAAAGTTACTGGTGAGGTGTACCTTCAGAAGCTTCAGACAACCATTTTACCTGCCATCCGAGACTTGTATGGAGACGGAAGAGTTTTCTTTCAACAAGATGGTCCCCCAACCCACTACCAAAATCGTGTTAGGGCGTATCTCGGCGAAAATCTACCAGGAAGATGGATAGGCCGTAGAGGTGCTGTGGAGTATCTACCACTTTCCCCAGACCTAACTCCTGTGGACTTTTACCTGTGGGGAACACTAAAGGACGTCGTTTATCGACAAAAGCCACGCACATTGGATGAACTTCGAGAATCCATCGTACATTCATGTGCAAATATCCAACTGAACACGTTGCAGTCAGTAGTTCGTGCTGCAGTTTGGCGGCATCGTTTGTGTGTGGATGTTAATGGTGACCATTACGAACACCTACAGTGATATCTTTAAGTTCGACTTTAAGCTACACTTTTACCAAAAACGATTAGTTTGCAAGTTATGGACTTTTAAACAGTGGATACATTTTTTTGACTCCTCTGTGTAAGAAACCGCTGGCATACAAAACAGGTTCCTGTTATCCTATATGGTGTTCAAGGTAATCGTATTCCATGTTCCCCGCAAAAAAGAAAAAAAAAAGTGGCAAGTTGAGGAAACGATTAGGGAGGTGAATAGGGATCAAGTATGCTTGTCTCCAAAGTAGACCACAAAGGCTCAATAATACTGAGATCTGGTGACTGTAGTGGCTGTGGGAGATGTGACAATTCATCGTCGTGCTCACAAAACCACTCCTGGACGATTCGACGATATGAACTGTGTGTGCAGGGGCCGTGTCGTCTTGGAACACAGTATCACCATTGAAGAACAAGTATTGTAACATCAGGTGTAGCTGATCACCCAAAATGCTCATATACTCATTGGCAGGAACTAGACTTTGCAGAGTAACCTTTGCGCCCACGGGCTACCACGGTGTGGTTACCAAATCATCACCGAACATCTGGCAGTTTCACTCTTCACAGCAATGAGTGTGCATATTAGTTTGGGATGGCGTAGGCCAGACGTATAAACGGCCAGAAATTGGAAACAGTGTGAGACAAGATCTATCCAATCAAATGACATTCAGTCCATTGCTCCGTTGTCCAGGTTTTATGATGCATTCCGGAGGACGACGGTTCAAACCCGCAATCGGCCATTCAGATATAGCTTTTCCGTGATTTCCCTAAATCGCTCCAGGCAAATGCCGGGGTGGTTCCTTTGGAAGGGTACGGTCGATTTCCTTCGCCATCCCTGACACAATACGACCTTATACTCCGTCTCCAATGACCTCGAAGTCAACGGGACGTTAAACCCAATCTTCCTTCCTTCCTCCTTTCCTTCGATGGTTTATGGTTTCGGTACCATGTTTTTTTGTTACGAGCATTTGCATCACTTGAGACACAAAGCTATTACAGACACCAGCTGAGAGCGGCCACCGATTGAAATCAGTGGGGGAAGTAGAAACTTTGTGCCCACTAGCAACCGATGTCTGTAATTCCTTTGCTTTCGCAGTGGCTTTGTTTTTTACAAAGATATGAACAGCGGTATGACTTTTTTAAAAGGCACTCTCTATTTTTTATTCTGTAATTCATTTCCTCTCCTAAAGACCTATTCAAAAATGTATCACAGTGTACCATTCACTGAAACACAACGTTATTAATTACACAAAACAACATTGACTATGAGCCGCCCGGGATCACAAACTTGTCCACTTGCTGGAGTTGTCAGAAAACGAGTGAAAACCGAATAAAAACATAACACAAAATTGAGTTTGACTCTCCTGTACCATTGTCCACGGGTAGAACATTCAAAGGTGCTCAAAGTGGTGACCCTGGACACCGATACACTGGTGCGTTCGTTGAATGACAGAATGACTTACAGCTTCCAGTGTTGCCTACTGAAGAGAATTACAAGCAAGCACGACACGTTCCTGCATGTCCTCTGGAGTTGTTGGAATATCGCGATAGACAACGTCTTTAATGCATCCCGAAAGAAAAAGTCCGGAGGATTTAAATCAGGAGACCTAGTAGGACAAGTAACTGTTCCTCCCGACCAATCCATATGGCAGGATACCTTCGGTTCAGAACACTATGTCACGCAAGGCATTATGTCCTGAACATCCATCGTATTGATACCACATAAGCATTCTGGTTCTTAGCGGCACTTCATCCAGAAGAGGAAGAAGAATTGGTCTGAGAAAGTTGGCATACTCTGTGCCTTTTACACTATCATCGATGAAATATGGGCCAATAATTGTAGTACCAAGCATCCCACGTCAGACGTTAACTCTCCATTGTCGGTGATGTTCCACCTGTCTAAGCCATCGTGAGTTGTTGCTGGACCAATATTGCATGTTCCTTGTATTTACCTGTCCTTTGTTTGAGAAGGAACACTCATCGGTAAATTGAACACTGGAGAAGAAGTTCGGGTTGGCGAGGATTTGCTGCTGTGCTCACTGACAGAACTGTATACGATTCTGGAAATCATTCCCATGCAATTCTTGATGTAGGTGTACATAGCAAGGATGGAGCCGGTGACGTGTAAGAATAAGATGTACCCTGGTTTTAGGTATGCCAATCTCGTGTTCAAGCTGTAGTGTACTCACATGTGGATTCATAGCAACGGAAGCGAGAACAGTAACTTCGGAAGCTTCGTTTGTGTGAGTGCTACGACGATTGCGTTGTCGTTCAAAAAATGGCTCTGAGCACTATGGGACTTAACATCTATGGTCATCAGTCCCCTAGAACTCAGAACTACTGAAACCTAACTAACCTAAGGACATCACACAACACCCAGTCATCACGAGGCAGAGAAAATCCCTGACCCCGCCGGGAATCGAACCCGGGAACCCGGGCGTGGAAAGCGAGAACGCTACTATAAACTACTATACTAAATGTATCCGTACATGAGAAAATAGTATTGCAATTATTATTGTACTAACTTACATTCCCCATAGATGAGTAGCATTTCTACCTTCTCTTCGTTGGTGTACATTCTACTCAGACAAGTCTTCAACTGACGATGGTTGGCGGAATGATGGGTGTGCATTCGACTTATGTTTACATTTGTCCTCTGTCAACGTCAGCACGCGGATGGGTTCCATTACCCCGAGTACCTGCACTAAGCGCTCGGAGCGTCAACGTCAATGTTGTGTTACGTAATTAATAACGTTTTGGTTCAGTGAGTGGTACACTGTGATACATTTTTGAATAGGTCTTTAGGAGAGGAAATGAATTACAGAATAAAAAAATACAGGGTGCCATTTAAAAAAGGCATGCCGCTGTTCATATCTTTGTAAAAAACAAAGCCACAACGAAGACAATCATGCTGATTGATGTCCCCCTGATGGCTAACGAACATTTGCTTGAAACATTTTGTAATTTGCATCTGGACAAGCAGTTATTTAGGGTGGTCAAGATAAATGGGACACCCTGTATTTGAATGACAGATCCGTGGTTTTGGAAATCCAGCTCACCCTTTTGGTGCTGACGGGGTTCGGGAGTACGACATTGACTTCTGCAGAGACTTTTGCAGCTGTCGTCCTCTTGATTTTCGTCGCGATCCTCTTCAATTTGACAGATGACGTTTTCTCCGCTTTCCCTGTATGCGGTATAAATATTTGATACGGTGCCTCTTGAAAAACCAAACACTTGTGCTATCTTGGTTACGGAAGAGCCACCTTAAGAGCACCAACAAGTAGTTCACTTTCGAATTCACTTATCTCCGAAATAACGCACTAATATCTACACAGAACACCTGCAAAGTGTGGAGGTCATCACACAGGTATCGTTCGTGGTCAGATACAAGAGTGCAACCTACGGGCTTGGCTAGCACTTGAATTTATGTTAAGGCACGAATTTATCGCGTTGTTTCCGTACTTTTATCGAACCCCTTTACCTGACATTTAAAGTTTCTTCATTCGAAGAAAGAGGAAGACGTGACTGGATACCATTAGAAGCAAACGAGTTGAGGAAAAATTTGACAGCCGGAAGGAAAAGCATATGTGACTGACTTTCTGTCCACATTCAGTTGGGGAGTTGTGGAGCAAAACCATGCTCCTGGACAGGTTCCCACCGCTCTTCGTCTTCACAGGTTCCCGTAACCTCGTCAGGATATTCCGGTAGTCTGGTCTTCTGACGGTATACATCCGCTGCTGCCTAAGTTCAGTGGCGTTTTCGATTGATGTGAGCAGTCGTGAAACCCAGCGAGCGGCGAGCTGTGTCATGTTCAAAATGTCGTATAAATTGTTGGAAACTGATCCAAGACCGATTTCCAATTTCTACACTGTCACCTCGTTTGTGTTGGGCCGATCTTAGGGTCCCACTGTCACTTCTACTGCAGTTCTCGGTTCTGTAGAGAGAAATGCACTTCCACTTTGTTATTCGCCATTTAAGCTTCTCTGACCGCAGTGGAAACATCTGCACCAGACGAGTACTGTGCCATATGATGATGCATTACACTAAGATGACGAAACGCATGGGATAATACTGTGTTGGACCTCCTTTTGCCTGACGTGACATGGACTCAAGATGTCGTTGGAAGTCCCCTGCGGAAATACTGAACCATCTGCCTCTATTGTTTTCCATAATCGTGAAACTCTTGCCTGAGCAGAATGTTGTGCACGAACTGATCCCTCGATTTTATCCCATAAATGTTCCATAGGATTCATGTTGGGCGATCTGGGTACTCAAATCTTCGGCTCAAATTGTTCAGAACGTTCTTCAAATCGGTGCCGAATGATTGTAGACCGGTGACATGACATCATAGTTTGGGAATATGAAATCTATGAAAGGCTTCAAATGTCTCCAATTAGCCGAACATAACTATTTTTGCATTAATGAAATCGCAATTACGAATCAGGACAACCATCTGTTGCAGAATGGAATGACAATGAAAATTTGTGACGGACTGGGACTCGAACCCGGCTTTCCCGCTTGCCGTGATCCGTCGCCTTACCATTCGGCCATCCGTGCACGACTCGAGCCTAGACCCAAACTTCCGTATGTCGCCAACCATGCGTCTACGACCTGTACTCGTACATCCATTATGTATATTCCAACACAGGTCAGACGTTGTGCTTGAAAGTCGCATGCTCGGTATCATCACAGAAATTCGATACTGCAGTGCCACTTTTATGTTAATGCATGAATCTCCAAAGGAACTTTGGATCGTAATCAGAATAACACAGGCTCTGCAATATAATATTTATCTGCTGATACCGGGCTAGCGTCATTCCAGTACAACGTCTGACCTGCACGGGAATATATATAATGGAGGTTCGAGCACAGATCGTAAACGCATGGTTGGTGACATATGGCAGTTTGGGTCTAGCCGTGAGACGTGCACGGATAGCCAAATGGTAAGGCGACCGCTCGCGATAAGCAGGAAATCCGGGTTCGAGTCCCTGTTTGGCACAAATTTTCATTGTCGTCATTCCATCATACAGTTGATGATTACCCTTATTCGCAAATGCGAATTCATTAATGTATTTCATGTCGGCCGTAGTCGCCGCAGTGCCTATTCCCTTGGACATACATGCATGTCCAAAGGAACTTTGCATCGTAATCAGAATAACGCAGGCACTGCAATATCGTATAACTACTACTAGTCAATTATTGATTCAGTTGCACCAGACGACCCAGTCCATTCTGTATAAACACAGCTCACACCGTTATGGAGCCACTAACAGCTTGCACATTATCTTGTTGACAACATGAATCCTAGTCTTCGTAGGGTCTGCGCCACCCTACAGTCAGCTCTTAAAAACCGGACCACAGTTTTTGGGTCGTCTGCGGTATAGTCGATATGGTCACAAGCCGAGGAAAGGCGCTGCAGGTAATGTAATGCTGTTAGCAAAGGCACTCGCGTCGGTCGTCTGCTGCCATAGCACATTAACGCCAAATTTCGCCGGACTGTCCTAACGGATACGTTCGTCGTACGTCCCAGATTGACTTCTGCTGTTATTTCACTCAGTGTTGCTTGCCTGTCAGTACTGACAACTCTACGCAAACTTTAGTTTTTCGTGGTGATAATTTAACCCTACATTCCGCACTTGTTTTATAACAGAAAATAAATTTGTTTTACATTTTTATTTGTCAGAGGATGCCACAACAATACCTTCTTAATTCTGGAAATGAATTGTGCTGTACTTTTCATTAATGCAAAACTACGCGAAACTTACCACATTCACCCATACGCGACACTTTGCATACATCTACAACAGTGTGAAATTTACATCATTAACAACCATTTGTTAGGTGTAAACATATATTGTTCTAAAAACCGAATGAACAACAGTTACTAGCGAAAAGTAGATGAATGGAGTTGTAACATCTGTCGAAATAGATCATCTACTCCTGGTCCTTTGGAATTTTCCTTAAGAGACGAGCACAACGTTTTCAAATGCTCCAATATCTGGTTCATTTCTAATCTGAATTTTGGATTATTTTCTTGCCCACTGTAAATTTCAGTTTCATGTCTAAACTCCATTTATCTACACAAAACGAGAAATTTAAATCCCATTTGTATGTAATGTCTGTCATAATATACATTTTCATGTTTTGCCTTGCTTTGGTTGCACAAAATTTTTCATCAAGCGACAAACACTAACCCATTGTAGCTGAAAGACATTTTTTTATTCACGTAATCAATTAAAGTCCTAATTTTGTGCAATTTGTCATGATTTCGGCGTACTGAGTCTGGTCGCTTTGGATTGTCACTAAAGTGCAAAGTTTTCATCAGACTGTCAAAGTATATTTGAGACATTGTCTATTTTACTATATCAACACCAATAACGTAATTCCAGAGATCACGAACAGCGGGAGGAAGTGTCGGAGGAAGCGGGAAGAATAGCTAATAACGTATATGCGTATAATAATACAGTGTGAACATTAATAAAATCGACAAACTGCAGAGACTGATTCCTCACTGGAAATGGAGGGAAAAAGTCCTATGAATATGTGTCCGAAATGGACGGTGTGCGTGCAACGATAAGAAATTGTGCCGGAACACAGCACAGAGCTGTATCGCACCCGCGTCACAATAGATGTTCAAAGTGGCCTCCATGAGATGGAATGCACGCGTACACACGTCGCATCGTGGATTGCCGCAACTTTTCGCACGTTCCGGCCTCTCTCCGAATAGCGTCACAGGCGTCGCGACCAGGCTGTTGAAGGGTGTGCACATCAGGAAATGACTAAGCATACGCAATGCTTTTCCTATGCCACCTACATAAAGACCCAGGGGGTTTAAGTCCGCTGTCTAGCAGGTAATGCTACAGGGCCTCCGCGTCCTATCCAAAGACCGGAGAAGATCTACATCTACATGGATACTCTGCAAATCACCTTCACAATTTTCTATTATTCCAATCTCGTATAGCACGCCGCGCGGGATTAGCCGAGTGGTCTACGGCCCTGCAGTCATGGACTGTGGGGCTGGTCCCGGCGGAGGTTCGAGTCCTCCCTCGAGCATGGGTGTGTGTGTTTGTGCTTAGGATAATTTAGGTTAAGTAGTGTGTAAGCTTAGGGACTGATGGCCTTACCAGTTAAGTCCCATAAGGTTTCACACACATTTGATCATTTTTGTCGTATAGCGCGCGAAAAGAATGAACACCTATATCTTTCCGTTCGAGCTCTGAATTCGCTTATTTAATCGTGGTAGGTCGGTGTCAACAAAATATTTTCGCATTCGGGGGAGAAAGGTGGTGATTGGAATTTCGTGAGAAAATTCCGTTGTAACAAAAAACGCCTTTCTTTTAATGATTTCCAGCCCAAATCCTGTGTCATTTCTGTGACACTCTCTCCCATATTTCGCGATAATACAAAATGTGCTGCCTTTCTTTGAACTTTTTCGATGTACTCCGTCAGTCCTACCTGGTAAGGATCCCACACCGCGCAACAGTATTCTAAAAGAGGACGGACAAGCGTAGTGTAGGCAGTCTCCTTAGTAGGTCGGTTACATTTTCTAAGTGTCCTGCCAATAAAACGCAGTCTTTGGTTAGCCTTCCCCACAACATTTTCTATGTGTTCCTTCCAATGTAAGTTGTTCGTAATCGTAATACCTAGGTATTTAGTTGAATTTACGGCTTTTAGATTAGATTGATTTATCGTGTAAGATGTTTTCAAGGTGTCGGCGAACTGTAATGGGCAAGTGCAGCGGTGCTCCCTCATGTAGATGCCATTCGTGTTCTCAAAGGTTCATTCCGAAGCAGCCGAGGCAGAGTACTTCGCAGGAAGTACAGGTACCTAATAACCGCTCCTTGTATGCGGTCGCTGAGAACCCCTGCCCACACGAAATGCCGAACCGATGATGATGAGACCTCACAACCATTCTCGGAGGATTTTCTGTAACCCACAGATGATGATTATGCAGATTGACGATGCCAGTTCTGGTAAACCGCTGCTTCGTCGGTAAAGAGGAATGATGACAGAAACGCCATAATTGCGATGGTCCTGTGCAAAAACCATCGGCAAAATACTTCTTGTAGAGGGAAATCCGCTGCTCGTAATCTCGCTGCAGGCGATATGGAATAGTAGCGGTTGTCAAGCGGGGTACACGCAATAGTACTCTGGCTTACACGATGTCGGCGGTCCATTTGCCTGGAGCTTGTACTAGGGTTCTTCTCAACATCCTGTAGAACCCGGCCTTCCAAATCTAGAATGAGCGTAGGCTGCCGCCCGCTTGCACATTCGTCTGTCTGAAAGAACCCGTGACCACAAAAACGCCGAAAATGGGCTTGAAATGTTGTGTGATGTGGTTGGTGTCTGTGAAGGTACTTTTTTTGGTATAGACGTACTACCTCTGGACGTTTCCATGTGCTTAGCCGTATACAGACACCATCTCGGCTTGTTCCCGACATGAATGCTGGACCATTCTGCTGCTTACAGTACTCTGCATCGGCCTGCAACACACAAGGAACACGCGGCACGTGGTCAGAGGAATATTCATTCGTCGGCACCGTCTTGCGTGGCAATGATGCATTTCCGAACACATGTCCATAGCACGTTTTTTCCTCATTTCCAGCCAGGAATACGTCCCTGCGGTTTGTCGGTTTTATTAATGTTCATCCTATATATATAAAAGGCAATGTCCTGACTGACTGACTCATCCATAGTTCAGCCCAAACTGCTAAGGACAGAAACTTGAAATCTGGAGAGGCTCTTGATTCTATGCTGTAAGCGTCGTTTAAGAAAGGATTATCCGAAATTCCACTTCTAAGGGGGTGAAATATGGGATGGGAGGTTTTTTGAAAATATTGACACACTGGTTGGGTGATAGGAGATAGTGACGGTAAGATAGGGGCAGATAAGACAATGAGTTGGGCTGAATGAGTGAGTGAGAATAAAAAACTGGGGATGGATGGTTATAAACGACTTACAGCGATGGACTAGTGGGTGTGAGCGAGTTACAGTTAGGGGAGCTTGTGGGAGAGAGACTTGAATGAAGGGTATCAGACGGATGCCATATTCCTTGACTCCCGAAAAGCGTTTGACTCGGTGCCCTACTGCAGACTCCTAACTAAGGTACGAGCATACTTGGTTCCCAAGTATTGAGTGGCTCGAAGACTTCTTAAGTAATAGAACCCAGTACGTTGTCCTCGATGGTGAGTGTTCAGCGGAGATGAGGGTATCATCTGGAGTGCCCCAGGGAAGTGTGGTAGGTCCGCTGTTGTTTTCTATCTACATAAACGATCTTTTGGATAGGGTGGACAGCAATGTGCGGCTGTTTGCTGATGATGCTGTGGTGTACGGGAAGGTGTCGTCGTTGAGTCACTGTAGGAGGATACAAGATGATTTGGACAGGATTTGTGATTGGTGTAAAGAATGGCAGTTAACTCTAAATATAGATAAATGTAAATTAATGCAGATGAATAGGAAAAAGAATCCTGTAATGTTTAAATACTCCATTAGTAGCGTAGCGCTTGACACAGTCACGCCGATTAAATATTTAGGCGTAACATTGCAGACTGATATGAAGTGGGACAAGCATGTAATGGCAGTTATGGGGAAGGCGGATAGTCGTCTTCGGTTCAACGGTAGAATTTTGGGAAGATGTCATACATCTGTAAAGGAGACCGCTTATAAAACACTAATACGACCTATTCTTGAGTACTGCTCGAGCGTTTGGGATCCGTATCATGTCGGATTGAGGGAGGACATCGAAGCAATTCAGAGGCGGGCTGCTAGATTTGTTACTGGTAGGTTTGATCATCATCCGAGTGTAACGGAAATGCTTCAGGAACTCGGGTGGGAGTCTCTAGAGGAAAGGAGGCGTTTTTTTCGTGAATCGCTACTGAGGAAATTTAGAGAACCAGCATTTGAGGCTGACTGCAGTACAATTTTACTGCCGCCAACTCATATTTCGCGGAAAGACCACAAAGATAAGATGAGAGAGATTAGGGCTCGTACAGAGGCATATAGGCAGTCATTTTTCCCTCGTTCTGTTTGGGAGTGGAACAGGGAGAGAAGATGCTAGTTCTGGTACGAGGTACCCTCCGCCACGCACCGTATGGTGGATTGCGGAGTATGTATGTAGATGTAGATGTAGATGAGTAAGTTTGTCCTGTAAAAAAATCTGACTTCGATAAAAGTGTATGTACAATATTAACATGGTTTGTTTGCTAGTACAGATGCCACCATTTTGTCTGTTTGGATTGTTTGAAAATGGGTTCAGGTAACCTCAAACTAGTCATCAGTTAAATAAAAAACTGAATTTCGCAACTCTGGCTGGTTCCTGCTTCAAACCGGTCAACACAAGTTGCTGTCCCGTTATTAACCCAGAATGCTTTAAATCCGCAGCATAAACTAACCAGTTTATTGATTCATGTGACCTGTCAAGGGCCCTCTGAAATCGATTGCATGTAAAACTAATGTAGCAGAAGGAAAAAAAATTAAGGTTCTATTTTCAATAATGAGCAGGTGACGTGTCTTTAGGTTCCGTCAACGTGGAAGAAAGAAGACAAATAGAGTTTCTGCGTTCGCAGAATTGTACAGCAAGATGGTGCGATTTGCGGCTTGTGCTAGCGATTCTTTGTCCCAGTTTCTTCTTCAATTTCGACTGTCAGCAGTTAGGAGACTAATGTTTCTGTGAGACGGCTGCTGCCTTACAGTGTTTGCCTCATTTATCTCCCCGTCAGAAGTCTCTCCGTCTCAGCACAAGTAGCGCCACGGCGGGAGATGTGGCCGTTCGCACTGGACTACCGCCACACATCAAGTAGCACTTATAGCCTAGTAAACGCTAAACCTGAAATAACCTCAACATGGCGTTGGATCTAAGATACGTCTTCATGGGAGTCACTCCGGCGCCCAATGTACATCTTAATTGTCTTTGGTAGCAATGGTGATTCTACCTTCCACTACACAACTCATTATGATTAAAGAGTAATTAAGGTTGGTTAAACTTAGGAAGAGCAACTGCTATGTTCAGATTGTTATCCTGCCATTATCTGCGAATTTCTAAATAATTTGTTATTCTTACCGTAAGTCACATAGTATATTTCTCTCTCTCGTCAGGGAACCTGGTAGTATATAACTTCAGTAAAACCTTTGCTGGATAAAGACGAATAATTACATTATGTATATGTGTAAACAGGAAACATCTTGAGTGAAAACTAGAAGCCGGCTGCGGTGGTCTCGCGGTTCTAGGCGCGCAGTCCGGAACCGTGCGACTGCTACGGTCGCAGGTTCGAATCCTGCCTCGGGCATGGATGTGTGTGCTGTCCTTAGGTTAGTTAGGTTTAAGTAGTTCTAAGTTCTAGGGGACTGATGACCACAGCAGTTGAGTCCCATAGTGCTCAGAGCCATTTTGAAAACTAGAGAACGGTTATTTTGCATATGACTCGTTAGTATTTATCTGCAGCTACACATATACAGGGTGATTTTTCCCACCGTGTACAAACTCTAGGTATTGGTCCATGAGAGGGTACGGAATAAAAAAGGTCTCATGAACTTATGTTCGGAAATTCGTGGTTTCAGTGCTACAGACCATTTATCCAATCATACTTTGATAGAAAAAGCTTTTGACAATGTTGATTGGAATACTCTCTTTCATATTCTTATGGTGGCAGGGGTAAAATATAGGGAGCGAAAGGCTATTTACAATTTGTACAGAAACCAGATGGCAGTTACAAGAGTCTACACCTACATCTACATCCATACTCCGCAAGCCACCTGACGGTGTGTGGCGGAGGGTATCCTGAGTACCCTGAGTACCTCTATCGGTTCTCCCTTCTATTCCAGTCTCGTATTGTTCGTGGAAAGGAGGATTGTCTGTATGCTTCTGTGTGGGCTCTAATCTCTCTGATTTTATCCTCATGGTCTCTTCGCGAGATATACACAGGAGGGAGCAATATACTGCTGGACTCTTCGGTGAAGGTATGTTCTCCAAACTTTAACAAAAGCCCGTACCGAGCTACTGAGCGTCTCTCCTGCAGAGTCTTCCACTGGAGTTCATCTATCATCTCCGTAACGCTTTCGCGATTACTAAATGATCCTGTAACGAAGCGCGCTGCTCTCAGTTGGATCTTCTGTATCTCTTCTATCAACCCTATCTGGTACGGATCCCACACCGCTGAGCAGTATTCAAGCAGTGGGCGAACAAGCGTACTGTAACCTACTTCCTTTGTTTTCGGATTGCATTTCTTAGGATTCTTCCAATGAATCTCAGTCTGGCATCTGCTTTACCGACGATCAACTTCATATGATCATTCCATTTTAAATCACTCCTAATGCGTACTCCCAGATAATTTATGGAATTAACTGCTTCCAGTTGCTGACCTGCTATTTTATAGCTAAATGATAAGGGATCTATCTTTCTATGTATTCGCAGCACATTACACTTGTCTACATTGAGATTCAAATGCCATTCCCTGCACCATGCGTCAATTCGCTGCAGATCCTCCTGCATTTCAGTACAATTTTCCATTGTTACAACCTCTCGATACACCACAGCATCATCTGCAAAAAGACTCAGTGAACTTCCGATGTCATCCACCAGGTCATTTATATATATTGTGAACAGCAACGGTCCCATGACACTCCCCTGTGGCACACCTGAAATCACTCTTACTTCGGAAGACTTCTCTCCATTGAGAATGACATGCTGCGTTCTGTTATCTAGCAACTCCTCAATCCAATCACACAATTGGTCTGATAGTCCATATGCTCTTACTTTGTTCATTAAACGACTGTGGGGAACTGTATCGAACGCCTTGCGGAAGTCAAGAAACACGGCATCTACTTGTGAACCCGTGTCTATGGCCCTCTGAGTCTCGTGGACGAATAGCGCGAGCTGGGTTTCACACGACTGTCTTTTTCGAAACCCATCCTGATTCCTACAGAGTAGATTTCTAGTCTCCAGGAAAGTCATTATACTCGAACATAATACGTGTTCCAAAATTCTACAACTGATCGACGTTAGAGATATAGGTCTATAGTTCTGCACATCTGTTCGACGTCCCATCTTGAAAACGGGGATGACCTGTGCCCTTCTTCAATCCTTTGGAACGCTACGCTCTTCTAGAGACCTACGGTACACCGCTGCAAGAAGGGGGGCAAGTTCCTTCGCGTACTCTGTGTAAAGTAGAACTGGTATCCCATAAGGTCCAGCGGCCTTTCCTGTTTTGAGCGATTTTAATTGTTCCTCTATCCCTCTGTCGTCTATTTCGATATCTACCATTTTGTCATCTGTGCGACAATCTAGAGAAGGAACTACAGTGCAGTCTTCCTCTGTGAAACAGCTTTGGAAAAAGACATTTAGTATTTCGGCCTTTGGTCTGTCATCCTCTGTTTCAGTACCATTTTGGTCACAGAGTGTCTCGACATTTTGTTTTGATCCACCTACCGCTTTGACATAAGACCAGAATTTCTTAGGATTTTCTGCCAAGTAGGTACATAGAACTTTACTTTCGAATTCATTGAACGCCTCTCGCATAGCCCTCCTCACACTACATTTCGCTTCGCGTAATTTTTGTTTGTCTGCAAGGCTTTGGCTATGTTTATGTTTGCTGTGAAGTTCCCTTTGCTTCTGCAGCAGTTTTCTAACTCGGTTGTTGTACCACGGTGGCTCTTTTCCATCTCTTACGATCTCGCTTGGTACATACTCATCTAACGCATATTGTACGATGGTTTTGAACTTTGTCCACTGATCCTCAACACTATATGTACTTGAGACAAAACTTTTGTGTTGAGCCGTCAGGTACTCAGTAATCTGCTTTTTGTCACTTTTGCTAAACAGAAAAATCTTCCTACCTTTTTTAATATTTCTATTTACGGCTGAAATCATCGATGCCGTAACCGATTTATGATCGCTGATTCCCTGTTCTGCGTTAACTGTTTCAAATAGTTCGGGTCTGTTTGTCACCAGAAGGTCTAATATGTTATCGCCACGAGTCGGTTCTCTGTTTAACTGCTCAAGGTAGTTTTCAGATAAAGCACTTAAAAAATTTCACTGGATTCTTTGTCCCTGCCACCCGTTATGAAAGTTTGAGTCTCCCAGTCTATATCCGGTAAATTAAAATCTCCACCCAGAGCTATAACATGGTGGGGAAATGTACTCGAAATACTTTCCAAATTATCCTTCAGGTGCTCAGCCACAACAGCTGCTGAGCCAGGGGGCCTATAAAGACATCCAGTTACCATGTCTGAGCCTGCTTTAACCGTGACGTTCACCCAAATCATTTCACATTTCGGATCTCCGTCAATTTCCTTCGATACTATTGCACTTCTTATCGCTATAAACACGCCTCCCCCTTCACTGTCCAGCCTGTCTCTGCGGTATACATGAAAGGGAAGCAGTGGTTGGGAAGGGAGTGAGACAGGGTTGTGGCCTATCCCTGCTGTTATTCAATCTATATATTGAGCAAGAAGTAAAGGAAACAAAAGAAAAATTCGGAGCAGGAATTAAAATCCATGGAGAAGAAATAAAAACTTTGAGGTTCACCGATGACATTGTAATTCTGTCAGAGACAGCAAAGGACCTGGAAGAGCAGCTGAACGGAATGGACAGTGTCTTGAAAGGAGGATATAAGATGAACATCAACAAAAGCAAAACGAGGATAATGGAATGTAGTCGAATTAAATCAGGTAATGCTGAGGGAGTTAAATTAGGAAATGAGACACTTAAAATAGTAAATGAGTTTTACTATTTGAGGAGCTAAATAATTCACGGTGGTCGAAGAAGAGAGGATATAAAATGTAGACTGGCAATGGCAAGGAAAGCGTTTCTAAAGAAGAGAAATTTGTTAACATCGGGTATAGATTTAAGTGTCAGGAAGTCGTTTCTGAAAGTATTTGTATAGCCATGTATGGAAGTGAAACGCGGACGATAAATAGTTTAGACAAGAAGAGAATAAAAGCTTTAGAAATGTGGTGCTACAGAAGAATGCTGGAGATTAGATGGGTAGATCACATAACTAATGAGGAGGTATTGAACAGAATTTGGTAGAAGAGAAATTTGTGGCACAACTTGACTAGAAGAAGGGATCGGTTGGTAGGACATATTCCGAGGCATCAAGGGATCACCAATTTAGTATTGGAGGGCAGCGTGGAGGGTAAAAATCGTAGAGGGAGACCAAGAGATGAATACACTAAACAGATTCAGAAGGATGTAGGTTGCAGTAAGTTCTGGGAGATGAAGAAGCTTGCACATGATAGAGTAGCATCGAGAGCTGCATCAAACCAGTCTCTGGACTGAAGACCACAACAACAACAACTTTGTTACAGAGTCTGCGGTATAATACGCATTGTACCATTCAGCCACGGTGGCAGTATGCATGGTTTCCTCCTAGAGTTGTACTGTTCCTAATTGGTCATGTCCACGTGCCCTACCCTGCCACAGTAATTGGTAGTGTTATGTCCGATCCACTGCTCTTGCTGGCACACCTTGCTGACACAGCGTTGTACACAATGGTTCCGTATTCCAATCGAGAGCTTGTCGACGTGGTGTTTAATTACTGAAAGACAAATGGCAACTGGCGGCGGGCAGCAAGTTTGCCTCAGAGACCTGTCCCCGCCGACTACAACCACAACATTCAATGTTTGCAACAGTGTCTTGCCGTTTGTCTGAGACGGGGTCGTTGCAGGAAGCAGGAAATCATGAAGGACGCACCCGAAATGTTCGGACGCCAGACTTGGCGGAAGATGTGATGACACTGCGAAAGGCGACCGCAGTATCAGTGCCAGGCAGTTTGCCCCTCAGTACAGGGGAAGCCAGACGGCCGTGTGGAAGATTCTCCATGACAATTATTACCCTTATCACTTAAAGCGTGCGCAGAGCTTACAAGCGACAGATTATCGACATCTGGAGCAGTTTTATCACCGGTCTCTTCACCAGGCAACCATGATTCCTGGATTTGTGTCATCCATCTTATTCACAGATGAGGCCACTTGTACGAGGAGTTGTATCTTCTAGTTTCATAACAGTCATCTGTTGGATAGTATGAGAACCTTATGGTAGGGCGACAGCGAATCGTTAGCATCGATGCTACCGGAATGTGTGGGCCGCGATAATTGGCGACAGTATTTAGGGACCAGTCTTCCTTCCACTTCGCCTAACGGTCCGGAACTATTGGCGTTTCTTGCGGGTGACTTTGCCTTCCCTGCTAGAAGAGGTGCCACTGATAATTCGAAGGGTTATGTTGCTGCTACATGATGGTGCTCCAGTCTACTTCGCCGTTAACGTCCAGACGCATCTCAGTCGTGTCTTCCCTGGTTGATAGAACGGAGGAGGGGGTCTAGTTGCATGGACTGGTCGTTCACGAGGTCTCAATCCGTGCGATTTCTGGTTATGGGGTCATCTCAAAAGTATCGTGTATGCAGGGCCCATTCGAGATGTGGAGACACTGGAGCAGCGTTTTCATGCTGCCTGTGACACTGTGCGGATGCAGCCTGGCCGACGTGAACGTGTGAGACAGAACATGCTACGGCGCGTACACGCATGCGTTGAGGCACAAGGAAATTATTTTCAACACATACTGTAACTGTGGCTGCATGTTACGGCGCATATTAGACCGCAGTCTCTGTAACAATGTGTGATTGAATAAATGGTCTCTCGTGTGGAAACAGTGCATTTCCAGACATACGTTCATTATAACTTTTTTGTTCCGCGACCCTTCATCGATCAGTCCCTAGAGTTTGTACACGGCGGAAGAAATCGCCCTGTACATGCAGATACTCTGCAAACCACTGTGCAGTGCACTTCCCACTGCACCATCTATTATGTTTCTTTCGCGATCTGTTAGCATATGTGTAATGCTTGAGACGAAGTTTAAGCTATGCCTGCTTCTACATCCTTTCCCTTCAAACTGCTCTGGAGTCATGGCAGAAGGTATTCCCCACTGTACGAGGGGCATTCAATAAGTAAAGCAACACACTTTTCTTCTCGGCCTATTTCGGCCGAAAAAATGCGTAATTTGTTGTGGAACATCGTAGAATATTCCCGCTTCAGCCCCTATAATTCCACGAAGTTCTGATCAGTGGCGGCGCTATACGCAGCCTTCAAAATGGCTTCTGTTAACGGAGGTACGTTCCAAGCAGAGAGCTGCTATTGAGTTTCTTTTGACGGAAAACCAGTGCATCGCCTCCAGAATGTGTACGGAGACCTGACAATGAACAAAAGCACGGTGAACTGATAGGCGAGGTATCTGTCATCATCGAAATAAGGTCGCGCACACCTTGTAACGTTCCAGGCTTATGGTTACCACCTGTGCATTATGTATTACTAGATCAATACTCTTATATAATATACTATAATTAAATTCAATTACTTTTCGATAATAGGAAATAGGCTTTTAGAAGAATAATAGCAATACCAAACAATAGTACTTACAATACCCTTTGTACCATAAACAATCAAAATCAGATTCAGAAAATTAATATATGGAAAATGTTCAGATAAAAGATTAACGTATTTCGTTTTCATCATCTGTAAATTGTAGGAATTAAATCTCGAGCCTAATTAACAAAATATAGATAATTGATCGTTTAGCATTGTTAGAATGCTTATTTCTGCAATTTCAATATTAACGTTATTTTTATGTGTTTAGAAAATATCTAAAACTTGTTCTAGCAAAGTAGGGAATATTATGTTTCGCATTATTATAACGAGTAGTACATCGTAGTAAGAGTATAAATACTCTGCCTCGAGTATTCTTAGGCAGATGAGTGTTGGACACAATAGAGGACCGATCTGTGCGTACAGTTGAGTAAGTTCTTGGTGCACCATTCAGGTTTGGATTTACAATAGAGCAACTCTTGTGTTGGACATTGTCTAAACAGCATATTAGAGCAGTGTAGTGAGGGATTATTTCGGAGTGTTCATCTACATCTACATATACATCTACATTTATACTCCGCGAGCCACCCAACGGTATGTGGCGGAGGGCACTTTACGTGCCACTGTCATTACCTCCCTTTCCTGTTCCAGTCGCGTATGGTTCGCGGGAAGAACGACTGCCGGAAAGCCTCCGTGCGCGCTCGAATCTCTCTAATTTTACATTCGTGATCTCCTCGGGAGGTATAAGTAGGGGGAAGCAATATATTCGATACCTCATCCAGAAACGCACCCTCTCGAAACCTGGACAGCAAGCTACACCGCGATGCAGAGCGCCTCTCTTGCAGAGTCTGCCACTTGAGTTTGCTAAACATCTCCGTAACACTATCACGCTTACCAAATAACCATGTGACGAAACGTGCCGCTCTTCCCTGGATCTTCTCTATCTCCTCCGTCAAGCCGACCTGGCACGGATCCCACACTGATGAAAAATACTCAAGTATAGGTCGAACGAGTGTTTTGTAAGCCACCTCCTTTGTTGATGGACTACATTTTCTAAGGACTCTCCCAATGAATCTCAACCTGGTACCCGCCTTACCAACAATTAATTTTATATGATCATTCCACTTCAAATCGTTCCGCACGCATACTCCCACATATTTTACCGAAGTAACTGCTACCAGTGTTTGTTCCGCTATCATATAATCATACAATAAAGGATCCTTCTTTCTACGTATTCGCAATACATTACATTTGTCTATGTTAAGGGTCAGTTGCCACTCCCTGCACCAAGTGCCTATCCGCTGCAGATCTTCCTGTATTTCGCTACAATTTTCTAATGCTGCAGCTTCTCTGTATACTACAGCATCATCCGCGAAAAGCCGCATGGAACTTCCGACACTATCTACTAGGTCATTTATATATATTGTGAAAAGCAATGGTCCCATAACACTCTCCTGTGGCACGCCAGAGGTTACTTTAACGTCTGTAGACGTCTCTCCATTGAGAACAACATGCTGTGTTCTGTTTGCTAAAAGCTCTTCAATCCAGCCACACAGCTGGTCTGATATTCCGTAGGCTCTTACTTTGTTTATCAGGCGACAGTGTGGAACTGTATCGAACGTCTTCCGGAAGTCAAGGGAAATGGCATCTACGTGGGATCCTGTATCTAATATTTTCTGGGTCTCATGAACAAATAAAGCGAGTTGGGTCTCACACGATCGCTGTTTCCGGAATCCATGTTGATTCCTACATAGTAGATTCTGGGTTTCCAGAAACGACATGATACGCGAGCAAAAAACATGTTCTAAAATTCTACAACAGATCGACGTCAGAGATATAGGTCTATAGTTTTGCGCAACTGATAAACGACCCTTCTTGAAGACTGGGCTACCTGTGCTCTTTTCCGATCATTTGGAACCATCCGTTCCTCTAGAGACTTGCGGTACACGGCTGTTAGAAGGGGGCAAGTTCTTTCGCGCACTCTGTGTAGAATCGAATTGGTATCCCGTCAGGTCCAGTGGACTTTCCTCTGTTGAATGATTCAGTTGCTTTTCTATTCCTTGGACACTTATTTCGATGTCAGCCATTTTTTCGTTTGTGCGAGGATATAGAGAAGGAACTGCAGTGCGGTCTTCGTCTGTGAAACAGCTTTGGAAAAAAGTGTTCAGTATTTCAGCTTTACGCGTGTCATCCTCTGTTTCAATGCCATCATCATCCCGGAGTGTCTGGATATGCTGTTTCGAGCCACTTACTGATTTAAGGTAAGACCAGAACTTCCTAGGATTTTCTGTCAAGTCGGTACATAGAATTTTACTTTCGAATTCACTGAACGCTTCACGCAAAGCCCTCCTGACTCTAACATGGACATCGTTTAGCTTCTGTTTGTCTGAGAGGTTTTGGCTGCGTTTAAACTTGCAGTGAAGCTCTCTTTGCTTTCGCAGTAGTTTCCTAACTTTGTTGTTGAAGCACGGTGGGTTTTTCCCGTCCCTCACAGTTTTACTCGGCACGTACCTGTCTAAAACGCATTTTACGATTGCCTTGAACTTTTTCCCTAAACACTCAACATTTTCAGTGTCGGAACAGAAATTTTCGTTTCGATCTGTTAGGTAGTATGAAATCTGCCTTCTATTACTCTTGCTAAACAGATAAACCTTCCTCCCTTTTTTTATATTCCTATTTACTTCCATATTCAGGGATGCTGCAACGGCCTTATAATCACTGATTCCCTGTTCTGCGGTTACAGAGTCGAAAAGTTCGGGTCTGTTTGTCATTAGTAGGTCCAAGATGTTATCTCCACGAGTCGGTTCTCTGTTTAATTGCTCGAGGTAATTTTCGGATAGTGCACTCAGTATAATTTCACCCGATGCTCTGTCCCTACCACCCGTCCTAAACATCTGAATGTCCTAGTCTATATCTGGTAAATTGAAATCTCCACCTAAGAGGAAATTTATAAACTGTTAAATTTATAAACTGTTTGATTTAATATCGCAAAAGGCAGAGTGATATGTGACTTTATATTCGTACTTTGTTGAGTATTAGCGTTGAACAATGCAATTGACCTCACACACGCAATGCATTGACCTCACAAACGTATTTCTATGAAATTACTGCATCTGGACTATTTAATATCGGTAGTGTAGTATGTGCTTCCATCGGTTAGCTGTAGTAGTAACAAGGAGGCTTATTAAACCGAAGATTGATCATACAGGTTTTGAATTGAATAAATCTACGTACTTACTTTACTTCAGTTGTAGCCTACATCATTGTAGTGAAGTCCATTATGGTATCCTGTATTTACTGAACAAGCATACTTTAGCTCATGTATGCAGTCGTCGAGGGACACCGAAGGACAGATATTCACAAGTATTTAAACCATTTTTAACTACTCGCTAACCGGTGAGACGTTACAACCTGTCCGATCTCCTGCTGCCGGCTGGCCTCACACAGCTGTCACTTTGTCGTTCGAGATAGTCGACGGATCACAACCAGACATATCGCTGCACGACTCTGTCGGTAGGGCTGACACATTCGTCCACAAGTTGGGGTACTAAAATGTGTGTAACCGCAGGGTTCCTCGCCGCCTAACAGAAGACCATAAGGAGCGTCGAAGGACAATCTGTGTGAAACTGCTTGCACGTTCCGAAGCAAATCGTGACGATTTTTTGTCGAAAATCGTGGGTACCTCACTTCTAACGGAAACAAAACGAAAATTGATGGACTAACCCAATCCACCTTTCCTCAGAAGAAAAAGTTCAAAGCCGCACCCTCAGCCGCTATGTCACGGCGACGGTTCTTCGGGACTCTGAAAGGGTTATTCTGCTTGATGTTCTCCCTCGTGGCGCAACGATGAACTCTCAGGGGAGGCCACGACGTTTCGAGCGCGGATTTACTGCAAACTTCGTACACTCGTAGTACTCCATGAGGAAAACAAAATGTGTAAGCAGTAGTGCGTACTTCTCAAGCTTTATTGAGAAAATCGCAAGATAATTTCGGTCGTCAAATATATACCTGTGCGTGGCCATTTTTACCATGAAGCGGCGGCAGACGGGTGGTTAGCATTCAAGCCCCGTAATCACTGGTTCGAGTCCCGTTCGTCTGTTTTTTTTTATTTATTTTCAACACAGTCATTTTATTTACTATTTATATTACAGTTGCTATAATGGGGAAAATACGTGTAATCGGATGAACTTTTATTAAATTTACAATGTTATTTGGGAGTCTACTAATTTTTATTATCACAAATAATGTAATACTCATAACTATCGACTAGTAAACGACCAAACGCATGAAGTGATACTGAAAATGTATGCTTGTCCGTGATATGAGAAATTCTTTATACCTGGAAGGAGCCCGAAACGACTTGTTACCTACAGGTTTTGACCGGCACAGACGGCTTTCGAAAGATGTACAGTTAATCGTCGCTTTCGACATTACGAGTACAAGTTGCAGGATGGTATTTTTCGTAAAAACATGGAAAACATAAAGTTAAACGGCACCAGCTGCATTGAATAAAAGCTGTGTTTCCGCATACGCAAGGTCTTTTGACGTTTTACGTGGAAAATGAAACCTCGTTGAAATTTTCAAAAACCTCTCTTTTAGACGATAATTTCGAAGCAAACCATCCAAACGCAGTATTTCCTTAAAAATCGGCGCTGATAATTGGTTGTGCAGTATCGAGTGTATTTTAATAGCGTCTTCCGAGAAGAAATTTCTCTTTATTTTTCGATTCAATTCGAACAGTTTTGAAGACACGGACAAGCATACATTTTCAGTATCACTTTATGCGTTTGGTCGTTTACTAGTCGATAGCTATGAGTATTACATTATATGTGATAACAAAAATTAGTAGACTGCCAAATAACATTGTAAATTTAATAAAAGTTGAGTATTGTTTTTTATTTTTTTTATTTTTTGGAGGTGGGGGAGGGCGGGGAAGGCAGAGCGATCAGGGGTCGTAACCCGAGGCCTGGTCACAGTGTCCCTCTCGTCCGTCAAGGAATCAAGGAATCAGGGATGGTAAGGAGAAATATTTTGTGGGAATTATTATTTATTTTTATTTACTGTTTTTAATACATTCTTAATTTGGTTTTACTTTATACCACAACAAACATAAATGTATCTAGCACCACATCGTGCTCTGAGTAAAGAAAGCAATATCTCGGCGCGGTCGTACACCGAGGTAATGTATACGGGGAAACGAAAAAAAAGTGCTGCATACATGATGCAGAAGAGTGTGTCGCTCCTTACGCTTCATCATCCAGGTACGTCTTCACGTATGTCATGTTATTCCACCGAGAATCGAACTTAGTCTTGTCAGCTCACTCAATAGGTGTCTTCTCCTACCTGTTGATGATCCAGCTGCGTGGAGAGTCGCGTAGGGCACTCCCTAAGTAATTAGAAAAATACTGTCCGTATTTTGGGTTCCGTACGATCTTGCAATGACATTCTTGTAGGTAGTTCCAAAAGTCGAATGCATCTTTACGTCCATCGTGAAATAAGTAGTGTACTGCATGCGCACGGATCCACGTGACAGCGTTGGTCTTGGCGCGCGGGAAATACTGTTGGTCCGGAAATAGTACAAACCGAGGTGTAATGTGTTCCGGAGTCACTAGTAGAAAATAAGACAAAATTTGTCGCACCAAGCGCCATACGCCTTCTGCCGCGCCACATGTGAGACGGTGTTCGTCCGTGTCTGGCATTCCGCAGTCTACGCCATGTTTATCTTGTGGAGGCGTGATCGGGTGATCTGTTTACCATTGACTGTGATGTACCATGTGGATCGGACGGCTGTGTCCAGTGAAACTGCGTGAATCGTCTTTCACGCCACCTTCCAATTAACCTGAGGGCTTTTGGTCTCCACGACGTTTGGTGGGCGCCTCTGCTGTAGGACATGATATATATCCCGCGCCGACGCCTGTTTCGTCGGTGGTACTGCGATACGGACATAGCTGTGTTCAATGTAAAAGTTCCCGAAGTAGTAGAAGGGGTGGGGGTATGTCTTGCGTCGTCAGTGGGGGCATAAGGGAGGGTGGAGCTAAGGACTCCAACAGCAAACCTGTCAAACTTTCCGGGTGGTGGCGCCACAGCTTGGTGTGTGAGCTGACATACAGGACCACAGCTCTGTCGTGGACATGGACTAGACCAAGACCTCTCCTTTCTGGGGGAAGGGTCAGTGACTCATAACTGACTGTGAAGAGCATGCCTATACTACGTAAGCTCCGAATGCTGCTAATAGACGTCGAGCCATCAGTGACGGTATTGGAAGAACACGCGCTGTGTGTGGAAGGCGCGATGCGAGGTAAACATTGACGAAGCGTGTCCTTTGGAGAATATTAAGGTCCGCAGACGAAGGTTGAAGATCTGGACCCGAATTTGTTGTAATAAGCGGCGGTAGTTAAGAGCCGCAGTGCGCCGTATGTCGTTGTGAAACTCTATTCCGAGACATTTGATAGTGCCACGAAGCTGTAGGGGTTCGACACACGCTAGGGTCAACCCGTCTCCTATGGCCATGGCGACCGATTTGGCGACGTTGAGACAGCTGCCGGAAGCCACACCGTACGTGGTAATCCATTCTAGTTCTCTGATGACATCGTCGCGATTGCGGAACACGAGAACCAGGTCGTCTGCATATGCTGTACAGCGAAATGTGACGTCACGTAGGGTAAGACCGGTGAGGCGTTGACGGAGGCCACAGAGGAGCGGCTCCAGTGCCAGAGCATATAGTAACGTCGACAAGGGGCAGCCTTGACGCACGGAGCGGAAAATTGGGAGGGACTGCGAGAGACGCCCGTTAACGAGCACTTTGGAAGTTCAAATGGTTCAAATGGCTCTGAGCACTATGGAACTTAACATCTTAGGTCATCAGTCCCCTAGAACTTAGAACTAGTTAAACCTAACTAACCTAAGGACATCACAAACATCCATGCCAGAGGCAGGATTCGAACCTGCGACCGTAGCGGTCTTGCGGTTCCAGACTGCAGCGCCTTTAACCGCACGGCCACTTCGGCCGGCCTTTGGAAGTCGACCCACGGAGGAGGCGCATCACGACGTCTGTGAATTGCTGTGGGTACAGCATGTGCTGGAGAACGGACGTTAGGTACACGTGATCGACTCGATCAAAAGCTTGGCTGAAATCTAGTGATGCCAGCGCTCCCGGGATGCAGCGTGCCCTGGCTAGGGCTATTAAGTCACGGTATCGACACAGTGCTGGGTGAATGTTGTTGATACCCCCTAGGGAAGTCTGATCTGGTGAGATGACGTAAGGTAGGGTCGGTCGTAGACGGTTTGCTAATAGTCTGGTGAATATCTTTATGTCGCAGTTGACGAGTGTTAGCGGGCGGTAATCTTGTATTCGAGCCCCACCTTTAGGTTTGTGAACCGGTATAATTATTCCTTCTACGAAGGTCTCAGGGAGCGGCACCGCGGGGGACATAAGCTCCCGACAGATGTCTGTCAACTTGGGAGCCAGTAAATACTGGAAAGTTCTATAAAACTCCACAGGGAGCTCGTCGGGGCCAGGAGACTTATTCGCTGCTCCTTTACCGAAGGCGTCGATAACTTCGTCTTCCGTAATGTCGTTCAATAATTCAGTTTGTAAATCCTGTAGGACAATGCCGTAAACCAGTTGTGAGACTGCTGTCACCGTCGTCGGGTCGGAACATTGAGCAGAATGAAGTCGTGCGTAATGGTCGAAGAAGGCTGCAGCAATATCGCACTGTATGGTGTGATGACGGCCGTCCTCAGTGGTGATGGCATGTATCAGCGCCCGTCTTCGCAGTGTACGTTCTCGGATGACATGGTGGGTCGTTCCGTTGCGAGTCTGTCTTGTGTTCGCGCTCGGACGATCGTCCCTTTGAGGTGTCGGCGCATATGGGGTACGATCTGTGCTTCCACACGCTGAACTGTCAACTGTCGTTCCGGTGTGGGTGGCAAGGAGGCGCATTCGCGAAGGACGGTGAAATAAAAATCGAGGGTCTGCCGCCTCCAAGCAGCAGTCTCACGACCATACGTAATAAAGGTTCTCCGTAGGGCCGGCTTGGCGCAGGTAAACCACCAACTAATCGACGTTGGATACGTCGGGAGGCAGCGGACGCACAAACTCCACGTGTCTTCGATGGCGCGTCGACAATCCGGAGAAGCGAGATGAGCAAGGTTTAATTTCCAGGGATGTCGGCTGCGCCACACCCGTTGGCGACGAAGGGTGACGGCACATATATAGGCCTCGTGATGAGAAAAGGCTGCTGGCCACACCTCTGCGTCACTCACCGTTGCCGCGAGAGAACGGGAGACGTAAATCCTATCGATGCGACTAGACGAGTGACTCGTGAAATGGGAGTATCCCGGTCTACACTCCTGGAAATTGAAATAAGAACACCGTGAATTCATTGTCCCAGGAAGGGGAAACTTTATTGACACATTCCTGGGGTCAGATACATCACATGATCACACTGACAGAACCACAGGCACATAGACGCAGGCAACAGAGCATGCACAATGTCGGCACTAGTACAGTGTATATCCACCTTTCGCAGCAATGCAGGCTGCTATTCTCCCATGGAGACGATCGTAGAGATGCTGGATGTAGTCCTGTGGAACGGCTTGCCATGCCATTTCCACGTGGCGCCTCAGTTGGACCAGCGTTCGTGCTGGACGTGCAGACCGCGTGAGACGACGCTTCATCCAGTCCCAAACATGCTCAATGGGGGACAGATCCGGAGATCTTGCTGGCCAGGGTAGTTGACTTACACCTTCTAGAGCACGTTGGGTGGCATGGGATACATGCGGACGTGCATTGTCCTGTTGGAACAGCAAGTTCCCTTGCCGGTCTAGGAATGGTAGAACGATGGGTTCGATGACGGTTTGGATGTACCGTGCACTATTCAGTGTCCCCTCGACGATCACCAGTGGTGTACGGCCAGTGTAGGAGATCGCTCCCCACACCATGATGCCGGGTGTTGGCCCTGTGTGCCTCGGTCGTATGCAGTCCTGATTGTGGCGCTCACCTGCACGGCGCCAAACACGCATACGACCATCATTGGCACCAAGGCAGAAGCGACTCTCATCGCTGAAGACGACAGGTCTCCATTCGTTCCTCCATTCACGCCTGTCGCGACACCACTGGAGGCGGGCTGCACGATGTTGGGGCGTGAGCGGAAGACGGCCTAACGGTGTGCGGGACCGAGCCCAGCTTCATGGAGACGGTTGCGAATGGTCCTCGCCGATACCCCAGGAGCAACAGTGTCCCTAATTTGCTGGGAAGTGGCGGTGCGGTCCCCTACGGCACTGCGTAGGATCCTACGGTCTTGGCGTGCATCCGTGCGTCGCTGCGGTCCGGTCCCAGGTCGACGGGCACGTGCACCATCCGCCCACCACTGGCGACAACATCGATGTACTGTGGAGACCTCACGCCCCACGTGTTGAGCAATTCGGCGGTACGTCCACCCGGCCTCCCGCATGCCCACTATACGCCCTCGCTCAAAGTCCGTCAACTGCACATACGGTTCACGTCCACGCTGTCGCGGCATTCTACCAGTGTTAAAGACTGCGATGGAGCTCCGTATGCCACGGCAAACTGGCTGACACTGACGGCGGCGGTGCACAAATGCTGCGCAGCTAGCGCCATTCGACGGCCAACACCTCGGTTCCTGGTGTGTCCGCTGTGCCGTGCGTGTGATCATTGCTTGTACAGCCCTCTCGCAGTGTCCGGAGCAAGTATGGTGGGTCTGACACACCGGTGTCAATGTGTTCTTTTTTCCATTTCCAGGAGTGTATTTCCTCGGACATGTTCCCATGTATCTACCAGCTGGAGATCGCCGATGAGTGTCCCAAGTTCGGGGCACGGTGAATGGCGTGGCAGCTGATCTTTAGGTGCTTGGGTGCAACTGAAATCGCCCCCTAATATCAAGTCATCGTGCCTGCCCTGAAAAAGCGGTGCTATTCCTTCTGCGAAGAAGAGCGATCGGTCACGACAGCGATTCGTTCCGGAAGGGGCGTACACATGATAAATTGGACGCCTTGCACCGTTACGGCCATTCCTCTAGCGTCGGGGAGATATCGGACTTCGTCCGCCTCGAGGCCTCTCTGAGGAGAACTGCGACTCCACTGTTAGTTGGCGAGGCGTGGGACACATGAGCCGTATAACCATACATACCCGGGAAATCGGCGACGAAGACTTCTTAGAGAAAGACAATGTCAACGTCTGCTGCATTGAGCATGTCTTGGAGCAACGACAACTTCGTACGTGTCCGAATGGTGTTAATGTTGTTGGTCGTTAAGCGATAGGTCTGTAGATCTTCTCCTGCGGTGGGGGCAGCCGTCAGTGTCGCCGTAAAAGGTGGGGCCTGTGATCTGCTGGCCGCGTCCGCGCCGTCATCTGTTGCTACTCGGGAGGGGCCGAGGTGTGGGAGGAGAGACTCCTCTCCTCATCCACCACAGCGGCCGTAGAATCGTCTTCAATGTCATCCGCCCAAGGACCGTAAGTTAACGGTGGCTGCGGTAGAATACGTGTGGGCTGAGTGACTAAGGGTGAATCCGCAGTTGTTTCCGATTGTGTACCAACGGCGGGCGCAGTGCTGGCCATCTGTTTGCCCGAGAGGGCGGAATCGGGTTTGCCAAATCAGACAAATTGACAAGTGAGGGCGATCTCGTGTCATCCATTTTCCTCGTCGTTTCGTCTGCCGTCCGGTCGTCAACTGGAGAAGACGTCCGCTGGAGGCAATCGTCTGAGGGTGTGCGACGTCGCTTTTAATGTTTTCTCGGTGACCTTTGTTTGCGGATGTGGGTTTCTGTGTCCGAAAGAGTTTGTGGTTCCCGTATCGCATCCCCCTCAGGTAGAAAGGCAGAGGTCGGTACAACCCTAGCGTCGAATTCCATTCTCTCGTCCGAATCTGCATGTGGAGTCGATGGGCGGCGTTCTTCAATCTCTGCAGACGCCGTAATGGTATTGGTCAATCCAGGACTGGCGACAGGTGTGCATTCTAACGCTTCCTGTCTTCCAAGGGGTTTGTCGTCTGTCATGACGGTTGATCGTGTCACCTCTGGTAATTGAGGGGGAGGGCCGTGAGCGTAGGAGGTGATGTCGTGTCATGTAATGGAAGTTGAATACACGCCGAGCGCACATGACCCTCCTGGCCGCAACCAGAAGAAGTACGAGGTTGTCCGTCGTACATTACTATTGCTCGACAGCCACCTGTGACTAAGTAGGATGGCACGTTCCTTTAATTCAATTTTCACTTGACGGACGCCGTTGAGGACCTGGTACGTCTCTAAGGTGTTCCATTTTTTGGCCACGTGGCTAATTACCGTCCCATAAGGGCGGAAAGCTGAGGTAACGACGTCCGGTGGCACTTCGAAAGGGAGTTCGAAGACTCTTAGTGTGCGTAATCCTAGTCCAGCATGGTCAACAGTAGCCTCTCCGATCTGACCATCGGAGTGTTTGAACTTGAGAGTGTTCGCGCATCTGTTCACAACTGCGTGAAATAACTCGTCATCGACCATCTTGACGTAAACCACGCTACTTGTTATGGATAGGTGGATACCGATGATGTGCTGTGTTGGTATTTGAACTTCGTCACGGATGAATCGTTCGACTTCAAAGGCTCGTGGTCGTGCGTAGTCGGGCTGGAAGCTGATCTTGATGGTAGCTTTTCTGTACGAATGAGCCATGGCGACTCAGTGTTAACGGACGCGATTATTAGCTGCGGCGAGGAAGTAAACAAACTACGCGCGCTCGCGACTCTGCGGACGGGACGTAAACAAGACGTCCTCGCCGCTCACCGGCCGAAAAGTATTGTTCGTTGAATTTGTTCAGGGCGGATGTCCGATGACACCCGTTCAGTTTGTTCGTTGATCTGTTCGCTCAGTTCTTTTATTAGAAAGGATAGCTAACGCACTGCCCTGACACCCTGAGCTACCGTGCCGGCACCACTCGGCTGCAGCCGCTTCATGGTAAAAACGGCCACGCACAGATACATATTTGACGACCGAAATTATCCTGCGATTTTATCAGTAACGCTTGAGAAGAACGCACTACTGCTTACACATTTTGTTGTCCTCATGGAGGACTACGAGTGTACGAACTTTACAGTAAATCCGCGTTCCAAACGTTGTGGCTTCCGCTTGTGAAATGTATTGCGATACCCATAAGCGTATTCGCCGCCAGGAAAATAAAAACGAATTTCTCTTTCCCCATGCAACGCAAGGCCTCACACAAGCCTGCGCACTCGACAAGTGTTCACAAAACTTCACGGGACTGTTCTCCCTAATCCACCATGCAGCCCGGATCTCTCAATTTCCGTCTTCCATCTGTTTGGTCCGATGATGGAGGCACTCCACGGGAAGCTGCACGTGGATGATGGTGGAGCTATTGATGGAGCAAGACGTTGGCTCAGACGTCGAGCAGTAGAGTAGTACCATGCGGGGAAGCAGGCCTTGCTAGTAAGGTGGCGTAGGGCCATCGCATTGAACGAAGACTGCTAGAAAACAAGATTTTGTAGCCAAATTAGTGGGAAATATACGGCGTATTGGAATCCACAATAAAAGCAACCTGCTTTCAAAAAAAAAAAAAAAGGTCTCTTATTACTTATTGAATGCCCCTCGTACCACGTATTGAGCTTCTCCTCCTATGGAGCGCTGGAAGAACGACTGTTTAAAAGGCTCCTTGAGCGCTCTATTCGGGGTAGACAGTTGGAAACAGTACGGATAGAAAAAAAAGCAAGTAAACTTTTATTATTTCACCACAACGGCCGTGGTCGTTGATTCGCTATGGACAAAGGGGTGTACGCCTCGTTAGAATCAGTTTTTACTTAGGGCATTGACCGTCTTGTTTCACAACAGAACAACAACAACTTTCGAAGTAGTAAACAGTTTACTTACTTTTTTCCAATTATTTGTTATTTGTATGGTTGAAGTGATTCCAATAGTAGCATTGATATTGTAATGCCGTTTAAAGTGTAGAAGTTTACATTTCTAAACATTCGGTTTTTAGACGACTTTGAAGTCTTATGAAGATATACAGTCAAGAAATTGGATAATTTATTCAAGAGAAAGAGCTTCACAAATTAAGTAAGACAATAACGCGTAGGTCTACCTCTGTGCCTTATGCAAGCAGAATTCGGCTTGGGATTGATTGATGGATTTGTTGGATGTCCTAATGATGGATATCGTGCCAGATTCTGTCCAATTGGCGCGTTGGATCGCCAAAATCCCTGGCTGGTTGGAGCGCCCTGCCCATAATGTTTCTAAGGTTCTCAACTGAGGAGAGATCCGGTGACCTTGGTGGACAAGGTAAGGTCTGGCAAGCACGAAGACAACCAATAGAAAGCCGGCCGGAGTGGCCGAGCGGTTCTAGGCGCTACAGTCTGGAACCGCGCGACCGCTACGGTCGCAGGTTCGAATCCGGCCTCGGGCATGGATGTGTATGATATCATTAGGTTAGTTAGGTTTAAGTAGTTCTAAGTTCTAGGGGACTGATGACCACAGAAGTTAGTCCCATAGTGCTCAGAGCCAGTTTTGAACAACTAATATAAATTCTCGCTGTGTGTGTCTCTGATGAAAGGCAAGCCCAGAATGGCTTGCCATGAAGGTCAACGTAACGAGATGTAGAATATCTTACATGTAATGTTGTACCGTGAGAGTGCTGCGGATGACAACCAAAGGGGTTCTACTATGAAATGAAGTGGCACCCCAAATCATCATTCTTGGTTGTCGGTCTGTATGGCGGGAGGCAGTCAGGTCGGTATCCCACCGCGCCCCCAGACACGTCTGCGCTGGTCATCGAGGCTCAGTTCTAAGCAGGACTCTTCACCGAAGACATTTCGATTCCTGTCACTAAGATTCCAGGCCGAAGACTTCCCTGGAGACGTCTCAGACAGCAGTGGGATCCAGCCTGACAGTCGCCTAACATACGGCTCGACAACCAGGAGTGACTGTGTGGGGTGCTACTTCTTTCCACAGCACGTTGCTTCGGTTGTTATCGGCAGCAATCTTACAGTGCAGCGGTACGTCGACGATATCTTATTGGTTGGTTGGTTGGTTGGATTTTTAAAGAGACCACGTGGTCATCGGTTCCTTGTTCCGTTTAACCAAGGCCACGGAATAAAACGTAAAACAACAGTACAAACCACAGGAATTCTGGATGGACGAAAAAAAACACAAAGTTGAACACACTAGTGACAAAAGAAGACAAGAAAAGCATAGACATGCAAGAAACATTAGAGCAGACGTCCTGAGCTGGCTGATCACGAGGATAAAAAAAGGATAAGCCAGTCACTCTGCAACACATTAAAATCTCGAACCGAAAAGTTCTAGGGTAGAATGCACACGGAGACAGAGGACAGGAACTAAAACTTAAACCGAAGAATAAAAACAGGCGTCACGTAGAAAACGTAAAACAGAGTTAGCCATGGAGGCATCGTCTCCTAAAATCGAAGGAAGGGAGTCAGAGAGATTAAAATTCCGTCTCAGAGCGGCTAGATGTGGACAGTCTACCAAAATGAAGATCACTGTCAAACGGGAACCGCAGCCGACAACATGGTAGGGCCTCACGCCGGAGAAGATAGCCATGCGTCAGCCAAGTGTGGCCGATGCGAAGGTGGCAGAGGACCACAGAGTCCCTGCGAGAACCCCACTGAGAAGACTTCCTCTCATTTGTGCGGTCCTTGATGGCGCGGAGTTTATTGGGCGTAACTAAGTTGTGCCATGCAGCATCCCAAATTCCGAGAACTTTGCGGCCTAACACCGATCGGAGGTCAGGTTCGGGTATACCAGTCTCCAGAAGCGGCTTACGAGTGGACTGTTTGGCCAGCCTGTCAACGAGCTCATTTACCGGAATTCCGGCATGCCCCGGGTCCATACAAAGACCACTGAACGACCAGATCGTTCGAGGGCATAAACCGACTCTACCAGAGGATGGCGAGGGTAGCACTGATCAATGGCCTGTAAACCACTCAACGAATCTCTGCAGACCAGGTAGGACACACCGGGGCAGGAATGAATATGCTCTAGGGCACAAGAGATGGCCAACAGCTCGGCAGTGAAGACACTGCAGCCATCCGGCAAGGAGCGCTGTACGGTATGCGCCGAGTGATTATAGGCAAAGCCTACGCGACCATCAACCAGCGAACCGTCGGTATAGATAACTTCAGACAGAACCATGGGACGCGTCAAGGATGGATAGGAAGTTAGGAAGTGACTGCGGAGTGCCTCAGGAAGAACGGAGTCCTTATGGAAACGCCACAGATCCAGTTTCGGCCGAGGCATACACCACGGAAGTGACTGTTTTTGGACCAGCACGAGACGCTGTAAAGGAAAGGACTCGAGTTCAGACAATAGGGAATGGACGCGTACAGCGATCGTTATCCCTGACCGAAGTCGCCGATCCGGGAGATGAACCACTGTGTTCGGGAATAAAAGACAGTAATTCGGATGCTGAGGCGAGCTATGAACGTGCGCTGCATAGTTGGCGAGCAGTTGGCGGCGCCTGATGCCCCATTTTGTTGCCATTCGTAACAAGCCATCCTGGTCTTACTTTTCAGCAAGATAAAGCCCACCCGCACACGATGAGAGTTTCTACTATTTGTCTTCGCGCTTGCGAATGCTACATTGGCCAGCGAGGTCGCCGGATCGCTTCTCAATTCAGAACGTTAGGAGCATTGTCGGGAGGGATCTCCAACCACATCGGGATTTTGGCGATTTAACGCGCCAATTGGACGCCTTGCACAACATCCCTGAGGAGGAAATCCAACAACTCTACCAATCAATACCAAACTGCTCGCATAGGCGCCATAAGTGGACCAACAAGTTGTTGAATTGCACATTTTGTGAAGTTCTTTCTCTTGAATAAATCATTCAGTTTTTCTGAAACTGTTATCATTTAGTTGTCTGTACGTCTACATCAGCTTAAATACCGCTCAATTGTGCCACTGATAGTGTTTGTCTCGTTTCGCTCCGGGGAATATTTTTCGATTACTTCTGGAAAAGTGTGAACAAATTTGAGTGACAGCAAAAGAGCTTAAAGTTTATCTTTATACGTTCTGATAATTTACAAGCGATGATAACAGAGAAAGATAGTTCGAGGGACAATTTACATAAAATTAATTTCTCATAACTGGGATTCACAGTCGTGAAATTATTAGAAAGACATCATGTTTACGCCAGTGACTGTTGCGGAAATAAAAAGTTTTACAGTCACAAGCGTAAACATGATGTCACTCAATAAAGTTTACATAAACACGCGTAGCATTACGCGCTGAAGTGATTCGTGCGGTCATCCATAAGTACACTCCTACTGTGTCTTTTAGAAGGCTGCCTTTGTCTTTACATAACCTGTAGAGTTCGTATGGTGTTATCAACAACGTCACATTTATGCTCGTTGCTGTGGTACGATGTTTTTTGTGGATCTGGTAATATGCTATTTACAGTGGAGATTTGGGTTAAGAAATCAGACGATTTTTATAGAGTTTCTGACAACTCACTTTCAAATTTCAAATGACTACAACCATGTCTCACTCCCTTCTTTAGCAGACAGTAAACGAAAGCAAAGAGAAATTGGGAGAAGAAGATAAATATATGGTAGAAAAAATAAAAGCTTTAATATTTGTCAGTAACAGAGATAGTAAAGGACTTGGAAGACCAGTTAAATGAAATGGGTAGTCATTAGAACAATCGTGAACAGCTACAAAAGTAAAACAAGAGCAATGGAATGTAGCCGCATTACACGAAACGATTCTGAGGGTACTGAATTAGGCACTAAACATAGGAGATCACTTTTGTTCTTCGGGAAGCAAAATAACTGACAATGGCAGAAGTATATGGTATATAAAATGCATATTTTCAGTAACAAGAAAATATTTTCATAAAACAAGAAATATTGTAACAAACATGTACATTTAAGTGTTAGCTCATCTTTTCTGACTTTCTTTGTATTCTAGCCTTCTACGGAAGTGAAATTTGGTCGATGAAAAGTATACATGAAAAAGAAAATAAGAGGGTGTGGTGAAATGTAATGCCTATGAATTTTTTATGTGAAAACTCTCGAAGCTTTTTACATAAAGCGAACGTAATTAACATTCTACCTCTTTATGCTTCATGTCTATGTATTTGAAGCCCTCTGCCGCTAAAGGGCTACTAATTGTAGTGTATAACATGGTGGAGTGTAATGTAAGTGCCGGCCGCTGTGGCCGAGCGGTTCTAGGCTCTTCAGTCCGGAACCGCGCTGGTACTACAGTCGCAGGTTCGAATCCTGCCTCGGGCATGGATGTGTGTGATGTCCTTAGATTGGTTAGGTTTAAGTAGTTCTAGCTCTAGGGGACTGATGACCTCAAATGTTAAGTCCCATAGTGCTTAGAGCCATTTGAACCATTTGTAACGTAAGTATATCGGTGTGTGAGGAACAGTGTCCTGTAATCGAGTTTCGAATTGGAAGACATCGTCCACATATGGGGCACCCTCTCCAGCAACATGGCAATGTCAGACCCCACACGAGCGCTGCGACATCTGCAACAGTCCGACGCCTTTGTCTCCCAGTCGTCGATAATTCTCCATAAAGTCCAGAGGGGTCCCATCCGACTTTCATCTGTTTCCAGAACTTGAAGAAAACCTTCGAAGATTTCACTTTGACAGTAACGCAGCGGTGCAACCAGAGCCGAGGTTGTGGCTCCGTCGACAAAATCAGACATACTACAGTGACGGTTTCAATGAACTGGTCTCTCGTTGAGAGAAATATGTTCGTCGCCAGGGTGGCCATGTTGAAAAATCACTGTGTAGACGTGAAGAATAAAGATGTGGAACGTTGACTAAAATGAGAGTTCGGTACATGAAACCCATTCTGAGGCATCAAGGAATAGTTATAGTTAATTTAGTTAGGGAGGAAAGTATTTTTTTTGGGGGGGCGGGGTGGTAAATTTTATAGAGGGAGACCAAAGCTTCACTACAGAAGGCAGGTTTAAGTAGATGGAAGTGTCAATAGTTACACAGAAATGAAGAAACTTGCACAAGATAGACTAATGTGGAAAGCTGCATCAAACTAGTCTTTGGAATGAAGTCCTAGCAACGACATAAATGAGTAATTACAGTCAAACTTGCTCGTCACATATTTTTGAATTTCAGTGCACCGTTCATGCTATCCTCGATATAGAATCAGTGGTGGTTTGTAAACCGATAGTACGGAGAAGAAAAGTAATCAGATTCTAAGGCTACAATGAACGAACGCCAAGAAAACTAAAAATATACGTCTTTGATCCTGAAAATCTCCGTCACTTTTACAACAGTAACTTGTAGATTGTGAAATCAGGTGCCTTGTGTCGAGTGTTCCTTTGCCACATAGCGTAATTCGGCTGTTGCTGCAGTATGCAAGTACTGTAATCAGAGGAATGAAAATTCGCGTGTGTTGTGCTCCACTGACGCCCGACGTTCCGCCTGCAGTTACGGAGAACTCAATAAGGAAACCACGCACTAGATTCGCCAGCAAACTTCCGCCGTCCGTGGAGAACCGCACACCGTTAGCCGATAGGACGAGCTCCTTCGTTAATTAGTCCCTCTGATCACACGTGGATCTACTTCCCAACATGGGACAATCCATTACCGTAATTCTTCCCCGCAGCCTTCTGTAATACATCAAGCGTCATTGACCTATCGAGCAGAAGATCGCCTAAGCGATCCCCTCCCCCCCCCCCCCCCCCTCCCTCTCTCACTCTCTCTCTTTCTCTCTCTCCTTCTCTTTCTCTCTCTCTCTCTCTCTCTCTCTCTCTCACACACACACACACACACACACACACACACACACACACCCACACACACCCACACACACCAACACAGGCACGCACACGCACCAGTCCATGAGCTCTCGCGTGAGACTGTGACGGGTAAGCAGAGCGAGGTCGGGAGACTTTGACATGTAAACCGAAATGTTGTGAGACTCACACAGTGTAGTCTTTCAAGGCTAGTATTTGAGATATTGCTGATATTTGATTTAAGCGCATAAGACCGTGGTCCAAGACATAGCTCCCTGCCTAATGTATCATCTTCCACTGACTGGGTCTTCATGAGAGGCTTTAACGACTCAGAAAGCTGCTTCAGACTCGTCTGTGTTTAATGTCTAATCCGATTGCCTCAGCATCGCCTGATTTAATTCAGTTAAATTCCATTACTCTTATTTTACTTTTGTCGATGTTCATCTTAACTGTTTGTATGTATCCATCAAACATTTGGTTCGTGACTCTTCAGCCCTCTGCCCAAGATCGCAGAATCGTAGTGATGTATGCTATGTAGTTGTAGAGGGGAAGAATAGGTGTTGTTTGTTTTATTAGGCACTAGGGCCCACAAATTTTCTACTTTAATCCTTCTCCTTTTCTGTTGAAATTGTTTTTGTGCTTTGGAATTTTTATTGCCTCACTGTAGATCCTAGCACAGTAATTATTTGATCTTACTGAAACCACAGTGTCAGAGAAACGAATCTGGTGGTTTCCCGGTCCTAGTGCGTGATCTGCCTCTGATGATTTATCTTTGCCCAGGCGGCAATTGATCTTGTGTTTCTTGAGGTGGGAACTAATGCTTCTTTTTGTAACTTCTATGTACACGTGGCAGCAAGTGCATGGAATTTTATATACTCGTGCTGTGGCGAGCGACGGGCGTAGGCCCTTTGAAGTGTTCAAATATTCGCATACCTTTCCTGTTGGTTTAAGCACAGTACCAATAAACTGTTTTCTGAGTAATTTGGTGCTGCGACCTTTGACTGTTTTTACAATTTGAAGGAAAATTTTCCCTTCAGGTGGTTCTTTTTCATTGGAAGCTCTAGACGTTTCAGGATGTACGCTTCTTAGATTTGTCCGATTGACTAGCAAGGTTTCATCAACTCAGGGGCATTCCCACCACGATTGCATGGTTTACCAAAGATTCAGAAACTGGCCATACCATTGAGACCGATCGTTAGCGCCAGTGATTTCCGACATACGGGATTGCCAATGCGGCTGGTCTCGGCGAAGGTTCGAGTCCTCCCTCGGGCATGGGTGTGTGTGTCTGTCCTTATGATAATTTAGGTTAAGTAGTGTGTAAGCTTAGGGACTGATAACCTTATTAGTTAAGTCCCATAAGATTTCACACACATTTGAACATTTTTTGGATTGCCAAACACTTCGCCCCACTATTATGCTTTTTAGGAAAAAATGACTCTTACATCAAATATTCTGGCCAATTTATCGAAAACTTTAAAATTCTTGACGCTGAGTCTAAGTGATATAATGGTCGGTTTTGATGTTGTAACACAGGTTAGTAGAGTTACTCTTAATGAGGTGATATCACAGTTGGAAAGTATTTTCGCAAAGGATATGGTAGGTCTCTTGAAACACTGTCTTGCATCAACTTACTTCCAAGGGCAACAAATTTTACAAGTAAACCCATGGGGCGGCTATGGGGAAACGACTTAGCGCAGCTGTAGCGAATGTTTATATGGAAAAATTTGAAGACGCAGCTATTCAGACAATGAAGAGGATAGCACCTTGTTGACTTTGCTGTGTGTGTATGATACTTTTGTTATATGGACTCATGGAGAAAAAGGACACTCTGAATCTCTAAATTTTCTGAACATCTAAGTCTACAGAAATCCACACTCACTTACGGAAAGACACCTTCACAAAAATATCAATTACCATTCCAATCAGAAAAGAGGAGCAATCACAACCTTAATAAACCGGGCTAAAAGAATCTGTGAACCGCAGTGCTAGGAGGACGGGCTCGATCACTTCAGAACGGCCTTCAGAAGAAACGGGTACTCTGACAAAGAGATAAATAGGGCGCTATGTCCCAAAAGATCTGGAGCTTCTAACGAAAGAGTCTAGCGGTTCTAGGCGCTCAGTCAGGAACCGCGCGACTGCTACGGTCGCAGGTTCGAATCCTGCCTCGGACATGGATGTGTGTGATGTCCTTAGGTTAGTTAGGTTTAAATAGTTCTACGTTCTAGGGGACTTATGACCACAGCTGTTGAGTCCCATAGTGCTCAGAGCCATTTGAACCATTTCTAACGAAAGAAGAAACAAATTAAGGGAAAGTTTTTGTTCTATTTGTAAAAATTATCACAAATCGCATCAGCAAAGTATGTATAAAACACAGTACTGGTACGGTGTTTAAACCAACAAGAAATGTGCACGAATATTTGAACACTGCAAAGGAGCAACGCCCGCTGCTCGCCACAGCAGGAGTATATAAAATCTCTTGCCCCTGCGGCCAAGTGTAGATAGAAGCTACAAATCACGCACTAGAACCGAGAAACCACCCAGTTCATTTCTCTGACATCGTGGTTTGAACAAGATCAAATAATTACCACGCTAGGATCTACAGATAGGTGATAGAAACTCCAAGTACGAAAACAATTTCAACAGAAAAGGAGGACTGAAACGAGACACGTTGTGGGCCGTAGTGCTAAATAACACAAACGGCATCATTTCTTCCTCGTTACAGGTGCCATAGAATACGACACGGCGACGCCGCGATCTTGCACACCGGTCTGATGACGCCGCGAACAGACCGTTGCGTGGATACATAGAAACAGTTCGGCTTTCTGAGCCTGTTTTGAGTTTGTAGCAGCTTTCTGACTCGTTAAAGCATCTGAAGTCTCCAACAGTCAGACAATTAATTCGTAAGCAATATTGTGATCGTTCTCGCTAGTTGAATTTCCTTGCTCTGTTACATATTTAGTCAGTTCAAAACGGAAAAATTATCCTTACACATCTTGATACAATATGTCAAATACTGCCAGACTTTTCACATACTTAAGATTCGAAAATAAAAGAGGAAGAAAATTCGGGGTGTGCCTTCCTCTCTCCACAAATAAGTGTCTCCAATAAGCTCCATCAGCCGAAAGAAACAGAAGCTAATAGTCGTATTATAAGTATTAAGAATTGTTACATCTCTTCGTGTTTTCAAGGATCTAATTTCATCACATTCAGTGTCAGTTGCCTTGCAGGGAAAGCAACTTTATCTTATTACTGGGAAATGAATCCAGACTGAAATCCGGTGTCCAACTTTAGAATTCCTCTGTATTCCCATTCTGTTATTATTCATAATGAATAAGTCGCATTTTTCGCGAAGAGAGCAACAAAAAGTGGTTCTCCAGTCGACTGCAAACCTCCACCCTCTAAACTGCATCGCTTGCTCACGAATTACGGTTGCCAAAGATGACAAGAAGGCTGCAATCCGTCTACTATAAACAAGGATTGATCTGATGCTTGTATTAAATCCATTAATCCATGGACAATGGCGTCACGACGTTGGTAAACCTAGACTGTTGATAGCAACTCTTTTCCTCACAATATTTAACCACTGATGGTTCCCGGTGTCCTTCACCGCACTGGAATCAATCCAGTCACGTACTGTGATCGCGTCGACCCTACAGAAAATTACATTAACAACATACTATTGGCGTGTACGAGATGGGAAAGTAACAGATTACCGTTTTTGCAACAGCAATACCACCGCAATTGAAATTTGTGGTAAGTGCTACTAGCGTGCTCTCCTTGACCAACCTCGTATCAACAAGGAGTTTTGGAAGTTCTTATAAATCGATTGATATCTTTGTAGTTGCAATACACCACTGGATACTATGCTGGCAGTGAAAAAGTTTATACTCGTATAACCTAATTGTAAACAGTATTTAACTATAATTTAAGCAGTTCATCATCCTTCCTTAAACTGGTGATTTAATTAACCTCATATTATGTCAGCCAATTAATGTGGTTCATACCGAGATATTATGTCTCTGTATGTCCTGTACCTTTTAGCTGGCTGAATAACCTATACTTCCTGGATGCTAAATACATGAATAACTAAATCACGATCTATTGTTTAGGACTTCAGCCATACTAGAGAACAGAAAATTCGTTTCGTGTTGTGCCGTATCACGTTTGTGTGGAGCTTTTTGTAGACTGGCCCCAGTCTCACCGTCATGAGACTGTCTGCCTAGGCTACTGAGCGCCTGTTGTACAGAGACGGTCTGATTACTATAAAAGGAGCTGTATCTTGTGTGTGTGGTGGTGGTGAGGGGGAGGGGGATGGCTGGTGAATCACATGCGCAAATTCTGAGTGAAAATCGTTTTCTCATGCTACGTCTCTAGAGTACCTTAGCGTGGTGTGAGCTCACTCTGCGCATGTAGAGATTATGTGATATAATGTTATTAACAGTGGATGCGACGATCTCTTACGAAGTTTTGGGTGACTTTACATTAATGTTTCTTAGAGCTGTGTAAAAGGATTGACCTAGGCAGCTTGCACAAAATTCATAATGAAATGTCCTACGGTAAGGCGATCGTACACAAAAAAAAAAAAAATCCTGTGGCCTGTTGATATGAAGCACTTACCCGCGAAAGGCAAAGGTCCCGAGTTCGAGTCTCCGTCCGGCACACAGTTTTAATCTAATAGTTTTCTAAGAATCAGGTGTGCTGCCTTTTTCAATCATGGGTGTGGCCTGTGATTTCTGTCATACTCAGAGAACAGTTCCCTGCTTAAGAAATCTTCGGAAGGTTGTTGTCGTAGATGAAAATAAATCATTTTTAATTCTGTATGAAATGGAAAGGAATACCGTAGAATCCTGGGGTGATGGGGTATGGAAATTTCAGTTGCTGTTTAAGGTTATCAACTCAGTAGATTACTGTCGTTGTTTCGTCTAGCAGACAAGTTTAATATTACGTTACGAAAATTCATTCCTGCAGCACAGAAATTCCTCGTATTCAGAAATGAGTGTCTGTTTAGATCATTATGTACCCACATTGTAAGGAAGATACTTTGGCCGTTTTCCTGAATAAGCAATAGTCTCCCGACCAAATTCAGATTTTGCAAGGATGCTTTGCAAACATTTTACAGGAATATGTTTTATTTCTTCTAAATTTTGCTATATTTTGATATTTTTTTATGTATGAACTTCTAAAGACAAACTGATACGGTAGTTAGTAACGTTATTTGAATTGTAATATAATTTTCAGTGCACCTATCCACACTACCTGTAAAGTTCTGGTACTGCAGCTGATAGGGAATATTTTTGACCGTGTAGAAAAAATCTGAAAGAGTGAACTGTCTAATAATGAGCGAAGCACGTCGAGGCAGCAATGTTAAGATGATGACGCGAGCAGAGCGTAGTTTTGCGATAAATTTAGTTAGTAAAGGGGGATCAGTTTCAGTAATGGTGAAAGGAGTGCAAATTTGGAAGAAAACAATGGAAGTTTAGTGAGACGGAGAACATTGTTACTTTATTCGGAGATGAGAGTCGAGCTTGGAACATTCTAGAAGATGTTTAGGGCTCCTATGCTACCACAAATTAATATACTTCGGGTATAAGACTTTATTTTTAGGAAAATCGTGACTGAAGAGGAAGAAGTGTTGAAATCGCCGGAGAAGAAAGAATAAATCACAGGCAAGAAGATTTTACAAGATCAGCACAGAAGCAACGCCAAGAAGCAGCCAAAATATGTCAAACACTCAATATATCGGAATAATCACATCCGTAGGACGTAAATCTACCGTGACCTTTTCCAGCAAGAAACTGAATTATTTTTGTGTTATTTTGACAGCAAAGCCTGACATTTTAGCGTTCTGTGGCTTTATAAGTGGAGTCAGCCTACAGTTTTCTGTGCATAGAACTGAGAATTGTTTTGCTTACAACTATTTAACAGTTAAAGGGTAAGAGTCCGATCAATTAATTCTGAGTGAATTAGATAAACCGGCAGTTTGCTATATTAGTACACAGTTCAGCAACTGTCATTGATGGAAATACTAAATCAGTGCCCGCTAATTTTACAAATCCGACAAATTCCATCACATACCTCTTTGAAACTGTTTAAAGTTTTATTTGCAGTATCTTTTACCACGTCGCACCGGAGACGATGTGTGATTTTATTTGGATTTCATTATTAATTTACCTAATTGACGAGATCACAAGAGCCTTTTTGCAGCGGTTGAGCGGTGGCTCCATGGAATTTCATTACGAGGTATATAAATAATCATTAGACAACTTTATTATTAATTTACCTTATTAACGAGATCACAATAGCTGTTTTGCAGCAACTTAGCAATCACCGAGAAGGGTGGAGCGCTGACTCCATGGAATCACCATTAGACAATATTAGTGATACAGCAGTCAACTATCACCGGCAATCTTTGCGCGTTACGTTTTAAAACATCGCTCTGTAACTGAAAGTTTCACCTGTTAGCAATTTTTCCAATTGAATGAAGCAAGTCTTCGTTACCTTTTGTTCACATGCTATTGCCAATACTTATTGAATAGAGAATTTTGACTTGGAGTGATGGGTATGCCTATAACCTTTCAACGTTATGATTATATTTTAGACATTCCTTTTATCATTTTACTATTCACAAACTCATGACACTATACTTTTTTTTACCATGTAAGTTACACCTGATGATGCGAATTTAGGCCGCGAAACCGGTTGTATTTCAATCAACCATAATTTCATCTGCTGTTAGCGGAATTCTTCCTAACATCATACAGAGTAATAGACAAAAACTCATGTAAGGCAAGAAAACGTAACTAAAATGAAAAGATATACAGGATGAACAGTAGTGCACATCATATCATAAAATAACATAGTTCGCTCCCGTAATACCTAGAAAGAATGAAAGCTAAAAAGAAGAAACAGGCAGGTACAGTACTAATAAATACCACTCACCATGAGTGACAATATCTGATGAGATAACGGGCCCCCATATACCGAACAAGTGATCAAAAACCGACCTATATGATCATCTATGGTATTACGTAAAATTAAGAAGTCCCCGGTACAATAAATGGTTTGTCCCGGTTTCGTTTTAAGTGCTGTATTTAAAGAAAGAAAATTAAATTACTTTATTTTGTCTTTCTCATCCTTTTACTGAATTTGAAATAAAACACGATTCCTGTAAAGCGCATCACACTAGTCTAGATTCTATCCTTTTTTTATGATGTTACATCGGTTTTAACACATTGTAACGGATCACCCAGCTTTCGCATCAGCCTAGTCATCGTTCTAGATTTCTAGTTATCTGCGGATGTGCATGCGCGATCCACATGAACGTTCTCTCCAAGTCGCTAAGTGGAGTATCTGCAGCTCCGTACTGACACGCCGCCTGTTAGTATAGGTCCAGTGCGCTCCCTTCCGTTGGGAAGCGCAGCCTCTTGCCACCTGGCTTCGCAATGCGTTACTTTCTGACTTCATGTATGTTTCGTGCTAACCTTAAAATAGTGTTATACAGGATTTTTTTTAACATGAACTAAATTATACGCCTAAGATTGAATAACTGGGCTTTTTATCAAAAATTTTTCAATCCTTTTTAGCTAAAAGATGGATCGTGATCTGCTTAATTTTACTTAAGCCCTTAGATGATTAAAGGTGTTCGGTTTTTGATCACTTTTTCGGTATATAGGGATCCATTAACTCGCCAGATACTATTACTGATGGTGAGTGGAATTTATTAGTATACTACCTACCTGGTAGTTTTTTTATTAGGAATTCCTTCTTTTTAGCTTTCGTTCTTTCTAGGTATTATGGGAGCGTTATAAATTATTTTATGTTATTTTACTTAGCAAAAATCGCTGACTATGAACGTTGGGTCATCCCGTTCTCTTTACTCGATCGGATAATGACCTGATTTTGTGTTCATCCCGTACATTTTTTCATTGTAGTTACGTTTTCTTGTCTTATATGAGTTTTTGGCCATTACATTTGTATGGACTGCATCTGCTCGCAACTAAAATACTGCGAAACCGGTCGTGCCTATAAACAAAGGACTTACAGCAGAAGTGGTCTTATTTTCAAAATGAAATATCCAGGCTGTGTATGCCCTAACTATAATGTCTGCTGCATACAAATAGTATTCATCGAAATCCAACGACCTTTTTCAAGACAACAAATCATTACAATGTACCTCATTTTCAATCGACAGAAGTTGTTTGCTGCCATGCATTTTCCAATGCTGTTCTCCCGATAAATTGTTTCGAAACATTTTCTCTAATTTTTCTCCGCTGTCCTGCAAAAATAAAATCTTTTTTGCAAGTGTTTCACGTTTGCTTGGCACATTAATTGACGCATAGAATAAAATTTCTTCGAATCAGCAAAATTCATGCCGAATTTGTAAACTCAATACTCCAGATTAATAAAGACACATGTGATAAATGATGTGGCAGCGATATCATTATAATTAACCGAAAATGTTACGAATTTATGCTTCAATCTTGTACGCAGAATACTGTATTGAATATTTCGCAAAACAAGAGGCTCTGATACGAGTGAGGGTATTCGAAGGAGACCGTCACGAAAGAGGAACAATGCTAAGAGTGACGAAGCAGAAATCTTCGGTGGCTTTGCTGCGTCAGCCTTCCAGCGTTTGAATGACGCTTTCGTGGGAACTGTGCCATAAACATCGGCACGAGCGGAATGGGCGTCGTAAACAAACAAGTCCATTCTTCTCCCTTGAGAATCAATTCCCCCATGTGCACAAAGTTAATGTTAAGTGCATCTCTAGATAGAGTAGCTAATGAACGTAAGCACCAGGAAAACACAGGGTGTTTTGTTTCAACAAAATTCATTCGCATTCCGCTCGAGTATATCTTCTCTATGAACGAAGATAGACATTTGAAGTGAAATTTAACTGGCACTTAGGACTAATGACGTTTTATTTTCAGAAGAACCAACCAGTTTTACAAGTGTATGTATTTTACATACACACACAACCTTGCAATACTTTTTACAATTACGTTTAGGATAAAAGTTTTATTTACCTCTTACAAATGGTTCAAATGGCTCTAAGTACTATGGGACTTAACATCTGAGGGCATCAGTACCCTAGAACTTAGAACTACTTAAACCTAACTAACCTAGCGACGTCACACACACCCATGCCGGAGGCAGGATTCGAACCTGCGACCGTAGCGGTCGCGTGGTTCCAGACTGAAGCGCCTAGAACCGCTCGGCCACACCGGCCGGCTTTACCTCTATCATACGTTCAATGTACCCCCCAACGGTCACACGACAAACATTCAGATGATAGTCGAACTCTCTGCATACTTTTGCACAGAGACAGGAGAAAAAATGCTGTTACTAAAATGCATGCACCAGGCAATTATATTAACCAGCAGCTCACAACTGGCACCAAATTAAAGCTTTTAATTTCGATGCACAAGTTAATATTTATTCGTATAGAAAATGTAAACCTTGTGAAATCGGATAAATCTTTTTTTTTTTTTTTTTTTTTTTTTTTTTTTTTTTTTTTTTTTTTTTGTTTTAATATCGTGGTTACAACTAGCTGATAAAGCGCACGGTGTGAGGAACACATTTCTTCGTAGGCAAAGTTGTAGTTACAGTAGTGCATGACTGAATTCTGACCTCTGTTGTTCTGTCAGTTTAATGGCATTTACAAGTCTGCTTTGTAAAGCGGGTTTATACACGGTGGTCACAATTCATTTTTCGCTACTTTACCTAGTACAGACGGAAAACTATTTGCCGTATGGGTACCCAACTGTATAGGAGTGATGTTCAGACTTTCCTCTGAAAGATATGCGTTCTCAGCAGTGTTAGTATTATAACTTGCCGCTAGGCGCCGATAATGGTAGAGAGACGTAGGGTTGAAACACAAGCATCAGCGAGCATTACAGTTGCAGAGAATCACAATGGATCTGGACAAGGTGAGCAGGGCTTTACCCGTAATGCTGTTTCATCAAAGCAATAGCAATAGTGCCGCTGCTATTCGCGAGTCTCGACGAGTTACAGGAATATGAAGAGGTCGTCTTTCCGCACACGGGACGAAGAACATGATTCGGAAGTTAGAATTGACCGGCGATTTGACAACTGCTTCTGGTACAGTACGACGTTCAGGTGCAATACAAACTGTTGGTGAAGTCGCTGTTGCCATCGCTGGGAGTGCTGGAGGCAATGTGCGATCTTCAAGCAGAGCACGAGCTGTGTCACGATGGCTGAGCCATTCATGGTTCATCTTTCGAAAAGTGCTGTGAACAGTTGTGAAATGATATCTGTAATGCGGTTCCAGACCATCAGAGTGAGCAATGTTTGTAGCCTGTAACGTAAACATGGCACGCAAACAACGAATATTATTCTCTCATTTGGAAATTAAGTTTATCTTTCAATGGTTTATTCTTTCTATTCCGCACGTCCTTACAAATGCTTTCACAAAGTTTCATTATCCTACTACTATTATTCGATTTTCATGGGGACTCTGTCAAGTAGTGCAAATTTAATTATAACCACACTGTAAAACGAAAACCATTATTAGGATTTAACGTCCGGTTGAAGACGAAGTAATTAGAGATGGAGCGGGGTTGCCTTTAAGCTCTCCTTCTAAACTTTCAGCACATTAGGCAGTTCTCAAAATGGTCCTAACTTCTCTGTCTTTATCCTTCCGTCCGCTAAATAGATTTCGCTGTACTGTCACAGACAATGTCTCAATACACGCTCTCGCTGGTGAACATTTAACTCAAACGGCCACGCCCTCTATCAGATTCGATTTCGTACAGTGTGTTTTTCGATCAGAACGACTGCCTCTTTGAAATTATCCATGGACTCGCCTTTCCCTTATTACCTACCTTAGATTATTAGTGTTGCACAGGGTACACCCACAATCACAGAATATTGAAAACAATGAAATATATAGAGGTATAAAAACACAAATACTATACGATCTACTGCAGAATTGACTAAAAGTACTACATGATCTACTGTAGAATTGACTACATTGTAGCTAGCTCTTTGTTTCCATAAGTTACGTTCTAAGCGGTTGTTAACTTCCATCAACACTAGCTGACACAATTTCTTTATGTTGTTTAATGGTACAGTTGTAGGCGCAAGAGAAACTTATGTGCTGCAAAGGTATTAAGTACACTGTGGATTGGTTATTGTCTTCTCACTCATCTTGGAAAGTGGTACACTTATATGTAACATTCTCTAGGGAAGTAACGTCAAGCAACACAAAGATAACTGCACTCTAAGGTCTGCAACAAACATTCCCATTTTATCCACGCTAGTCACTGACAACGACGAATACGTATATTAACTGCAAACTACGTTGAAACGAAGCGTAACGAGCTGGAACCACATCTTACTAAATTTCTCCTTATTAGGCCAATAGAGAACAGTCTAATATTGTAGGAGATTTGTTTTGATATTACGCTCTTTTTCTAACAATAATAAAGTGATATTGGAATACGCCAGTCATGAGATATGTCAAAATCCTCATTAAAGCGTTTACCTAACTAAGGACTAAATGTAACTTCTCTTTGGTGATTTTTATCTTTATCTCACTGCAGTCTTGGTTTTATTTTCGTTTCTTTTACAGAAACTATTTTTGTCAGAAATGTTGTTCGTAGAAACATACACTATTTATTAAGTCAGTGTTTTGATAGAGTCTGTAGCAATACGCAGTAATGGGACGTGTTCTAGGACATCCAAACATGTTTGTAGTTTTAGCTTAATACGTAGGCAGTTTCATTCTACGTATTACATAGATGTTAATGAACTGTTGCTTCTTATTGTTGCAGGTGCTGACACACAGTTGAATCATGGGTAATGAGTCCCCCTTACAGCGTGGAGAAACGGATTGTAATGTGCACGCGGGTTCACGAACGACACCTTGCAAGGAAATCGATGAGAAATATTCAGCATGATTTCACATTAAGGTTCCAGAAACCTTCCCCACCTAAACCGACGACTTTAGGTGGCAGAAAAAGCTCTTTGCCACTGGTTGCATAAAAGATAAGCTCCGCTCAGGACGACCACTAACACGACTTACGTTTGTGGAGGCTTCAGCGTCTGTCGAACGTTCGCCAAAAACGTCCTCTCGTGTGCTGTCATAGTTACTGGGAGCTCCATCCTCCGCAATAGACAAACCTATTAAGAATGATTTGAAGTTAAAGGCATTCAAATCACTGTTTGTAAACTACTGAGTGACAATGGCATGCTAAAACATCATGAGACTTGTGAGCGAATGCACGATGTCTTTACTACTCTACTTTCAAGGAGGAAACAGTTTTTCTCGGACGAGTGTGCAATATATCGCAGTGAAAAAGCGAGAATCATTTATTTCTGAAGTAAAGAAAACGCATATTTTTTATGAAAAACTTGAACACAACGCACCAGATGGGCATCATCTGCGCTGCAGAAGAACATTCGTTCTTCCTCTACAGTGCTGTGAATCACATTGCGTGAGTGGTTTATTCTGCAAATCTGTAAGATCGCGAACTGCTCGGTCGCGTATGGTTCCAGAAGGATGGCGCACCAGCCCATCATACTATTGCTGTTAGAGAAGATCGCAGTGAAGTATTTCCTGGTAAATGGACTGGACTTGGTTCTGTCCAAATGCCTACAACTTCGGAGTGGCTGCCCCGAAGTCCTGAGCTATCATCTTGCGTCAACGCATTATGAGGGATCATTGAACGGAAGGTTGCTGCCGCAAGTTACGAAACAGTTGGCGAACTTAAGGACACTGTTCGATGTTCATAGCGATGTTTAGAACTTCACGTCGTACATGGAGGAAAATCAGACTCTGTTACACTACTGGCCATTAAAATTGCTACACCAAGAAGAAATGCAGATGGTAAACGGGTAATCATTGGACAAATATATTATACTGGAACTGACATGTGATTACATTTTCACGCAACTTGGCTGCATAGATCCAGAGAAATCAGTACCCAGAACAACCACCTCTGGCCGTAATAACGGTCTTGATACGCCTGGGCATTGAGTCAAACAGAGCTTGGATGGCGTGTACAGATATTCAGCTTCGTACGCAGCATCGTATGCAGCGTGTACAGGTATGCAACTTCAACACGATACCACAGTTCATCAAGAGTTGTGGCTGGCGTATTGTGACGAGCCAGTTGCTCGGCAACCATTGACCAGACGTTTTCAATTGGTGAGAGATCTGGAGAATTTGCTGGCCAGGGCAGAAGTCGAACATATTCTGTATCCAGAAAGGTCAGTACGGGACCTGCAACATGCGTCCGTGCATTATCCTGCTGAAATGTAGGGTTTCGCAGGGATCGAATGAAGGGTAGAGCCACGGGTCGTAACACATCTGAAATGTAATGTCCACTGTTCAACGTGCCGTCAATGCGAACAAGAGGTGACGGAGTCGTGTAACCAATGGCACCCCATACCATCACGCCGGGTGATACGCCAGTATGGGAATGACAAATACACGCTTCCAATGTGCGTTCACCGTGATGTCGCCAAACATAGATGCCACCATCGTGATATTGTAAACAGAATCTGGATTCATCCGAAAAAATGACGTTTTGCCATTCGTGCACCCAGGTTCGTCGTTGAGTACACCATCGCAGGCGCTCCTGTCTGTGATGCAGCGTCAAGGGTAACCGCAGCCATGGTCTCCGAGATGACAGTCCATGCTGCTGCAAACGTCGTCGAACTGTTCGTGCAGATGGTTGTTGTCTTGCACACGTCCCCATCTGTTGACTCAGGGATCGAGACGTGGCTGCACGATCCGTTACAGCCATGCGGATGAGATACCTGTCATCTCGACTGCTAGTGATACGAGGCACAGCGTTCCATATTACCCTTCTGTACCCACCGATTCCATATTCTGCTAACAGTCATTGGATCTCGACCAACGCGATACAATAAACCGCAATCGCGATAGGCTACAATCCGACCTTTATCAAAGTCGGAAACTGGATGGTACGCATTTCTCCTCCTTACACGAGGCACCACAATAACGTTTCACTAGGTAACGCCGGTCAACTGCTGTTTGTGTATGAGAAATCGGTTGGAAACATTCCTCATGTCAGCACGTTGTAGGTGTCGCCATCGGCGCCAACCTTGTGTGAATGCTCTGAAAAGCTAATCATTTGCATATCACAGCATCTTCTTCCTGTCGGTTAAATTTCGCGTCTGTAGCACGTCATCTTCGTGGTGTAGCAATATTAATGGCCAGTAGTGTATAAAAACGATGGTGTTTTCACAAACACTCTGAAATAAATAATAAAGAGTAATCACACTACCTGAAAGTTGTCCTCAGCCACTATCCCACATTAAAACAATGCGACGAGCTATGAATATAAGGACACACGATAGGGGCTAGTAGGACTTCGTTATCGCTCTGTAGGTTTTATTACATAGTCAGTGCGATGGCCTGCATCTCACACTGCTGTTTATGTTCGCTTAAAGTGCTTTGCGATTTACGTACTTCCGTTAACACTAGGTGTTAAGAGGCTGTCCAAAGGAATTTGTCAGTTTGCGCTTTCTTAACTATCAGGAACTGTAGCAGAGCAGATACCCAACACGAAACTGTCCGAATTGGAGACAATATCCCCGAGTTCATTAATGAAAAGACAGACGAACAAAGCTGTGGTTTCGAGAAGGAGGTCTTTTTCCTCTCTAGTGTGAGCCGCTTTGTGTCAAAGCGCTATTTCCTCCCGAGAAGGCGTGCGGGAAATCAGGTCACGGACGGCCGTGTTTGTAGCTCCTTCTCTAGTCGCTAAGTGGAAGCTTAGCCGGACAGCTCCAGAGGTCTTTCACTGGCGATTCATGTCGTCAGGGAGTAGACAGTGACCTAACGTAGCCAACGCTAGTTTCTAATAGATGCAACATTCTTTATTGCTTACTGTCGAGATTTTGATGTTGACAGCTATTACATTACAGTCTATGAATTGACCACCGGTGACCAAACGCAATGTACAACATGATGTTTCGATAAAAAGTCATAACAACTTTGCTTCACCGTTACAAATAGCATGTTCCTACAAGTCGTGGGTCTAGTTAAAGCAGAAGAATAGGAAACGAAATTTACTGTTAATCTAATTATTCCGCTTGTTTATGTTACGACGCAGAAATTATACACTCTAAAATGTGTGATTGTCTACCAGATTCACATATCCTCTGCTTATCCCGTGAGAGATGAGTCTGAAAGTCTCAAATGATAACGTAAAACAAATAAACAACAAACTATACGCAGCGGAATACGTATTTCACGATATTCTCCATTATTTTCGGAGGAGAACTCTATTTGCGGGTCTGTAGCTAATAAAGTATTTGTTTTGGAACTAGAAGTTTCATAGCCACACTTTCCGTTTGTGATTTACGTTTCACTACTTCGCGACTGTTTCCGGTGTCGCAGACGCATTCGCGCGTGCCTGAGGATGAAAGTGTAACCCCGAACTATTCGCAAAAAAAAAGAACATAAGAGAAATAGAACATATTACTTCAAAACGATGAATACATGTTGCCGATCTCTTAGTACGTGACAACTCTATTGGTATCTACCACTGTTTAACATATTACCCTACTTTTTCTCCAGAGAAAGCATTTTCGGGGTATTATTCCGGTTAAGTGTTCGTCCAGGTACATAGAGCTGTCCCAGAAAGCTTGTCTAACAAAGTCACACGAAAGTGAAACTACGAACCCTTAAATGCATGATTTTTTGTTTCAAACTAAAAATTACTACGTTTAGTTTATAGTGCCTACGTTACGAAACAAACATTGAAAAAATTTTAATTAAATTAACAAAGTATTATTGTTGACAATCGCTACAAACACGAATACAGACCTAATTACAAATCTATCGTAAAGACACTCGAATTAACTGTCTACACCATATCTACTTACGTTTTCAAAATAAAAAAGTTGTTTTAAAACCCGCAAATCAGTGCACAAACACCAAAAAAACGTCTATACTTTCCGCCAAAACACACGCGCGGCAGTACATCCACACAGCTGATCGTCGAACTGGTTCAGTTCATCCTGCCATTTACCGTCGCTATGATGAACTACTAGCAGCTTAGCAGCTGCAGTAGAGTGTATACACTTAACTACATAACGAATTTGTTACAAAATGTTGCTCAGTATAGGATACATCGAAGAAATGAAGTCTCTAGCTGGTCAGCTACGCTATGCATTAAAGGGTTGAGCTATAGTTTTAATCACACAAGATACTATGGAAGAAACTATTTAAATTTGATAATGTTGGAACTGAATGTTAGAAATTCTTCTTCGTATCTTATAATTTAAGCAAAATAAGTGTTACTTTTAATTTTTAGACTAGCTTCCCTTACAGTTTTCTTTATAAAGTGACATTTCCTTCTCTATAAGCTGAATTTACAACAAAACAGATTCTGTTCGCTATCAATAAATCGGTCCACTTCTGTTGCTGATACAAGCGAATCATTTGCCATTTTACACGCAAGAAATACAGTCAGTTAAATATTTGCACGTCACACCAGTATCGTATTCAGCCCTAAAAGAAATTGACGCAGGTACAAAATGAGTAAGCAAAGCGTTTCCCGCCTCGAAAGAATATTAAGAGTTCAAAGACTCTTAGTGTATGGTGTAGTACTGTGCGTTTTACATGAATTATTTTCCATTAGTATACAACAGTCATATGATAAGTAATGTAATGAAATGTATTACATATTGCCACCGCTGTAGGAGTCATAAAAGTGTTACCTGACCACGGAGAAATAGCTAATGGGGTTTTTGGATAATCCTATTCATTACTGTTCCATATACAACTTAAGTAGACAAAATTTGAGGTTGCAAAAAAAAAAAAAAAAAAAAAAAAAAAAAAAAAAAAAATGTTCGAATTGCTGAGTTTTCTGTTTCTGCTAATGTACTTCTGAAAATCTTCGGAAGAAAAAGAAAACGACAGAATAGTATGTCCACGACAAAAATGTAGAACTTCTAGAAATAAATCGTAAATGGAATTCGGAGAATTTTCCTACCTAACGCTAGTGAAATTCCGTGTGTGGGCCGTACGTAGAACGGGAGGATGGCAGAAGCAGGCGTACACCGACCTGTGGGCGAAGACGAGCTCGCCCCAGTCGCAGCAGCCGGGCGGCAGCGGCAACTTCTCGCGTGGCCGGCGACGCACGACTGACACGACGCCGCCGCCGCCGCCGCCGCCGCCGCCGCCGCCGGACGCCGGCGCAGCCCGCGGACGCCAGGCGCCGCCGCCGCCACCGGCGCGCTTCGTTCTGATTGGTCGAAGCATGCTCCCTCTGCCGCCAGCAGCAGGTGTCTGCCCGGAGCTGGTTAACGCGGCGGCAGTCTCGCTCCGACTGCCCTCCGTGGTCCCCGCCACTTCATAAGCAGCTTTGGCAATTCATATATCGATTATCTTCAAGATACCTACGTTCGTTTACATCCACAAATATGCACATCCAAAATAAATCTGACAGTTTGTCATGCGTTACACCATACTCTTCGTCCAAACATTCATCGGAAGGCCTAAGGGTTCCGACAGACCGGCGTGTCATCCTCAGCCGATAGGCGGCGCTGGATGCGGATGTCGTCGTCAGTTTTCGTGGCCAGAGCCGCTGCTTCTCAGACAAGCTCCTCAGTTGGCCTGTCCAGGGCTGAGTGCACCCCACAAGCCAACAGCACTTGGCAGACCCATAGAGTCAACCATCCAAACACGACGCGCTTAACTTCGGTGGTCTGAGGGGAACCGGTGTTACCACTGCGGCAAGACCGTTGGCCTTTACACCCTTTTAGTGACTAATATTTGTTCCGGGCACAGAAAGAGATGAATGTGTCCACAAATACGTAGCTGGGTTCGATTCCATATAGGTGTGTGGTCAGCGTCTGTGTTTATTAGAATTAAGAAATGTACGGCAGTCAGTCGCTAATAATTGTGATGTTAGTATGTGGGACAAACTGGAGGGCGACTTGAGGTAAGTAATAAATTGTAGAACAAGTAGTCTTGTTTATATAAAAACACTTTTTTTTCGTAAACTGGTGACCGGTTTCGACCCGATGCGCATCATCTTCGGACTTCCAGTGACGACGTGTGGAGGTGATGGAACGGAACAGGAACTGTAAATGCCACTCTCAGAAACCGAACAGTGGCGTCTCCGCAGGTCATCACCTGAATATGGTCCGAAGGTCCACACTTCGTCGAAACTGTTCACTACTTGTGAATAAAAGTGCCTTTATAGGTCAAGACTTTTCTACATAGTATTTTATTGTCCATTGCTATCGATGCTCCTCCCACTTTGTTTACAAAGAATATGTTCACGTTAGTTTTAACGGACATGTTGCCAGCCACCTCATTGAAAATGAACGTGGCATTCTAGTTGTGTCCCCGTGTATGAAATATAGAGAAAAGTTTCTGCCAGCAGCAGTCGCCTCGACGTACTTTGCTCAAGGAGCAGATAACAACGAAGAACTCTAATGTTTAGGAACCTTTTAAGGATTGTCTTGGGCTCGGCCGGTGCCAGCAGATACCAGCAGGCATAGCGACGCCCATGGACCCTCCTCTCCCCCCCTCCCCCCCCTTTCTTCCAGTGTTGGCCTATTATAATAGTAACTCTCCATGGTCACATATGAGAGCATGGTCCACATTAAGAAAAGTAAAATTTTTTTCTATACCAGTAGGCTGTGTACTCTAAATCTCAATGAATTTAGCGCCAAACTGAGTCAATAATTATACTGTGCTTTGGGAAATCTGGGTGTGAATGCATCGTAAAGTGTAATGTGTCTTCTGCTGGTACGTACGTAAGTTCCTAGAGCTCAAGGTGTATATTTATAATTGGAGCTGATGTTAAAATGAAGCCATTTGTGTCTCAATAATTAGTTATTAGTAAACATTTAGCCCTGTAATCAAGCGCAATTGTACATTTTTTTTCACTGCAAATAAGCCGACTGAGGACCACGTTCCAAATTCAGTTCTCCGCCCTTTCTTTTCTTTTCTTCAGGTATGCTTTCATCTGTTCATCATGTTTCTTCTTCCTGTCCTCAGGTCATCTTCAACCAGTCTTTTTAGTTACCCTTCCTTGGAATCCTTCCATTTTTAATACCTTTTCCAAAAAGGCTCCTCTGTTGTTTATATCTTCTTTTTTATATTATTTCTTTCTAAATTCTTTAGTACTTCGTTGACCCAGCTTGTTGTGGACTTTTCCCCCCCAAAATATTTGAAAATCTTTTTAGTTAATCTACTGTCCTGCATTCGAAACAAAAGTCCAAAAAGCATGAGTCTTCTTTTTCTTATTACGTTTGTGATATTTTCTATATTTTGGTAGATTTCAGCATTACTTCATAATTTCCAAACTTCTACTGTGTTTTGTGGTCCTAATATTTTCCTTATAATGCATCTTTCTAGTACTTGTAATTAATCTAAATTATAGTTTAATATCAGGAATTCGCTTGCATATAGGTATTCTGGCTTCACTACTGTGCTGTAATGCCTTATTTTTGCATTTTTGGGTAGGCGCTTTTCTTTGAAGAGGTTTTTGGTGATACCATATGCTCTCCCCATTTTATGCAACATTTCCTCTATTGCAGACTTTTCCGAAACATTTTCTTGGATTATCTCCCCTAGATCTTTGAATTTTTTTACCCTACCTATTTGACCAATATCTGTACTCGGGAATTTTGGAGCATCCTTAACGTTTGTTAATTTTTTTTTCCTGCAGGAATCCTTAAGCCAGTTCTGCTGGCTATTTTATCCAGCAGATTTATTTGCGTTGTAGCAGATGCAATATTTTACGAAAGTATAGCAAAATGGTGAGCAAATGCAAGACAGTTGACTTCGATCTTTTTCTTCCTCTTCATAACCTTATAGGTGAGCTGTTGAGTTCAATAAGTTTTCGTTCCAAATTCTCACTTTTTTCTCTATAACATTATCAAAAAGAATTGCGGATAGGCTGTCACCTTGTCGAACTCCTACTTTTAATTTGAAAGGCTGTGAAATTTCTGCCACAAATTTTACTTTACAGACTGTATCTGTCTTTCACGGATTAGATTTGCCAGCTTAGACTTTACGGTGAATTCTTTGTATGTAATACTGTTTCAATTGCAGTATGCAAAGTCCTCAAAATGAATGTACATTTTTATCATCTATTTACTTTTTTAAACATTAGTAAGTCAAAACTAGCGTTAGTTCGCACAGAAATCACCGCACAGGCCGACTGAGAAGCCAGTGGCGACTGCCTTTAGAATAATTCACAGCTACTTTTTAGCAATGTATTTATATATTGTTTGATGTGTTCCACATGTAAGCCAGCAAATCAGGCAACGTCCTTCTTATCCAGAGGCACAGGGAACTTATGGACTGCCTAAGTATGTTTTTGATCAATGCCAATCCCTTTGGAGGATACAATGTGTCCCAAAAAGAATATTTCATTGTGGGCTAAATTAAGCCTTGTAGGCTTAACTAAATGTCAAGCCTCTCTCAAATGCCCCAAAATTTGGCTCAGATGGTCCAATGCTAGTACTATCCACAACCACATCGTGCAGATAGTTGTATACAAATTTGAATTTAAGATCGCCCAGGACAGAGTCCAATAGATGAGACAAGACTGCCACACCTGTGACTAAACCAACGGCAAACCTATTAAATTCAGAAAGGTTATTATCAGTAGAAAAGACAGTTAACGGCTTGGAATCTTGTGTAAGGGGTATTTGGTAATATGCCTGGTTAAGATCTACTATGGTGATGACGTTATCCGCCGCAGACCATCTAGCTGAGGAAGTGGCACATATTCCACAACCACCTTTCTATTCAATGCCCGATATCGACAACAGGCATAACTCTTACCATTCTGCTTTGGGACCAAAAATATTGCAGCCACTTATGGTGAAACCGACAGTCTCCCTACTCCATCATGTAACAACTGATTCGCAATTTTATGCAATTTTTTTCCATTTTGTATGGTAAAAGCTTATATTTCGTCTGTCGCAGCGGATTCTGGTTGGTTATCCATTAGTTGGCTTTTGGAGTATGCTGTAGATATAAATTTGATACTTGATCTTATCAGTAACTCCCAACTGATCCGTCAGGACCTCACGAAACCCATTTAATAGCTCCACAAATTCGGAGGCCTCCTACTCAGGCAGATATCCCACCTGAAACTCAGGCCCATTAACAGAAACACTACACACCTACATGTATCTACCAGGAACAGAAAATGGATACCTTCTTTCAGGCTAGAATTTAAATTAACCCGACCCCCTGTATAGTGAAGAAGACTCTGCACAGTCTCTAAAAAACTGCCGTTCAACAACAACTTCACGGTTAACCCCCTTACATCAAAAACTTCACTGGCCGTGTTAAATAATAAAACATGAAGTGGGGCTACCCTGACATCGAACGGCAGTTCTGGTTCATGGTTTTTCGAGTCAGGAAACCTACAAACTCAGCAGTATCTACGATATCAATCGTAATCGACCAACGAAGGATTACTACCGGATTCAAGTTGAGTGCACACGGATTTAGAGTCAAGCTAGGCCCACACATATGGTAAGCGTAGTTTAGTCACTGTGCATTCCCGACGGCAGCCTAATGGCGGAGATCCGTGGTCACAAGGCGGCCACGTACCTGCTTGCCTGCTTGGTGACATCAACTCTCCTGACATCTATTGTGCGGCACGACACAGTCTCTCATGAAATACGCGCTTAAAAAAAAAAAATAAATAAATAAATAAATAAATAAATAAATAAATAAAAAGGAGAGAGAGAGAGAGAACAAAATACATGATTCAAGATCCAACAGAACGTTGTATGCCCTTTTCTGGTCAATCGATTCTACAGTATAAACTGACAGAACTGCTTTTCATCTTCATAAAGGACATTGTCCATCCGAGTTTCTAATCGTCCAGAAAGAATTTTCTTGTGGAGCGCACTTAAGGCTTTCTCATTTTGCAAGGTTTCCACAACTATCCTACTCAGTCAACCAACAGTTAAAGGGGAAATTAATTGGAAAATAACACTACACGGAACTTGCAATACGTGGGTTTGTTGTAGTTTAACAGCGAACCACAATAATTGCACCGTCTGGTCGGTACTTCCTCCTACAAATAGCCCCAGAACTTCCTGAATAATGGCAGGTAAAGGGTTACGTAATTTATAAAATTGTTTACAAGGATGAAGCCTTTGATTCATATCTCCATGTCCTGCACGTCCTACATCATCTTCATCTAGCCAGTTAAGGAAGACACTTGAGCCGGCCGGGAGTGGCCGAGCGGTTTTAGGCGCTACAGTTTGGAACCGAACGACCGCTGCGGTCGCAGGTTTGAATCCTGCCTCGGGCATGGATGTGTGTGATGTCCTTAGGTTAGTTAGGTTTAAGTAGTTCTAATTTCTAGGGGACTGATGACCTCAGAAGTAAAGTCCCATAGTGCTCAGAGCCATTTGAATCATTTGAAGACACTTGTTGTTGTATTGCTGGAACTTCCTCTTGCAACATTTGAATTTCTGACAGTCTCTGAGGATCTTTATTAATTAAACATACGTGCTCGACCCCGTTTTCTAAATGATCTAACAAGGCTTGCAATTGAAAGATTTCGGTACAGGAGAGAGACGCAACACTAAATGCAGAGGCACCCACTTGCACATCAGACAGCAGGCTGCACTTGCCTCCCCAGTAGTTGAGGGGTGATGTTTGCCTGTAAGCCCAAAGCAACCCGCAACCACTGGCACAACTCGTTAATGCTGCCCTTCTCAGACTGCTGTCTAATGTGCAATTCAAACTGGAGGTAATTTTCCCTCAAATGAATCAGACCTTCATACTCGTTGTTCTCAGGATTCTACAATCTGAAACAGCACAATATTACGAGTACAATGGATAATTTACTTGAATCATGCGACAGTGTATTAGCTACATTACACTGCTTGCTTACTACCAATATTTACAATACCACCACCTACTTGACCAAATAACTACATAACTACGCTCTGCTAGTAATTAAATTAATAAAAGGACAAGGGGATCTACGAGCGGCGGCTACTGAGCCTGCATAAAAAATATCTTTATTTCACACAACACCCAGGTGTACACACCAGTAATAAGTACACTTGACAGTAAATACCGTCAACAGAATGTATCTTAAATGAATGAGCAAGAAGCAATCAGATTTACAACTCAGTATTCCAGTTTAATCATCTTTGAAATAGCCTGTTATTTTAAGCAAAGCCTGTAATCCGCATTTATTTAAAAGGGGCCAATTGAGAAAACTATTCATACAAGTATTCTTAAACAAATACTTTTACAAGAAAATTCCAAAAACTTAAAAATTTTCAAGAACTCTTTTAAGAATACAAGAAAAATCGCGAACCATTATAAAACTAAAATGACATCACCAGTAGCTCAATTAACATTTCATGAGGAAGAACCCTATAAGAAGGTGAACCCGATGGAACAAGTACACAAGCCACAAACGTAATACCAGACATACAAGTATACTGGCCCACCAACAGCCATGCACAACAGGAACCCACTTGGCCCCATCTTAACGTTTCCACTAGTGATCAATTTACATGCAGCCAAACACGCCACAAAACAGCACATCTAACAAGAGCAAAAGACGAACTTTATGAAACAGAAAAACGTCAATCAGTTTTAAGCTTGCGACACACTGAGAAAATACTGGACACAACTAAATACACATTGTCAGAAGCTCTTTGCCTTTTATAAAAAAAACGTGACCCATAGTTACGCAGTGCACGGGTGAGAGGTGTTTGCGCAATTAAAGTTACTAAATGTAAACACGTTGCCTTTTAATAAAACATGACCATAAATGAAAGAAAATACAGTTATTCAGTACACCGGTGAGAGGTGTAGCACAGTTAAAGTTACTAACAGCAAACACTTTTCTTTTTAATAAAACATGGCCATTAATTAAAGAAAACACAGTTATTCAGTGCACCGGCGAGAGACGCTTGAACAGTTAAATTTACTATCAGCATCAAGAACTGACCAATGTATGTCCTAGTGGTACCAGAGGCCAAAAATTATTTTGAACAACTCAGTTGTAGAACAAGTCCCACAAATCCCTTATTTAAGCTGTGCTACAAGTTTTGATTTTGATTCTAATATGTAAATAAAATACGCTGTCTGTGGTATCATTAGCAGAAAATTGTGCCACAAAAAGAGACCATCATGAAATTCTACAAACTGATGGCGGTTCCTGCGCTATCCTGTGGACGCTAAATCCGCGTTCCTACAAAACATAAATAAATAAATTCTGACAACAAAGATGAAGTTCCTAAGGAAGACGAAGGGGCGTGCAAGAAGAGACGTGATTAGAAATGAAGATATTAGAACATGATGCTCTAAATGCCTTTTTAAGAGACAGTCTTCGCTCCTTCCGATCTGATCATGTAAGCGTAGAAAAGTTGTGGAATGATTTCAAAGAGATAGTATCGACAGCAATTGACAGATGTATACCACATAAATTAATATCCCCCATGGTACGCGAAAGGGGTCAGATCGCCGTTGCAGAAACAGCGAAAAATACATGCCAAATTTAGAAGAACGTAAAATCCCCAAGACAGGCGAAGTTTTGCAGACGTTCGAAATTTAGCGCGTACTTCAATGTGAGATGATTATAATAATTTCCACAACGAAATTCTGTCTCGAAATCTGGCAGAAAACCCAAAGAGATTCTGGTCATACATAAAGCATACCGCTGGCAAGACGCAATCAATACCTTCACTGCGTGATAACTACGGTGAAGTCACTGATGACAGTGCCACTAAAGCAGGGTTATTAAACACGGTATTCCGAAACTCCTCCACCAAAGAAGATGAAGTAAGTACTCCCAAATTCCAATCAAGAACAACTGACAAGATGAGAAATATAGAAGTAGATATATTCGGTGTAACAAAGCAGCTTGAATCACTTAATAAAGCCAAGGCCTGTGGTCCAGATTATATACCAGTCAGGTTACTCTCAGAGTATGCTGATACAATAGCTCCATATTTAGCAGATATATTCAACCGCTCGCTCACAGGAAGATCCGCACCTAAAGACTGGAAAATTGCTCAAGTCACACCAATACACAAAAAGGGAAGTAGGAGTCATCCGTTGAATTACAGGCCCATATCACTAACGTCGATTCCCAGTAGGGTTTTGGAATATATACTGTATTCAAACATTATGAAGTATGAAACTTTCTGGCAGATTAAAACTGTGTGCCCGACCGAGACTCGAACTCGGGACCTTTGCCTTTCGCGGGCAAGTGCTCTACCATCTGAGCTACCAAAGCACGACTCACGCCCGGTACTCACAGCTTTACTTCTGCCAGTATCTCGTCTGCCGGGCGTTAGTCGTGCTTCGGTAGCTCAGATGGTAGAGCACTTGCCCGCGAAAGGCAAAGGTCCCGAGTTCGAGTCTCGGTCGGGCACACAGTTTTAATCTGCCAGGAAGTTTCATATCAGCGCACACTCCGCTGCAGAGTGAAAATCTCATTCCGGAAACATCCCCCAGGCTGTGGCTAAGCCATGTCTCCGCAGTATCCTTTCTTTCAGGAGTGCTAGTTCTGCAAGGTTCGCAGGAGAGGTTCTGTAAAGTTTGGAAGGTAGGAGACGAGATACTTGCAGAAGTAAAGCTGTGAGTACCGGGCCTGAGTCGTGCTTCGGTAGCTCAGATGGTATCGATGGGGCTTTGATTCAAGTCTTCCCTCGGGAGAAAATTTAGCAGGCAAGGTAGCTCAGGGTGTTCGGTCAGAGGGTTAGCAGCCCTCTGTAATAAAAAAACTGAGCTAATCGATCAACAACGAACTTAAACGGATGTCTCACGACGTCCGCACCGAGCAGATGCAACGAACAAAAGCGAACAAAATAATGCCGGCACGGTAGCTCAGCGTGTTCGGTCAGAGGGCTAGCTGCCCTCTGTAATAAAAAAATAAAAAAAACTGAGTGAATGGATCAATAATGAACTTCAATGGGCGTCATGGGACGTCCGCCAAGAACGATTGCAACGAACTATAACGAACAAAATGAGATTAAAAAAAAAAAAAAAAGGTATGGTAGAGCACTTGCCCGCGAAAGGCAAAGGTCCCGAGTTCGAGTCTCGGTCGGGCACACAGTTTTAATCTGCCAGGAAGTTTCATATCAGCGCACACTCCGCTGCAGAGTGAAAATCTCATTCCGGAAACATCCCCCAGGCTGTGGCTAAGCCATGTCTCCGCAGTATCCTTTCTTTCAGGAGTGCTAGTTCTGCAAGGTTCGCAGGAGAGGTTCTGTAAAGTTTGGAAGGTAGGAGACGAGATACTTGCAGAAGTAAAGCTGTGAGTACCGGGCCTGAGTCGTGCTTCGGTAGCTCAGATGGTATCGATGGGGCTTTGATTCAAGTCTTCCCTCGGGAGAAAATTTAGCCGGCAAGGTAGCTCAGGGTGTTCGGTCAGAGGGTTAGCAGCCCTCTGTAATAAAAAAAACTGAGCTAATCGATCAACAACGAACTTAAACGGATGTCTCACGACGTCCGCACCGAGCAGATGCAACGAACAAAAGCGAACAAAATAATGCCGGCACGGTAGCTCAGCGTGTTCGGTCAGAGGGCTAGCTGCCCTCTGTAATAAAAAAATAAAAAAAAACTGAGTGAATGGATCAATAATGAACTTCAATGGGCGTCATGGGACGTCCGCCAAGAACGATTGCAACGAACTATAACGAACAAAATGAGATTAAAAAAAAAAAAAAAAAAGGTATGGTAGAGCACTTGCCCGCGAAAGGCAAAGGTCCCGAGTTCGAGTCTCGGTCGGGCACACAGTTTTAATCTGCCAGGAAGTTTCATACCAGCGCACACTCCACTGCAGAGTGAAAATCTCATTCTGGATTATGAAGTATCTCGAAGAAAACAATTTATTGACACATAGTCAGCAGGGATTCAGAAAATATCGTTCTTGCGAAACACAACTAGCTCTTTATACTCATGAAGGAATGAGTGCTATAGACATAGTATGTCAAAATGATTCAATATTTTTAGATTTCCAGAAGGTTTTCGACACAGTTCCTCACAAACGTCTTCTAATCAAACTGCGTGCCTATGGAATATCCGGCGTTCCCCAAGGAAGTGTTATAGGACCTCTGTTGTTCCTGATCTACATTAATGATGTAGGAGACAATCTGAGTAGTCGTCTTAGAGTGTTTGCAGATGATGCTGTCATTTACCGTCTTGTAAAGTCATCAGATGACCAAAACGAATTGAAAAATGATTTAGATAAGATGTCTGTAGGGCGCCGAAAGTGGCAATTGACCCTGAATAAAGAAAAGTGTGAAGTTATTCACGTGAGTACTAAAAGAAATCCATCAAATTTCGATTACACGATGAATCACACAAATCTGTAGGCTGTAAATTCAACTAAATACTTAGGATTACAATTTCAAATAACCTAAATTGGAACGATCATACAGATAATGTGGGTACAGCAAACCAAAGACTGCGATTCATTGGCAGAACACTTGGAAGGTGCAACAGATCTACTAGAGAGACTGCTTACGCTACTCTTGTCCGCCCTATTCTGGAGTATTGCTGTGCGGTGTGGGATCCGCGTCAGGTGGGACTGATGGATGACATCGAAAAAGTACAAATAAGGGCAGATCGTTTTGTATCATCGCGAAGTAGGGGAGATAGTGCCACAGACATGATACCTGAATTGGAGTGGCAATCATTAAAACAAAGGCGTTTTTGTTTCGACGGGATCTTCTCATGAAATTTCAATCACCAGTTTTCTCCTCCGGTTGCGAAAACATTCTGTTGGCACCCACCTACGTAGGGATAAATGATCATCACGATAAAATAAAAGAAATAATGGCTCGCACAGAAAAATTTAAGTGCTCATTTTTCCCGCGCGCCGTTCGAGAGTGGAACGGTAGAGAGACAGCTTGAAGGTGGTTCATTGAACCCTCTGCCAGGCACTTTATTGTGAATAGCAGAGTATGTAGATGAATTAAATATTTTCAACATGAAAGAAGAAATACAAAAACATCATATACATTAGAGACAAAACCTCATACGAACGTCAGGTCACAGAATTCTCCATGAGATCCCGAACTATATCCCGAATGGGAAAAAGAGATACTGGAAGATCTGGAAAAAAATGGGAATGATTTTGTTTGGGAGTTCGGAACCGGCAGTAGTTTGATCCTGGAAAGGAACAAGAAGAAGAAGATGATGATGATAATTTAATTCCAGTACCATGGAAAGAATAATAATGCAGTCAGATGTATGATGGAAATCATTACTTTTTTTTTGCTTCTTTCGAAAAACCTTATTTGATAGCGATCTGCAATCCGCACTTTAGTAAAAGAGGGTTATCACAGGTAAAGTAATATAAAAGTACACTGTTTCAACTGGATGTTCTTTTATATTCATAAGAACATTTGGCGACAAAGTTGAAAAAGAGACCATAATTAAATTCTATAAAGAGATGGCGGTTCCTGTGTTATCCTAAGGAGATGAAAGCTGTTTTGCCACAAAAAGCAAGAAAGATTTATCTAGTCCATTTTTCGCTGACTATGTTCTCCAAAAACAATTGTCGTTGCTTTAAGAATGGAAGGTTTGATAAACGTATCACCGATAGCGTAAGATTGTTTATTTTTTACTATTAAGAAAGAAATCCCGTATGATGCTTCAATAACATTCTCATTATCCTGCTGAAAGATCCCAGTAGAGTCCAGCTTCATGCGATTTAAAAAAATTTCTTTTCCAACAAAAAACTCTTTTGATTTGTTTTTCAACGCTGGCTGGGCTGTTGTTAGATGACGATCCAGACGCACAGGGCGCAATGGGTCGTTATTGAGGACATCATAACACACAACACACTGTGGCAATTGGACGTTACCTTCCAGAATGAGATTTTCACTCTGCAGCGGAGTGTGCGCTGATATGAAACTTCCTGGAAGATTAAAACTGTGTGCCCGACCGAGACTCGAACTCGGGACCTTTGCCTTTCGCGGGCAGTGCTCTACCAACTGAGCTACCGAAGCACGACTCACGCCCGGTACTCACAGCTTTACTTCTGCCAGTACCTCGTCTCCTACCTTCCAAACTTTACAGAAGCTCTTCTGCGAACCTTGCAGAACTAGCACTCCTGAAAGAAAGGATACTGTGGAGACATGGCTTAGCCACAGCCTGGGGGATGTTTCCAGAATGAGATTTTCACTCTGCAGCGGAGTGTGCGCTGATATGAAACTTCCTGGCAGATTAAAACTGTGTGCCCGACCGAGACTCGAACTCGGGACCTTTGACTTTCGCGGGCAAGTACTCTACCAACTGAGCTACCGAAGCACGACTCACGCCCGGTACTCTTCTGTAAAGCTTGGAAGGTAGGAGACGGGGTACTGGCAGAAGTAAAGCTGTGAGTACCGGGCGTGAGTCGTGCTTCGGTAGCTCAGCTGGTAGAGCACTTGCCCGCGAAAGGCAAAGGTCCCGAGTTCGAGTCTCGGTCGGGCACACAGTTTTAATCTGCCAGGAAGTTTCGGACGTTACCTTTTTCAGTAAACGTACATTCATACTAGTATACAGTTAGTCTACATCACACAATCTTCTTTTAGCGGACTTTTTTTCGTTTCACGTACAAAACCGATAATAATACTATTAACTTCTGTAGAGCGCAATAGGCGAAATAATGAGTTAAAAAATGTTGAGTTCTGACTGAAGAATGCGTTGTGTCAGCAGTAAGTAGGTCACGCATGAGGCAAAATTGATGCTGGCAAATCTACAGAAAATGCACTCGCTAACTATAATTTGAGCACAAATCTTTTTACAGGCCTGACCACATGTTTCTGCTGTCTGCTGATGAGTTAAAAAATGTTGAGTGCTGACTGAAGAACGCGTTGTGTCAGTAATAAGTGGATCACGAATGTGGCAAAACTGATGCTGGCAAATCTACAGAAAATGCATTCGCTAACTGTAATTTGAACACAAATCTTTTTACAGGCCTGACCACATGTTTCTGCTGTCTCTTGATATTTCTGCCTCTCCCCACCTCCTCCCCCCCCCCCCCCCCCCCCCCACCCCTCCTCGCTCCCAAGGATCCGCGTTACTCAGGTTGGAAAGGACTGCTCGCAATGATATATCACAGCTGATTTCTTGCTAATGGGTGCCAGCCATGGATCGCTGTAGAAATCGAAAGCGATATTGCCTGCAATCGTCGTTCGCTTTAGTCCTGTTTGCGCCTCATTTCTTGTAAACAACTAGTTGCAGAAACGTACACGAGAGATTTACCGAGCAATTTCACCCAGTATTACGAACGTCACTTTCGTGAATGTCCGCTGTTAGAAATTACAAGAAATCAGCGATCGGTCCCTGCGATCTGCGCACACACGTGCGATCTGTTGGGCAACCTATGCGACAGATTGGTGCGATCCGTCGTATGACGGCCCCAAAAGTTTGACTAACAAAAGGACGATAAGCGGAAAAAGGAATTTTCTCCGTAGTTTACAGAAGGACGAAATATTTCAAATAAATTCTTTAATCTGAAAATACTCAATAAAAGTTGTTTGTACATGCGGAGGCCGGCCGCTGGTGGCCGAGCGGTTCTAGGCGTTTCAGTCTGGAACCGCGCGGTCGCAGGTCGTAGGTTCGAATCCTGCCTCGGACATGGATGTGTATGATGTCCTTAGGTTAGTTAGGTTTAAGTAGTTCTAAGTTATAGGGGACTGATGACCTGAGATGTTAAGTCCCATAGTGCTCAGAGCCATTTTTTTTTTACATGCGGAGTACGTAGTTGAGTGAAGCAGAAAAAAATTAATTTTTGGTAGCTATCAGGAAATACGCCAAAGATAGGTGCGGGGAACGGAAATTCATCAGAGAACGCAGTAGTGTACGAAGAGCATTGTGTGTCCGGTGCAAGGCTCAAGGCGTGGCTGACCCAAGGAAGCCGATGGCCGATGGCCGATGGCCGATGGCGCACTATCAATAGCGCCATACAGCATTAGCTATACCATTGTCCAGTACGTGTATGCCCCCATTATTGGAGATGGGAGAGTTAACGGTGGCAGCTATTGCCCCAGAGATCGGATTGAGCGTAGGAATCGTAACCGACATGCAGCTTCTCCGCACTCTTCTGCTATTTTTCCTTGAATTTCCGTACCTCGCATTGCTTCCAATGTCACAAGACGAACTAAAATAGTTTGCTCTTCCTTTCATGCCTTCGTTTCTCTGTTTTCACCAATACTGAGTGCAGTGAACGGTCGAGTATCAAGTGCTCGCTCTGTCGTCACTTGGGTGTGCACCCATGCCCCTCTAGTGGAGAGTTTGGGGGCTCAGCGCTCTCACAGAGACCACACGGCTTTCGGTAGACAATGGTATTACGATCCCTTCAGGGGTTTTAATTTTATAGTCACTGGCTAGATTCTTTTTGAGTGCACCTTACATGTTTTGCTTACAAGGGCTGGTAATGTATTAACACCAGGGCAAGCCAGTGGAGTGTCACAGTGGATATCAGAGCTTCACAGGATAAATGACTTCCTGAACTTCGATATAATTTGAGTTTTCGATTGATGATCAACAGTTATTGACTAATATACGCAGATATTGTGCTGGCGTTTCCACACGTAAACCTGTGATTTATGATATTCATCTGACGACAAATATCGCTTGGCAGAGACGAACTTTGTTCATCTCTCGTTTGTCGGAAATTTGTCATTTCCAGTGAGGTACCACTGTAATACTGGAGTGCGGATGTTTCTCCAGATGACATTCAATACTGGAACGCATTACAGTGAGGTGCAAAGAGTCATGGGACACCTGATAATATCGTGTCGGACTTCGTTTTTCCCAGTGTAGTCTGCAGTTCGACGTGACATGATCTCAACAAGTCGCTGGAAGTCTTCTGCAGAAATAACGATCTATGTTGCGTCGACAGCCGCTCACATTTACCAAAGATTTGCCGGTGCAGGATTTTGTGCACGAACTCACTTCTCGATTATAGCCCATAAACGTTCGCTGCAATTCGCGTCGGTCGATCTGTGTGGCCAAATGATTCGCTACAGTTTTCCAGAATGTTCTTCAAACCGATCTAGAACAAGGGTGGCACGGTCACATTGTGCATTTTCATCCATAAAAATTCCATCGTTGTTTCGGAACACGACGTCCATGAATGGCTGCAAATGGCCTCCAAGTAGCCGAATATAACCAGCAAGCTGTCCACTCCACGTGAACACAGTCCACACCATGATGGAGCCACCTTAAGCTTGCAGGGTGCCTTGTTGCCAGATTGGTTCCATGGCTTCGTGGGGTCTGCGCCACACTCGAACCGTACCATCTACTCTTAGCAATTGAAATCAGGACTCATCTGATCGGCCGTGCGGTTAAAGGCGCTGCAGTCTGGAACCGAAAGACCGCTACGGTCGCAGGTTCGAATCCTGCCTCGGGCATGGATGTTTGTGATGTCCTTAGGTTAGTTAGTTTTACCTAGTTCTAAGTTGTAGGGGACTAATAACCTCAGCAGTTGAGTCCCATAGTGCTCAGAGCCATTTGAACTCATCTGATCAGGCCATGGTTTTCCAATCGTCTATGGTGCAGCCTATGTAGTCACAAGCCAGGAGAGGCGATGAAGGGATATTGTCCTGTTGAAAAAAGCACTCACGTCTGTCGTCTGCTGCCATAGCCCATTAACGCCAAATTGCCCTGATGGATACGTTCGTCGTACGTTCCACATTGATTTCCGTGGTTATTTCACGCAGTGTTGCTTGTCTGTTAGCACTGACAACTCTGCGCAAACTCCGCTGCTCTCGGTCGTTAAGTGAAGGCAGTCAGCCACTGCTTTCTCCGTGGTGCGAGGTAATGCCTAAAGTTTGGTATTTTCTGCACATTCTTGTCACTGTGGATCTCGGAATATTCAATTCCCTAATAAGGAGCGACAAAAAAGTTTTTATTTGCGGGCGTTGCGGCAGCGTATTCCAACGTAATGCGCCTCCGACGCGGGTATATAAGAATCGACATGTAGGCAAAGGATTAGTGTAAAATTCGTGTCTTTCCGACGTGCGTGAGGTAAATGCGGAAACATGAAGTTCGGTGACTTTATTTCCAAATGCATCCAAAAAGGACCAACGTGGTGTCATTCCGTTCGCGGCTAGCGAAGAACAAACACTGATAGACATCGATCGGAGAATGAAGTATCTGTGTGGGACAGCATATCAATAGAAAACCACCGTTGTGGAAAACTGCGACAAGGGATGCTGCTGCTACATGATAACTGAAGTTCCCACATCGCACATATCGTAGCGTGGAAGTTACGACAACTCAAGTAGGAGACACTCTAGCACCCGCCCTATAGTCCTGATACCCTTCGGTCTTTTAGAAAGGCCTTGAAGTGTCGACGATTGCTGTTGGACGAGTATGTGCAACAGTTACAGACTTCTTCACGAGTAGAAAAAGATGTTTTACCAAACGGTTATTTTCAACCCGGCGAGTCAGTGGAATGATTGCCTCAGTGCTCACGGCGATTTTGCCTGATTGGCATACTGATTCTAGACTATACGGCCTTAGAACGGAAATTTTTTGGTTCCTTCTCCATAGAATGGCTTCTGGATGTCACTGTCAGAAACTGTCTCTCAAAACGCCGTAGTTTTGCTTCTTGCAGTTTCATCAAAATAATTCAGTGCTAGACTGATGATTCGGCTGAACCTATACACCTCTAGCCTCACTCCGGCTTTTGTCAATGACAGGCGATGACAGACACACTCACGCACTCTTTCACACTTAGAACAGAACTTATACAGTTAGTAACATAATGATGTACTACTTGGAGGGATAAATTGGTACTCTGGATGCCACTGAATATCTGTGTAGCGATACATTTAGAGCACCTTTTAATGTATGGAACTAAGTGTACAACGATATAACTATAAATAATTACTAAGCAATCTGTACTTTTCATAATTCGAATGAAAGTTTTGATTAGCACCATTGATACACAGAGCACCATTGCCTGTGGTAGCTTATACCATCGTCAACCTCTATGTCAAAATTTTGCGATTTATAACAAGTGCTTTCTGTTTAGTTGCAGACAGACATGACATCCAGCAGTCTGCAATCACGTACGTTTGATCCTACAGTCAACTTAATGTGGCAACAACATTTAACTGTGAGAGACTTTAACTCCGAGTGGAAGACAACGAATATTGAGCCTAGCTACTATTACTTTGGAAAACTGTTTTTAATCTACACAGTCTCCACATTCGTCTAATTTTAGTTGATGTTCACATGGAGAATGTGCTACGAGATAAGAATTTCCTGGAATGCTTACAGCCACAGATAAATAACTGCAACGCCACCTTGACGCATCTGCGATACCGTTGCTGTAGCTGACAAATACTGGTGACCACATAAAAATTTGCAGGAAAAGGACAATAGGACGTGTGGTGACTTGTCAATGAAAGAATTAATATAAAAATATCAAGTATTCCCCCCCCCCACCCCCTCCCCCCCTCACTTCGATGCACCTTCCCATCATAGAACTCTCACCAGGTTTAAACCCGTGACAGCTTTTCAAAAAGGATGTGAAACTGGGATGTGCTAGGGCTGAGATACGAACTTGTTTCATGCTCCCAACTAAGGAAGCTCACATTATGATGTATTTTAGTAGTAAGGATGACGCCAATTATACTAAGACTTTAATTGTAAAAATTAGTGCACGTTTTGGTCCTCACGCCAAAGAAATTAACAGGTAGATAATCTGTTCACAGTTCACTCTTTACATACGAAATATTTACTAACTGACACTTTTCATAAAAGTCCCTAAAACAGCTGTAGCACACATTTTCATTTCAACCAAAAGAAAGCACACAACTGTTCAGTACACTGTCTCAGTAAGGTCACCGTTTACCTGCGTTTTGTGAAGATGATTTGTTCTTTCTCGTACTTTCGGTGTCTTAATTAGTTTGTTCTTCTGTGTCGGTCTCTTTTTATGTTCTTGAAGATCTTGTTTCTTATTTTCTTCTTTCCTGTAGTCTTCTCCTCACGTGACACCACTTCTTCGTTGAAATATCTAAATCGTGTTTCTCATTATTTATTTTTTTACTGCGACAAGCAGATTTTTTGGCGACTTCTGCATTCCGCCCATCTCTGCACGCTTAAACTACGTCGTATGCCTCAGTGTTATAATCTTCGTCACCTCTTTAAAGGTTCTGACTTTCACCACAACGAATACTGCCTCATTTTCCTAGACATTACCAAATTTTCATTACCTAAAAACATTTCTCATCCGTCTGCCATTACACTATCGAGTCGCAGCATCGACTGACTGTTTTAATTTGCCGCTTTCTCGATAGTTAAAGCTTAACATAGTCAAATTTTCCTACCTTACCAAAGCACTTTTAGGGTCAATTCTAGTGTCCGATACCACCCGTCGGCTTTGACCAATGACGTAATGTGTGATGTTATTTTGTTTGGGCCGCAGATTGCTGTCGATGAACGTTAAATGATTTCTCTGGATTTCCTCGTTACGTGCATATATTAAAAATTCGATATAGATTGTTTTGTTTTCATCTCGTAATTTGTTTTCGGCATCTCTTGTTAATGAAAGTAGTCGTTATTTATAAGTAGTTGTGATTTATAAGGTATTGATTTCTGACGCTGTGCGTTATGGATGAGTCAGTTGTTTTTACTGCGAAAATTCTGCTTCAGAAAATGAGTGACCGTAAATCAAGTATAAAACTTTTGCAATCATTGGGCATCATTGCTGAATTTTACAAGTGCAGTGTCTGTGGAATTTATATGGTTTTGATGAAGGATGCGTCATCACGAACATCCGACGAATTCATGTGGAGGTGCAGAAAAAATAACATATGGAGATCTATACGCAGGGGGACGTGGTTCGAAAGATAGGGGCTACTATTTTTGCTATGAATATTCTTGCAAATCTGTCATGCACGAAGCAGGGGTTTCGTGTGGCACTGTAGTGGACCGGTTCTCGTTTTGTAGAGAAGTCTGCGGGGAATTTATGAAGTATAGGGGGTCATTGGGAGGGTCAGGGGTTATAGTTGAAGTAGATGAGTCACATTTTGGAAATAGAAAGTACGAAAGGGGGCACGAGGTTGTTGGGCTTTGGGTTTTTGGAGTAGTAGTTTCCGGAGGAGATTGTGCTGATGTTGTATGTAGGGTTGTACCAAATCGGGCACAGGAAGTCTTGACATCTTTAATAGAAGAAGAATATGTGGAAGAAGGTTCTGTAGTCATGTCGGATGCGTTTGCTTCGTACAAGGGGCTGGGTGAGAGGGGTTATCATCTTTTGGTCGTGAATGACAATATTCAGTTTAAAGATTGTAAGACAGGGGCATGTACTAATACTATCGAGGGGCATTAGGGGGCTGTGAAATCTGTTGTCGGGCGGGGAAAGAGAAGGATTTCTGTGTTGCTAGGCCATTTAGATGAATACTGTTGTAGGAAGAGTATTCCTAAAGGTTATTGTTTATTTCTTGCATTTATGAAAGTAGTCAGCAAAATGTACAAGCCTCGTTTTGTTAGTTAGGTGTTGGTGGGTCTGATACTCTTTTCTTGTTTTACGTTGCGTTTTCTTTATGTTACTGTATTATGCCACTGCTACTTTTTTGGTTTCTCTGGAGGGAGGTTTTCTGCCGTTTTAATATTTTATGGTTACAATGGTGTTCCGAGGGGTATTGCTGTGTCTTTGCCGGACGGTTTATGTTGTTGACTCGTGTTTTCATTCTTTTTACTATTTTAAAATTTTTCTTCTGATTGAGGGCGGGTGGTAGGGAAGAAGTGATTTGGGTGGTACCTCATTTGTGCTTGGTAGTTTGTGTTTCTTATTATTTTGTCATAAGTTATTCTTGATTTTGCTTCTTTCGTTACAGTTTGACCTTCTAACATTATTATTTCTTGTTATGTCCTTATTTCGTTCATATCAGCCTCGATCTTGGACTCCTTTGGAAGTTCATATGCTGTAAGTTTCTTTTTATGTAGTCACTTTTATGTTTTCCTTTTCGATGTTTCTGCTACACTTCTCTTATTTTTAGTGTCACTCCTAGTGTATCGACTTTACTGAGTGTTACTTGGAGCTACTGTAGTTGGTGTGACTTTCGTGTTGTATAGTAATCGGTTGCAACGTTTGGTCATTTTTGCGTTTTATTTCTTTGCGTGTCCAGTAATGTGCTAAAGATTTTCATTTTTTGAAAGTCTAGTCGTATTCTGTAGATCACTAACAAGATCATTTTTAAGCACGTTTCTGATATGTTATAAGATTTTTGAGCAACAAGCAGCAATATTGGAATCGGTAACTAGAAAAGACGTCCTACGTAGGTTGCTTCTAGTTACCGATTCCAATTATTCAACGGTTCATTATACAGACCATTTTTGCAGTATGTGCGGAAAATGTAATATAATATATGCACTCGTAATTGGTCTGATGTTCTTATTTATTTCAGTCATCTTCAACTAGTTTAAATGAAATTCGCGCCTAAATAATAGTCGCGTTAATTGCATTATTTTATGGCACGCTACATTCGTTTGTTTAAGAGTATGATCGGTTCCATTCATAGATTGTCCATTGCAGCATCTTTGCCTTACGTATGACGTCATTGGTCAAAGCCGACGGGTGGTATCGGGCACTAGAATTTATCCCACTTTCACATATAAATCGCATACAATGTACGTAGCATGTGGCATCATATTTACAGAATATACTATGTTTAATTTACATTGAAATTAAAGAAAAGAATTAAGGACGTACAAAATATAGACTATTATTTTTACATACCTGGCTGAACAATAAAAACGTATGGCGTTGTTTTGTGTCAAAGAAAATATGCGTTATAATTCCTCTTCATTAGTTATCTAATCTACAGTCAGTTGGCTTAACTTGATCGCTGAAGGTTGCAGTGGGCCGAGCACTACAAATTCGTGGGCCTAATTCAATCAATAATGTAACGTGAATTTGTGAACGTTTCTATGGAAACACCTCAGTGTTGTCACAGCTTCGTATGCGGCTACTGTTTTCTCCTGAAGCCGTTAGCTCTCCTCAGATGTAGTAGGCTGACAATAGTGCTGCGAGCTGTCAGGTACCTCATTACGGCATCTCTACCATAGTCATCTTTACTATTGTTCTGTAGCAGGAAATTACAAAAACCTATAACCTATTTTTGATGTACTGTTTATTGTCCACGTTTCGCACCCACATAAAACTTCATTCCAAACAAATACTTTCATATAAGACTTGGTAGTCATTCAATGAGGGTCGTCCTCTTGAGTGCAGTGTCGAGTAGTACAAGACTGGAGTTTACACTCATTGCTCCGGTGGTTAACAACTAGCACATGGATACGAGACAATGAGGATTCTACTTCTAATTTTACATCTATACTCTGCAAACTGCTGTTGGATACGACAAGCTCATTTAATGGTTTTTAAAAGCACACTGACTGGTCCGAGTAGCAAAAATGGGAAGAATGGCAAGAATTATAAATCCAGTTGTCATGCCCTCCTTTACCTGAGTACCAAACAGCATACCCCAGCTGGATATCACAAGATCCTGCATTGCAGTTCACACCACAAACGCCTAGTGGAGTGTACGGGAATTTGGGTGGCCCACCCAGCCCTAGATTTTTCACCCATGGCGCATGTGTGGGATGTGACGGGAAGATGCATATACAATATCTGTTATAAAAATCGCCACAACGTGTGATAAACATCGGAGAAGCGTTTCGTAGTATAATATTTCCGGTTCCGCCAGTGTACAAATGATGTTGAATTTTGCAAGAAACCCACTTCCACTCATAGTAGATTGTGCAAAATTGTGCATTGGCTGTACGTGACATGTTTTAGCTACATTCTGGTAGAAGCAACCTTTCAAAATGTCCTTTTTCAGTGTCGAGTGGAATTTACACTGTTCAGTAGCATTAATGCGTCCACGTGTCAAATGCCTGAATAACCACCTTTTGAAGAGCAGACCGGTGCGAGATATGCAAGAAGTCAGTCAATGAGGTTCTGCAAGGCACCGACAGGGATGTGGAGCCATGCCGTCTCCAGTGCGGTGGCCAACTGTGGCAGTTTTTTCGGTTGAGGATCCGTGGCGCGTGTAATCCGATCGAGATGGCCACAAATATTCTCGATTGGGTTTAAATCCTGGAGTCTTGATGGCTAGGGGAGTACGGTGAGTTCATAGTGACACTCTTCTAACCACGTACGTGCAGTGGAGATGTGTGACACCTTGCATTGTTCTGCTGATAGATGCCGTCGTGCCGAGGAAAAATAAACTGCATCTAGTGATGGACTTGGTCCTCCAGGGTAGATACGTACTAACGTTGATCCACAGTGGCTTCCAGAATAACGAGATCACTCAGAGAATGCCACGAAAACATTCCCAGACCAAGACGCTCCATTCACCGGATTGGACCTTTTTGATGAAACGTTTCAAGCTGTACACGTCATCGGCATTCTGTCCGATGGAGCAAAAAACGTGGTTCATCTGTAGAAGCCACCTATCACCACTCAATGGACGTCCAGCTGCGGTATAACCGTTCAAATTCCAGCCTTCGTTGCCGATGAACAGCAATCAGAATGGGTGCATGAACCAGTGCCTGTGTAAGTGGGCTGCTTCTGTGTTGGCAGCGTTGTGTAGCGCTTTGCATTGGATCTCAGACTGCGCTTTCTTTGTAAGAGACTCTGTGGCTGGTTGGACTCGCTGTTGGAAGTTAATCGTCAGTAGTGTTGGGCACTTGGAAGTTAGTCGCCAGCAGTGATGGAAGTACTGTTGGGCAGTTGGAGGTGAACAGCCAACAGTGATGGATGTTAGATGTGAGAAGTTAGCATTGATGGAGGGTAGAGGTCTGGAGTGTTAGCGTAGGCTAACGATCTGGAAGTATCCGACTTGGAGACTGAAAATTGTTCATGATTATATATCCTTGTACTGGATGTCAATGGCGATTTAGATTCGTGTCTGAACTGGATGTCACATTATTAAGGTAAAAAATACATTATTTGGTTTGCAACAAAATCTTTCCTTTGCTAACCACATGCCTATTAGTAGTTAGTGGCTTTAGTAGTTGGAATATTTTATTTAGCTGGCAGTATTGACGCTCGCTGTATTGCAGTAGTTCGCGTAATGAAGATTTTTGTGAGGTAAGTGCTTAATGAAATGTATAGGTTACTGTTAAGATTTCTTTTTAGTCAGGGCCATTCTTTTGAATTAATTATTTGAAGTCAGGTTGAAATTTTTTTGAGCAGTCAGAATGCGTTGCGCTGGAATATTGTGGATCAATGTTGAAATGATAAAAAAAGGTAAAGAGAAAGGCTCAGTACGTTCAGTTTTCCTCAGCTGTTTCAGAATCAAATAACGTGGAAGTTTTATCTTCCCAGTCATTCAGAAATTTAAGTAGAGACTCACACATTTAATTAAAGAAGTTTCACCTATTGCGGAGGTCCATATACAGCAACGTTCGCTGGACGGTCGTTGAGGATACATTGTAGGTAGCCTCTTTCGTTTATTTGGGTGGCACGGTGTTCGGCAGTTGCAGGTCTATTTGCCCGTACACATCCCATCAGCCGACGTTCACTTGTGTCGTCTAAAGCCCGTGGTGCACCACAGTTGCCTAGGCGCCGGTTTCGAATAGCGTCATTTTGTCATGCAGGATACGCTTTGACCGTGACGACACGCGAACGGTTTACAAACTTAGCTGTTTCGGAAATGTTTCCACTCCTGGCCCGAAAGCTAATGATCATGCTCTTTTTCCATGTCAGATAAATCACCGTTTCCGCATTACGAGAACGATCGCACTACATTCCGCGTTCCCCCGACACGCTTTACATAGCCTCCGCGCTAGTGCTGCCAGCTGCGTTTATGAGTGGTTATTGCACACTGATGTCCGACAAAGCCAATGGTCACATTAATGCGACTGGACCGTTATTATTCACTGTTTGTTACTAGTGTCAAACTGGCAGCTGTTGCTATAGTTTCAGCTTATTAACCGATAAACTTCTCTTCATTCATAAAACACAATGACGTTTATGTGTCGCAACTGAGAAGATAGCTGCAAGTTAGGGGAATCACGAAATCGAAAGGGAACAGCTCAGAACTGGGGTCCGCAGAGCATTGTTACGTAACATTTTTAGCCATACAGTACTAATTGGGTCAGCCTTACACTTATACTTAATAGTTTCTGAATTGTACACATTGCTTTTGTGAGTTAATCAGTTCTGCGTCATGGTCTGTTATCCATTTACCACAGGGAAGGCATGTGTTAGTTTTAAATACTGTTGCTGTACAAATACATTATCTATTAGAGTGCTGAAGTCCTGAGCTATACGTGTAGGGATGTTGATACTGATTCTAAGTTATATGTCATTCACTTTTCACTTTTCCTATCAGAGCTGCTTAGAAAGTCTACATTGAGATCTTCTTTTTGTCTGACAGACAGCATAGTAGGGAGTAAAACTTTTTTTATGAATGGCATCCAATCTCCTAATGGGAACCTGTACACTGTTGCTAATATCAACACAACATTATCTAGCTGTAGTCCACATGCACAAACAGCAAAGTGCTGATCGACACAAAATTTGCTTACTTCTACAGTTTTGTACTTATACCCTTGTTTTGTGTATGCAGCAACTCCTTCTTTATCCATGTTAGATCTGCAACTGTAAGATGCTAAATTATACCCATTTATACTGACACTTTCCATCCCCACAGTTACATGGTGTTCAGACAGACAACGTATATCAGTCTCAGTCTTATTTTTGAGATCATCTAAATACACTAATAGCTCATCTACTTTATTTTTTATTCCCCTGATATTCTGATGAAGTAAATTGATACTACCCTTACTTTATCCCTATTTGGTGTACATGAAACTTCTTTTATTCTGTTTTTCTTGATTGTTGTTTGTCTGGACTTGGGCTTTAACCTAAAAAACCTCTGTGCCTGCACCCATTAACCACAGGGATCCTCCCATGTGTGACTGTGGCCCCTCTTATAGTATCCGCTAGTAGGGAAGTTAACTTATCTTTCCCCTTCCTATTTAGGCACAGGCCTTATGTAGTGTATCCCCACCTACCAATTGCATCAAGTGGAACAACTCTTATTTGAGGTTTTGCATGTGTCTGGAGCATCCCGATCAGGTCACTGTTAACATGTCTTACAGCAGTGTCTACGCAGGGCCGATCACGGTGCTGAAAGATCTCCACAAAACCCACGTTTGTGTACCCAGTTTCTGCTCCTATTTTGTCCAGGTCACTCCTAATATTATATCTTGGATTCATAGTCAGACTGTTTCCTGCTGCCTGATCTACCTTCTCAAAGTCCCTTCATTGCTGAGCTAAGTTTTCTCTCGTCTGACTAAGGCTAGCACATGGTTTCACAAAACTTGTGACCTGGTTGTTGTGGTCTTCAGTCCTGAGACTGGTTTGATGCAGCTCTCCATGCTACTCTATCCTGTGCAAGCTTCTTCATCTCCCAGTACTTACTGCAGCCTACATCCTTCTGAATCTGCTTAGTGTACTCATCTCTTGGTGTCCCTCTACGATTTTTATCCTCCAAGCTGCCCTCCAATACTGAATTGGTGATCCCTCGATGTCTCAGAACATGTCCTACCAACTGATCCCTTCTTCTAGTCAAGTTGTTCCTCAAGCTCCTCTTCTCCCCAATTCTATTCAATACCTCCTCATTAGTTATGTGATCTACCTATCTAATCTTCAGCATTCTTCTGTAGCACCACATTTCTAAAGTTTCTATTCTCTTCTTGTATAAACTATTTATCGTCCACGTTTCATTTCCATACATGGCTACACTCCATACAAATACTTTCAGAAACGACTTCCTGACATTTAAATCTATACTCGATGTTAACAAATATTTCTTCTTCAGAAACGCTTTCCTTGCCATTGCCAGTCTACATTTTATATCCTCTCTACTTCGACCATCATCAGTTATTTCGCTCCCCAAATAGCAAAACTCCTTTACTACGTTAAGTGTCTCATTTCCTAATCTAATTCCCTCAGCATCACCAGACTTAATTCGACTACATCCCATTATCCTCGATTTGTTTTTGTTGATGTTCATCTTGTACCCTCCTTTCAAGACACTGTCCATTCCGTTCAACAGCTCTTCCAAGTCCTTTGCTGTCTCTGACAGAATTACAATGACATCAGAGAACCTCAAAGTTTTTATTTCTTCTCCATGGATTTTAATACCTACTCCGAACTTTTCTTTTGTTTCCTTTATTGCTTGCTCAATATACAGATTGAATAACATCGGGGATAGGCTACAACCCTGTCTCACTCCCTTCCCAACCACTGCTTCCCTTTCATGTCCCTCGACTCTTATAACTGCCATCTGGTTTCTGTACAAATTGTAAATAGCCTTTCGCTCCCTGTATTTTACCCCTGCCACCTTCAGAATTTGAAAGAGAGTATTCCAGTCAACATTGTCAAAAGCTTTCTCTAAGTCTACAAATGCTAGAAACGTAGGTTTGCCTTTCCTTAATCTTTCTTCTAAGATAAGTCGTAGGGTCGTGACCTGGTACCCTGCACCAAATTTCTCCTGGAGCTCTGGCCTACACCCGTTCTATGGCTGCTATCTAGAAGCCGCTGCTACGTCCGCAACGGGTTATTTTGTTATCTAGGTTGCAGAGTATCTTAACTTCATCTACTTCGTGATCACCAAATTCGATGTTTAGTTTCTTGTTTATTATCGATTCTGCTACTTCTCATTACTTTCACCTTTCTTCAATATTATCAATTCGTATTCTGCACTCATTAGACCGTTCATTCCATTTGACAGATCCTTTAATTCTTCTTAACTTTCAATAAGGATAACAATGTCATCAGAGAATCTTATTATTTATATCCTTTTATCTTGAATTTTAATCACACTCTTGAACGTTTCTTTTATTTCTTTCATTACTTCGTCGATGGAAAGATTGAACAGTAGGGGTGAAAGACTACAGCCCTGTCTTAATCCTCTTTAATCCGAGCACCTCGTCCTCTTGTGTCTAGGAATCCTGCATAATCAGTTCACTAGACAAACAATCAAACAACTCATATTAATGAGTTTTATTATAACAAGACAAGTACAAATACTTAACTTTGATAGATGTGTCGCAAGCAAAGGGCGACATACAAAATAATCAGTCTTCTTCAGGATAGACAAACACAAGTCTGTGCTACATAGAGATTGCTAATGATAGAGGCTTTGATGCGTCAGCTAGCGAAGCGGTTAACATTGAAGCTGCTATCGAAGTGGGCTGCCACCAGTCGGGCGTGGCGCTTACGTCCTCTTCACCCAGGGGCCGCTGCTGTTGCGTTGTCGTCCTGGAGGGAGGCCGGTCAGTGTGCGATTGGCTGACGTCTTCTCACAGCCGTCTCACCTCTGTCGTCGCCGATTGGCGTGCCAGCGCTGTCTTTACGGCGTAACAAGTCCTTCGTCTTGCGTCTTATGGTTCGATCTTTGTTCTTATACATATTGTGTAACATATGTCTTTACCTACAGCTTAACCCTATTTTTCTCCAACTGTATAACATTTTGCACAATTTTACATTGTCGAACGCTTTTTTCATGTCGACAAATCCTATGAACATGTCTTGATTTTTCGTCAGTCTTCCATTATCAACTGCAATGTCAGAACTGACTGTCTAGCGCATTTACCTTTAGTAAAGCCAAAAAGATCGTAATCCAAAACTTCCTCAATTTTCTTTTCCGTTGTTGCCAGCAACTTGGTTGCATGTGATTTTAAACTGATTGTGCGACAGTCTCGCACTTGTCGGCTCTTGCAATCTCCAGAAATCTGTCAATGATGTATTTTCGAAAGTCTGGTGGTATATCGCCAGTCTCATACATCCTAAATAACAGCGTAAATACTCGTTTTGTTGCCACTTCCCTCAATGATTTTAGAAATTCCGATGGTTGATTGGTTGGTTGATTTTGGAGAGGACACCAAATAGCGAGGTCATTGGTCCCGTTGGATTAGAGAAGGATGGGTAAGGAAATCGGCCGTGCCCTTTCAAAGGAACCACCCCAGCATTTCCCAGAAGCGATTTAGGGAAATCACAGAAAACCTAAAACAGAATGGTCGGACGCGGAATTGAACCGTCGTCAAAAAAGAAAAATGGTTCAAATGGCTCTAAGCACTATGCGACTTATTTATTATATCTCTTTAAAAAATAATGTATACTATTTATTTAGAGGAAGCACTCTCCTAGTAAATTTGTTTGTCCTTTGATTTATCGTGATAAGTTACTGATTTTTAGTGAAGTTAGTTTTTACGTTTAGCTTTCCAAAAAAAAAAAAAAAAATACAAAAGAGATATAATAAGCAAAATAATGAATTTCGTAGGTTGCCAATTACGTATTAGATCTGGTTTTATCGAGCGCCAGGCTACCTACAAATTACTGTAAATGCAATAGCGTAGTATTACTCAACACCAATTTCACTGGATTCCTTCAAGTATTCTCACTGAATATTTTTGCGTAATTTCTTCCGCTCCGGCTATGAAAAAATATTTTTAAATGTACCGCGTAATGGCGGCTAATTGTTAACAGTCAGAGATCACTGTTACTCGCTCCGCAGCAGCTGGAAACATGCTAAATAATTTTCATTAAATATTCTTTTCATAAGATAAATGTGGCGTAGGTTCTTGAAATAACATACGGAGATCACTTTATACTAATGTATCTCCTCTTTCGAGGATCTGAATCTCTCGGAACAGTATAGTTCAGTCATTTCGTTCCTTTTCCCAAGACTGCAATCTTCTCTAGGTCTCCTCCAAAGGTAAGTATGTGGGTCTGAAACCTGATCCAGTATAAAAATATTCATAATTTCATTTCTAGCTTTATCAAGTGCACACCGACCTGCTAGTGAAAATTAACGCGCAATTTCAATGTCTGTTCACGTGTTGCCAACAATCGCAACAGGTGTCGTCATTTCTGGTCAAACACGCACACATCTTACTGTTCATGAGTAAGCAACTGATACTTACGCTATATTCGTGGATGCACGGTAGGTGTGCAGTTCGATTGTCGCTTAGGCACAAAAGTTTGTATCCTTATTTTAGATTCAGACACCTAGCGGCTCGTAAGAAAAACCGATACGTAACATTTGATTTTTCTTAGTTAACAATCGGATTACGTGTTGGGTTCGTATCTCCGTCACAGAACTTCACATCATGCACTTCATCTTTAAATGCATGCACACTTTGTTACTTCAGAATGGAGGTATATCAGACATCTTTCGTGGTTAGATAACAGGGACGAAAGGGTCTTGATAGGAGTAACGGTTTATTAGAAAAATTGTCGTCTTTTATTTTCAAGTTTAGATTTGGTTACTGGTATTGGCAAAAATTTCGGTAATTCATGACTCTTCATGGCTAATCATCAATATGATGTGATTAGATTAGATTAGATTACATTAGATTACCTCTTGTTCCATAGATTATGAATACGACATTTCGTAATGATGTGGAACGTGTCATTTTAATGAAAGATTTCTTTAAATACCATGATTCAATTTCTTTACAACAATTTTTTACACTCTCTCTCATTGCTTTTTATTTCTCTCTCGCTCTCTCTCTCTCTCTCTCTCTCTCTCTCACACACACACACACACACACACATTCTTTTTTATTTTTATTTGTTTGTTGTGCTCGACTATCGGCGAGGCACGAAAACGCCTGTGAATGACTTTCTTAGTTTTGAGTACACTTACGAAAGAAATATAAAAACAACAATGAGAGTTACTGATTTATGATGCTCAGTTTGCAGTCAGTTCTGAGTATTATTAGTAACTACGCTCCAGTCCCTAAACCTAGTTACAGAAAGCGAATCAGACGCATTACGTATTCCAGGCCGTAGCAGCCGCGACTTGGAGACACCAGCTATGGTTACTTCCCAGACCGCTGTAGGATCACATCGGTTCGTCTTCTTCCTGCTGGTACTGTAACTGAGATTTGGCAACAAGGCAACGTATGTTTGGCAACTCTGTGATCGACGAGTTACTTCCTGGTGTGCACGGAATTAAGCCTCAAAGTTCACTTGATTTTACCTGTCATTTCCATTGAATAATCTGAGTTATTATCGCTTGAAGGGTAACAAAAGACTGAAAATTTACGGTTTTCAGCCCAGGATAGTCGTTGCAGGTGGAAATCGCAACTAATCTCAACCTTTAAATAGCGGTTTACGAGTTCTAGTTACTATTGTCCTCGAAATAGGAAGCTGAGACCCATCCCTCCTCGCCAGCTCTGTGGTAACGTGCTGACCTGTGAAACAGCGTCTGTTACGGTTCGCAGTTCCAGTCGCACTGACTGTAACGTTTTTATCCCTTCTGTGAAAGAGCTACAAGCAGTCAGATCAAACATAAATAAGGAAATCGCAAGAAAACGCTTTCAGCTCATAGTACAATGTTGAAAAACTTACAATGCTGCACAACAGGTAACGCCTCTTTCCGCTGCTGCCAAGCGAATTTTGGGTTTCTAGGAATACGTAACTATATTTATGAAATGCCACATTTGCATACCTCTTGAGTATGACACAGCATACCAATTAAACACAGACCCAATCAAAATCTAAGTGAGTAGTATTTTACTAATTCGTGTCGATAGAGGCATGCTTGTGTACAGATACTTTCGTCGTAAGGTTATCATGGTTAGTTTTATTTCATTTCTTATAATACAGTGCACAATTTTCGTAAGGTTTCCTTTAGTGTTGTTAAAACAATAGTAAACATGAGAGAGAAATTAATCATCAACGAAATATGTGAATTCTCTGATGTTACCTATAACAGTCTGAGAATGCACATGCAGTTTATTGATTACATGCATGTAGAAAACTTGTTCTGAGTTAAAGCTGTCAAAGTTTGAAGAAGAATAAAATATCACTACCACACGACGGCTAATGTAGAAAATACTTTTCTGACATATTATGGCACGATGCGCTCTCCCTACACATCTTCGAGATGCATCTGCTGCCTGCTGTCTATTAAACCTGAATAGAACAAAATGTCACAGTAGTTAGTCCTTTTTCCACATGCGACTACTTTGGGTTGAGAAGTGAAGGGAATTATGTTCAAAGTTCCATTAGACTGATAACTTCAGCAGAGAGCAGAACTGCGTTTTATTAAATGTAGCACTGAATGTATTCGAACCCGCGACATCTTATCTATGCTACAAGCTGACACGTAGCTACAACAGCTCCAGAGCTCGGCAACTACTCCTCCAGAACTTTTGGATTCCACAGCACTGTGAGATTATGCATATGGCCAGGTCTTGACTTCTGAGAGACAAACAGTTACAGCTTTTCTTTTGGACTGAGCGACGTTTTCTAGTAACAAATAGCGCAATAGAATAGCTCAAGTGGAAAGGAACACTTCCTATTTAAACTTCTGCATCCTACACTGTTGGCAGTTGTGTGTAGGTGGCAGTTACGTGATTTTATTTCTGTGATTACAAAATAGTCGAATGTATGCACTGGGTAGCCGAGGCAGCTAGTTCATGGTGATTTGGTCAACCAAATAAATGAATTTACTGAACATGCTGCAAATTACTACAGGGGGCCTGTGTGTCAGAATTCTCATCCAGTGTGGTGCAACTGCGTTACGATAGAAAAATGACTCGCAGAGCAGAGGATTTCGTGGTCTGTTGGACGGTTGGTAGGTTGTTATACCTATGGTCTGGGTTCGATTCCCACTTCTAACAATGATTTTAGATAGGGAGAGACAGATTCTATTCTCTCCTGGCTACACCAAGTGAAGGAGATATAATGGCTGCGTGGTCTGAAAATTCACATTAAAGATGATATTCCTTCTTTATCAAGTAGACGGTAGGTTGAACCACAGTAAAGTCTGGAGTGGCGACATGTAGAAACTCTATCACCAGTAACCTTTCTTATACTAGTTATTTATTTCAAGTGACGACACAAACGCTATGTATGGTCACAGGACACTTATTCCATCTTTTATTTGAGCTTCTGTATGTCGATAAAATTGGTTCTAAACTGGAATGCAACTCAGACCGCCCTTAACGCGGAATTTGATCCCTTCGTGGCAATACAGCTCGGCTACAATTTGTTGTTTGTTCAAAACTGCAGATTCCTCAACACCTTCACATATCACGCGTGAATGGGATCGAATGCTGGCCCGGCACTAAAGATTTAATTATGTATTATCAAGCTCTATCATGAGAACACCTATCTGCTGGTGGATAATAATTTTGATTTTTAATGTATTTTCATTCGCTGTCAACACTAACGATATCTGACGTTTTTAATTCCCAGTGAGACACAGAACTATTTGCGAGATGACTGTAAGTTCAAGATGCTATTCTGAGCAGCTGGTGGAGAAAAATGCGGTAGCTGACTTCTCTTTGTGTGTAGTCAACAACGATATGTGTGGGGCTCTATTCCCAGTGAGCGCTGAACTCTTCGTCATATTATTTCAGTTCAAACATGCTCACATGTCACTGCTGGTGCAACAAACCCATATTTAACGTTCGTTTTCTCTAGAATATAACAGCGATAGGTGCCGGGTTGGAGTCCTGGGAAGGAAAAAATTAATGTTTCGTCTCGTCATTTCAGTTAAAACATCTAGCTACTGCCGCAAAATTCCGATATGTCACATTTGACTGTGCTTCGATAGCAATCCGATTAGGTTCCGGGTTCGAATCCGTGTCCAACACACAGCTTTACCTCACGGCATTTCAAGTAAGTTACTTGTGAAGAAGCAATATTTAACATCTCTCGTCGTTCGTTAACAGGGACAATAGATGCTGGGTAGGAATTCGCGTCTGTTAAAAATGTTTGCGTTATGCAATCTAAAGTTGATATTTGCTAAGGAAACGTATGAAGACGCAGACTTCCTCGTCATCAATATGTGCGGCATATATTTCGTGTTAACGAAAGTAAATTCCCGCTTTACCTCTTCTTACGTGTCAAATGAAATGTATGCCATGAGGAATAGAATATTTGTTGACTGCGTCCTTTCTTGCTTCCATCCTTACCAACATATTTCTTCATTCTCGTGGTAATCATGACATTCTATATGTATGCTGCAAAAGATTGCAAGTGGACAAATTCGACATCGAGGTGCAAAGCGTTTGGTATCTTACATTATATTCAATTCGAATAAGCTTCCGGTGTATTTTTACTTCGTTTGTATTTTTAGATGATTATGAACGTTACGGAAATTTATCTCACATGCTTTATGTTGAATGAGAAACATTGAACGATCCGTTTTGCTTTCCCTACGTTGAAATGATATAATGTCGGCGTCAACAGCCATCTTCCACGCCGGAAGCTGAAACTTGTATCATTCTGGATTAATGATAATTGAATGTCTCATATGTATACATAGCCCACAAGGCGACGTCACAAACCATCAGGGGAGAACGCCGCATAAAAACCAAACGTGCGCGCGCGTCTCCACTCTGAAGAACCGTATCGGAGAATCACGGCAAGCATTTCGCTGAAGAGCTGCCTCGTCAGAGAGCCGAGAAATGGCAGCGTCGTAGCAAGTATTTGTCAATACTCTGATAGTGCATTTACTTCCGGGTGTAGGTCGGCGTTACCTCGCTAAATTCGCTTGACATTCGTTTCCCACATCGAAGACTCGTACGATATAATCCACTGCAAGATGACACAATTAGAAAGTATATTTAATTTCTGGACTCCAAGAACGGCGTTCTTCACATAAGTAACACCTGTTTGTGTGTGCATTCGGGAGGACGACGGTGCAATCCCGCGCCCGGCCATCCTGATTTAGGTTTTCAATGATTTCCCTAAATCGCTTCAGGCAAATGCCGGGATGGTTCCTTAGGAAGGGCACGGTTGATTTCCTTCCCCATCCTTCCCTAATCCGAGCTTGTGCTCCGTCTCTAATGACATCGTTGTCGACGGGACATTAAAACAGTAATCTCCACCTCCTCTGTGTGTTTAAGGTTGCGTTTTGAGGCTCAGGCAACATCGCAGTGACTATAGTCCGCCTCTGGCCGCCAGTGTGTCGTTAGCTCAGAGGTTCCCTTGTGCTTTGCAGTGCTCGTACTATATGACATAGCAGTTAGAATCACGGTAGAAGCCGCTGACTACAACCTTTTACTTTCCATTTTAATTAATGGAGTTGCAAACTGCTAGTAAAAATTTCTTATGCGAAATCTGAAGAATGCCTTTAAACATCAACCTTCGTCCGATTTCGACTTAGTAAATTAAGTTAATATCATGGATTTCTGCTTTGCAAATTCCAAGGTGCTTCACTGTAAAATAGGTCCTGAAAAGATTCAAACCGACTTTCAACGATATAAATTTGAGCTTTGTTCGTCATATAGGTCTAACATGTCAGAAGGTTGTTTATGAAGTGCACATGTTCATTAATATAGTTCCCTTCTTCTAAATTTTTGCAATAGCATTTAACTGTAGACGTTTTCTAACACCGGCGTTAGCAATTCCTTTCCGTTCTCTGAAACCTTCAAAACGACAAATTTTTCTGGTTTAAATCTGATGACCTTAACTATCACTTCCGATCAACAATAAATACTTCATGAACCCATACATGGAACTCCAAATGTGCAGTGTTCCTGCACTGCTACAGAGCATGCATTGCAAGGTATTCACACAGTTTATCGCATAGACTTACCATAAGGAATGAAACAAGAACTGTAATACACTTTACACCTAAGACGCTCACTCTGGCTTGACGAAAACATCCAAACATTGACCAAAAGTTGCACAAATAATTGAGTTTGAAAGGAAAAGAAACGAGGTATGAAGCATTTATAAATTCATCGAATGTAGTGAGGTGGTTTAATTTCGTCCCAGTCTATAAACTTAATTTCGGGCCATACTCCGCTCTCGCCGATTAATGTAATATAATACCCGCCTACTAATCAGGGCGTCTGTCTCCGTTGCTTTTGAGCGTGAATGGAAATTGTAGAAATTTTCTGTGGAGCAACGTTTAATAGTAAAGCGTTTTAAATCATCAAAAGCGATGAGCGGTAGCAGGCGCTTTCGATAAAGAACGGGGGAGTGCAGCGCCGCTGCTGACGCCACGGCCGCTGCCAGTAGCCAGCAAATGGATCCCGGAGCTTTGCCGCATACGGCGTCCAGAGGAGGACAGTCTGCAGGAAATCTGCCACAAAATCGTTACTGGATAAAATTTTGATACCGGTGTGTCAGAAAGCGAAATAGATTGAATCTGCGCTACCATTACATTCACGTCTTCAGCATTCAGACAGAAGAGGCTATAAAAATATTTTATGCCAGCTGCTTTCGATCCACTGACATTATGAACAGAAACAGCGCACGCTACCGCTAGACCACAGGCGTAATCAGCCTAGGGTTTCTCTATCATGGGACAAGTTTTCCTCCAGGAAGTGCCGCAGTCTACAGTGTTGCCAGATTGTGCAGATAACCGTACTTAGAGAATTAGCGAGTTGGCCAGTTTATTTGTCCCATGTCGCGATCGGCGCGGACTTAGCCTCTGAAGCGGCCGGCCGCCGGTCGAGTTTTATGTCAAAGAGTGTACATTATGCCTGCATCGATCCCCCTTCCCCGAGAGTAGAGGTGATACCTGACGCCTACACACTGGACTATTTAGATAACTGAACTGTGTTTCTTGCACCTGATAGACTTTTAAACATCACGGTGGAAGTCAGCTCCATTAAGATGGAGTTCCAAGTTGATGCTGGTTCCTACGTGTCTATCGTAATTTGGGAAACTATAGTCAGGCTCACCTACACTACAAGAATACTCCAGATGGCTGCATAGCTACAGCAATAGCTAACTGAAAGGACTTTCACAGCTCGCATTCACTTTCATTTTGCTGCCTTCATGGCAAGCATCCTGGCGGTAAACACTGAAGGAGCTACACCAACATCCCCAGTTAGACCTCTTAAATACTTTACCCTTGAGAGCACATGGCTTCCAACAGCATTCATCTGTCAAGGGCTAGCTCTTACTAAGCTGACCTTTGCTCCAAGTATGAGTTATTATTTTCTCACCCTAGCACCGGCGTCATTGGATTCTCCCAACAGTCACATCCTGTTTCTTCAATGTTGAGATATGTGCTACAGTTGGAAGTCCAGCACTTTCAAGAGTAAGGCATTCTCATCACAGACTGATTTTTGGGATGCTTACGTTCAGCTCCCTCTGAACGAGGCAGCACAAAAGATTCTAGTCATTAACACTCCGTTTGGACTACTCAGGGAGCACAGGTTTCCTTCTGGTATTACCAGTGTCCCAGCTATTTTTCAGTGGTACTTGGAACAGCTGCTGTGGGATGTAACTGGCTGGCTGAATTATCCGGAAGACATTCTCATACTGGTCAAAACGCTCGATTTGGCAGCCAACCTTGATGTATTTTTAGCTGTTCTCCGCCGGTCGGAGTGGCCGTGAGGCTCTAGGCGCTACAGTCTGGAACCGAGCGGCCGCTACGGTCGCAGGTTCGAATCCTGCCTCGGGCATGGATGTGTGTGATGTCCTTAGGTTAGTTAGGTTTAATTAGTTCTATGTTCTAGGCGACTGATGACCTCAAAAGTTAAATCGCATAGTTCTCAGAGCCATTTGAACGATTTTCGAAGCCAGTATCAAGCCAGTATCAAGTGAAATATAGATAAATGCCTTTCTTTCGTCCCTCAGGTGGATCATCTTGAGCATGTACAGAGTGCTTGAGGAATACCACTTACACCACAATTTGTTCAAGCTGTCCAGCAACTTCCAATCCCAAAGGACATTAAGCAGCTGCAGTCTGTGCTCATTCAACTTAATTATTATTGCAAGCTCACTCTAAATACCATGGGAATAACGAAACCGCTCCATCAGTTTTTATGCAAAAATGTGAAGTGGAATTAGACTGCCATGTACGGAAAAGAACGATAAAGACTTCCCAGATCTCTAGCAAGCCCTGCTCAACCCGACAGGTCTTATGACCTATGGCCCATCAAGACCTTTAATTGTAGCAGCTGATGCCTCTTATTAAGGTTGCATGAGGTGTTATCTCATGACGTAAATGTTGTAGAAGGTCTTATTTCGTTCATAACCAAGACTCAGAGGCAGCAGAAACTCAATTACAGCCAAACACAAGAAGCTCTGACGATGGTGTTTACGCTCAATAAATTAACACTATAACGTATACAGCTGATGTTTCATGTTATTGATTGACCATATAACTTTTCTACGATTAATCAAGGCAGACTTGAAAATCCCGACCAAATCGACATGTCACATCCAGAGATACGCATTATTCTAGTTACTCATATGACATGAGATATCATTCAACAGCTTAACATACCAACGACAGCTTCTTAAAATTGCCATTGGAAAAGTAAATGAACTTCGATTCGGAACCAGAGGCCTGTTGCCATATGAATACAGAAGCAGAATAAGCTGTAGCTTTGGATGCAAAGGTAATTGCCTGTCACTATTATTATTATTATTCGGGAACTACTCTGTCTGGTGCACTGTGGGTGGTTGATAGATTGGAAATAGCTGGCACATCCAGAAATCCAAGCATTCTGGCATAGATGCCACAATTTATCCACTCTCAAAGGAGTCCTATTATAGCAAGCAGAAAACGGGCGCACCCACATCATGACCTCATCTGCCTTGCAGCACTGCATCCTGACCCTTCTGTATCAGGGCTACTGTGGAGTTCAGCTCACAAAGAGACTGGCCCATCAGCAAGTGTATTGATGTGGGATCGATGAGGATACTGCCAACATGGTGGTGCCACACGAAACCTGTCAAAGCAACAAGCAGCACCAGCTCACAGATACTTCCTATTGCTGCATGTCTCATTGACCAGATCACAAGTCCATTTAAACTTTCAGGTTCCCTCCTTGGCTATACTTGTTTTATCGTGATCGATGTGGGAAATGGATTCCGCTATGTTTCTCTGATGTCTTCAACATCCTTGAGACAGACTATCCTTCTCTATAGAAAGATTTCTGGAAACCACAGTTATCGATATTGGGGCTGAGTTAATATCTTCCGAATTTATCTCTTTATCGTTCCTCCAATGGAATCGCCCTAATGCATAGAGGGGATTTTCATCCCACATCCAACTGTTTAGCGGAACACTTTGATCACTTGTTCAAGTCACAATTATCAAAACTGCGCTGCCATCATAATTTAGATCAAGGTCTCACTCTGTTTTGGTCTCTTATGTCTCCATCGCTCAGGATGGAATCAACCGCACCAAAAACTCCATGGATGGCAGTATTAGTTCAAATTCTACATCATCCTACAACCCACCGTCATGCCGTCAAAAATGACATCTGGGCTTTAGTTTTCTCCAAAAATCGCTGCCGACGGACCCCAGCTGTAGTAACCCACTTATTGGGACAGGCCAGCATGTCTAGTCTACGGCTCCACTTACTGCAGGCCTATCAACCAGCTGCGCCCACGGAAAACAGCAACGCCTCCTTGTAGCGAATTATCACGATTTCTTGTTCCAGAGTTAGCCATCACCCGCTCCCAGAACCTTGGACACTACAACACAACTACCGCAGTGACAGGATACACATCCTATCGTCTCTAACAAGGTCAGCCCGTTCCGGTCTGGATCCATCTCTGATGGACATCGACCTCAGCCTGCTGGGGTCACCAGTTTTACAGGCGGCCAACGAAGGATCGCTCGATTCCTCAGATGTCAAGATGAGCTACATCTTCAAGTCCTTCGAGATGGTGGAGGGTTGTTGTGCATGGGCAGTACGCCCTACAGACTGGCAACCTTTATCATGGCAATGGTATACCAAGTGGCCTAATCTCAGGATGTTTATGTCAACAGACAACAGAGCTGAACCATGCACACTGCCTAGGCAAGTAGGCAGCAGGGCGAGCGCCGCCAAATGTTACTGGCCCCACAGACCTGGTTGTCTCCGTGGATCACATGATAGCCATGCCAGGTATCGGATTCCAGGCGTTGCCATTCAATGAAAATGTCCTCCCCTCTAAGGAAATTACATAATATATGTACAAATACAGGTTGTAACTCAGAAACAACGACATATGGAAGTTTGGGTCTGGACGGATAGCAAAAGCGATTAAGGCGACCGCACGCGTAAAGTAGGAAACCTGGCTTCGAGTCCCGGTCCGGCACAGATTTTTGGTGTCGTCTTTCCCTTATACAGCTGATGACTGTTCGTATTCAAAATTCCTAATGGCTCTGAGCACTATGGGACTTAACATCTGAGGTCATCAGTCCCCTAGAACTTAGAACTACTTAAACCTAACCTAAGGACATCACACACATCCATGACCGAGGCTGGATTCGAACCTGCGACCGAAGCGGTCGCGCGGTTCCAGACTGAAGCGCCTAGAACCTCTCGGCCACACCGGCCGGCTACTGTTCGTATTCCCAACTGTTCATACATTTCATGTATTAAAGAAACATTGCATCGTTCTTCTTGCAGAGTGACAATTATTGAACTATGTATAATAAAATTTTCATAACTTCTGAACGGTTTGCTGTACGACGTTCAAACTGCACCGTTGGATGTGGGACATGAAGGGAATTCGTATGAAGTGAATGTGGTTTGGCTTAGCGACGAGGCCCACTTTCATTTGTATGGGTTCTTCAATAACCAAAATTGGCGCATTTGGGCGACTGAGAATCCGCAATTCGCGATCGAGTAGTCTCTTCACTCTCAACGGGTGACTGCGTGGTGTGCAGTGTTCAGTCACGGAATAACCGGTGCGATATTCCTTGATGGCACGGTGACTACCGAACGTTACGTGAAGTTCTTGGAAGATAGTTTCGTCCATATTATCAAAAGTGACCCTAATTTCGATAAGATGTGGTTCATGTAAGACGGAGCTCGACACCATCGAAGCAGGAGTGTGTTTGACGTCGTGGAGGAGCAGTTTGGGGACCACATTCTGGTTCTGGGCTACCTAGAGGCCACTGGGATCTGCCTCGACTGGCCGCCATATTCTCCGGATCTGAACACATGCGATACATTTTTTGTGGGGCTATATTAAAGAGAAGGTATACAGCAATAACCCCAAAACCATTGCTGAGCTGAAAACAGCCATTCAGGAGGTCATCTACATCATCGATGTTCCGACACTTCAGCGGGTCATGCAGAATTTCGCTATTCGTCTGCGTCACATCATCGCCTATGATGGCAGGCATATCGAACATGTCATAACCTAAATTCAAGTAGGTGTAGTGACGTTTACATGTTGAATAAAATGTGTGCGGGCCATAGTTTTTTCATGTAGCTCAATAATTGTCACCCTGTAACACCACAGGCACTGTGATATCGTGTTGTGGCTGTGCTTAAGGAAGTCAAGTGGGAATCCTAGGAGGGAAAGTAACATTCCTGCCGAGGAATGCTCTTGCGAAAATGTAGAGAATCGGCATTTGAATCTGACTGTAGAACGATCCTACTGCCACCAACGTACATTTCGCGAAAGAACCGGGAACGTAAGCCAATAGAAATTACAGCTCGTGTGGAGACATGTAGGCAATCGTTTTTCCCTCGCTCTGTTTGCGACTCGAACAGGAAAGCAAATGTACCGCCCGCCGGCCACCATACAGTAATTTGTGAGGTATATTTGTAGGCGTGGATAAAAATATTCGCTTACAGAAATGAAGTACTGTGCTAATATATAGCATTAACAATGATAAACGCATTTCTTGTAAGGTACTAAATGGGCCTTTTGTTTCTTTACCACCATGTTCAAGTGTTGGCTCATTTCCTCCTTGCTTTAATGAGATATGCTGAAAAAAGTCTGGTTTTAAAGTCACTTTGCGGTATAAGATGAACGAAAGAATTTCAGGAAGTAGCAAATAATCATCCTATCACGATGTAAAGCATGGAAGGTGATGTTATCCGTAATAGATTAAGAAACACTGTGACTGTGTTCCGTGTTACTGAAGAAGTAATAAAAGTAAACAGGTACTACTTATGTTATCATATTCAGTAACATAATTAGTGACTGGTTGATGCAGTTCCTTACTCATTAAAATCCCGGTGTTTCGAATTAGAAAAGATGAGATTCTAGAATTCCACATTACATTGGATATGTCCTCGGATCGCGTATGATACTAGTAGTTGGTACTTTTGATTTGTAATGTGCTGTGTTGAGATACTGTTACTAAGCTGCGACGTTGCAGTCACATATCGCTATGTGATGTTTAGTTTTGCTACGTTTGACGAAAGCACAAGGCTTACCAGCTATGGACAAAAGGTTACACTTTGTCTTGGTGGGAAGCGAAGTGGCCAAGTGGCCGTGTAGTAACGCTGGCTTGACCGCAGTATGTCTGTCACAATGTCTATGGTGAAGAAAGGGCACCACTTTTCACAAAAGCGCTCGTAGTAAGCTGCGGGACGTTCGTTTCGTCCGCGAACGCGGTTTTCTCCTTTGACAGAAGCTGCTGACTAATCTCCAAGGCATAACTGCTCGCCGCGCGGGTAACCGCGTAGTCTAGGGCGCCTTGCCACGGTTTGCACGGCTCCACCCATCGGAGCTTCGAGTCCTCACTCGGGCATGGGTAAGTGTGTTGTGCTTAGCGTAAGGTAGTTTAAGTTAGATTAAGTACTGTGTAAGCCTACGGACTGATGACCTCGGCAGTTTGGTCCCACAGGCACTTATCACAGTCTAATGTAATCACAACTGTTCGTGACAAATTCACCTTCCCATACGCAAATTGCAGAAGAGGACGACCCGGCATTGCCAGCCCGCCCTGATAAAGCTCATTGATTTGCTCCAGAATATTTTTATCCAGACGTATGAATCTTGACTGACACCTTTCTTTGGTGCGAAGGGCTCGACCAATGAGTAGAACTAGGCTTGGAGCCGATACAACTTTCCACATGTTAAAATGATTTCATTGAGCCAGGAATGGCAAATTTGTGTACGATTCGCCTGGACAGCGAAATTCTCTCTGGTCACTGTGGCGATTACTGGAGGTCCTCCCTTCCCTGCTGAATTTTTCGGAAAGTGGCTAACCTGAGAGGACGGTATTTTTCGGGACCTGTGACGCGGGAGATGTCTGAGTCTCTCCTGATCCAGAAGACGACGGTGGCAGCATTTGTCCGCCGTTTTCATTCGGTGCTGACTTGCGCACTGTGGGGCACGTTCGCTGAGTTCTGAGAAGTTTCGCATTTCTTAATTAGCACTGTCCGTTATCTGAGCAGCTCACAATTTGCAGGATTTGGTGCTCCGCTCGGGTTGCTTGATTGTGTTAATTCGGGAGCCGTGCATTCGTTTACTTTCCATTTGCGAGTTGTTCAGAAAGTTCGTAGCGCTTCCCAAACGCTCTTCCAGCTAGATTTGAGGTATACCCCAATGTGTTAGTGGTACATTCAGATGCAATTAAGTTTCTAGTGAGCAACTGTTTGCTGTTAATACTCAGAAAACTGATATCCGTACGACTGTAGCTGATTGAGTCATTTTCATTGATTTACGTACACTACTGGCCATTAAAATTGCTACACCACGAAGATGACGTGCTACAGACGCGAAATTTAACCGACAGGAAGAAGATGCTGTGATATGCAAATTATTAGCTATTCAGAGCATTCACACAAGGTTGGCGCCGGTGGCGACACCCTCAACGTGCTGACATGAGGAAAGTTTCCAACCGATTTGTCACACACAAACAGCAGTTGACCAGCGTTGCCTGGTGAAACGTTGTTGTGATGCCTCGTGTAAGGAGGAGAAATGCTTACCATCACGTCTCCGACTTTGATAGAGGTCGGATTGTAGCCTATCGCAATTGCGATTTATCGTATTGCGACATTGCTGCTCGAGATCCAATGACTGTTAGCAGAATATGGAATCGGTGGATTCAGGAGGGTAATACGGAACGCCGTGCTAGATCCCAACGGCGTCGTATCACTAGCAGTCGAGATGACAGTCATCTTATCCGCATGGCTGTAACGTATCGTGCAGCCACGTCTCGTTCCCTGAGTCGACAGATGGGGACGTTTGTAAGACAACAACCATCTGCACACACAGTTAGACGTCGTTTGTTGCAGCATGGACTATCAACTCGGAGACCATGGCTGCGGTTACCCTTGACGCTGCATCACAGACAGGAGCGCCTGCGATGGTGTACTACGACCTAGGTGCACGAATGGCAGAATGTCATTTTTTCGGAAGAATCCAGGTTCTGCTTACAGCATCATGATGGTCGCATCCGTGTTTGGCGACATCGCGGTGAACGCACATTGGAAGCATGTATTCACCATCGCGAATGAACTGTGGTATCGTGTTGAAGCTGCATGGGCAGCTGTACCTGTACGTGCCATCCAAGCTCTGTTTGACTCAATACCCAGGCGTATCAAGGCCGCTATTACGGCCAGAGGTGGTTGTTGTGGGCTCTGATTTCTCAGGATCTATGCACCCAAATTGCGTGAAAATGTAATCACATGTCAGTTCTAGTATAATATATTTGTCCAATGAATACCCGTTTATCATCTGCATTTCTTCTTGGTGTAGCAATTTTAATGGCCAGTAGTGTAGAACTTTGATTAAAATAAATCTTATTGTCCAGTGCACACTTGCTTTGCAGTTATAACCGGATTGTCCTGTGACAAATCCTGACTAGATGATTCTCAAGTAAGAAATATAATCAGTTATTTGCGTATATAGTTTGTTGTCACACAGTGACTACATTTCTTTCGCTTAATAGGTGCCCACGCGTAGGAGATATTGTTAAATTGTTTAAATTATGGTTAATGAGCTCTGGACTCGCTCGTATAGCATTTTAAAGTTAAAGTCGTTCAGAATGGTAGGCAGACAGCACACACAACTATCGAGGCTCAGCACGACTTAGACTTAATGTCTCATTGGGAGGCTGATGTCAAGCACAACAAGAGCCGGTAAATTTTAAAGGTTGTAATGGATTATCGGCCGTCTTTAAATTTCATTACCCGGAATCGCGCGGTGTAGGCACGTAATGATGTTAAGTTACATAGCTGAGATGGCAACCACTGTCTGGTCAAGTGGGATTTTCCAGCTATTAATAGAAACTGACAAATGTTGCAGGTAGCATAATGTAAATCGACTGGTGAACGGGGTAACTGACCATTCACCAGCAGCATGCAACCTACTGCCGGGCGAGAATAAGGTAGCCATCAAAGAGACCATAACCTCGCCGGCCATTGATTGATATTATTTAAGATTTTGAAAAAAAGTTCTGTTCTGATTTCTACTTGATGTAGTAATGATATGTATTACGCCAAGTGGGATGCTGAAGTTATTCTTGAATGTGACGATTGGCTTTGAAGCTAGTGGTGTAATGCTGTGTGTATTACTGGAAACTGTAGCGGCGTTGATTTTTAATTTCTCGTCGAGTGGTCTGTAGTTAGACTCTTGATGTTTTACGCTGTTGAACAATTGTGATGTCCGATTACTTGATTGCAAAGTTGGCTTAATTAGAGCCAGTCAGGACAGAGCATTGAAAGCATTTTTCACAAAAGATAGTTCATTTATTCTGTGTTAGTGTGTTATTCTCAGAGAGTGGTGATTTCTTAAGACTCATAATAGTCACTTTCGCCTTCGCCAATTTCTGAGCAATAAGGCAATGTTACTAACTAAGGTCTGGATTACTATCGTCAGATAGCAAATATTACGGAAATTATCATTCCGGTCTCATATTCGTGTGGCAACTCCCTAGGCTGATAACTTGTACTCGGAGCGTCTAGGTCTCTATGGGTCAACTGCTCGAAAAACCGTATCCTCCGGGAAGAAATGCTCCTGAAGTATATAAGAGACTCAGCACAAGATTTCTTGTATTTACAGAACTGCTATTGCCCCCGTTCGCAGTTAAATCAGGAGGGGAGCAAAGGAAATAAACAGACATGTTTTAGTGTGAAGACGACAGTTTTTGAGGCTTAAGTATGAGCTTCCTTTCGTAGTTATACAAAATAGCTGTACAACTGGGAGGCAGTTATTGTGCAGCAGAAAACACCGGTCGAGACAACGAATTGTATGAAGTGGCCGGTTACTGCCTCTGTTCCGACATAATTGACATCTGACATCTTATCGATAATTACATTGTTCCATCTTTCGTGAACTAACACGAGGGGAAGCAGTCAGCAAAATTTTCTTTGAAAACTTTTATAACTTTGAAAGTAGCTCGCTACAAGTCTTCTTTCATTAATTTAAAGGAGCAAACGCTCGTTCCAACTCTTACTGCAGTCGAAGCAGTCATAAATATATAAATTAATTATAATCATGAACTAAATACTTAGACTAAAAGAGGACGAGGCTCAGTGCTTCTCTTAAGTGTAGAAGAAATTAAAACGTCCGATAGCTTAATACCATGAAACAGAGCTTGGGTCTCCATAGATACGTGAGACGTCACAAAAGGTGATCATTTGGAATATCTGTAGTAAGCCTGCACTTATCGAAGTCAGTTTCTCCGAAGCTCTAGCCGAAATTTAATAATCGCTCCTACCAAAAACAAAATTAATAAAAGTAAACATAATACGTCGTAGGCTATAATGTAGACGATCTTTATTTAAATCGTGCGATTAGCCAATTTCGACGACTTGTCATTTCCAAGCACCTGTAAAACCAGCGTGGAAGCATACATCACCATACATCATCAAGCGTAAGTGGCACATAACACACCTCACATTAACATACCACCTACCGTGCAGAATTCTCATTTGTTTTTCTAATATTACGTATCACATGTGTAAATGTCAAATTATTTGACGTTATATTCCCCACATTGTGAAAGGATCCTCATTAACGTGACAACTTTAAATACCATACTACCAACTTTTCTCTAAGTACTACAGGTTGCCATCTCACAGTAGCTGATATTTCCTGGTAAAAGATGCACATACACAAAAACACTAGTAGACTATCGATAACAAATGTCGGAGGCACATTACATACTGTATCTGCTGGCGTTGATGTGTTGCATATCAATCAGCGACCAAAGACTACTTAAGAGCATACAGACAGACATACAATAATAAAATATTTTATGCAGTACATTAATAATAACATATGGAATAAGTACAAATTTCACAAAATATTGAAAAATGAACAATCCATTAACTGCAAACGAGCCAGACATAACGAACGCCTTACATCGTAGGTCATCATTGTCTGAATGCTATATATAAACCCAGAAGGCAAACTATTGACACTTTTTGCAGCAGAGTAATTCATAGAAATACAATTTTCATTTGTTTATCATATTATTACTGACGAACCAGCAGAATTCTCAGTTTACACACATAAACATATGTCTGTATATTTGCTTTATGTGTAACACGTAATACGCATACATGTAATACGTAATACTACATGTAAGTAGGAGTTTTCCACTGTAAGGTGGTATATAAATGTGAGAGATGTTATGTGTTACTTATAAATGAAGATGTATGGAGATGTACGCAGACAATGAGATAATCTTCCACGTTTTATATATGCGTGAAAATGACGAATCGTCGAAATCAGCTAATCGTACGATTTAAATAAAGATCGTCTTCATTACAGCCTACGGATTATATTTTCCTTCATTAGGAGGATGGGAACAGTAGATCCCCACGAAAACTAAATTTAAAAAATTACTAATAGGATTCGTAGCAGTCTGAAGTGCATTAAAAGCAGTAGTTTCGGTACAATATTCTACACAAACTTTGGCGTGGTGGTAGGGATATCTCTTATCCTGTTAACTTTACAGTATGCATTAAAAGAGGAATTACCAATAACAGTCACTATCAGGTCCTATTTTTAAGATAGTTAAGTTTATATAAAAGTTTTGACATACGAGTTACTAGAAGACGTAGTTACATGCTTGTTAATAAAGATTCAGTTCATACTGATGAGGCAGAACATTACCACCACTGCCCACCGCGAAGCTGAATACCGTCTCGTGACGTAGCAGGCACGTGACACCGTCAGGTAAGCGTGTAAATCGAGGAGAGCAACACGAGGAATCATTCAAGCGACTATATCGGTCGCAAATGGGGAAATCCTCTTACGTAACAGATCTTGACAAAGGGCAGATTGTTATAACCCCGGCGCCTGGGAAGGAGCATATCGGAAACGGCGAATGTGGTCGGCTATTTCTCGTGCAACTGTCTTGAGTATCTATGGAAAGAGGCCGAAGGACGGTGGAACACGAGAAGGCTACAAGGAAATGGACGTTCACGGCTCATCACAGAATGTGGAAGTACGAGGCATTTCCAGTCTGCAATGTAGTATATCCGATGTTCTGTGAAAGGTTTGACGATAAGTCCAATGTGGCGTAGGCACAAATGTATCGTACAATGTTCGATGCACGCTGTCGGACATGGGGCTTCATAGCAGGCGACTCCCACGTGTTTTCTTTTTGACCCAATGACACTGTCAATTACGATTTCAGTGGGCACAGCAACATCAAGATTACACGGAGGATCAATAGAAACGTATCATTTGGTCCGATGAACGACGTTTCGTGTTGCACCAGGTCAGTGGTCATGTCCGGATAGGCACAGATGCACCGCACCACGGAAGCAGCACGTTGGTGGCAGTGTTATGCTGAGGAGGACATTCACCTGGGATTCCACAATTTGTAAATGAAGAGGCCATGAAAGCTGCGACCCAGTGAATATTACTGCAGACCACGTGCATCCCTTCGTGCTTGAAGTCTACCCCCACGGTGATGGCACCTGCAGCAGGAGAAATGTCAATGCCACAAGGTCAAAATAGTGCTACAGTGCTTTGAGGAGCATGATAGTGAACTGACACTGCTGCCTTGACTGTTAAATTCGCTTGATCTGAACCTGATGCAATCAATGATGGGTGCCAGCGGGGACCATACCTGGGTTCACAAGCCACTGGCCCGTACTTGACTTGACTTGCGTGACCGGTACGTAGACATCTGGCGTTGCAGAACTTCGGAATCCTACCAAAGACTTATCGAAATTATGTAACGCATAAACACTACTGTGTTGTGTTCCAAAGTTGAAACAGTATTTTATTAAATAAATTGTTAAAATATTTACGTTGCCTGACGTGCCTCACGCTGGGTCTTCAGTTAGTGCTTGCTTGATAGCATTGTTTGTGGAATAGCACTGCTTATAGAATAATGTACACTTTTGTACAATGGATAATGGTTGTGTCTTATTCAAATATTATGCCGGACTTACTTTACTTTGCTTTTGCTCGTGTGTTGAGATTCCATGATTCAAAAGTTCTTAAGATGTCGTATATACTACTCCGTCCGCACTTTGATTGTAGGAATTGTTACTTATAGCAGACTTTAAAGGCTGGTATGTGGTATACCGTACAATTCAACAATAATGCTTAAAGCATGCCTTGTTTAAGATTGATGTTTCCAAAGTTCATATCGGAATCTCAGACGTTGTGGAACAGGAATTCTGTCTGCTATGGCCATCCTTTCTATCTGGTAAATTGCGAAAATCGAAATCTGTGTGGGCGGACAGAGATTTTCAGTCTGCTCCTCTTGAAAGAAAGTCTAGCGTCGTTGTTTCATGAGCCATAGAAATAAACTGCACTTGAAACATGGAAGAGGAAATATTGGTGTCAAATTTTTTCATCCATAAATGAGAAAGTGGGGAACGCCGAAGACGTGATAAAATTAAAATATGTCAACGCAAAGGACGTAGCTTACTTGGTGGCACAGATTTGGGGAGAAATCTAAACATGAAATTAGGAACATCTTCAAACATATCGTAGAGTTGAAACTGAAGAATAGGGTTGTGGAATAAAATAATGTTCTCTCATCGAAGCGTATTCCTGGTTGTATAGAAATGCTACGACGCAGAATGAAACCGAAGTGCACATGATTAATAGCTAGATCTCACTGTTTAGTTCCTGATTGGTAACAAAAATGAGGATGAAAAAGAAAACGAGAAAAAGATTGTTCATATTTAAGGATTAAGTGCACCAGAAATGGAGTTAATCTGCATGGAGCAACAGCTAGACTGAAGCACTAGAAAGTGTTGAAATTTCGTCGATAACGAGAAAACGTCATCCACCAGGCAAGCAGACGACGTTGAGAAATTTCATTTTAATGACATTTGTACCGAATTTTTCTCGGTATATTTGTACAATTGAACTGATAATATCGTAGAAATGGCATTGGTTCAAATGGCTCTGACCACTATGTGACTTCTGAGGTCATCAGTCGCCTAGAACTTAGAACTAATTAAACCTAACTAACCTAAGGACATCACACACATCCATGCCCGAGGCAGGATTCGAACCTGCGACCGTAGCGGTCCTTCGGCTCCAGACTGTAGCGCCTAAAACCGCACGGCCAATCCGGCCGGCAGAAATGACATTGTTTTAGTAATACAGTAAACGGAGTTTCAGAGAAGTCTCCATACACCTAAGTGAGAACGGTGTGTATTGGATTTTTGAGTCCGTGTACATCGAAACTATTGACCCGGAGGACCTCTATTTCGACCATTGTGCCTTACGTTCGTCTCCATACCTGTCTTGAGGCGTGCGCAGCATCCCAGGAGCTACGCTTATGTAGTGGAACAGGATGCTGTTTGTCAACTCCTGTTCCACTATATGAAGACACTTCGCGTCAGCTAAAGATTTTCGCAATATTTATGTAAAGTAGGGGGGTGGGATGAAAGTTTTGTAAACAAATCTACTGTGTGTACCGTATATATTCCTACAGAGAGGGCATACGAGAGCAGATGTAGCAGCAGTGAGCAAAAGCAAGGAGAATGCTGAATACGTGCTGATTGTCTGGTATGCAGTCCATGGATCCAGAAGACGCGCACAGAATAACCAGGATTATGACATTATTATGGAATCTCTTAGGAGAAAAACAAATGATGGTTTTTAATGTAAAGTAAGAAAGCTATTGTATTACTGTTAGTTCGAGTGCGTTCTTGTTTGAATTCTCATAGAGAAAAAATGTGTTGGCGTCACGTTAACGGACTGAACTGGAAATGCAGTTATGGAATAAATATCTGTAAGCACATGGTTGAAAGTGAAAATACGTCTTCAGTCGTCATTTGACAATTTGGTATAAGTCATTAGCCGGAAAGCTTTACAATTTCCTGCAGCAGATAAGACGCTTCGGTGACGTCCGCACGGGAGTTGCACAGCGTGGCTGATCCATAAAATTCTACGCGGCGACCGATATTACATACAAGCCAGGTTCATCAAGAAAAGGTAATCCTTCAACAGAACTTTGAGATGCATGGCTCAGGATGCAAGTGAAAAAGTATCTTACGATAAAAAAATTAAGCTATACCAACTAACACAAGCAGAAATTCAATCTATATGTTTTTCACCTTACTTCGAAAGCCTTCCACAACTCTTTTGCGCAGTTCTTCATTAGTTCTGTAATGAGCTTGAATCACGTGGGAGTTTATTATTCCCCGTATCGAATTGCCTGTCGTGGTATCGTCAGAACTTCGAGGTGTCCATTTCAATGGGGCTGTGGGACTGGAGAAGTCACTGAACTGCGCCTCGATATTGTTCATCAAGGAACTCACATACCTTATTAGCAAGATGTGACAGAGTTCGGTCTCACTGTAATCACTCATCATTCATAATTCCCTTGTATTTGACCTGAGTTATTAACCATGTATACAATTTACCCAAACTAGAATTTCCACTCATGTACCCTTAACGAAATATGGTCCAAGCAAGTAAAATGGGTGTATCCCGGACCATATCATTATATGTGCTGGTTTCCTTTCCATTTCTTGAACATAATGGAGATTTGTCTAAGACGATGGGAGCACGTGTCCCTTGTATAGAATGCAATATGTTGCACACTCACCGGAAAGCAGTATTCTTGAGCGAGAAATGGCGCTCGGAAACTGTTCCAAAAAAGCGCGGTAGGCTGCAATTCGCTGCTCCCTGTTACTGTCAGATAATTCGTTCACAAACAACGGTCTAATTCTTTTCGTCGGTTTCAAAGCACGAATACGAATGAAACAACTATTTACTTCCTCAAGTGCGTGAAGACAAGAATAGTTCGGATACATCTGCGACAGTCTGCTTACTGCCTTCTTTTACGAGATTTTCTAAATTGTTCCATTCATCTGATATTTTCGGTTACCTGAGGCAGTCCAGGCACAGTTTAGGTGCAATAATTGTGACTCTAATTTATTACAAAACAGGTAGTACAGCAATTTGACTGGAGAAGGGATTTCCGATAGACTGCGATAAAACTAAAAATGGACGTTGACATCTATCGTACCTATTTTTATGTGATAAGTTCCGAGGCTTTTTAGAGTAAAATTAAGAGGAGAATTACGATTATCAAAGTGCGACGTAGCTTGCAGCAGCAGACGGCTGTAGATGCGGGATGGACACATGTGAGGAATTAGGACTGTGAGATCTTGAGCGTCTACTCAGCAGGCACGGTGCGTCTGGGCATCGTCAGTCAACGCTGCTGCCCGACGGCTGCGCGGACGCACCTGTTCTTTGATGTTAGAACACGCCTCAACGATTAACACTTCCACCCGATGACGTCTCGTGACCTCGTCGTATACTACCAGACCTAGATTATCACTTCCTTTATGAGCTTTTTTGAATGTCTACATTCCGATCTTAATTCTGTCTTATGTACACTGGCGCTCACACGCACACACACACACACACACACACACACACACACACACACACTAAAACAGCGCAGTGTATAACTCTTCAGACTGATTCTTTTTGCGGCATTAGCCTCAACATTGTTTATCGGGGAACTGAAATACTTCGCTGCCCATTAAAATGGCAACATCATGAAAACATGCAACAAACTTCAAACTGTCATGAAGAGTACTACATGCTCGGATTTATAAATTACTAACATTTCAGTTTAATTGCACGAAGTTCGTAGGATTAACGCCATATACGCTCTGTGTACAGGGTGTACCATAATCAAAGGGGTAACCGCATACAGTTTAAAAAAAAAAGATAGCAGAAGCTAAAAAGTCTCAGTAAACACCTGCCCACAAACGAACAGTTTGTGAGATAACTGCCCATCTGTTGTTACCAGCCGTCACTGACTTGTAAACGTCGTCCCACTTAGGAAACGGTAAGAGTACTCTACAGTACTAAGAAAAGTTATTAGAGATACTTTGGTAGAAGTGCAGGTTTTTGGAATGAACACAGCAACAGTTACATGACTTTACTCGTAGTTAGCGGAGGTGTTGAAGGTATCGTGTTTGTACCATATTGCAGACCTGTACCCGTCGCCGTAATGAGTTTAGAATCCTTACACACAGGCTTGTATCACTTAAAAATTCTTGACATGAGCTCACAAGTCTCTCCTCCAGTTCTTCAACTGCTGGCGTACAGTACACCCTTAAGGTGTCCATAAACACAAAAATACATGGGGTTCAGATCAGGTGACCCCGGAGGACACCATCCATCTTCGGCCATATTGGCGAGTTAGATGTCGTCCCACAATAGCAGCTAAATGTGCCAGTGGTCTATGATGCGTGTGCCACTCCATCTAGCGTTGCTCTAAGGGAACATACTCAAGCATTCCTTCAAAATGATGCCGCAGAAACCGAAGGTAATTCCGTCCACTGAGCTTTTCGGCAACATTCAGTGTACGGTCCAATAAGACGATCACCTAGTACCGCTAACCGCACCTTCAAAGAGAAACGTCGCTGATGTGGACACTCACGCATGGCATGTGTGTTGGAGCCGAGATGAGCCCAAACGAGAGAATTATTGATAAGTACACACAACATTACTAGTGAACCCTGCTTCATCTGTAAATAAAGTATTATTTTCCAACGAAGGGTTGCCTGCAGCTTGTTGTTGCATTCACTGACAGAACATTAGACTAGGAGCAAAGTCCACCTCACTAAGACACTGAATTCATTGGAGGTGGCACGGGTGCACTGCATTGCAATGCATTATTCTCCGAACACTACTGTGCCTCATTCCACGAAATTGTGTTACAAGTCTCGTCGTCGAGATTCCTGGAGAGTGTTCACCAGCATCCAGCACCACATCTCCGTGCACAAGTGTAATTCGTGCCACCCTATCCGCTGCTGCAGCAGTTGTAGAGCTCCCAGTTTCTCGAAGGCATTTATGCACCCTTGTAAAAGTTCGACTCTCGGGTGCCTTTGGGCAGAGAAGCGTGTAGCCTCTCGTGCATTGCCCTACCACACACGAAATGCATATTCACATACTCCTTGTTACTGTAATGTTCCGTGTTACCGCCAACACTCGTACAACACAACCGACACTCTGCAAATAACCGACTTGAGTGGCACTCTGACTGTGAACTATACTGTCATATCCATTCTGTTTCCAACTCTGAAAAATGTAAAACAGGCCACACCACGGACTGACAAGCAGTGTTTACCCAGAATCACGTCAATAGTGGCTGCTAACCACGAAGTCGCAATTAACTCGCAAACGGTTCATTTGCGAACCATTGTTTACTGAATCCTTTTTGTTTCTAGTATCGTGTACTTTCAACTGTATGTGTTTACTCCGTTGATTAAGATACAATCCGTATAAGAAGCAATTAGTCTAATTGAGAAGCAGATCTTGATTGTTGGCTGTTAGTGGGAATATCATGCTAGGCCAGCACATCTTGTAATTCGATAGTGGCAGGATCGTGACCTATCAAGGGTGCTGTTTATCGTTCCCCGATATTGATGCTTGCGCTGGTTTAGCTACCAGGACTCTCTTGCGGATATTGAATGGACTTGTTGAGGTGGGCCGTATCGCATTGACAGCTGTTGAATTTGGTCTCAAATGTTCAAAATGTGTGTGAAATCTTATGGGACTTAACTGCTAAGGTCATCAGTCCCTACGCTTACACACTACTTAACCTAAATTAACCTAAGGACAAACACACACACCCATGCCCGAGGGAGGACTCGAACCTCCTCCGGGATCAGCCGCACAGTCCACGACTGCAGTGAATTTGGTCTCCAAGACATCAACGTGGGTTCACTAACATCCTCCTCAAACCACTGCTGCACACATCAGTACTTGTGACACAGATTACTGCTGGACGTGTTATCGATGTCGAGGAAGACATAGAGAAGGAAGAGATTAGTTTTTAACGTCCTGTCGATAACGCGGTCATTAGAGACGGAGCGCAAGCACGTATCAGGGATGAATGGGGAAGGAAATCAGCCGTGCCTTTTCAAAATAACCAGTCCGACATTCGCTTGAAGTGATTTAGGGATATCACGGAAAATCTAAATCTGGATGGCCGCACGCGGGTTTGAACCCTCGCCCTCCAGAATGCGAGTCCATTGTGCTAATCACTGCGCCACTTCTCTCGGTGATGAGATGAAGTATGATAGCTTTCAGGTGGTCTGCAATAATGTTCACATGGTCCACAACTGTCACAGGGCTTTCAGTGTGTCGCATGGATGCCTAGGTGACTGCCCTCCGTCACCTAATATTGCTCCCACTGGCCACAGTTCATCGTAAGGTGCAAATTTCGAGCATCCATTTCGAGGCAGGATAACGGCTTATGGCAGCACGACGATCGATCTGATGTAACAAAAACATGGGTCACCAGACCAGGTGTCATGTTTCCACCGTTCCAGTCCAATCTCGACGGTCATGTACCGACTGCAGTCATAGCTGGTGACGTTGCTGGGTGAACACAGAAACACATAAGGAGAGACATGTTCAGCAATGTGCGCTAAATGGTGAGCCGGCACCGCAATTACACTTTGTCATTAGATCTGCCAAAGTTCGCAACTGATCTTACTTTGCAAAGCAAGCAAGCCTCCAACTTCCACTTTCTACAGAGTATGTTTCGAGGTGGAGCACGAGAGGAGGAGGAGATTAGTGTTTAACGTCCCGTCGACAACGAGGTCGTTAGAGACGGGGAGCACGAGACCTTTTCGTCTACTCGTGGTTTTACTGTCCTTCAAACACTTTCGACAGATGCTCACAACAGTAAGACGCCAACACCCGATCGGCTTCGTCCTTTCTGAGATGCTTGTTCCATTTTGCTGCCTAATATAACCTTCGGCAAATGCGCATATGTCAGTGCATTTCCCCGAACCGTCTTTAAACTGATCCCCGATTTGTCTTTGCCATGCTTACTCGCATGTGCTTTCCTTACCGCTTCGTGTGCCCGAAACGCTACCAGGTGCCATTCAATCCCACATTGGGTAGTGGCCATAATGTTCTGGATAAGCAGTGTAGTTCCTAATAACAAAGTTCTGACACATTTTGCAACGTATTTCATCATCTTCATGATAGGAGCATGCCCAATATCTTTCCCATAAAAGTCTATTAAATTTACTATCATTTATCGAAAACATATTCCAGGCCTTGGCGGCGAATTTGTTTGACACTTGCAGTCGTAGTATCCATGGAAATGGAAATGAGCTTATGGCGGTGAGTTCCCAGTCGGGAAGTTCGGCAGCCAAGTTCAAGTCTTAATGAGTGCGACGCCACAATGAAATGATGAAGAAGACAGCACAACACCTAGTCCCTGAGGGGAGAAAATCTCCCACCCCAACCGGGAATCGAACCCGGGCCCCCGTGCGTGGCATTTCAACGCGCTGACATTTTTTTTTTTAATCTCATTTTGTTCGCTTTTGTTCGTTGAATCTGCTAGGGGCGGACGTCGTAAGACATCCGTTTAAGTATGATGATCGATTAACTCAGTTTTTTTGTTACAGAGGGCAGCTAACCCTCTGACCGAACACGCTGAGCTACCGTGCCGGCTCCATTCAGCTATTGGGGCGGACGTCGTAGTATCCATGAAGGCCAGGGAAGACTTCACGCTTCTCCAATCACGCGAGAGCTTGCTGCCTTCCCTGTCAATCAACTTCCGGTACAGGTGGAGAGAAGTCAGTTGCGATCGGTTACCACTATGAACAGTCCGGAAGAATGTGTGTCGCGTTAATGCTAGCGATTACAAAAAAGTGTGGATATGAGATTGTGCACTAAATTATGAAACAGATTGTTAAAGTGGAAATGTTGCTGATATGATGTCCTGTGCTCAAGGAATTCATTGACAGGGATAGTTTCACGATGAATCCAGTTTTGGGAAACGACCTTCAGTAGCTTGGAAGTGTAACACTGTAACGGTGATGGTAACGAAGAAACAAATTAGAAAACTGTAGTAATAGCAATCGCTGTAGCAGTCATTGGGAAGTTGGTTGAAGAGTCAACCACAGCTTCGTAGTGGTAAGCTATACTTTTACAATTCTAGTTTCTTCATCTGTTCTTATTCGTATTACCAGCTTTTAACGTATTAGCGTGTATCAAATAATAATTATTATAATAAACAAAATTTGTTATACACAAGTCAGTGGTTTGTATGGGCTATTTTAGTTGCCCAGATAACCGGCTATTAGTCAGTTAGCTATAGTTCCATGTCCCATGTATCATTTGCACGACAAATCCTAATGATGTGGAACGAGTCGGTTTATATTCACATCACAATTTTTTTGTTGTTGTAAATACGGCTAGATGGTGATCATTTACAAGTGCTTTCTTATTCTTTTGTTTTTTAAACAAAAAGAATAAATAATATATCTGATACTAATAAAGATGAGGGGGCACAAAGGGAATGGAACTCAGATAGCTCCTTTCCCAGTATCCGTTTGCATAATCAGGCTACTAGCGTAATTGCAAGAGTATAACAGGCAATAAAACCACTGCTAAGGACTGAGATATTAAAGATTGTTATTTCTTTCAATAAGCACTACAACAAAATTTAGTTTGCAGTCTCGGAACCCCCAATTAAGAATAAATGAATCAGAAGTGGAGGGAATCGTTGAAGAAACGAGCAATTTCTTGGGCGTTTTGTTCTGCGAACCTCTAGCACGGCGTTAATTAAAGACTGCTGATGAGGAATTGCGAAACCTGCCTCACTTTCAGTTGCCTGTTATCTGGCTGAACAATGCTCTCTTCAGGGCCGCGGTTTCAAACAAGATGGAGAAGAGAATGAAAAGTATAGAAAAGTACGATGACGGTTCTGTGGAAGATGTATTTGAAGTGCAGCTGCGTCTGGACTTGGGGATAACTCCATGACACTAAAACAGCTGTGGACACAAGCTTATCAGAAAGGATACTCGACAATTTTGTGGTCTGGCCAGTAGGAAAGCGAGGCGAAGCTTGACAAATGGCAGACTTACTAAGAACCTAACTGCTCAACGGAAATAAAAACCTCTAAGTTTCAAGTGTTTTTGAACTACAGCCACCCAGACAAAATGTTCTGTATTTTGCCATACTTATTTAATGAGACGGCACATCTGTCAACCTGAGGTGAGAGAATAGCCAAGAAAGTCTATCCTGGGGACGGTGATGATAAAGGTACGTTTAGTTGTCAAACTGAAATGAAGTGAAATGTCGTGTGGCTATGGCCTTCACCATACTTAATGATTTAAGATATTAAAAGCAACTTGAAGGTTGATACTTATTCTAGATGAGTATATTCTCGTGATTTAAAATGATTTTGTAAATATTTTGTATCGTTTGACCTGACTTAGGCCCCTTTAATGACGTTATTGTTTATTCTGTGGAGGACTTAAAAGTTTCCATGAAGATGCAGAACATTGTACTTGAGAATCAAAGCGACACCGAGGGGCAGTGGTTCATTCCAAAATATTCTGTGATTAAATGAAGATGAAAGGAAGAAAACATTAGTGCACGCTTGAACTCAGTTACATCTAAAGTAACTGAGAGTGACTTAGAATATCTGAATGTTTACTGAACTGAATGTCATTTTAAAAGCAATATTTTTTGTGGTGTTCACTATACTCATTCAGGGGAAAACTGAAGATGGAAATTTTTTTAAGGTCTACTTGGTTTCTGGGTGTAACATTCATGAAGATTCAGATGTTTAGATATATAATGTAGTAATCACTTTTAAAGAGCTGAATGCTGATTTTGACTGACCAGTAAAAGAAAGATTCATAACTCTTCGTGAAGCTTAATTTGATGAGGGAAGTAATCCTGAAGCTGATCTGAAAGTCACGAAAAGTAAGGGTAGTTGGAAATTTGTGGTAAGGTCGTATGAGACCTAACTGTTGAGATCATTGGTCCATAAGCTTACACACTACTGAATCTAACTTAAACTAACTTACGCTATGAACAACGCACACACACATCCCTAAGGGAGGACTCGAACCTTCGACGGGGGGAACCGCGCGGGCCGTGACAAGGCGGCCCTAGCCGCGCGGCTACCCCGCGCGGTAGTAAGGGTAGCAAGGACTATTTACAGTGCCTTAGGACTCGATGTGAGCACTCCACTTCTTGCTAAAAGTAAATCTTTACGTGTATTTCGCAATTCGATGTTCAGGACACAGTGAATAATGTTTCACCCTGGTTGTAGCGATCCTTTGTCCCATGGCATTCGTATTAGGTGCAAGGCGAGAACGAGAGTGTATCTCTACTTATACACTGTCACGTCTCATATAATACTCTCATGAAACGCAGAGGAGATATACGAGCAAGATTTCACTTTGTCTTGAATATTGACCCTCTGAATTTGCTCATCAAGAATCCACAAGAACAATGTTTCAATTCATTCAAAAATTCTAAGTTATCTTTCCTGAGCACTATACCGATCAGTTACGATTTTAATAGGTCGTTTCTGAACTTCTTAGACGTCTTTCGAGAGATACTTTCGGTATGGACCACTAACGGTACAGCAATACGCTAGAATAAATCGCACTACTTTTCTAATATTCAGGTCCCTTAACAAAACTTCCCAGCATCGTCTACTTCATGTTGTTTCGTAGTGTTACACTGTAGATCGTTTGGTCTTGTGAAAGTCTCCTGAAGTCGACGAATAACGCTGTTATCTGCCACTTTTATGCTGTTTCTTTTGTTTATTTGACTTCTCTTCCGTCATTTTCAAGTGAACTGCCCCTCACCACACCAAGTGGAAAAGATGTCTCAGCCATTTTGCATTGTCTAACAGCAATATAACAATGATGATTTTCTGCATACAATACCGTGTCATGGTATACTTTGACCTGTTAATAGTGTAACAAGTTTTATAACTAGATGCATCGTAACTTTTTTTTTATTTTCCTCCAGTGTGCTTCGTCACAAATTGAGGGAAACTGCGTTGGAGCAGAGTGCCGAGATAAACTTTTTCTAGTTGATGGAAGCGCAATCTATCGGCGAAATAATGAAACAAAAGCAGGCGAAATGATTGTGGTTATTGCCAAAAGGAAGCGTAAATTAAGAATTGAGAAGTAAAAATTTCTCTATGAAAATTTCAAATTTTTCAGACAGGAACTCATACTCACAGAACATATATTTTGGAAGCATTTTTTCTGGATCTTGTAAGTGTACTTGCTTTGTGTTCTTTTCTTTATGGACATTTAAACATTTCTTAATTCAATATTAAATAAACCAGAAATTTAGAGTGAAATAAAAATGCCAGATATCTTAGGTATTTTTGCTTAAATGACAAGAATCCGATGATCTATCTTCTAAACCATTAATAAATATTTAATGACACATTAATCTTTTTGTTGATAGAGGAAGTTATATCCTTGAAGTGGACAGTGCAAATAAACTGAAATTTTATGCAGTTTTTGAAAGCATTGAGGGTTCTGTATTACGAACACTGGTGGGGTCCTGTGAAGTATCATAAGCACTGATTACGAACAGTACAGACGAATCTGAGATATTTTTTCATGTCAGTTTGAGGCAGTACAGTTTGGCAGTGAGATATAGTTTACAACGAGTTAGATCACTTTCCAACATCGTTGTCCGATATACGAAGCAAAAGTGTTCAAAATATAACGACCTTTATTGCACAGATCTGTTATATTAAGATTACATCTAATTGTTATTCTAAAGATCTGTTTATACGTGTGTGACTTTCCGTGAGCACTAGGCGCATGATGCGGTTGTACGAATAGGGAAGGACGCGTATGCACCGGTACAAATTTGAATTGCGCACACGGGGAGGGGGAGGGGTGGGGCAGAGAGGGAGATGTAGAGGAGGAGACTCTTCCGATACCAGACGGGCAGAAATATGCCTCTACTTGTGTGTGGGGCAAGTACAGCAGCCGCACGATGATTAGCCGCAAGGGGCGCAGGTGTAAATGCACCTAAAGCGACATTTATTTCAGATGATAAATTTACCGTGATGTACGTCCCGACAAAACTTTGAATTGACTTCTGAATTCTATCTCCGTTACGCGCCGTGCAGGAAACGAGTTCTACAGGCAGGAAAAACATACCCACTGTTGGGAAATCCGCTGTCACAGAACTTTGGGGATTTATTACGGTGCCGCTGCTAACTTCAGCGATTCGCCTCCAAGACCGCAAATCCTGCATAACGGGACACGGAAGAGGACATTTCAGAGGTCTCCATCAATGGGAGGTTAATTACACTCCTCCAAAAAGACATTTTCCCACATTATGTTACTATGTGGAGGTTCGCAGTGAAACATCTATTGGACTTGGAAACTCTGCAACTGGAGATTTAAAGAAGTGCGTTGCAGAATGCGTCTGACCGGCTGTTGGTTATTTACTGTTTCTTTCACTAGTCGGAATGTACATTGGCAGCCTGAGATAGTTACACCGTTCGAGTTGACGCAATGGTTAGCACACTAGATTCTCATTCGCGAGGACTACGGTTCAAATACACTTCCGCCTGTCCAGATTTATGTTTTCCGCGATTTCCCTAAACCGCTCCAAGCAAATGCGGGATAGTTCCTTTAAACGTTTACAGTCGTTTTCCTTCCTCATCCTACCCTAATCCCCCGTCTTTAATGACTTTGTTGTCGACGGGACGTTGATCACTAATGTTCCTCTCTTCTTCTTTCAAAAATTTACGCTCGCATTTGTAGAAGTGATAGAGAATCTTAAACTGACTGGTTTTTGATATAGATTTAGAGATCGGAAATGAATAATTTTTGTAATTAAGGCTCACAGAAACTATTCAAAGAGACGACTTCAAGAGTGAATGCTCGAATTGCAACATACACCGTCCGTACAAAGAGCTTCGAGACTGACTGTAAGAGATATCAAACCAATAACTACTACTCAGTGCTACCTTTCTGCGTTGAGTTGACATGCAGTTAACCATCTTGGCGTAACGACATCGTCAGTTACGACTGCTGGGAGCACAGAATCATTGAGATTTAACCCTAATAGAACGGAAACGTGTCGTCCGGTCGTATAAATCACGTTTCTTGTTCACGATGTCGATGGTAGTGTCCAGATATGCCGCCGTCCAAGCGAACAGCTGCTCAGAACATGACGCCGTGCCACAGAAGGGGCAGTGAGGGATATTCACTTGTGCTTAAACGGGTCCGGCGCTAGTGAGCGAATGCAGTGAAACACCTCTAGATTACGTCAACACTGTTGTGGGCCATCTGTATTACACTACTGGCCATTAAAATTGCTACACCAAGAAGAAATGCAGATGATAAACGGGTATTCATTGGACAAATATATTATACTAGAACTGACATGTGATTACATTTTCACGCAACTTGGGTGCATAGATCCTGAGAAATCAGTACCCAGAACAACCACCTCTGGTCGTAATAACGGGCTTGATACGCCTGGGCATTGAGTCAAACAGAGCTTGGATGGTGCGTACTGGTACAACCGCCTATGCAGCTTCAACACGATACCACAGTTCATCAAGAGTAGTGACTGGCGTATTGTGACGAGCCAGTTGCTCGGCCACCATTGACCAGAGTTTTCAGTTGGTGAGAGATCTGGAGAATGTGCTGGCCAGGGCAGCATTCGAACATTTTCTGCATCCAGAAAGGCCCGTACAGAAACTGCAACATGCTGTAAACAGAACCTGGATTCATCCGAAAAAAACGACGTTTTGCCATTCGTGCACCCAGGTTCGTCGTTGAGTACACCATCGCAGGCGCTCCTGTCTGTGATGCAGCGTTAAGGGCAACCGCAGGCATGGTCTCCGAGCTGATAGTCCATGCTGCTGCAAACGTCGTCGAACTGTTCGTGCAGATGGTTGTTGTCTTGCAAACGTCCCCACCTGTTGACTCAGGGATCGAGACGTGGCTGCATGATCCGTTACAGTCATGCGGATAAGATGCCTGTCATCTCGACTGCTAGTAATACGAGGACGTTGGGATCCAGCTCGGTGTTCCGTATTACTCTACTGAACCCACCGATTTCATATTCAGCTAACAGTCATTGGATCTCGACGAACGCGAGCAGCAATGTCGCGATACGATAAACCGCAATCGCGATAGGCTACAATCCGACCTTTATCAAAGTCCGAAACGTGATGGTACGCATTTCTCCTCCTTACTCGCGGCATTACAACAACGTTTAACCTTGCAACGCCGGTCAACTGCTGTTTGTGTATGAGAAATCGATTGGAAACTTTCCTCATGTCAGCACGTTGTAGGTGTCGCCGCCGACGCCAACCTTGTGTGAATGCTCTGAAAAGCTAATCATTAGCATATCACAGCATCTTCTTCCTGTCGGTTAAATTTCGCGTCAGTGGCACGTCATCTTCGTGGTGTAGCAATTTTAATGGTCAGTAGTGTATTTGATAATTGATACCTCCCCGGGTCACATGACAAGACCTTGCTACAGTGGTTTTAGGAGCTTGATAGCGATATCTTGGTCATAAAAGTTCTTTATCTTAACGCAATGGAACACATGTAGGATAATAGCGGTTGTCCGTTTCACGCCCACGTTTACGGTGAGTAAACCTCATGTGTCTTCTCCAGACACTTGCTTGTCCAATCCATACCATACGGAATCGCTGCTGTATTGAGTTCTAAAGTTGGACCTATACACTGCACTCTATTAAGTAGGATCATAATGGTTTGGTTCATCAGTGTAGCTGTAAATATTCGTTTACAGAAGTGAAGTATTGTCCCATTAGATGCTGCAAAGCCAAACAGACGCCTTGCTTGTAAGGTACTAAGTGAGCCTTTATTATACTACACGATTTTCTTGCGTCAGGCAGTTTTTTCCTTGTTCTAACAACATATGCATATCTCTACTATCGACACAGTTCGATAAACATTGCTTTCATGGCACAATAACAACATGCAAACGATTGAATTGTAGCGGCACCACCGTTTAGAATAGGAAAAGTTAGTTTTGTGCGGTATTCTGAGCGCAAGTTAGAGCCTGGTGCGGGCCTGATTACAGTCAGTTACGCTGACCAGCGGTTGCGAATTGGAATGGAGGCCACAGGGGCCATCGAACCGCTGAAAAGAGTAAATGCAGCGGTTCGCATGTCGCAAGCTATAGGCAGAAGGGGCCGACTGGTGCAACTGGGGTGTTGTGCCCACGTGACTCGGGGCGATGCGTTAGCGAAACAGAGGCACACAGCCGAGTATAAATAGGTGACATTTTCTAACGAGATTCATTCAAATGTGGCAGCTCTCCTGGGCGGCGAGGCGTGTCACACTACCGGCGACACACGGCAACAGATGGGGCGAAAGCGTCCCAGTCCACGGCGGGTCGTTGGTTCGATCCTCTGAGGCCGACGCAGGGTCCGCAGCCAGCCAGGGCGAGCCAGTCTTCGCGTCACTACCTTGGGCAGTCGTCTCGTCTCCCGACACACGCCGGAGGCGTACAAGGCGAGGGCCGCAGGTTTGGACGCCGGAACGGGGGCGGTCGTTGCCGCCGCGTTCCCAGCTACGCCAGCCGAGGAAGAAGCAGCAGCGGGGCCGGCCTACGGCTCCCGACGGAGCAGCGCGGAGTCAACGGGGATGGTGGCCGCTGAGTCGTCTGCTGGTGCAGCCATCCTGAGGTAATCGGAACCCTACAGCTGGCGAACAAGGCCGGCACGACACAGCGTTGCGTGGCACAGGTCGCTCTGGGGCAGCGGCCTCGGCAATGCGGGGCCTGTGACGCGGACCGAGGTGAACGAAGCTCTGCAGTGGAAACGAATAAATCATTTGAAAAGCTCGGACGAGTTTTAATACGGCACCTCCTGGTACCCATCCACTACAGAATCGTCATCGTTACTTTTGTGTCACAGCATATGGAAACTGAGATCGACGCTGGGTCTGTGGCAGGGAACACTGAAGACAGCAAACATGGCAACTACAGGTAATGTGAGCTTACAGAAGTACCACAGAAGCCAGGATCGCCTTAAACACCAATAAGCATCTATTCAAATCTAAGCCCAAGTCCAAATAGTAGGGTAACAGTTCTCTTTGCGGAATGACGTACAAAGGCTTCAGCGGAATGGTGTGAATTGCCGATCCATCCCCAGGGAAGGTATCTGTTTCCTGTAGTGGGTCAATGACCATCGGCAAGCCGCGCGGGATTAGCCGAGCGTTCTAAGGCGCTGCAGTCATGGACTGTGCGGCTGGTCCCGGCGGAGGTTCGAGTCCTCCCTCGGGCATGGGTGTGTGTGTTTGTCCTTAGGATAATTTAGGTTAAGTAGTGTGTAAGCTTAGGGACTGATGACCTTAGCAGTTAAGTCCCATAAGATTTCACACACATTTGAACATTTTGAACCATCGGCAAGTAACGTGGTTGCCATGATACCTGGAGTCTCGACAGCCAGTAGCGGAACTGTCTGCAACATTAGTACTATCGCTGCCATACCCCGAGTTGGTGCTGGAGAGGCGGGGAACTAGACAACCTGAATCTTAGGACGACTCTAAAGACACAGCTGCTCAGCCGGCACCGTTTCTCTGTGGTTTTCCGTTGACACTGGTCTGTGGTGTTGTTCTCTCTGTTGCATAATGGGTAATGCGGGCATTTGGAAAAACGAGCAAGCGAACCAATCCGCAAAAGACGCTTCAGGGAACATGAGGTCACATGATATGCCACGTCCTCACAGGCTGTCATTTCGCCGGAGATCTACGCAACTGAGAGAAGGATTAACTTGCAGTGAGATACAATAAGCTACGGTTGCTGAAGCAAATTATCCGACCGTTGCGCTTCTTATGTTGGTTATTAAGACCGGATGAAGTGACCTTAAACCGCCTATATATTGGGAACTGTCCGCTCACGCATGGCTTCATGCTCTAGAGAGAGGATCCCCCAGTCTGTGATGCCTGTAGCGTCCAAGTCACTGTGTGCCACACTCTAACTGCGTACATATTATATTGTGTCTAGAAAACCCGGCAACACTTCACAATTGCTAAATACATATGGAAATTGGATACACGCCTGCTCTCCTTCCTCCCCCGTTCTTTCTTCATCTACTTTTCCTTCACTCTGTCCTTCAACACTTCCCTCTGAACTTGAGCCTTATTTATTATTGTTGCAAACGAGGTCTTGTTTGGTAACTGAAGTCGCTTAAAATAAATGGATGCATCGGTTGGCATCATTGACACACAGGGTGTGAGAGACACCTCTTCAGCTAATGGATCGGTGAACATAGTAGCTACAAATACGTTGTTTCGCGTATACGAATTGCAGTGCCCGTGTTATTCCAAATTACTATGCGTTGTTCCTTCGGGCATGCAACAATTGATGGTTGCCCATATTTGCAATTGCCAATACATTTCATGTATTATTTCAGGTAGTTTTAACCTGCGAATGGATAGAGCTACAAAGTTCTGCACAATTCAGTACGGGCGCTGAATACATTTCTTCCGAACCCCAAACCAACATATCATCATGGTTATTTATTACTGCTGGCTAGTGGATAAAGGTACTTTTTTTATTGGGGAAGATTATTTAACTGGTTGATTTTTCCAGATTAGTTTGTGAGGCGGGATTTGTAAAAGCCGGGAGGAAGCCCCACACTGCATATTGACAAACTGACTGACCGCCAATGGCTTTGTAGGGGGTGGCGATTGGGTCACATACGGACTTTTATGTCATCCACAACAGTTTTCGACAGCACTTGCTGTATGAGGTGGTATTACAAGCGAATATTTTCCTAAATGGATGACTATCTACAACCCAAGAGAGGTAATCTTGTGTGCGACGTGCTACAGGATAAGGATACAGCAAGAACACCAGGACCCTCATTCAACTAAAAAAACTGAGGATCCGCCTGGAAAAAGTACTGAACAGTGTTTCCAAACGTTCAGAGGACTTTTAGGGAGCAGCCAGGTAGATCGATAGCAATACAGGTCGTTGCCAACTACCGCATCATACATTAGGAGAAATTAATAAGGCTGTCACTTGTTTCAGGGATATTTAACTGGTTCAAAAACATCCTCTCGTGTCACGCATAGTATAGTGAATAGTTTGAGCACCTGCATCAGATTATACTGAAATTATATCCTGCAAACAAAATATCAATCAAGGCACTTCTTACGCGTTGTGAAATACCCCATGTGATTATCAAATTTGTGAATATTGGAAGATTAGGATTTTAAGACCCCGTCGACTGCTAAGTCATCAGGAATGTAAAGCAAGCTTGGACTGAATAAATTTAGGGAAGGACACTTGCTGGTTCAGGTCGAAGGAAGCCATTCTGTCATTCTTTTGACGTACTGCACATCCATGTTAAGCGTTTCATTTAGGAGTTAGATCACCTGTTTCAGTTTTTTTACGTATGTATTACGTATTCTTGTTTTATGAGACACCCTGCGTCCTTGAGGATCTCCTCACTACGTATCTATGGAAAAAGTACTGTATATGCACTGAGGTGACAAAAGTCATGGGATAGCGATATTGTACACGTATACAGTTGGCGGTAGTATCGAACGAACAAAGTATAAAAGGGCAATACATCGGCGGAGTTGTCATTTCTACTCAGGTGATTCATGTGAAAAGGATTACGACGTGATTATGGTCGCACGGCGGAAATTAGCAAACTTCAACGGGGAATGGTAGTTGGGGGTAGTCGCTAGTCGCATGGAACACTCGTGGGACACTCCATTTTGGAAATCCTGAGGGCATTCAGTATTCCGACATCCACAGTGTCAAGAGTATGCTGAGAATACCAAATTTTAGTTTAGGCTTTACTACCACAGCAACGCAGTGCCTACTTCACATAAGGACGAAGAGGAGTGGCGCTTGAGTAAAGTTGTCGTTGCTAACAAGGGAAACTACCCACCGCACCTCTCTCCCACGATAAGCCCCCCCCCCCCCCCCGCCCACCCCCTCAGATTTAGCGGTAAGAGGCCTATCAAAAATTGAACACAGGTAAGATATGAAAACAGGGAGAAGGTGTACTGGTCTGTGAAAAAAAAAGTAAAATGGAAACAGTGAACGGTCCAAGAACAACAAGTGCAATATAAAACAGAGAGGAAGAAAAATGGCGTTGCCATTAAGTGGTTACTGTGCCAAGCGGACGAGCCGAGTTTAAACATCCCTTTTGCCATTTTTTTTCGCTATACTTTATTCAAATTTGTTTCTCCATCGTGTTTTAACGTCTGTTTGCAACAGCGAGGTGTAAGGTAGGGACCTATAATGACAGTTGATTCTGCACAACTGCTCTATTAGCAGCCGAAACGTAGTGGCGTCCGAATGGGTAGCACAAACGTTTGATGAGAAAGGGACAAGTCCACCGAATTCTCCACCGGAAAACACGTGTGGTGTGTCATACACAGCATTAGTGATAGTACGTGTGTCATATGATGGGAATCTCTTATCGATGCACCTAATTTGTACAACTGGTAAATGAATGCCCGGTATAGGTGTTCGTATGAATGCAAATGTGATCACTCGCAAGAAAATGATGAAAACTAATAGTTTGTCACATAAGCTGCAACAAATGGACGCAACAGTTTCACAATCAAACAGTTTCTCTCTGCTCTGTCAAGGGTATGATTTTAATGTTTTTGAAGCTGCATTCCGTTTTGGAAGTCTTGCCTCTTGAATTCCTTTGTTGTAACATAGATGACACCCGTTTATTTGTTGTTTTCATTTCTGTGAGACGTCTATGTGGTATTTCGCCTGCTTCATTACATTTACTTTCGACGGTAACGTATTCTCTCATCAATTGACTCATATTGTATAATCATTGTATAGTGCGACAACTGCCAAGACTACAGCAAGAGAACAAAAATTTCAGTGACTGGACGGAAAGTTATTAATTTCATGAAAAAAAAAAACACTAGGAAGTTTTGAACACAGCTCGCCCCCTTGTCAGTCTAATACCATGGCCACTTTTCCAAGACGCCGTTGCTGCTGCAGCCTGCTCTTTTTTGGACTTGTCATCCTTGGAGCCGTTCACTGTTTCTATTTTTCTGTTTTTCACAGCTCAGTACACTTTCTTCCTGTTTTCATGCTTGATCTGTGGCTATCCATTGGGTCATCTTACCACTAAATCTGAGGGGGTAGCGATGGCAGTTTGTCTTGTAAGAGGCGTGGTTAATAGGCTGTGGCAGCAGACAACCGACGCTAGTGTCTTTGCTAACAGTACGACATCGTTTGTAACGTCCCTCCCCGCCTCGTGATCATGCTGGTTTGACTCTAAACCACTGGAAAACCGTGGCCTGGTCAGGTGAGTCCCCAGTTCAATTCGTAAAAGCTGATGAGAGAGTTCCAGTGATGTCCAGACCACACGAAGCCATGGACCCAATTTTGCAGCAAGGCACTATGCAAAGCGGTGGTCCTGGGGTTCGATTCCCGCCCGGGTTGGGGATTTTCTCTGCCCACGGACTGGGTGTTTGTGTTGTCCTCATCACTTCATCATCAATCGTGAACTTGGAGAGATTGGACTGTGTGACGAATGGGTCCGTGTACAGGCGCTGATAACGGCGCAGTTGAGCGCCCCACGAACGAATCATCATCGTCAACGTGGTGGTGGTTCCATAATGGTGTGGGCTGTGTTTCCACGGAAAGGACTGGGTCCTCTGGTCTAACAAAACAGGTTATTGACAGGAAATGGTTACGTTCGGCTACTTGGAAACCATTTGCAGCTAACAACAATGGAATTTTTATGGATGACAATGCTCCATGTCACGGTGCCACAATCGTTCGCGATTAGCTTGAAGAACATTCTGGACAATTTGAGCGAATGATTTGGCCACCCAGATCCCCAGACATGAAATCCATCGCACTTTTATGGAACATAATCGGCAGGTCAGTTCGTCCACAAAATGCTGCACTGGTAACACTCCACAATTATGGACGGTTATAGAGTGGAGGCAGCATCGCTCAATATTTCTGCAGGGGGCTCCCATAGACTTGTTCCCTCCATGCCATGTCAAAAAAATGGCTCTGAGCACTATGGGACTCAACTTCTAACGTCATTAGTCCCTTAGAACTTAGAACTACTTAAACCTAACTAACCTACGGACATCACACACATCCATGCCCGAGGCAGGATTCGAACCTGCGACCGTAGCGGACACGCGGTTCCAAACTGAAGCGCTTAGAACCGCACGGCCACACCGGCCGGTCCATGCCATGTCGAGGTGCTGCCCACGTCGTGCAAAACGAGGTCCGACACGATGTTAGAAGGGCTCATATAACCTTTATCAGCTTAGTATACAAGGAGCGACAGAAAAGATCGTTGAATGATATCAGGAAATAAAAGAAAGAAGGGTTACAAGTAAAATATGATTACGTAGGCTTTCCCAGCGTAATGAGTCTTGATAGTCTCTTCGGGTTTGCTGCCGGATCCTAAAATCAACTTGACTCGATATTTCGGCGATCCAACTGCTCGCCATCTTCAGGAAAATGCTGCTTCTGCTGATGAGTCCCGCTGAGAACTGACGCCAGGTTGCAAATCGACGTCCTATATAGGCCACCGTTCAGTACACGGCGCATGCACCGCTCATCACGGTTTCTGCCTTCCAAAACAGGGAGGTGGCGCCGCCCTTAGTGAAACACTGCTGGCAACGTTCAGTTTTGATGCGGGATAATACAGGATTCCACGTCTTGCTAAGAGGAAACCCATTGTCTCTGTTGATTAAATTATCAGCCAACCTAATTTCAATCGCCTCTTTATAGACACTGTTCCAAAAACCGGAAATGTTGGCAACTACAACAGTTTCCTCAAATTTCATATTGTGTCCCTCATTTAGGCAGTGTTCTGCTACCGCCGGTTTTTCTAGCTGTTGTAGCCCCGTATGACGGCGATGTTCCACACACCTGTCATTCACTGTGCGAATAGAACGGCCAACGTAAGCTTTCCCACATTGACACAGAATTTTCTACACCCTGGGTTTCCTAAGCCCCAGATCATCCATCACAGAGCTGATCAGAGCCCTAATCTTAAAAGGTGGACGGAACACACTCTTAATGTTAAAATTCCTTAAAATTCGTCCAATCTTAAACGATAAGCCTCCAGCATAAGGAAGAAAGGCCACAGATCTATGTTCCTCTTCGTACACCTCCGGAGATGGTCCAAACTCCATAGCCCGACGAATCTGCTTCTCGGTGTATCCATTTTCCTTAAAAACAGTCATCAAATGCTCAAGTTCTTGGGTTAAGCTGTTTGCGTCGGAAATGGCATATGCTCTCCGTACCAAAGTCCTAAGGACGCCATTGCGTTGGTGTGGTGGATGACAACTCTTAGGATGCAGATACCAATCTGTGTGTGTCGGCTTTCGGTGAAAACTGTGTCCCAAAGTTCCATCTGATTTTTTATAAACCATTACGACTAAAAATGGAAGCATCCTATCATTTTCAACCTCCATAGTAAATTTGATACGGGTATGAAGACAGTTGAAGTGGTCCAAAAATCTGTTAAGAGCATCACGTCCATGCAGCCAGACGAAGAAGGTATCGTCCATATATCTCCAGAAGCACGTTGGTTGCAAAGCTGACGTCCTCAGTGCCATGTCGTCGAAGTCCTCCATAAATAAATTGGCGACTATGGGTGACAAAGGACTACCCATAGGCACTCCGTCATGCTGTTCAAAAATGTTACCGTTAAATAAAAAATACGTGGAGGTCAGCACATGACGACAAAGCTTCACCAGCTCTTCATCCAGTTTTTCACTGATCAAACTAAGGAACTCTTCCAGAGGAACTCGTGTAAAAAGGATACCACATCGAAACTCATTGTTTGATACGTGCAGCATTACAGATTAGACCTAGTGCTATCACTACGGTACGGAAGCCAAGCGACCGTCTTTGGCACGGTGTTTATCGTCTTCCCCATCTCTCTCAAATTCATGATGATTGAAGCTTTTGCTGCCGAAAAAGGCGATCAACATAGTCTTCATTTTGAAGTTTGTCAGATGAAATTTTTTGGTAAGCAGTGCACACGATGTGCACCGTACCATTGACTGTCCCTTTGTCTCAGGGGCGTATTGGTAGCGCGAGGTCTTATTTCCTGTAATGATGCGGATACCCAACAACGCGTGAGCACAGTCCTTCAAGTGATTCCACAACAAGCGGTTGCTCACAGCTTTCAACAGCTCTACAACCGATGTCAGAAGTGTGTTGTAGCTAACACTTATTAATTTGATAGGAAGTAAAGGTATTTTCTTTGTAACTCTTGTCTCCTTCATTTTCTAAGGCTATTCACCGAACTTTACAGCTTTACAACTTGGAACACGTAAACGCTCGTTAGTTGACTTACAGAAACCACAGAACACACGTTTTTTGATTGCCGCGCTGTGATACGAAACATGCTCATGCTAAATACGTGTGCAGTGCGGCCTGTGACTGTGCCAGCTCGCTTGGCCACTGAACGCTCGTTCAGATAGTCTAGTCCCGCCTGGATTCAATATTGATGCACAGCATTGGAGTAAAGCGGGGCGACGTCCCTAAAGCGCTCACCGACTTGACGGGAAACCGTGCGGACACGTGCGCCGGCATCGACCTGCTCCTTGTGCGGTGGCTGCCGGCAATTCGATATGCGACCGCCCGCTGATGGATGGGCCGTCTCCCAGAAGAGCCCCTGATCCGATACGAGGGGCTGGCGACGTCGACAGAATGACTCTGCCGTCGTGGCGTCCTTACCTAGCCCGCAACACCGCCGTCAGTAAAAAAGAGGCAGTTGACGCCTACATCTTCACTTCCGGGCCAAGTACGCAGATAGACAAGTAACCAGAGATTGATACGTCTTCAGTTTGGACTATAAATACATACTGGCCATTCAAATTGCTACACCAAGACGAAATGCAGATGATAAACGGGTATTCATTGAACAAATATATTATACTAGAACTGACATGTGATTACATTTTCACGCAATTTGGGTGTGTAGATCCTGAGAAATCAGTACCCAGAACAACCACCTCTGGCTGTAATAACGGCCTTGATACGCCAAGGCACTGAGACAAACAGAGCTTGGATGGCGTGTACAGGTACAGCTGCCCATGCAGCTTCAACACGATACCACAGTTCATCAAGAGTAGTGACTGGCGTATTGTGACGAGCCAGTTGCTCGGCCACCATTGACCAGACGTTTTCAATTGGTGAGAGATCTGGAGAATGTGCTGGCTAGGGCAGCAGTCGAATATTTTCTGCATCCAGAAAGGTCCGTACAGGACCTACAACATGTGCTCGTGCATTAGCCTGCTGAAGTAGGGTTTCGCAGGGATCGAATGAAGGGTTGAGCCACGGGTCATAACACATCTGAAATGTAATGTCCACTGTTCAAAGTGCCGTCAATAAGAATAAGAGATGACCGAGGCGTGTAACCAATGGCACCCCATACCTTCACGCTGGGTGATACGCCAGTATGGCGATGACGAATACACGCTTCCAATGCGTTATTCACCGCGATGTCGCCAAACACGGATGCGACCATCATGATGCTGTAAACAGAACCTCGATTCATCGGAAAAAATGACGTTTTGCCATTCGTGCACCCAGGTTCGTCGTTGAGTACACCATCGCAGGCACTCCTGTCTGTGACGCAGCGTCAAGAGTAACCGCAGCCATGGTGTCGGAGCTGATAGTCCATGCTCCTGCAAGCGTCGTCGAACTGTTCGTGCAGATGGTTGTTGTCTTGCAAACGTCCCCATCTGTTGACTCAGGGATCTAGACGTGGCTGCACGATCCGTTACAGCCATGCGGATATGATGCCTGTCATCTCGATTGCTAGCGATACGAGGCCGTTGGGATCCAGCACGGCGTTCCGTATTACTCTCCTGAACGCACCGATTCCATATTCTGCAAACAGTCATTAGATCTCGACGAATGTGAGCAGCAATGTCGTGATACGATAAACTGTAATTGCGATAGGCTACAATCCGACCTTTATCAAAGTCGGAAACGTGATGGTACGCGTTTCTCCTCCTTAGACGAGGCATCACAACAACGTTTCACCAGGCAAGGCCGGTCAACTGCTGTTTGTGTATGAGAAATCGATTGGAAACTTTCCTCATGTCAGCACGTTGTAAGTGTCGCCACCGGCGCCAACCTTGTGTGAATGCTCTGAAAAGCTAATCATCTGCACATCAAAGCATTTTCTTCTTGTCGGTTAAATTTCGCGTCTGTAGCACGTCATCTTCGTGGTGTAGCAATTTTAATGGCCAGTAGTGTACGTTCCAGAGTGTAGGGCAGAAGAGTGTGTTTGCGGAGGTCAAATAAGAGCTGCTGGAGAACAAAACAGTATCTAGTGTGGCTTCTTTTCCTACACTGGTAAGAAAATGCTTTTCACAGAGGGTAGAGCAGAAGACTGCTCACGAAAACATATTAGATTAGACGAACGTCAAACAAAATGTGCGTATGTTGCTGTTTGTTCCCACTTTATTTACTTTTTGGTTAGTTTTCCGTGATTACTTCTTATCTTATTACGAACTAGGAAATATCGTCCTGACGTTAAAGAAACGAGACTAAGTTGCAAATTTGCGAATACTGGAATTATCTTCACTGCTGTACTTCAGACCCGCCAGATTAGCCAAGAGCGCTAATGCGCTGCTTCCTGTACTCGGATAGGCGTGCCAGCCCCAGATCGAATCCGCCCGGCGGATTAACGACGAGGGCTGGTGTGGTGGCCAGCCTGGATGTGGTTTTTAGGCGGTTTTCCACATCCCACTACGTGAATACTAGGCTGGTCCCCATGCCCCTCTCAGTTACACGACTCGCAGACATTTGAAAAACGTTCGCACTATTTCATGCCTTCCACTAGACGCAGACACCTTGGGTACAGTCATTCCCTCCTGGGGGGTATGGGGTGGAGACAGGAAGGGCATCCCGCCACCCTCCAATACTAACATCGCCAAAGCCGTAGTAACATGACCGAGCACTTGTTCGAGTGGGACAACGGCCCAAGTAAATGATGAAATGAGTGGTGGTCAGCTTCAAATTCGACTCATCCCAGACCACAGAATTCTGAATTCGTTTCTTCCACTGCCCGCAACAGTTATACATATGGAGTTTGGTCTGTATGTTGAAGTGATCCGTCATATTTGTCTTTACCGCATTTCCGTCGCTTTTAGTGCAGACTTGGTTTTCGGAAACAGAAAAATTCGCACAGTGCTATATCAGGCCACTGAGGTGCCTTTTCGTATATGATATATATATATATATATATATATATATATATATATATATATATATATATATATATATATATATCATTGCCAACGATGTTTCACTGAGAAAGTAGAGTGAAGGAGCCGTTACCCTGATGCAAATTGCATCAGTGGCTGCATAGCTGTTGGTAATTCTTTGCCACGAGGCCACAGAGTTATCCCACTACTACTTAACTGTTTGGAAACGGGCTACCCATTTTGGATGAAGGCAGTCAGACAGATGAAGTATTTCTTGACTTTTGAAAGTAATTTGACTCAGTATGAAGCATACGCTCACTAACGCAAGTACAGTCACATGGTGTATTAAACAAAAATTTCGACTTGATTCAGGATTTCCTGGTAGGTGGACGCAGGTTTTATTTTGGATCGAGAGTCATTCGCAGATCAAGAAGTAATTTCAAATTTGCCCAGCGAAGTGTGTTAGAGTCTTCCTCATGCTGAATATTAATGATCTGATAAATAATATGAACAGTAACGGCAGTCTATTTGAACATGTTACATTTTTCTACTATGAAGTGGTATTTAAAAAGCTGCACAGATATTCAAACAGATCTTGGTAAGATTGCAAAGTTTTGCAAAGATTAGCAACTTGCTTTGTAGAATTGTACTCTTTACAAAACGCATAAAAGCAGTGTGCTATAACTAAAATATCTATAAGACATATCTGGGATCTGTCAACAAATGCAAACACCTGGGTGCAAAAATTTGTGTTCATATCAAACTGCAATATTAATTTATTTTATTACATGTTGACTACTTTCGAGTCTATGCTCGTTGTGAAATATTTCTTGAAAAAGAAATGAAATGTTAAGCACATGGTACATTACAAAACTGTGCTACATTACAAAATTACGTTATATTTGGCACATACAAGTAAATTATTTAATAACAGTCATAACGACAGACACACAAATTTTCATTTTCATTATAGTTAAACCTATGATTAGTATAGAGCAGTATAGAGCGTAACTTTATTCACCTAAACACTGAAAATATTAGTAAGCTCTGGGTATAGGGTGCCTATCGTAATGACGTCGTCTAGGGGTAGCTTAATTTTACACATATTTTTTACCTTCTCTCAATTTTTTTAAAGTAATTAACCGCACATGAGGTAATAAGCATTACAAGATATACATTTCAAATACAAACAAAAATTTTTACAGTAACATCTTTCAGTTAAAATGCGTACCGAAAGCAAAAAGGCGCCTACACATCATCATGCCAGCACCATACTCGGTAAATAGATGAAACAAATTCAGAACGTCTCGACGAAGCTAGTAATACAAAAACAAACTTTCAGAACAGCAACAAATAGAATCATAGACGAACTTAAAAGACAAGTTAGTGCGACATGGTAAGATAGAAAAGCCAACATGAATAAAACCACACAGTCCGGTATAAAATCGTTACATAAAAGTCAAAATAAAATATTGTTGAAACCGCTCATTCAAGTATAAAAAATTACATAAAATGGGAGATAAAAGAAAACTTAGTACGACATGGCAATATGACAAAGTCCAACATGAATAAAACCACACAGTCAGGTATAAAACAATTACATAAAAACTAGACATAAAATGGTGGTGAAACCACACAGTCGTGTATAAAACCATTAAACAGAACCAAACCTAAAATAGAGGTACAACTGCCTTTAACAACGTCCTTCACTTACGATAAGGGCATATATTCATAAACGTTAACCACTGATCAGCCACCCACCTAATAGCCGGTATGTACAACTTTAACATGGATAACAGCGGTGACGCGTCGTGGCATGGAAGCAATGAGGCCTCGGTAGGTAGCCGGAGAGAGTTGGCACCACATCTGCGCACAAAATTCCTGTGAATTCCGGGGAGGGGGACGATAAGCTCTGACACAACGCTGACTGACATCCCAGACGTGTTCGATCGGTTTCACATCTGGCGAGTTTGGAACTCGCCACTTTGTTCCTCGAACCACTCCATCACACTCCTGGTCTCGTCACATGGCGCATTATCTTGTTGAAAAATGCCATTGCCGTCAGGAAACATAATCGACATGAAGGTGTGTACGTGGTCTGCAACCAGTGCGCTATACCCCGTGGCCGTTATGGTGCCTTGCGTTAGCTTCACTGCACCCACTGATGCCTACATGAATGATCCCAAGAGCCTAATGGAGCTGCTCCCAGCTTGTCTCCGTCCGCAGTACAGGTGTCAAGGAGCTGTTCCCCTGGAAGACGACGCATTCGCGCCCTCCCATCGGCATGATGAACAAGGTATCGAGACTCATCAGTCCATGCAACCGTCTGATACTGCTCTAACGTCCTGTGCTGATGGTCACGTGCCCATTGGCAATCGTAGTTGCCAATGGCGTGGTGTTAACATTGACACTTGCATGGGTTGATGAGTTTGTAGATCCTAGTAATTTTTTGTACCTTCATTGCCGTCTCGTCGTATTATGAATCTCCCCACGCTCTTCCGTTGTGTAGCAGTGTCGTGACATACGAAATGCTGTTCTGAATTGTAGGTAAGACGTACAGGTAGCCGCGATCTTCTGCATCACCTCTGCTACTGTCCCTGACAAGTGTGCACAAATGAAGTCAAGTTTGTGAGCTACGCTCCAGTGGTTTGGTAAGCCTACTTGAGACTGATCGATGAATGTGCGTGCATGCAGCTACCGCCTTCTCCCTTGAAACGTTGAAATTTTCTAACTGTAAGGAAGTGGTCTGTATCATATCTACTCATAAATCCGGTTTGTGGCTGATTCAAGGACTCAAATAATCTGACACTGCTTGTGTCGTCGTGTTTATTGTCTGGTAATCTACTGCCTGTCTGCCTATTCTCAATTTCCTGACCCATATCCGCGTCATATCGTATCACTGGTGAACAAAAGTGTTGTTTGTGTGTTTATACTCTCATCGTTCGCGGTATAGTACCTGTGCTGCTATTATGTTGTGTCATTGAATTTACTGGTTCAGTTGCCTGTCTTTCGATTGGTATCGGCTGAATTTATGTGTTCCGTTTTTCTAGATACTGTGCCTGGTCCTGTGGCATGTCATGCATTACTTTAAGCGGGGTTTTCTGTTTTGATTTCTGCGCGAGTGTTACGTCTAGCCTTGGTTCTACTTGAACTTTCTTAGACGGCGCGTGTTCGTGTATTGAATTAATGCTTCACGTGTCAGTTGTTTCGCTACAGGTGCAATCGGTCTCGATCTTTTGTTCTATAGTTTGTATCAACTCTGTTCGAAGCTTTTGAAACTGATCTTTGTTTTTAAGTTCTATTTTATTGATCATATTTTTTCAGTGCAACCTTTGCGACCTTGCTTTGAATTGCTTATTCTTCCGAAATTTGTATTGCTGTTCGAGTGGTTTTTGTCGTAAAACGTTCCACCTTTTTGTCAACGTTTACGATGTCCAATAGGACCTTGTCCACATCAGTGCGTAATTGCTGCTGACCTTGTGTTAGTACCTAAATTCTTTCTCTAGATTCTTTCGCGTCTTTGTTTATCTGAGTGATCTATCAATTCTGGCGATCCCTTCTTCCATCTGGATTTTAATCTGTTGGATCTGTGTCTTAATAGCCTGATTATCCTGTTTCAATTCCTGATACTGTTTTGTCCTCTGTCAATTCTGTTTCGTTATCTGTGTGTTAATATCCTGATTCTGTTTCGTCATACTAGCGTTCAGTTTTTTGTAACATCTCCATGATCGCTTCCTGTCCTGTAACACTACCTTCTGCTGAACTATGTATTCTCGATCTATTTTTTCTACTCGGTCAGTTACGTCGATTACTGGGCTATGCTGTGGCGTTTCTAACTGCAATAACCCGTGCTGTCTGTGTTGAGGACTAGTTGCGTTTGTCATTGAACCATTACGTGGCGCAAACAACTCCGCATTCTGCCCTCTCTGTTGTGTATGTATTGTGTTTGCAGGTACAGTTGCGTCTATTACGGAACCTTTTCGTGCCGCTCGTAACTCCGCAAAATTCTGTGTCTGTTGTTGGGTCATATTTAGAATGTGTACGATAGGTTCGATGTTCAAATGGTTCAAATGGCTCTGAACACTATGGGACTTAACATCTTAGGTCATCAGTCCCCTAGAACGTAGAACTACTTAAACCTAACTAACCTAAGGACATCACACACATCCATGCCCGAAGCAGGATTCGAACCTGCGACCGTAGCAGTCCCGCGGTTCCGGACTGAAGCGCCTACAACCGCACGGCCACCGCGGCCGGCTAGGTTCGATGAATTCTAAATGTTCCCCCCTCTTCCTCACTGTCTGCTTCTGTTTGAACGTTAGCTAACTGCCGGTTCATTGATTGTATTGACGCGTATTCTGTCCCTGAATATGCGGCAAACAAAACCGTTTCCTGTGCTCCTTTCGCTTCTAATCTTTGCCATTTCCTACGTGGGATGGCTATTTCTGGCTCAGAATGTGCCCTACCTGGAATTTCATATTCTGGAAATTCGATGTTCTCGTCCCTTCGATTCCCATCTGTCTGATCTGTCTCAATTTTATCCCAGTCTAACTGAGCCTGCTGATTCTGCAGCTCCCCGACTCTCCTATTCTCTGATTCACCGTCCGTCCTATTCTCAGGTTCACCTTCTGTCCTATTCTCAATAAGCTCGTTTACTTGCTGTCTATCTGGTTGATTCTCCCCCATCTTGTCTGCTTGCTGTCTCTCATTTAACCTTTTGGCTTGTGCTCTCGTTAACTTTGAAATTCTTTAAACACACGACAACCCTATCTACAAAACTGTACGACCACTTACCAGTTGGTTGAACCAACAACAATAACAACGTCGTAACTTCTCGGCTATTGTTCTGTCTGCTCTGCTACAGTCTCCAATCTCCACCTGTTCGCTTGCAAATGGAGAAAAATGTTATTTCTTAATTCTAACTTATATGATGCTGCGTCACACTGCGTCTCTGCGTCACTCTGCGTCTGTGCCTATCACCTGAAAATCCTATGCCCCAACAGCTACACAAAAATCGTAAATAATGCAAAATTTTCCAACACAGTAACACACGCCCTTTTCCCTATAATTCTGCTTTCTTCACTACCCGTATCTATTCTGATCCCAATCTTTGCAAATAGCTATTTAAGACATGGAAGAAAGTTCTTCAAAGTGCTACTGCTGCAACCTGCAGTACCTAACTATCCTGACACTTTCCTATCCTGGTAGCTTACCTATTTTACCTATCCTGGCAGGGTCGCCATTTTCTATGAGCGACATGTGGGTGCTATTCTGTCATTCTGCGCAACGGATTAATCTGAGATGTACCCTTTACCCTGTGGCTCCTGCAAGATGCAATTTCTACACCCACACTACTGCAGAAGTCAGACAGATGCCCCTAACGTTCTAAAGATAAATGCCTGAAAAATTTTCAGCAATAAATATCTTCTGGAGTCGTCTGCTGTAAGGAAATTACACAAAAATTCACAAAATTTCTTACGGAACTAGTGGGATAATTGGGTACTGGAGTAGTGCTAGTTAGTGTAAGAAAAACATCAAACTAGCGAAAATTATTATTTTTTTGCAAAAATTCTGAGAAATCACAATGGCACTTTTAGTTATGAACTAAACAAGTTATTTCCGGGTTCTCTTCGGAATGTGAAGTTACCTTTTAAGGATAGGAAGTTAGAATGTTGCTAGGTACGGTCGAGGCTGTCGCGTGCGAAACGCAGTGAAGTGTACTGTTGTGGAGGGAATATGGGGCTCGCAAGAGCTGTAGCGCACAATACCGTAAGCTGCGATGACTGCTGTCTGCGCCGCTCGCTGCTCACAAATAGGATAACTCTCGTTCTATCTGGATTGACCTTCCCCAATCAAACTCTCCCTACGCTTTGATGAAGTCAAGGACTTCAATTGGCCCCTAGTCTAACTATTGGGGTGGTACACCGGTCAGATAACCAGTCCACCGCATTGCCACTCAAAAATTTGCTCGCAGGCGTTTAACTATAACTCTGTCCGTTCACACCGCACAGTAAGTGTGGCAGCCAACATAGTGAACAACGCTTAATCGCAAGGACTCAATATAGAGTCGCACTCCGATTCGCTCTCGACAGAGGTGCTCCCCCATTGAAGTACTGAGGAGAGACTTGTTCCTCGCTCTTTGAGTACACGTACGAGCGTACCCAGGAGCAGATATAGACTCAGATCACAATATAGTAGTGATGAAGAGTAGGCTGAAGTTCAAGACATTAGTCAGGAAGAATCAATACGCAAAGAAGTGGGATACGGAAGTACTAAGGAATGACGAGATACGTTTGAAGTTCTCTAACGCTATAGATACAGCAATAAGGAATAGTGCAGTAGGCAGTACAGTGGAAGAGGAATGGACATCTCTAAAAAGGGCCATCACGGAAGTTGGGAAGGAAAACATAGGTACAAAGAAGGTAGCTGCGAAGAAACCATGGGTAACAGAAGAAATATTTCAGTCGATTGATGAAAGGAGGAAGTACAAACATGTTTCGGGAAAATCAGGAATACAGAAATACAAGTCGCTGAGGAATGAAATAAATAGGAAGTGCAGCGAAGCTAAGACGAAATGGCTGCAGGAAAAATGTGAAGACATCGAAAAAGGTATGATTGTCGGAAGGACAGACTCAGCATACAGGAAAGTCAAAACAACCTTTGGTGACATTACAAACAACGGTGGTAACATTAAGAGTGCAACGGGAATTCCACTGTTAAATGCAGAGGAGAGAGCAGATAGGTGGAAAGAATACGTTGAAAGCCTCTATGAGGGTGAAGATTTGTCTGATGTGATAGAAGAAGAAACAGGAGTCGATTTAGAAGAGATTGGGGATCCAGTATCAGAATCGGAATTTAAAAGAGCTTTGGAGGGCTTACGTTCAAATAAGGCAGAAGGGATAGATAACATTCCATCAGAATTTCTAAAATCATTGGGGAAAGTGGCAACAAAACGACTATTCTCGTTGGTGTGTAGAATATATGAGTCTGGCGAGGTACCATCTGACTTTCGGAAAAGCATCATCCACACAATTCCGAAGACGGCAAGAGCTGACAAGTGCGAGAATTATCGCACAATCAGATAATCAGCTCATGCATCGAAGCTGCTTACAAGAATAATATACAGAAGAATGGAAAAGAAAATTGAGAATGCGCTAGGTGACGATCAGTCTGGCTTTAGGAAAAGTAAAGGGACGAGAGAGGCTGTAGCCTTTCGCCCCTACTCTTCAATCTGTACATCGAGGAAGCAATGATGGAAATAAAAGAGAGGTTCAGTAGTGGAATTAAAATACAAGGTGAAAGGATATCAATGATACGATTCGCTGATGACATTGCTATCCTGAGTGAAAGTGAAGAAGAATTAAATGATCTGCTGAACGGAATGAACAGTCTAATGAGTGCACAGTATGGTTTGAGAGTAAATCGGAGAAAGACGACGGTAATGAGAAGTAGTAGAAATGAGAACAGCGAGAAACTTAACATCAGGATTGATGGTCACGAAGTCAATGAAGTTAAGGAATTCTGCTACCTAGGCAGTAAAATAACCAATGACGGACGGAGCAAGGAGGACATCAAAAGCAGACTCACTATGGCAAAAAAGGCATTTCTAGCCAAGAGAAGTCTACTAATATCAAATACCGACCTTAATTTGAGGAAGAAATTCCTGAGGATGGACTGTGGGAAAACCGGAACAGAAGAGAATCGAAGCATTTGAGATGTGGTGCTATAGACGAATGTTGAAAATTAGGTTGACTGATAAGGTAAGGAATGAGGAGGTTCTACGCAGAATTGGAGAGGAAAGGAATATGTGGAAAACACTGATAAGGAGAAGGGACAGGATGATAGGACATCTGCTAAGACATGAGGGAATGACTTCCATGGTACTAGAGGGAGCTGTAGAGGGCAAAAACTGTAGAGGAAGACAGAGATTGGAATACGTCAAGCAAATAATTGAGGACGTACGTTGCAACAAGTGCTACTCTGAGATGAAGAGGTTAGCACAGGAAAGGAATTCGTGGCGGGCCGCATCAAACCAGTCAGTAGACTGATGACAAAAAAAAAAAAAAAAAAAAAAAAAAAAAACGAGCGCACACGCTCTCGTTACGTGTTCTCGCTCCAAAAGAGCAACAACAGAACGGCCCCTCGCCCCTCTCCACACCAGACGTGAAGGGGTATGTCTTTCGGTCTCTTCCATTACTCCTTCAGCTCAAGGCATCAGGAATGCCGTCTGCTAATCAGCATTGCTCTTCTAAAACGGGAGAATGACGTTTCGTTTAAGGCGACCAATTTGGAAATCTGTAGTATTGGCGTTTGGCGTTTGGTTTCTCCCTGTGAAAACCTCTAAAACTGTGTGCTATATTTGTAAAGAACGTGTAGGCCGTGTGCTCCCACACAATGTAGCGGAATTTGCTTTTAAGCCGAACACAGGGTCGTTCTCCCTTTCACTCGGGCAAACACTGTCTGCTCTACGGGCAGTCGCTGGCCGACGTAGATAGGTTGACTCATCCTCTGAAGGGACCGGCCTCCTGATGCGCGGTTTGCCTCTCCTGAACTAAAGGCTTTTGTGACCATCGTGTCTTGAATGTGTGTGTACACCAGCCTCGAGTATTTCAATCTCGGTGTGCACTTGCAATTTACTTGTTATTTGCATACTGTTTACATGAATTCATACAACATTGACTTTATCTTATCGAGTTTGGGTTCGAATGAAGCGTCTTGATGTGCGGAATATGATTGTGAGGGCAGAATATGTAAGCAATGAAGGTCAGGAGACCACGACTTCTTACACCGGGACCCTGTGCGTGGAAAGCGAGAATGCTACCGCAAGAACCATCAATTAGGTGAAATAGAAACGAGAGAAAGGAAAATAATCAGCAAAATCTTGGAACAAAAATGACAATGGGAAATGGAAATCAAGAAGTAATTAAGATTTTCTGAAAAAATAGAATAAATATTAGATACAATGTAGAAGAGAAGAGAAGAGTTGTATTCTATGGCCTAAAGACATTAATGACGTGGGTCAAAGAGTTAAAGCAGGAATAAGTAGGAGAAAGGTAAAAGTTAAGAGCAAAAATACAAAGTTTCAGGGGCTGCCAGGAAAAAACAAAGAAAAAACAGGTGTAATATGGACAGAAAGAAGAGAAAAACATAGGAAAAGAATGAAAAACTATTGCAAAGAAAGAAGACAAAAGTTATTCCATGTGGTCCTTTAGTAGCTCAGACCAACAAAAGAAAAGTAAAAGAATCAATGGAACTACTAAAAATTCAGAATGGAAATAATATTAAAAAATTTAGTTCCCTTGGAACTGTATTAACAGAAACTGGACAGCAAAAAATCATGAATTTGTGGAAGGTAGAAATAACAGTGGGAGAGGCTCTTTAAAAAAGTACGTTGTAGCACGAAAATTTGTGAGTGAACACGGGAATTAAGTCTATGAATAACCTAAAACCACGTTTTGATATTCATCTTGTAACGAGGGTCCACAGACTTCATAAATTCCTTAAATGATATCATTTACCACTTATGTCCGCAACTATTTTTGCTGTGCTATAGCGATTTTGGCTTATTTGTCACTGTCAGGAATAAGATGCTACATTACGGGACAGAAACAGGTTAAAAATAACATCCTTGTAGGGCTGCGGCAGAGGAGAAGACACATGTTCAGTGCATTCCCTTGCCCTTGGGGCAGGAAACTGCCCCTAAAAGACGGAAGAATCAGCAATGATCAATGGCGTGAGGATGCAGAAGGCAATAGAAAGCACTGCATTAAAAACGCATAATGTGTACCTACAGGACATGTGACCTATAACTGAAAAAGTGTCATGATGATCTCTCATATGGCAAAAGTTTCTGGATTAGTTCCCCTTTCAGATCTCCGGGAGGGGACTGCGAAGTGGGAGGTGACCACCAGAAACAGATGCAATAACTAACGAAGAAATTGCATTCAACGACTCGGAGCATGGAATGTCCGAAGTTTGAATTCAGTAGGAAAGCTAGAAAATTTGAAAAGAGCAACTGAAAGGTCCAATCTAGATGTAATGAGGGCCCGTGAAATGAAATGGAAAGAATATAAGGATTTTTGGGCAGACAAATACAGGGTAATATCAAGAGCAACAGAAAATGATGTAATGGGAGCAGGATTTGTTATGAATAGGGAGAGGGGGCATAGAGTGAGTTACTGAGACCAGTTCAGTCTCATCATTTCCACAACAAACGAACACCGACAACGATAGTTCAGATACATATGCCGACGTCGCAAGCATGAGATGAGGAGATAGAGACAGCATATGAGTATGTTGAATGGGTGATTCAGTGTGTAAAGGCCGATGGAAATCTAATAGTGAGGTAATTGGGGATGAGAAAGACTAATTGAGATCTGCAGTAAATTTCAGGCGGTAGTAGAGAATAATCTGTTTAGGGATTACAAGAGGGGGAGGTAATGTTGGAAAAGATGCAGAGACACTGTAGGATTCCTGCTGGATTACATCATAATCAGACATATTTAGAAATCAGATATTGGGCTGTAAGGCATGCCCAGATGCAGATGTAAACTCAGATCTTAAAATGGTAACAACGAGAAGTAGACTGAAGTTTAAGAGAATCAGCCGGAAGAATCACTGTGGAGGGAACAGGGATACTGGGGTACTGAGGAATGATGAGATGCGTTTGAAATTCGCTAAGGATGTGGATACTGTGATAAGAAATAACAGAGTAGGCAGTTTACTTAAAGAGGAGTGGATATCTATAAACAGGGCAGTCACAGATGCTGGACAAACAAACGTAGGTACAAGAAGGTAACTTATAAGAAACCTTGGGTAACAAGAAATACCTCAGCTGATCGACGAAAGAAGGAAGTACAAAAATGTTCAGGGAAAGACAGGAATGCAGCAACATAAATCCCTTAGGAATGAAATAAATAGGAAGTTCAGGCACGCCAAGGGTCAATGGCTGCAGGAAAAATGTGAAGAAATCGAAAGAAATTGTCGTCTGAGGACTGATTGAGCAACATAGGGAAGTCAAAACAAGTTAAAAGCAAGGATGGTAACATTAAGATTGCAATGAGAATTCTACTGCTAAACAGAAAGGAGAGAAAGGATAGGTGAAAAAAGTACATTGAAGACCTCTTTGATGGGAAGGATCTGTCTGAAGACGTGATACAAGAAGAAACAGAAGCCAGTATGGAAGAAAATTTAAATGAGAATGAGAATTTAAAAGAGATCTACAAGACTTGGGGTCAAGTAAGGCAGAAGGGTTATATAACACTCCATCGGAAATCGTAAAATAATACAGGTGGCAACCAAACGACTATTCAGGTTGGTGTGTAGAATATATGAGACTGGCGCGGTACCATCATACCTTCGGAAAAAATATCATGCACACAGTTCTGAGATAGCCCACAAGAGCGAAAATTGCCGCACAATCAGCTTAACAGTTCATGCATACATGCTGCTGACGAGACTAATATACAGAAGAATGGAAAAGAGAGTTGAGGATCTGTTAGGGAACGATCAGTTTGGATTTAGGAAAGGTAAACGCAAAAGAGAGGCAGTTCTGACGTTGTGTTTCGTATTGGAAGTAAGACTGAAGAAAAATCAAGGAACGCCTATAGTATTTGTCGACCTAGGAGTAGCGCTCGATAATGTCAAGTTGTGGGAGATGTTTGAAATTCTGGGAAAAATGGGAATTAGCTATAGGGAAAGAAGAGCAATATACAGTATGCTCAAGAACCTGTAAGGAACCATAAGACTGGACGGCCAAGAACGAAGTGGTGAGTTAAAAAGGGTGTAAGACAGGGATACAGCCTTTCGCCCCTACTATTCAACCTGTACATCGAAGAAGCAAAGATGGAAATAAAAGATACGTCCAAGAGTGGGTTAAAATCCGTGATTCAAATGCCTCTGAGCACTATGGGACTTAACATCTGAGGTCATTAGTCCCCTAGAACTTAGAACTACTTAAACCTGACTAACCTAAGGACATCACACACATCCATGCCCGAGGCAGGATTCGAACCTGCGACCGTAGCGGTCGCGCAGTTCCAGACTGACGTGCCTAGAACCGCTCGACCACACCGGCCGGCGGTTAAAATCCATGTTGAAAGGATATCAATGATAAGATTCGCTGATGACATTAATTGAATGGACCAATGAGTATAGAATACGGATTAGGAGTAAATCGTAAATAGACAAAAGTAATTAGAAGCAACATAAAAAGAGTAGCGAGAAAATTAATATCAAAGTTGGTGATGACAAAGTAGAAAAAGTTATGGAATTCTGCTACCATTGAAGCAAAATAACCCATGACGGACGGAGCACGTAGGACATAAAAAGTAGACTAGCACAGGTGTTCAAGACATTCCCGGCCAAGGTAAGTCTACTAGTATCAAACATGCGCCTTAATTTGAGGAAGAAATTTCTGAGAATGTCCGTTTGGAGCGCTGCATGATATGATAGTGAATCATGAACGGTGGGAAAATCGGAACAGAAGAGATTCGAAGTGTTTTGGGTGTGGTGATGCAGGAGAGTATTGAATTAAGTAAGGAATTGAAGCATGTAAAAATAATCAATAAAGCAACAGACTTTGAGATTAATGAAACGGAAATACGAAGCTGATTGCATAATTTTTCTACACTCCCTTGTATTTTTTACGTTACATTTTGTAATTTTCTGGAGGTTTTGAAATTACGTAATCTAAGTTTTGCGAATATAAAATACGTCTGAAACATTTCCGCTTCAGCAATCTTCTAATGAATCGTATTTAAATATTTATTTTAATGAAATACCGCCACAAGATCCTTTCGAGAGCAGTTGAGCATTATCGCATTCGGTTTTATGGTCGAGAAACTCTGCGAGTTCCGCTTGTAATCATTCAGTCGGAAGAAAGTAAATTAATCCGAACAAGTATACGGTGGGTGATTTACAGTGCCCATCTCCATCGCAAGCTCCCTATTCTGCATTTACAGACTTAATTGTTCGTTTTATGTGCACCAGAGAACCATCATATTACGGTTACTAATTAATTTGTTTCGCTGGTGGTTCCAGAATAGTACTTTGACTATCATCTTGTCATGGCAAAGGAGGGTGCCTGTCTCGAGAAGCTGCTGAACTCCTCGGTGCTTTCTGTCCAAAGCACACGTCACGAGACTCTCGAGGAGATAAACAGGCTTCTTAGCTTGCGAATCATGAACGGAGATTTAGCCTTCCGACCACAGTGAGCAGTGTACGATCACACTAGAAGGACTGAAACACCATGCAACGCACGAGAAAGAACTATGTCATTTCTTTTAAACTATTCAAATTCCGGAATAAGGACAGCTGTGTAGCGAACATCGTGAGATGTGGCGTGTGCAAGTGGTTATCAGGGGTGGATAATAAAACAGGTATCCAACTATCGAGTCCGGGTAGCCTGTGTTTTTTGTGGGAAAATTAATTTTCTAATGAAATGTCCTCTGATTGGCAGACCGAACGAGAAGCTTCTTTGAAGAATAAGCTGTGAAACATAAAATTCAAGTCATCAAGATGGCACCAAATCGAAAATATTTTGTTGGATTGGGATTCAACATAAAATTCATTAAATTTTATTGAATACTATTTCGGTTAACAAGAAGAACATATGGATCCGGAATGTTACACGGATGTTCCATAAAATAAACTACAGTGTTCCACTGAACTCAATATGGTTTAATGCAATCTCCACGCAAGTTTGTTCTGTGCTATTCTCCCCATCTCTATGTAACTGCTGCAACCCACATCCACTTGAACCTACTTGCTGTAACCCAGCCTCAGTCTCCCTCTATAATTGAAGCCCCCTGCCCCACACTTCACTCCATAATCATCGCCCAGTTTTTGATGTCTCAAGATGTGACCTATCAGTCTATCCCATATTTTAGTCAAGTTACGCTGTAAGTTTCGTTTCTCCATAGTTCGATTCGATATCTTATTTGATCTATCCATCCAGTCTTAATCAATCTTTTGTAATACACTTTTAACACTAAAATTTGTATCAGATGTTACATTAGCTCAAAAAGGCGTACTGCAGTCTATTTAGAAACCTAACTGGAAAAGTAAAGCAATAGTAAAAGACTGGAAATCATACAAAAATCATGAACGTGCGTCTGTCATCCTACGATTTCAAGTTATCGATTGGGCAACTGTTATGATGCAAGTCGGCAGCCAGTATGTTCCGGGAAGCCACATGTTACGTCCTCATTGCTAATTGTAAATGGATGGGAGGTGGTCAAAGGATATGTCGCCATAGGAATCTGGAAAGGTAAGCAAGAGATTAGTTGATACAGATGGACTTTAAATGTGACCACGTAGGGATGGCCTGCAGCGGAGCATCTTATTCCACAACGTACGTTTAACGGAGTGCTCCGACAACATGTGCCAAAGAACAGCTACACCGTTTACAATTTGTGGAACACGTGGCTAGCTATAAGCAGAGGCCCAAAAAGGGCCTGTGTCTAAGTACGCTGAATGTTTGCCAGTAGAGCTACCTATCAGCAATTCGGTGTAATCTTCGAGGCCAACCACCAACTCGAATAAATCGTCAACTGGAAGACTAGTGCCCGGGTACCCGCCGCTTATAACACTGTCCTGGCGTTTTTCATTGATCAGCGGCCCAGAGGATCTGCATTGGTTGCAATGTTCAAAGCGCCGCTCTCGGCGCCCGCATTAATGAATCTTCGAGCCACCGGCTCCGGCAGTGTCTATAAGCTACGGTACTACAGAAAGTGACAGATGAAGAATGGACGAAGTACATCTGCAGTGGAGGTCTGGGATTCAACCAGTAATTAAAGTCAATCCCTGGTTTCGAAAATTGCGGATGAACAGAAAACGCGTGCAAACGCGTCTGCGCCATGGTTCAGCTCCTTCCCACTTACAAGAAATATGGATCAAAGACAATCCTTTCTGCGATTGTAAGAAGAAAGAAGGAGATATAAACCATTTGCTGTTTTTCTGTAGTTTCCTCGAAGCACAGCATAACCGGTTACTGCAAAATCTTGTGAAAGTCAAGGCGCCCCTTCCAACAAGTGCTCCTGTTTTATTACGTCAATGCGTGGAGTCGAGCGGCACGGCAGATTTGCCCGCCTTCTGAGAGTCATTTTGTGTGGAATGTCGGCGAGAAGACGGTCGGTACGGACACGTGATTGCAGAGCTGGTGGAGGCAGCAGCGTCTACCGGAGGCCCGCATCGCGGCCGTAGTGGAAGCGCCGGGCAGTCTGCGGCAGTCGCCGGGGCCGTGGCCACCCGGGTGGGCCCAAAGGTGGGTTGTCATGTGCTGGACGGAGACGAACGAGTCCTGGGAAGGGCCATGCGCGTGAGCCTCAGGGATCTGGTGTCCTGCGGGACTGTCAGCCGGACCTGACAACTGTCTGCGCGTGGCGTGGCTGCTGTGTGGAGACAACATGCCGGTGGAGCGGTTAGTGTCTCTTCCCGGCTGAAAGAATGTCGAACACAGTCGATGTGGAGAGTGGGGCTTTTGCAGATCAAGTGGAGCACTACTGAAGTACTGTTGCAGCTGATGGTTGCACGCTGGTGGTTTTGTGGCTGATACTGTGTGGTACACGAGCAATGCATTGTGTTTGCTAGCCGCAAATTGTACACTGAAATCCGTATCCGTCTGACAAGCTGTGGTTCTTTACAAAGAGTGAATTGCGTGCACTGTGGGCGGTAACAGTACAGATTTGTAGTCTACACGATTGGAGCGTTATTAATTGCATGAATCCTAAAGTATTTTCTTTAAACTGCGCTGTGAGCGATTTATATGTGGATAACCCACTGTTGGCGCTAATGCGTAAGACTTATTAAGATACATGCGTAGGTAGTTGGGCACAGAGTTTTGCGCAGCTTGTGTTGGTTACAATCGGACGGCCGTAGTAGCAGCACATAGTCGTGTATTATCATACACACATCAAAAAAAGTTTTATATCACCTAGGCTCCGAGATTTCCGGAACTTGTACAGAAAATTGGAATAGAGATCAACATAAACATCATTTCCGCCCTTTTTATTGCTCATGAAAACCACACATTGCATGTTGTACCATCTTACAGCGGAAACTTCAGAGGTGGTGGTCCACATTGCTGTACACACCGGTACCTCTAATACCCAGTAGCACGTCCTCTTGCATTCATGCATGCCTGTATTCGTCGTGGCTTACTATCCACAAGTTCATCAAGGCACTGTTTGTCCAGATTGTCCCACTCCTTAACGGCGATTCGGGGTAGTTCCCTCAGAGCGGTTGGTGGGTCACGTCGTCCATAAACAGCCCTTTTCAATCTATCCCAGGCATGTTCGATAGGGTTCATATCTGGAGAACATGCTGGCCACTCTAGTCGAGCGATGTCGTTTTGAAAGAAGTGATTCACGAGATGTGCACGATGGCGGCGCGAATTGTCGTCCATGAAGACGAATGCTTCGCCAATATGCTGCCGATATGGTTGCAGTATTGGTCGGATGATGGTATTCACGTATCGTACAGCCTTTACGGCGCCTTCGATGGCCACCAGAGGCGTTCGTCAGCCCCACATAATGCCACCCCAAAATAGCAGGGAACCTCCACCTTGCTGCCCGCCGTGCGGTTAAAGGCGCTGCAGTCTGGAACCGCAAGACCGCTACGGTTGCAGGTTCGAATCCTGCCTCGGGCATGGATGTTTGTGATGTCCTTAGGTTAGTTAGGTTTAACTAGTTCCAAGCTCTAGGGGACTAATGACCTCAGCAGTTGAGTCCCATAGTGCTCAGAGCCATTTCAACCATTTGAACCTTGCTGCCCTCGCTGCACAGTGTGTCTAAGGCATTCAGCCTGACCGGGTTGCCTCCAAACACGTCTCCGACGATTGGCTCATTGAAGGCATATGTGACACTCATCGCTCAAGAGAACGTGGTGCCAATCCTGAACGGTCCATTCGGTATGTTGTTGGGCTCATCTGTACCGCGCTGCATAGTTTCGTAGTTGCAAAGATGGACCTCGCCGTGGACATCGGGAGTGAAGCTGCGCATCATGCAGCCTATTTCGCACTGTTTGAGTCGAAATACGACGTCCTGCGGCTGCACGAAAAGTATTATTCAACCTGAGGTTACTGTCAGGGTTCATCCGAGCCATAATCCGTAGATAGCGTTCATCCACTATAGTAGTAGCCCTTAGGCGCCCTGAGCGAGGCTTGTCATCGACAGTTCCTGCTCTATGTATCTCCTCCATGTCCGAACATCGCTTTGGTTCACTCCGAGACGCCTGGACACTTCCCTTGGTGGGACCCCTTCCTGGCACAAAGTAACAATGCGGACGCGATCGAACCGCGGTATTGACCATCTAGGCATGGCTGAAATACAGGCAACATGAGACCGTGTACTTCCTTCCTGGTGGAGTGACTGGAACTCATCGGCTGTCGAGCCCCATCCGTCTAATAGGCTCTGTACATGCATGGTTGTTTACATCTTTGGACGGGTTTAGTGACATCTTTGAACAATCAATAGGACTGACTGTGTCTGTGACACAATATCCACAGTCAACCTGTATCTTCAAGAGTTCTGGGAACCGGAGTGATGCAAAACTTTTTTGATGTGTGTAGTTAAGAGTCCTTTGCCACCTTATGTTTTCTCATATATTATTATCCGTTTTGACCGAGGGCCAGGTGTTTAGCAGTGTTAACGTTATCGCCCTGGAATGTATATGTCTTTTGGTATAATACTGCTCCGTTTGTGGTGTGGTGCAAGTTTTGAGTAGCCGTTATCTTCGATGACGGCATGGCCGGACACGATCATCGACGTCGTGTAACAAGAAACGTGCTTCATCTGACCAGACGCACCGTTTCCTTTCTGTCACGGTCCAGTCACGATGTGAATGTGATCACTGCAGTCTTACTTGAAGACGTCCTTAGGTCAACGAGGGAACACGCAGGGATCGTCTACAGTGGAGCCTCTTGCTCAACAACTCACGTTCAACGGGGTGCTCGGACAATATGTGTCTGCACCAGCATTGTAGCCTGGCGCAAAATCTACAGCAGATCGCCGCCCATTCCGCTTTACCCAGTGAGTAAGCCTACCGCCTCCATGATGTGTCACGCGTGTACGTCCAACACCTTGTCGCCTACTCTTGGACTCCTACAATCACTTTGGAGAAATGCTCACGACAGTATCACTCTAATGGTGATCCTTCTCGCCATTTGCGAGATGCTCGTTCCAAGGCGCCTGCCCATAGCGCTCTACCCTTCGTCAAAGCCATTTATGTGAACGGATTTCCGAATTTGTGGTTCGAGCGCTAGATAATTCTCCGTTCGTCTCTGCCCTGCTTGTACGCTTCCCTTGCTGAACCACGTGTCCACAACACCATCAGATCACATTCAGTTTCGCGATCGGCAGTTATGATAATTTTTTCCCTTATCGGTGTATATGCTTCGTAAGTCTACCTATCATCAGTCATTGTCTAATAATTTCAGTGCCCCATTTGCTAATCTGATTTCCTCGACATCAGTTGTTCTAATCCAACTACACTCCATTAGCTGAAATTTTGTTAAAGTTCATCTTATAACCCCTTTTCATGACATCCAATAATATCGATTTATTTCTGTCGTTCGGATTTTTCTTTGCTCCCTCTTTAGTTATTTCATTTATAAAAATCATCATCATTAGCAGTGATTTGTCATCGGCTGCTGGATGAGAGCTTCTTCTAGACTTTTGCGTGCATTGCGACATATAGAAGTTCATGCTGTTCAGCTATTTTCTAATGCCATCTGCCCACCTATCATTAAGTCGTCGCCTAGGGCTGTACACCTCTCGTGGAATACAGCAAAGAACTTCCTTTGAACATTACAGTCTCTGGAACGGAAAATTCTAACTTGCCCTGTTAATCTGTAACTGTGTCCTCCTGAGAAGCAGTGCGTTCGAATTCCAGTGAAGAAAGGGATTTACATTTTGAAAATTACTCAACAGAGAGAGGATGGGATGCGGTATGAGAATGTAGCTGCAACCATTACCGTCGGTTACGTTCGAAATACCTTCGCAGAATCTTACAGGGGATGTTATCACTGGTTATTGTAATCTCTTTTTAGAACGGAGAATTAAAGCCTTGTTGATTGCTGAGTGGTTCCGAGAGGAGCAGACTGTATTTTGACTGTGAATTGTATACACTGCCTGATAAAAAAAGCAAAAAAACTGAAGCACGAAAAGAGTGGTCGAATACAAATGTAACTTCGTACACGTACACGCTATCGGTAGGTAGCAGTTGGAACGGTTACCATGGTGCATTACTGTTGTCCACTTTTACTGTTGTCGCCAGACCTGGTAGGGTATATAAGGGGCGGGAACAGCTTCAGATGTTGGGTGGTAACAAGGAAGGACAGAGAGATGCCACATACTTGTGCGAGACAGTGTTATCAGCTCCTGCCAGAGTTTGAAAGGGACCTCATTGTGGGTCTCCATTTGCCTGGTGGACTGAATCGTGAAATATTCAAATTTGTGGCATATTCGGATCCGACAGTGGTCCGATGTTGGACTGCAGAGTGTAACGTAACTCACATCTAGTGAGATAGCAGCCAGACGGAAGTTTTGAGATGCAGAAGTTAAGAATTGGCTTGGCTGAAGCGGCTATGCGAAGGATGGTGGCTAGAGCCACGTACGCACTGAGCCTGAAACATGTTTTCAAAAATATTGTATGTTGACGTCGTCTGATAACATATTTTGAAACACGGAAACAGCTATCCGTAGCAGTGCCGGTAAAGATCGAAGCAAACAATGTTTCAGACTAGCAACAATATGTCACCACTGCACGTATGTTTATATATCGTGTTGTGGCTTGTGCTGTAAAGAGTCGATGCATGTTTTGTTTTCGCTTGCTGTATTAAGTTTCTCCGAAAAAAAAAAAATGAAAAGGTTGAGGCAGCAGATTATCGAGTTGTTATCGCTGTACGTATCAGAGTGAGGACAGCTTGTGTGATATACGAAGCAACAGTACGACAAGAGCAAACTAAAAACAAGGTAGTCTACGGAGAATTGCTGCTACGTTTTGTTTTGACAAAAACTTCTTGGAAAAGAAAATAAGGTCCCTTGTCGAAGCTTGCTTCGAAATGTGATATAAGTACGCAAGGTTCTGAAATGAAGCTCCTGTAGCCAAAAACCATGAGTAACAGCATGTCATTGGATGACTGGAATTGCTTTCTTGAAATTTATGTGTTTTTTTTTTTTTAACAAATGGTACTTGCCAGAATTTCAAGAGCGGTAAATCACGTCCTAGAGAATTTATGGAAATCAGAGCCGTCATCCATACTCGCCTCCCGTGGAAAATTATTCCCAACACTTCTTATGTAGTATGTTTTGGTCCACCAACGACGACTACGTCTTTAATTTTGCTTGCGTCAACCTTAGAGTGTTAATCATGCAGCACCACATATTAAAGGTTTCTCGTGTCTAGACGCAACATAGCAGACGATACGAAAATAATACGACAAATGGCATTGCAGACAATGCGAATACATTACGAAAAATGTTTGCTGCCGGTGTGGATATAATAGAGACAATAAACAAAGTCGGAAACATGTTACGAAACACCGCGTCAAAAATGTTTCCAACAGAAACATGTTTCCAGCGACAGTCCATATGCGACTTAAGGCTTTCAGAGCAGGCCGTGCGGTCATCCGACAAAGCGAGTGCTCAGCACAGGTAAAAGGAGGTATTTCCCAAGAAGTTCCTGTGCTGGCGTGACGCGTCTGTACAAGGGTGGTATTTGCAACATGATGGGAAATGGCTGCTTCAGATACTGTATAATTCAGAAGTATTTTTATGTGTAATCGTAACGCAAATCCCATCACATACCCACGACACTGAGGTGCATTTATGAAGACTTCAATGTTAAAATTGTCACAGGAACTAAAGAAGTCTTGCGGTAATAACTGAAAATTATTAACTGTTGAACAGTTAATATTATCTTGGAACTCTTCCATTTGGTCCATGTTTGCATCGAAATCAGTAATATCACAAATTGAGTCTTCCTTGATGCAAAACACCGTGTTATTTGTTTATTTCATTATTATCCCTAACTAGTTTCGGCGACAAATATCACCATTATCAGTGTTTTTTTTAATCTAAAACATGCAGAAAATGGTATGGTTGTACAAACACAGTAAAACATTATTACATTTTTACAAATCGTATTTTGAAATATAGTTTTATATTGAAACTTTTATACTACTTTATTTATTGTATGCTACAGCATGTTTTAAGCTCTTGTCAGGCCCACTACATAGGACAAACACGCAGAAATTTCCGAACGAGGTACACAGAGCACATGAGAGCTCTAAGAAGTGACAGACCACATTCAACTTTTGCAGAACATGTAATGAACAAAAACCATAACCTCACTAATATCGAAAACGATCAACGTATTCTGACAAACAGCAAATGTCTATACCGACAACTAACGGTAGAAGAAGATTATCACATGCAAAAGGCTATGGTCGAAGGGAAAAATGCAATAAATGAAAACACAACACTCTGCAACAACACACTCTTTACCGCTCTGACAGAACTGACCGAGGAAAAAAAAACAAAAAAACAAACTCTGAGCACTATGGGACTTACCATCTGAGGTCATCAGTCCCCTAGAACTTAGAACTACTTAAACCTAACTAACCTAAGGACATCACACTCACCCATGCGCGAGGCAGGATTCGAACCTGCGACCGTAGCGGTCGCGCGGTTCCAGACTGAAGCGCCTAGAAGCGCTCCGCTACTCCGGCCGGAGACACAGAACAGAAAGCACACACACGCAAAAGAACCACATCCCCATCATACACAGAGACATAAATAATGAACAGAAGTCGTCGCAATTTGCGCTACAGTTTTTCATAGCCTTTCTCGCCACTTGCGATACGCCTCTCGCGACACACGCGAACAGCAAGATGGCGTAATATTCTGGATCAGAAACAAAGTGCTAAAGTTTTGTTTTTCTGTGTAAAAAGCAGCCATACACCGTCCAACGAACGTAAGTACAAGAATAGTTAAGCAACAGCTAAATAAACACCAAAATAACTGGTTTCCACAACTACTACAACCCCAAGTATATACTGCTCACATACGGAGTTCACTTTTGAGTATTTGTTTACTAACAGCCGCTCACATGGTTGCAGATGACATGATGTTCGCTAAGTAAAAAGACGGCGACAGAAATAAGACCACAGAAAATATGTCACAAACAGCGCCAATATTAGCTTATAACATGGTGTAGCATACAATAAATAAGGTAGTATAAAAGTATCAATATAAAACTATATTTCAAAAGACGATTTGTAAAAATGTAATAATGTTTTACTGTGTTTGTACAACCACTCCATTTTCTGCATGTTTTAGATTTTAAAAAAATGTAATAATGTTTTACTGTGTTTGTACAGCCATACCATTTTCTGCATGTTTTAGATTAAAAAACCCCCCTGATGATGGTGATATTTGTCGCCGAAATGAGTTTGGGATAATAAAGAAATAAAAAAATAACACGGTGTTTTGCATCAAGGCGGACACAATTTGTGATGATACTGTTGTTGAACAGTTTATACGACTTAATAAAGAAGATGGATGAAATACTAGCACTACAGAAAGCCAGGACATTCTTTATTTATCGCAGTTTACATGGTTTAAATATTTTTAATTATGTAAATGTGTCAGAACAGGATATGCTCCACAGTATTACGAAATAAACGTAGTACATAATTTCTCATATTTCGTCATACGTTACCAAGTTGCATTTGTCTAGATTATTAACCGTTTCCTGTTTGTTTTTTTAACTAATACTATTAAAAACAGTCGTAACGTAAAAATGGTAAACTACCTGTAAAATTTTTTACCATCACTAGATTGAGCATGAAAAAGATGCATCAACTGAGTGGGTCAAGTTTATAATTTCGTGTATTTTAATGTATATTTTTTGTTATTTTGTTTTAAGGGCGAATGCACTAGATCCATGATTAATTATTTATGAGGAAGTTGGCGACTGAAATTTCATGACAAGACCCCGGCGCAACGAAAAACGTCTTTGTTGTAATGACTGCTACCCCGATTCAAGTATCATACCCGTAGCGCTCTCTCCCTATTTTTAGATAACACAAAACGAATTGCTTGAACTTTTTCGATGTCCTCCATCGATTCTATATGATACAGATCACACACGGCACAGCAGTACTGCAGACGAAGACGTGTAAACGTAGTGTAGACAGTCACTTTAGTAGACCTGCTGCATTTTCTCAGTGTTCTGCGAATAAACGGTAGTCTTTGGTTTGCTTTACTCACAACATTATCTACCTGATCATTCCAACTTAAGTTATTCGTAATTGTAATCCCTACGTATGTAGTTGAATTTATATCCTTTGGATGTGATTTATCGTGTAACCGGGATTTAGCGCATTCCTTTTGGTACTCATATGAATGACATATTTTCATTATTTAGAGTCAATTGCCACTTTTCGCACTATACAGATATCTTGCCTAACCGTTTTGAATTTGTTTCGCTTCTATGATAACTATACAGGGTGGTCCATGGATCGTGACCGAGCCAGATATCTCACGAAATAAGCGTCAAATGAAAAAACTACAAAGAACGAAACTCGTCTAGCTTGAAGGGGGGAAACCAGATGGCGCTATGGTTGGCCCGCTAGATGGCGCTGCCATAAGTCAAACGGATATCAACTGCGTTTTTTTAAATAGGAACCCCCATTTTTATTACATATTCGTGTAGCATGTAAAGAAATATGAATGTTTTAGTTGGAACACTTTTTCCGCTTTGTGACAGATGGCGCTGTAATAGTCACAAACATATGGCTCACAATTTTAGACGAACAGTTGGTAAAAGGTAGGCTTTTTAAATTAAAATACAAATCGTAGGTACGTTTGAACATTTTATTTCGGTTGTTCCACTGTGATACATGTACCTTTGTGAACTTATCATTTCTGAGAACGTTTGCTGTTACAGCGTGATTACCTGTAAATACCACATTAATGCAATAAATGCTCAAAATGATGTCCGTCGATCTCAATGCATTTGGCAGTACGTGTAACGACATTCCTCTCAACAGTGAGTAGTTCCCCTTGCGTAATGTTCGCACATACATTGACAATGCGCTGACGCATGTTGTCAGGCGATGTCGGTGGATGACGATAGGAAATATCCTACAACTTTCCCCACAGAAAGAAATCCGGGGACGTCAGATCCGGTGAACGTGCGGGCCACGGTATGGTGTTTCGACGACCAATCCACCTGTCATGAAATATGCTATTCAATACCGGTGAAACCGCACGCGAGCTATGTGCCGGACATCCATCGTGTTGGAAGTAAAATGGTTCAAATGGCTCTGAGCACTATGGGACTTAACTTCTGAGATCATCAGTCCCCTAGAACTTAGAACTACTTAAACCTAACTAACCTAAGGACAGCACACACATCCATGCCCGAGGCAGGATTGGAACCTGCGACCGTAGCGGTCGCGCGGCTCCAGACTGCAGCGCCTAGAACCGCTCGGCCACTCCGGCCGGCTGTTGGAAGTACATCGCCATTGTGTCATGCAGTGAAACATCTTGCAGTGACATCGGTAGAACATTACGTAGGAAATCAGCATACATTGCACCATTTAGAGTGCCATCGATAAAATGGGGGCCAATTATCCTTCCTCCCATAATGCTGCACCATACATTAACCCGTCAAGATCGCTGATGTTCCACTTGTCACAGCCATCGTGAATTTTCCGTTGGCCAATAGTGAATATTATGCCGGTTTACGTTACCGCTGATGGTGAATAACGCTTCGTCGCTAAATAGAACGCGTGCAAAAAATCTGTCGTTGTCCCGTAATTTCTCTTGTGCCCAGTGGCAGAACTGTACACGACGTTCAAAGTCGTCGCCATGCAATTCCTGGTGCGTAGAAATATGGTACGGGTGCAATCGATGTTGATGTAGCATTCTCAACACCCACGTTTTTAGATTCCCGATTATCGCACGATTTGTCCGCTACTGATGTGCGGATTAGCCGCGACAGCAGCTAAAACACCTACTTGGACATCATCATTTGTTGGAGCTCGTTGCTGACGTTTCCCATGTGGTTTAACATTTCCTGTTTCTTTAAATAACCTAACTATCCGACGAACGCTCCGGACACTTGGATGATGTCGTCCAGGATACCGAGCAGCATACATAGCACACGCCCGTTGGGCATTTTGATCACAATAGCCATACATCAACACGATATCGACCTTTTCTGCAATTGGTAATCGCTCCATTTTAACGCGGGTTTTTTTTTTTTTTTTTTTTTTTTTTTTTCTTTATTGTTATTTTCAAACCCGTACAAACAGGCAGGCTGTCAGCAGCATGGTACGCCGCTCTTCAGCCGTAGAGGAGATAAAGATAGAACAGAAAGAATACACAAATGTGACATAACGGTGGGTAATAAAACAGTAGACACATAAAGACAAACACGGAGCCGTTCACACTTGACGAAAATGCACTACAAACTGTTGTCACGACGCACTAACATTGAAGATGGCGATGGCACAGGTGAACGATGGAGTATGACGGGAACACTGAACACGAAACACGACGGCACTCACGAGACACTGATGGCGATGATCTCCGGCGCGCGAATGTCCACTCAGCGTGTACGAGTCCGGGGACCTGCCAAGAGAGGAGGTGGAGGAGGAGGAAGGGGAAATGGGAGAGGGGAGAGCAGAGATGCCATGGGCAAAGGAGAGAGGGGGAGGGAGGAAGGGGGAGTGGAGCCCGGAGGAGAGGGTAGGAGGGAGGGGGGAAAGGAAAGAGAAGGGAAGGGAAAAGGGGGGGGAGGGAGGGTGCCTGAAGGAAAGGACACAGGAGGGGGGGGGGAGGATCAAAGTTGATAGGAGGGGTAGATGCAGGGGAGGAGGACATCATCAGGGAGGGGGAGCTGGCGGAAGCCACCTTGGGAGAGGGTAAGGAGGGTGGAGAGATGGAGACCGGGTGGGACATGGGAGTACAGGCACGGCAGCGGGCAGGGGTTGGAGAGGACCGGGGAGACGAGCGGGTGAGGTGGATCGAGTTTACGGGAGGTGTAGAGGATTCGTATCCTTTCGAGGAAGAGGAGGAGGTGGGGGAAGGGGATAAGGTCATACAGGATCCGCGTGGGGGAAGGGAGACGGATGCGATAGGCAAGGCGGAGAGCATGGCGTTCAAGGATTTGGAGGGATTTATAAAAGGAAGGGGGGGCGGAGATCCAGGCTGGATGGGCGTAACAGAGGATAGGGCGGATAAGGGACTTATAGGTGTGGAGGATGGTGGAGGGGTCCAGACCCCACATTCGGCCGGAAAGGAGTTTGAGGAGACGGAGTCGGGAACGTGCCTTGGCTTGGATTGTCTGGAGATGGGGAGTCCAGGAGAGGCGACGGTCGAGGGTGACGCCAAGGTACTTAAGGGTGGGGGTGAGTGCGATGGGACGGCCATAAACGGTGAGATAGAAATCAAGGAGGCGGAAGGAGGGAGTGGTTTTGCCTACAATGATCGCCTGGGTTTTGGAAGGATTGACCTTGAGCAACCACTGGTTGCACCAAGCGGTGAACCGGTCAAGATGGGATTGGAGAAGGCGTTGAGAGCGTTGCAGGGTGGGGGCAAGGGCAAGGAAGGCGGTGTCATCGGCAAACTGGAGAAGGTGGACGGGGGGTGACGGCGGCGGCATATCCGCCGTGTACAAAAGGTACAGAAGGGGGGAGAGGACGGAGCCTTGGGGCACACCGGCGGAGGGGAAAAAGGTGTAGGAATCGGTATTATGGATGGTGACATGGGAAGGACGGCGGGAGAGAAAGGAACCGATCAGACGAACGTAGTTAATGGGAAGGGCGAAGGTTTGGAGCTTGAAGAGGAGACCGGAATGCCATACGCGGTCATATGCGCGTTCGAGGTCAAGAGAGAGGAAGATTGCGGAGCGACGGGAATTGAGCTGTTCGGAAAGGAGATGAGTGAGATGAAGGAGAAGATCGTCGGAAGAGAAGGACGGCCGAAAGCCACACTGGGTAATGGGGAGGAGGCGGTGCTGGCGGAGATGCTGGTGGATGCGGCGGGTGAGGATAGATTCCAGGACCTTGCTGAAGACCGAGGTAAGGCTGATGGGACGGTAGGAGGAGACGGCGGACGGCGGTTTGCCAGGTTTGAGGAACATGAGGATACGGGAGGTTTTCCACAGGTCGGGGTAAACGCGGGTAATGTATTACGAAACATATACCGTCCGCACTGGCGGAATGTTACGTGATACCACGTACTTATACGTTTGTGACTATTACAGAGCCATCTATCAAAAAGCGAAAAAAGTGGCCCAACTAAAACATTCATATTTCTTTACGTACTATACGAATATGTAATAAAAACGGGGGTTCCTATTTAAAAAAACGCAGTTGATATCCGTTTGTCCTATGGCAGCGCCATCTAGTGGGCCAACCATAGCGCCATCTGGTTTCCCCATTCAAGCTAGACGAGTTTCGTTCTTTGTAGTTTTTTCGTTTGATGCTTATTTCGTTAGATATTTGGTCCGGTCACTATCAATGGACCACCCTGTATAAGAGTGTAAATGGCAGCGTCATCTGCAAACAATTTAACAGTGCTACTCAGAATGTTTCCTATATTGTTTATAGAGAGCGGGAACAGCAGAGGTCCTTTAACCTTTCCTTAGTGAACACCAGATATTACTTTTGTTTTACTCGATGACTTTCCTCAGCTACTACACACTGTGGCCTCTCTTACAGGAAATCACAGATGCAATCGCATAGGCATGCGATTTGATTAGAAAGTCGCTTGTGATGTACGTTGTGAAAAACCTTCTAGAAATCTAAAAATATGAAATGAATTTGACATCCATTTTCAATAGCACTCATTCCTTAGTGCAGTAAAGAGCCACTTGTGTTTCACAAGAACGATATTTTCTGCATCAGTGTTGGCTGTTTGTCAGTAAATCGTTTTCTTCGAGATAACTCGTAGTGTTCGAGCACAGTATATGTGCCAAAATGCTACTGCAAATCGTCCATACAGGTCTGTAATTTAGCGGATTACTCTTATTTCCACTATTGGGTACTGGTATGACTTGTACAACTTTTCAGTCTTTATGCACGGACCTTTGAACGAGCGATCGGCTGTATGTAACTACTAAATATGGGACTATTGTATCAGCATACTCTGAGAGGAATCTGATGTTTACAATCAGGAGCGGTGTTCTTGTCTTGGTGTTTAGGCAGAAAGCGGCTGCGCGAGTAGTCTAAAATTCGCTTATACTAGAATAAATTGTGAGGCAGGCGAGACTTTGATCCTGGGAGTTACCGGTAACTGTAACATTTAGCACTCATCAAAGTATGTGCATTATTGAATTTTTTCGTAAGTTACTTTCTGTTCGGGAATTATTATTATTTGTATTATTACTATTATTCAGGAATTAATGCTGAATATCTTACGAGAAGTTACTTATAATTTCGCAAACTTTAAGATGACGGTGAACATAGTACACATGTTTATTATGTATTAGGCGAGTATTTCTACCAATGTCAAAGTGAAGGACTCTGTTCTTTTCGCGAACCATCGATAATTCAGTAATATCTGATAATCCAACCACCATTCGGATTAAGCATTCACGCAAGTCTGACTGCATTCGAATATTTCATCAACTTATTTCTTATTAAACTGAACTATAGTAGGAGTCTCAGTTGCACGTTTTCCTTCAAATTATTAAGTGAATCAGTTATCAGTTGGTTCAACATAAAATTTCCGGCGCCGTCTACAGTATAGAATAACCGCGTTTTTGTTATTGCATTATTATTACAATTCGTTGCAATCTTGTTATAATTTAAATTTTGATCAAGTTGACCATATTATCTCAAACTATAATTATTTGTTGAGCCATGGGCATGAAAGCAGATGTGTACGGCTAGACACTATGATAGCATCAAGCCACAGTTTCAAATAGAGCCATACATCGCCAAACAGAGTCTAATGCTAAATCTCGTCTCGGGAATTTATTTACTAAGAAGCCAATAAGTGCCATTAAGTCGCAGTGGAAACATGAGGGCAGGAATACTCGTAATCAAAGTTCCGGTCGACCACGTCTGACCTCTATAAGGAGGGATCGCCTTTTTGTGCACCGAGCACACCATAACCCCATCATATTTGCACCTGCCGTAAGGAAACACGCAGTGAAGTCCCTGCATCGTTCTGTATCATCCCTCGCCACTGGTCGGATATTGGCAGCTACCGGACTAG